>NW_027362761.1:33272427-33931427 GCF_046119375.1 Phyllobates terribilis | reverse complement strand
CTGCCCACGGTCTCCGGTCTCTGGCTGGGGAATGTCTTTGCCCCCACCAGCTTGGGTTCCGGTACCCTCTTGCTGACTCCTCACCCGGTGCTCTAATTTGGGTTCTTGGGTCCCTTCAGTCTTCCCCCTCTGGGTCTTTCTCTGCTCCACTCTCTCTCTCTCCAGGGCTGCTGTTTCCTTCTCTCTCCTCTCCAACTGACTTGTTCTCAGCGTCTGACCCTGATCTAAGTTGGTGCCCTCCTTATATATCCCTCTATGTGTGAGCTCAGGTGACCAGCACCCAATGAGCTCCTATCACTACCCAGACTGCTCCCCCTATCTGCCCCTACACTACATGGGATGTACCACCCCCCTCCCACTCCAGCCAGGAACAGGCTCGGTTGTACCTGCACATTTCTAAGTGGGAGTACCGTCGGCCTGCTCCTCTGGAATGGGATGTATGTAGTGCATGCAGTCTATCTGAGCTCAGTTCCACACTCCTTCCTTACCCGGGAGTGGAATATCACACCTCTGGGTTGAGGTGCAATACCCCTGTAGCAGCCGAATCCTCAGGGTGCTACACAAGTATATGAGGGGACAGTACAAAGACCTTTCTACTGATCTTTTTACTCTGAGGCCTGAGACGGGGACAAGGGGGCATCTTTTACGTCTGGAGGAAAGAAGGTTTAATCATAATCACAGACGGGGATTCCTTACTGTAAGAGTAGTGAGACTATGGAACTCTCTGCCGCATGATGTTGTAATGAGTGATTCACTACTAAAATTTAAAAAGGCCCTGGATGCCTTTCTTGAAAAGTATAATATTACCCATTATAAATACTAGATTCCTTGATAGGGCGTTGATCCAGGGAACTAGTCTGATTGTCGTATGGAGTCAGGAAGGAATTTTTTTCCCCAATGTGGAGCTTAGTGTTTGCCACATGTTTTTTTTTTCCCTTCCTCTGGATCAACATGTTAGGCTGTGGGTTGAACTAGATGGACTTAGTCTTCCTTCAACCTTAAAAACTATGTTACTATGTTACTTTTGTTGTCGGTACTTGTGAATCCACCGCATATAATGACAGTTCAATCGGTCAAAATCTGCAGAGGAGACTAGCGTGTCCGCTACAGAAGTTGACATGCTGCAGGTGAGTTTGGGCACGTGGCCACGATCAGGAGCTGCTGCAGGTTTGACGCCGTGTGTTTATGCAGCGTCAAACCCGCAGCGTCCAGATGTTACAGCATAGTGGATGGGATCTCTAGAAATCCTATGTCCACTATGCGTGTATCAGAGGCTGCGAATCACCCGTGGACATTGACATGTGGCGCGTCTTTCAGGACCACAGCATATACACAAACAGTTTTCAACTGGTGCATGTTAACTTGAGTTCAAAAATAGAGTAATTCACACCTTAGGATAATGGTATGGGAAAATCGCCAAACATGGAAAATTAATGAAGGAAAAAACACGCGATCAGAAAGACCCAAGGAATTGTTAATTAGTATAAAAATTATCTTTTATTAAATATAATAAGATAAAAGATCAGGAAAATATCTGACAAAGCGGTGCAAAACACATTCACTGTAAAAAATCCATCATAGTGTAGGACCAACGGGGTTCATACTGTGAGAGATAGTATGGCACTATGGCCCATAAATACACCTTAATACCTCACATTGTCGCATCAAAGTCTCATCAAGGTTATATTATAAATGTCCATGAAATCTGGTTATCCACTATGGCTAGCAATGCATTAACTAATTACTGCCCAATAGGCATACAGCCAGCCATGACAGAAAAAGCAAATAAGTCGGAAATATAGTATATACAGTATATACCTGGCACTGGACAGGATCGTGTGGGGACTCACAGATGGACCACGCGTCCACCCCAACGCGCGTTTCGGCGTTGCCTTCTTCAGGGGGCATGAATCACCTCCGGAGGTGTGTTATTTTATATGTTGACCCAACCAATAGGAGATGGGGAAAGGCCCACGTGATCCCGCAGGTCCTGCATAGAGACGCCGACATCGCGGGACGCCAAGACAGCTCGCGACGCGCACAGGTCCTGTCGGCCACATATTTTAACAGAGCATTCAATTGAACTGTCATGTCCACCATGGCAGTCCACATATCAATTTAAGAGTGCACAGAGTATAAGAGGCACACAATAGACATCAAAGTCAATGTGGATCAATTATGCAACACAGACGGTCCTAATGATATTGTGTGATTCAAAATAACACATAAAACATCAAAAATATACATTCATCAATTGAGCAGTATAGATGCAATCTAGTACAGTTTAGATATATAGGTAGAACTGATAAAAAAATCTGAAAAATGCTCTAATATACTCTTTAACGGCCGTAGGGCCGTATAATGATGATCATTCAAAAAAATAATAATAAATAATATCTTTGAATCACATAAAACTTACCAAACGTTGTTATAGTATTTCAAACACACTATCATATATTCGCAGCATAGAGACCACGCGTGTACAACTATATTCGTAAAATGACATCATAGACATCACAAAGCAGATACTCCTATTCAACAATCTGTACATGGTATACAGGAAAAGTGATAAATTGCAATAATTAGCGATATTGTAGCCGACGAGTCTGTCCCACGAACATTAGCATATTGTAACGGGTCCGGGAGGCGGAACCTCTGAGCTACTATACAAGGGGGCGGCCCTTGTAAGGGAGCGGGTGGCAGTCTCTGGGTGAACGGACAGGGAGTTACGGCAAGTGATCAGGGCAGTCTCTGGGTAAGGGGTAGGTACGACCTGTGATGGCAGAGCCTCCAGGTAGGCTAGCAGGCAGATGGTAGATGTGTGCTCCCAGGTGAGCAAGCGAGAGTCTCTGGAATAGCAGGTGGTCACGGCACGTGACGGCGGAACCTCCGGGCTGGCAGGCAGGTAGGTAACGGAGAAGCGCTCCCAGGTGAGCGGGCAAGTGTCTCTGGAATAGCTGGTGGTCACCGCACGTGACAACGGGACCTCCGGGCTGGCAAGCAGGCAGGTAACGGAGATGCGCTCCCAGGTGAGCGGGCAAGAGTCTCTGAGATAGCTGGTGGTCACAGCACGTGACAACGGAGCCTCCGGGCTGGCAAGCAGGCAGATAACGGAGAAGCGCTCCCAGGTGAGCGGGCAAGCTGGTCCATAGACAGACTGACCGGAGTAGTAAGGCAGACCGTCGGACCTCAGGCAAGCAGGCAGGTAGCTGATGTGCGCTCCCAGGTGAGCGGGCAGGCTGGTCCTTTAGACAGACTGACAGGAGTAGTAAGGCAGACCGTCGGACCTCAGACTGGCAGACAGGTAACAAGTATTCAGGCAGGAATCAGGCAGGTAACTGGCAGGTAACTGGCAGGAAACTGGCAGGAAACTGGCAGGAAACTGGCAACGGGACCTGAGGGCTGAAGCACAGGTGAGACACAGGTGCAAACAACATTGCTCGGGCACCTCCATTTTGGAGGAGGTGCCTTATATATGATGAAGTCCTCCGGCCATTGGCCGGGGACTCTTTAGGGCGGCGCGCGCGGCCCCTTTAAGAGGAGGGGAGCGCGCGCGCACGCGCCCTAAGCACAGGGGCCGGGAAGGAGCGCGCGCTGAGAGCAGAGCAGGAGGAGGACGCCGGGACGGAGCGCGCGCTGACAGCAGAGCGGGGGGAGGATGCCGGGCACGGAGCAGAGCGGTGAGGGGAGCAGCGTCCCTGCCTAGCAGAGGGCAGGGACGCCGGCACTACAGTACCCCCCCCTTTAGGCCCCCCCTTTTTTAGGCCAGACAGAAATTTAGCTAGGATGAGAGGGGCATGGATGTTCTCCCGGGGCTCCCACGTTCTCTCCTCAGGACCAAACCCCTTCCAATCTACCAGGAAAAAGGTCTTTCCTCTTACCCTTTTGGTGGCAAGAATGTTCTCTACCTCAAACTCGTCCTCAGCAGAAACCGGAGCAGGAGGCGTACCTGTAGACTTGGAAAAAGAGTTAAGCACCACAGGTTTGAGGAGAGACACATGGAAGGAGTTAGGGATCCGTAAGTTGGCCGGGAGTTTCAATTTATAGGCCACCGGGTTGATCTGACTGATGACCTCCAGTGGGCCGATGAACCGAGGCCCTAACTTATAGGAAGGGATCTTGAGCCGGACATATTTGGACGAGAGCCAGACTTTATCCCCAGGGCAGAATTGAGGAGGGTCCAGACGTTTTTTGTCAGCGTGTCTTTTCATACGCTCGGATGACAGAAGGAGTGCGGACCGGGTACTCTCCCATATGGAGGAAAATTTGTTAACAAGAGATTCCGCAGCCGGATTGTCCGCCGAGGTGGAGACGGGAAACGGGATCCGAGGATGCTGACCGTAGACTACAAAAAACGGGGATTTGGAGGAAGACTCGCTCTCGTGATTGTTGTACGAGAATTCGGCCCATGGCAGGAGATCCACCCAGTCAGAATGGTGGGCATTAACGAAGTGCCGAAGGTAACTGGTCAGGTTCTGATTGATCCGTTCCACTTGACCATTAGACTGTGGGTGGTAAGCGGAGGAGAAGTCCAGGGTGACGTCCAGCAATTTACAAGTGGCTCTCCAGAAACGGGAAGTGAACTGTACCCCACGATCCGACACGATGTGACGGGGCAGGCCATGAAGACGGAAGATGTGGCGGATAAAGTCTTTAGCCAGCTCGGGTGCAGACGGAAGACCTGGCAGTGGAATGAAGTGAGCCATCTTGGAGAAGCGGTCAGCGACCACCCAAATGACCGTACAACCGGCAGAGACGGGCAGATCAGTAATGAAGTCTATCGCTATATGCTGCCAGGGGGCAGCAGGTACTGGCAGAGGTAGGAGGCGGCCGGCCGGCAGGTGTCTCGGAACTTTGTTGCGGGCGCAGGACACACAGGCAGAAACAAAGTCTATTACATCCTTGTGCAGGTTAGGCCACCAGTAGTGCCGGGTAATAAGCTGGAGGGTCTTTTTCTGACCGGCGTGGCCAGCTAGTTTAGACGAATGACCCCAGTGTAGGATCTTCTCCCGATCAGGTACTGGTACGAACGTCTTACCAGGAGGAAGACGATTTAGACTCACGGGAGCCACCTGCATTACTCTGGCGGGATCGATGATATGTTTCGGATCCTCCTCGAGATCAGACACCAGAAAGGATCGAGACAAGGCGTCCGCCTTGACGTTTTTGTCAGCCGGGCGAAAATGAAGGACAAAATCAAAACGAGCAAAAAACAAGGACCACCGGGCTTGGCGCGGGTTAAGTCTCTGGGCATGCTGGAGGTAAGCCAAGTTCTTGTGGTCAGTGTAAATTATTACCGGGTGAAGAGCCCCCTCGAGCAGGTAACGCCACTCCTCCAATGCCAGTTTGATGGCCAATAACTCTCGGTCTCCTATGGAATAGTTGCGCTCAGAGGAGGAGAAGAGTTTAGAGAAGAAGCCACAAGTTACCATCCTCCCGGAAGATGATTTTTGAGTAAGTACCGCTCCGGCTCCAGAGGAGGAGGCGTCAACTTCCAGGAAGAACTGCTTGTTGCCATCTGGGCGATGCAGCACCGGGGCGGAAGAGAAGGCCTGTTTAAGGGAAAGAAAGGCCTCCTCTGCTTCGGGTGGCCACTCTTTGGGATTAGTACCTTTACGGGTGAGCGCAGAAATTGGGGCCGTCCGGGAAGAGAAGTGTGGTATGAAGAGGCGGTAGTAGTTGGCGAAGCCCAGGAATCGCTGAATGGCCTTCAACCCCTCCGGTCGGGGCCATTTCTCGATGGCAGACAGTTTCTCAGGATCCATTTGTAGGCCGGTCTGAGAGATAATGTAGCCCAGAAACGGAAGCGAGATCTGCTCAAAGAGGCACTTCTCAAATTTAGCGTAGAGATGGTTCTGCCTTAGCCTGAGCAGGACCTGACGAACGTCCCTCCGGTGAGTCTGGAGATCCGGAGAGAAGACCAAGATGTCGTCCAGGTACACCACTACGCAGGAGTAGAGAAGGTCCCGGAAGATGTCATTGACCAACTCTTGAAAGACGGCAGGAGCGTTACAGAGACCAAAGGGCATTACCAGGTATTCATAGTGGCCGTCCCGGGTGTTGAATGCCGTCTTCCATTCATCCCCCTGACGAATACGAACCAGGTTGTACGCCCCACGAAGGTCCAGTTTGGTGAAGATCCTAGCCCCCCTCAGACGATCAAATAATTCTGGAATGAGCGGAAGGGGGTACTTATTCTTCACCGTGATCAGGTTTAGGCCTCTATAGTCTATACAGGGACGGAGAGAGCCGTCCTTCTTTTTGACGAAAAAGAAGCCTGCTCCCGCCGGGGAGGTAGATTTCCGGATGAATCCTCTGGCCAGATTCTCCTCAATATATTCGGACATTGACCGGGTCTCAGCAGCGGATAAAGGATAGATACGCCCACGGGGAGGAGTAGTACCGGGTAGCAGATCGATGGGACAGTCGTATGGTCTATGTGGTGGTAATGTCTCTGCCTCCTTTTTATTAAAGACATCTGCATAAGACCAATAAGGAATCGGAAGTCCAGGTAGATTAGCTGGGGTAGGAGAGGGACGGACGGGATGGACGGGAACCAGGCAGGTTTTATGACAGTCTTGTCCCCAGCGAAGGACCTCTCCGGTTTGCCAGTCTAGCACGGGTGCTTGTCTCTGGAGCCAGGGCAGACCTAGCAAGAGGGCGTGAGAGAGTCCAGGCAGAACATGAAAGGAGATACTTTCAGAATGCAGCATTCCCACCTGCAGGGTAATGGATTCGGTGATGAGTTGAATGGGGCGAGGTAAGAGGCCCCCATCCACGGCAGCGACAGACAAGGGTACAGCCAGAGGTTTGGTGGGGATGCGGTATTTCTCAACCAGGGACTGTGAAATAAGGTTCCCGGCTGCTCCAGAGTCAAGTTGGGCTAGTTCGAAATAACGGTTCTCCCCGTAGATGATCGAAACTGACAACAGCAGGGATGGAGAGGATTTATTCTTGTCTAGGTGGACCTCTCTGAGCGAACCTAGACACAGGCGTTTCCCGACCTCTCCGGGCAGGCACGGATCCGGTGCTCCTTACTGCCACAGTAGAAGCAGCTCCCCTCGGCACGGCGTGAGTCCTGACGGGTTTTGACCATCTTGGTCTGGTCGACCTGCATAGGCTCAGGAGAGTGTACCTGGGGAGAGATGGAGGGAATGACGGGTTTCTGGAAAGTAGGAGCTAAACGTGGAATCCTTCTCTCACGGGTGACCTCTTTGGCACGCTCCTGGAACCGTAGGTCAATCCGGGTGGCAAGGGTTATTAGATCATCGAGAGAGGTAGGAATGTCCCGACCAGCAAGTTCATCTTTAATACGACCGGACAGACCCTCCCAGAAGACGGATACCAGAGCGTCGTTATCCCAGGCCAGCTCCGAGGCAAGGGTGCGGAACCGTATGGCATATTGGCCCACGGTGAGACCCTCCTGACGGAGGCGTAGCAGAGAGGATGCGGATGAGGTCTTCCGTCCGGGTTCGTCGAAGACTTTCCGGAAAGCCGAGAGAAAAGCAGGCAAGTTGGACACCAGGGGGTCTCCTCTCTCCCATAGAGGATTTAGCCAGGCCAGGGCCTCCCCGGTGAGATGGGACATGATAAAGGCAATTTTGGCCCGGTCGGAATTAAACTGATGGGACAAAAGTTCAAAGTGCAGGGTGCACTGATTTATGAAGCCCCGAGCCTGGGCGGAGTCGCCTCCGAAGCGAGGAGGTGCAGACAGCCGGGGACCGGGATAGGTTACCATGGTATTAGTGGGTAGCGGAGCTGCCGGGTTGCGAGTCATGGTACTGGCAGTGGCTGCAGGTGGTGCAGTCAGAGTGTCCAGGCGAGTATTGACATTCCGCAGGTGAGCCAGGATGGACTCCTGTTGGGACCTTTGACGGGACAGTTCATGACACAGGTCCGTGAGCGAGGGAGCTTGGGTGCCACCGGGTTCCATGGCCCGAGCAAACTGTAACGGGTCCGGGAGGCGGAACCTCTGAGCTACTATACAAGGGGGCGGCCCTTGTAAGGGAGCGGGTGGCAGTCTCTGGGTGAACGGACAGGGAGTTACGGCAAGTGATCAGGGCAGTCTCTGGGTAAGGGGTAGGTACGACCTGTGATGGCAGAGCCTCCGGGTAGGCTAGAAGGCAGATGGTAGATGTGTGCTCCCAGGTGAGCAAGCGAGAGTCTCTGGAATAGCAGGTGGTCACGGCACGTGACGGCGGAACCTCCGGGCTGGCAGGCAGGTAGGTAACGGAGAAGCGCTCCCAGGTGAGCGGGCAAGTGTCTCTGGAATAGCTGGTGGTCACCGCACGTGACAACGGGACCTCCGGGCTGGCAAGCAGGCAGGTAACGGAGATGCGCTCCCAGGTGAGCGGGCAAGAGTCTCTGAGATAGCTGGTGGTCACAGCACGTGACAACGGAGCCTCCGGGCTGGCAAGCAGGCAGATAACGGAGAAGCGCTCCCAGGTGAGCGGGCAAGCTGGTCCATAGACAGACTGACCGGAGTAGTAAGGCAGACCGTCGGACCTCAGGCAAGCAGGCAGGTAGCTGATGTGCGCTCCCAGGTGAGCGGGCAGGCTGGTCCTTTAGACAGACTGACAGGAGTAGTAAGGCAGACCGTCGGACCTCAGACTGGCAGACAGGTAACAAGTATTCAGGCAGGAATCAGGCAGGTAACTGGCAGGTAACTGGCAGGAAACTGGCAGGAAACTGGCAGGAAACTGGCAACGGGACCTGAGGGCTGAAGCACAGGTGAGACACAGGTGCAAACAACATTGCTCGGGCACCTCCATTTTGGAGGAGGTGCCTTATATATGATGAAGTCCTCCGGCCATTGGCCGGGGACTCTTTAGGGCGGCGCGCGCGGCCCCTTTAAGAGGAGGGGAGCGCGCGCGCACGCGCCCTAAGCACAGGGGCCGGGAAGGAGCGCGCGCTGAGAGCAGAGCAGGAGGAGGACGCCGGGACGGAGCGCGCGCTGACAGCAGAGCGGGGGGAGGATGCCGGGCACGGAGCAGAGCGGTGAGGGGAGCAGCGTCCCTGCCTAGCAGAGGGCAGGGACGCCGGCACTACACATATCATGTCTCAAAGAGTATTTCTTCTCCATAAAGGGGGATTTCTTTCAACCGAATATGGCTGGGCCACCACCAACCAGAAAGGATATAAAACGGAACAGATGGATATATACTGTGAGGAATAAAACAAAAATTAAAACCAATATAAAAACAATACAATGGTACGTTGCAGGTGGAGAGTGGTCAAATAAACGGGACAAAACTAAGGTTTTCATTTAGTCCGTTGGGGTGTACCGTACCCAACCTCCAAATCCATCTCGACTCAAGTTGGGCTAAGCGCTGGCTAAGTTTACCCCCACGAATACCGTATTTAAGCAGGTCAATACCCCTAACCTTCAAAAGGGAGCTATCACAATCATGACAGAGCTTGAAGTGACGTGGTATTGTCATGAGTGTGGAGGTGTCCACACAGTCGACGGCTGCCGAAATGCCCAATACATGTTCCTTCACTCTGACCTTAAGTTGGCGCGTTGTTAGGCCAACATAAATTAGTCCACAAGGACAAGTGGCATAATATATGACATAGCGTGAGGTACATGTAATGCGGCTCCTAATATCATATACTTTAGTTCCAGACGCATTCTTAAAGTTGGTAATTGTTTCCATGTTAGGGCAGGCAACACATTGACCGCAGGGAAAGCTTCCACACTCAGGACTAGAGGCACCAAAAATTGTAGTTACCGATTCAGTCTGATAATGACTGTGAACTAATCGGTCACGTAAATTTTGAGAACAACGTATAGTAATGGAGGGACGATTTGGAAGGATTTTAGACAGTGTGGGATCTACCAATAAAATTGGCCACGCCTTAGTCAAACAGTCCCTCATGCGTCCAAATTGGCCATGGTAGTTAGTTATAAATCTTACTTTGTCATCAGTTTTAAGGCATTTCTGCTTATATAGCAAATCATGTCGGTTGGAATATTTCGCACGGTAGTATGCCCTTTTTACCATTCGCCTACTATAACCTCTCTCGTAAAATCTTTCCTGTATGCCTATTGGGCAGTAATTAGTTATTGCATTGCTAGCCATAGTGGATAACCAGATTTCCTGGACATTTATAATATAACCTTGATGAGACTTTGATGCGACAATGTGAGGTATTTAAGGTGTATTTATGGGCCATAGTGCCATACTATCTCTCACAGTATGAACCCCGTTGGTCCTACACTATGATGGATTTTTTACAGTGTATGTGTTTTGCACCGCCTTTGTCAGATATTTTCCTGATCTTTTATCTTATTATATTTAATAAAAGTTAATTTTTATACTAATTAACAATTCCTTGGGTCTTTCTGATCGCGTGTTTTTTCCTTCATTAATTAGGACCACAGCATGTCAAATTTAATTGTGGAGTCTCTAGTCTCCACATCAGAAATTTGACCACTAGAAAGTATTGAATGTAGTAAATACGTATGGTTCAGTGAACACATGTGGATTTACCTGCGTTCAATAGAATGCAACATTTTGGATGCAGGAAAAAATTGCGTCCAAAGCGGTGCTACTTCCGAATTATGGGCACAGAGCTGAAAAAAAAAAATGGCGTGGGCTCCCACGTCATTTTTATAACCAGCAGAGGGAAAGCCGACTGCTGGGAGCTGATATTAGTAGTCGGGGAAGGGACATTAGCCAACAATGTTTCAAGGCTATTAATATCAGCCCACAGCTGTTTATTTAGCCTTTATTGGCTAGATTACAGTGGGACCCCAGCAAAAAATTGAAGTGGGGTCCCCCTATAAAATCTAGCCAGCAAAGGCCAAACTAGACAGCTGCGGGCTGATATTAACAGCCATGGAAGGGGCCATGAATACTAGCCCCCTCCGCGGCTATTAATATCACTCCTCAGCAGTCCCATAAATGGCGCATCCATAAGATGCGCCAAATCTGGCGCTTAGCCTCGCTCTTCCACACTGCCCTGTAGCGGTGGCAGGGAGTAATTGGGTTGGGGTTCACGTCAGCCTTGTATTGGCTGCTGACGTGAAGCCCAGGTTAGTAATGGAGGGCGTCTATAAGACACCCCTATTACTAACCGCATGATTAAATGACGCGGCCAGAATAAAGTATTATAATGAAATAACACAAACACGGTTCTACAATTTTTTTTATTACACGCCTCTGCAAAACCCTCGATCTCCTGAAAAAAAATGTAAAAAACAAACAACAATATTCCTCACCTGTCCGCCGTTATCTACATAGTCCACGATCAGCGGCGACTGTCCCACGACGATCCGGATCATTTCTACAGCTGTGACATCAGAAAATACTGATGTCACAGCTGTAGCGTACAGCACTGTATACTGACAGGGGTGTAAAATCACCCCCTCTCAGTATACAGTGCTGCAGGGGGTCACTGGGGTTCATCAGCTGAAGATCAGCTTATGAGCCCCGGTGAGTAGTGTTGAGCCACCCCCGTAGTGTTCGAGTTCGGTTCGGTTCGTCGAACACCCGTGTGTTCGCCGAACTGTTCGTCGAACTGTTCGTCGAACACCTTCGAACACCGTTAAAACCAATGGCAGGCAAACAAAAACACATAGAAACACATAGAAAACACCTTCAAAGGTGTCCAAAAGCTGACAAACTGCTCAGAAGACATAACTAACACATGGAAAAGTGACAAGTACATATAGTCATGCGAAAATAAAAGAGGTGGAGGAGTAAAAGGAGGGGGAGACACAGATATAGGCATGTCATGCCCTTCTAAAATCCAAAAAGTGAGAAGCCGACACGGCCAGTCCGCTCCTGCCCGTGCCACCTCCGTGTCGCCGGGTTTGTGCCAGAGCCGCGGTGAACCCTGACGGCCAGCCCCCCTCTCCCAATACTGGTGCCTGTCCGCTGGTGGGTCGAGCGAGCCCCCCTGTGGTGGAGGCAGCTCTAAGCTTTTTAATTTAAATTGTCTCTCTAATTTGAATGAATACACTTTAAATCCATTTACAAGGATCTATTGGAGGGCAAGTCTCATGCCAGCAGCCGCGGTAATTCCAGCTCCAGTAGCGTCCACTAAAGCTGCTGCAGTTAAAAAGCTTTTATAAGGATCGAGCTCGGCTGTCCACCGCAAGGCATCCTACTGCCAGTCCCAGCCCCTATGCCTTGGGGTGCCTCCTGATGCTCTTCACTAAGTATCCCATGGTCCCGAAGCATTTCCTTTGAAAAAATTAAGTGTCTAAACTACAGGTGGTGCAGCTTGCTTAACAGCCGGGATAATCCGCTCACTAGCAGACACTGCTACTAGGCACAAAGTATTTCCTGGGCTAGATGCAGTTAAAAATTTGTAATTAGATACTCTCGTTGGATGCTGAGAAAGCATTCCATAGAGTCTCCTGGCACGCCATATATGATTCTCTTAAAAAGCTTGGGGTAGGGGTCTAGGGGACCCTTTTATAGCCAAAATCACGGCCCTGTATCGCAATACGTCACCTAGGCTGAAGATAAATGGAACTGTAGCACCCTGAGGGCTCGGTTGCTACAGACGTATTGCACCTCACCCAGAGGTGTGATATCTCACTCTCAGGTAAGGATGGAGTGTGGATCAGGACCCGACACCTGCATGCATTACACCACATTGCCGTGGGGCAGGGCGACCAATATGCCCCTGAGATGGGCACGACAGTCCCTGTCCCTGGCTGGAGTGGGGGGAGGGAACACTGAGGAAGGGGAACCCTGTAGTGCAGGAGCAGGGAGGAAGCAGTTCCTGGGTGCATTGAGAAGGGAGTATAAAAGGTGGGCACCATCTTAGTTCAGTGCAGAGAAGTCTGATCAGAAGTGGCAGGGAGCAGGGGCTCTGCATGAGCTCTGCTCCGGAGGCGGGCCTAGTAACAGAGGCCCAGGCCTGGAAGAGGGAGAAGGAAGGAAGAGGAGCGGAGAAGGCTCCAGGAACGAGGAATGAAGGGATCCCAGGGGTGCGGACGGGCGAGTCGCCACCGCACGCCCGAATCCACCTGCGTGGAGGGGTCAGGCCAAAGGGGGAGACCGGTCCCCGAACTAGTGGAGGCAGGAAACGACCCTCAGCTAGAAACCGGAGGCTCTGACATTTTATGTGGCGCAGCCCCTCGCTACACCCGCTAGGAAGGCACCACATAGGGTCAGGGAAACTGGCGCCAAGTTTACCAAGAGGAGGCCCGAGGCAGCCGGACAGAAGTGTTGGTAAGAAAGGCCAGACAAAGGACACACAAAGGGGGTCCTGGGAAGTGCTCCAAAGTTATCTGGGAGTTGTCTGAGCCCCTCACCTGGTGAGCACAGTACGACGTGGGCAGCCGTTACCTGCAGACGTGGTCTGGATAATAAGAACTGTGAGTAAAGGCCCTGAACTGCATCACTGACTCCGTGTCGTTACTGCTGCTGCCCTGCACCATCACCCCCATCCTCCGCATACACTGCCCTGAGGCTATACTCCTCCCGTGGGGAATTATGCTACGCTCTGCTGCACCCACAACACCAGCCTCAGTGGTCTGCCCTGTAGCGGCGGTTCACTCTGACCGCAATCCACGGGTGGCGTAGTCGGACATTTAAACATGAAAACCACATAAATAGTTCCGCCACTGGTTTGACCGCCCTGAGCCACGGAACTGGGTCGCCGCCACGAAGACTACAACCACCAGCATCCACCAAAAAGGGTCCGGCTCCGGGTGTCCCAAGGCCCAGGGGGTGCGTCAGAACATTTTCATCACCTTTCACAATCACCAATGGGACAAGGCAGTGATGTCCTCTGTCCCCTCTCTTATACATCCTAGTGACGGAGCACCTGCTCTCATCAATTCGCCATAACCCCAATATTAGGTGGATTGAGGTGGGAGGCACCGAGTACAAGTGCTCTCTATTTGCTGATGATGTCCTAGTATATATCACTCAATCACATATATCCATCCATGCTGTTATGGCTGAAATAGATCACTTTGTTACATGGTAAAATTTTAAAATCAATGCAGCGAAGTCTGAGGCCCTCGATGTCTCCCTCCCCAAATCCATATAGGATTCCATCCAGTCCAACTTTCCCTTTGCCTGGCCCTCACAGGGTATCAAATACTTAGGAATTCCTATTCATAGAGACCTCTCCCATCTATGTTATCTTAATTTTGGGCCCTTTATTGAACAACTCCATACAGACCACGGTTGGCAAGTTAGAACTGTAAGATTCACTACGTGAACCACTGGTGTTTTGTGGAAAAGCACATGTACACTGCGTTCCAAATTATTATACAAAAAGTGTTTAGGAGTGATAAGAGAAGAATTTGTTTGTTTGTCAGTTAAACTCATTGATGGTGATGTGTGTCAGGGCTCTTTATATCACTGTAAGCAATTGCAGACACCTGTGCTAATTAGTTTGGCAGGTGTGTCCAATGAAAGGCAAGACTACTTAAGAAGGCTCTCTCACATTATTAAGCAGCCTACATTTTCTGCCAAAATGGGAAAGAAAAAGGATGTGTCGGCTGCTGAGAAGCAACAAATTGTGGAGTGTTTAGGTCAAGGCATGACTACAATCAACATTGTGCGATGATCAGGATGAAGTGTCTTGGCAATCAAGAAGTATGTAGCTGATTCACAGTACACACGTGTGCGTGCTGATAAGGGCAAATTGAGGACTCTTTCCTACAGGCAATTACGTCAGGTTGAAAGAGCAGCGGCAAAAAAGCCTTGTCATAGCAGCAGACAAGTTTTTGAAGCTGCTTGTGCCTCCAACGTCCCCCGAACAACAAGATGCAGGGTCCTTCAGAGGTTTGCAGCTGTGCATACGCCATCCTGTCGACCTCCTCTATCCACTTCACACAAGCAGAAACGGCTCCAGTGGGCCAAACATTACATGAAGACTGATTTCAAAACTGTTTTGTTCACGGATGAGTGCCGTGCAGCGCTCGATGGTCCAGATGGATGGAGTGGAGGATGGCTGGTTGATGGACACCCCACGCAAACACGGCTACAGCGCCAACAAGGAGGAGGTGGAGTAATGTTTTGGGCTGGAATCATGGGGAGAGAGATTGTCGGCCCCTTTAGGATCCCTGAAGGCGCTAAAGATGAACTCCATAATGTATGTGGATTTTCTCAAACAGCACTTCCTGCCATGGTTCAAGAAGAAGAACCGTGTATTTCACAGCAAGATCATTTTTCTGCATGATAATGCACCATCTCATGCTGCACATAAAACATCTGCATCTCTGGCTGATATGGGCATAAAAGGGGACAAACTTATGGTGTGACCCCCATGCTCCCCTGACCTCTACCCCATTCAGAACCTTTGGAGCATCATTAAAAGGAGTGTCTATGATGGCGGGAGGCAGTTCACATCTAAGCAACAGCTCTGGGAGGGTATTCTGTCCTCATGCAAAACAATTGAAGCAGAAACCATCCAAAACCTGACAAATTCAATGGACGAGAGAGTTCAGAAGCTCCTTTCGAACAAGGGGTCCTATGTGAAAATGTAACATCACCTAGAATAAAGTTTTGAGTTGAAAACTGTTTGATTTCAGTTTCTAACAACCTGCTAATGCTTATAATTTCAAAAATGACCATTTTTTTGGTCTTTATTAAAATGAAAAGGTTGATCGAAAAGTTTGGGGGATCTAAGAGTGTGGCAACCCAGTAGTCATGATTACTTCGAATTCTGACAATATGAGGGTCATGCTGCAGGTAGTGCAGCAAGAAGGCACTTATGTGCCTTGCGCATCTCGGAGCCCCAAAATTATTTTCCGGGCTAGATGCAGCTAAAAATTATTTTTAATTTTAAATCTGGTGAAGCTTTAGTATAGATGGCCTAATAGGATCAGTGCTGCACACTGCTACAAAGCCCAAATTATTTTCCAGTCAAGATACAGATAAACATGATTAGTAATTTGAAAGCTTAAAACGGTTGGTAGGGTGATTTTAACCAATCATCAAGCTTTTACTCTCCCCAGGATGACACAGGGGTAGAAAAGTCGTTTCGGATCCATGATTTGTTCATCTTTATGAACGTGAGTCTGTCTACATTATCAGTGGAGAGCCGCGTGCGCTTATCTGTCAGCACACCACCAGCAGCGCTGAACACACGTTCAGACAGAACGCTGGCTGCGGGGCATGACAAGATCTCCAAGGCGTAAGTGGCTAGCTCCGGCCATTTATCCAGATTGGAAGCCCAAAAAGAGCAAGGGTCCAGTGACACAGTCGTGGCTTCAATGTTTACTTGGAGATACTCCTGTACCATCGTCTCTAGGCGTTGACTATGTGTCAGACTTCTTGTCTCCTGTGGCCTTGCAAAGGATGGGCTAAAAAAGTGGTGAAATGATTCCGCAAAATTGATGTTACCAGCAGATACTGTGGTTCTGTTACGGTTTGAGTGCTGAACACTTGACGGTCCCACGGTTGGCAAGTTGGAACTGTGAGATTCACTACGTGCACCACTGGTATTTTGTGGAAAAGCACATGTAAGATTCTGCAACAGTCTCTGCTGATACTCCTGCATGCGTGCATCCCTTTCTATGGCAGGAATAATTTCTGCAAATTTACTTTTGTACCGGGGATCTAACAGTGTGGCAACCCAGTAGTCAGGATTATTTCTAATTCTCACAATTCGAGGGTCATGTTGCAGGTAGTGCAGCAAGAAGGCACTCATGTGTGTTGCGCATCCAGGAGCACCAAGTCCCTGTTGTGTTGGTGGCGAGGTAACAATCATGCTTCCTTCCTCTGTCCTCTCCCCCCAACCTCGCACAACAGAAATGTGATCAAGGTCTCCCTCATCTGATGAGTCTTCCATCAGTTCGTCCTCCACTTCTTCCTGGGCTCCTGCACCTTCCTCACTAGTTTGGCTGCTACCATGCGCCCTGGTAAAACCATCTCCCCCACCCTCACATGCCTGCCGCCTTGGTGCTGCCGACCGTCTGGACCTTGCAGATGTTAGCCCTTCTGCATACAACTCCTCCTCCTCTACTTCCTCCACCTCCTCTTGTGCCACCACCTGACTCCGAATTCTGTTTAACATGTGCTCCAGCATGTAAATCACCGGAATAGTCATGCTGATAATGGCATCGTCAGCACTAAACATCTTCGTCGCCATTTCAAAACTGTGCAGAAGGGTGCATAGGTCCCTGATCTGAGACCACTCCTCCAGCGTGATTTGCCCCACCTCTGAATCTCGTTGGCCCAGGCTATACGTCAGAACGTATTGCACCAGGGCTTGTCGGTGCTGCCACAGTCGCTGCAACATGTGCAGAGTTGAATTCCACCGGGTAGGCACATCGCATTTTAGCCGGTGAAGTGGCAGGCCCAACGACTTCTGTAGAGATGTAAGTCGCTGAGCTGCGGGATGCGAACGGCGGAAGTGAGCACACAGCGACCGTGCCCTCTGCAGAAGGCCATCTAGTCTGGGATAGTGGGCTAAAAATTGCTGGACAACCAGGTTCAACACGTGAGCCATACAAGGCACGTGTGTGACATTGCCCCGGCGAAGGGCCGCACCCAGGTTTGCAGCATTGTCGCACACGGCCTTCCCTGGTTTCAGGTCCAGTGGAGACAACCATTCATGAAATTGGTTCTCCAGAGCTGACCACAACTCCTCAGCTGTGTGACTCACATTTCCCAGACATTTCAATGTAAAAACCGCCTGATGACGTTGAGCCCTACTGCCAGCATAGTAAGGAGGTGTGCAGGATCCCTTCTGCGCAGTTAGAAAGCTTGTGGCATGACCAGACAGGCTTTGGGTGCAGGTGGAAGACCGAGAGGAGGTTGAGGAGGCAGAAGCAGTGGAGGAACTTTGACATAAAGAGGATTGACGCACAACTCGTGGGGACGGCAAGACTTGGACAGCAGCCCCTTGTCCTGCTGTCACCATAGTTACCCAGTGCCCAGTCAGCGACATGTAACGCCCCTGTCCATGCCTACTCGTCCAAGTGTCTGTGGTGAAATGCACCCTGTCACACACAGAGTTTCTCAAAGAAGCGGTGATGTTGTGTGCGACATGCTGGTGGAGCGCAGGCACACCTTTCTTTGAGAAGTAGTGCCGACTGGGCATCTGGTACTGGGGCACTGCGACGGACATAAGGTCTCGAAAATCCTCTGTGTCCACCAGGCGGAAAGGCAGCATTTCTGTAGCCAAGAGCTTGCAGATGGTGAAATTCAACCTCTTAGCTTTCTCATGGCTAGGAGGAAATGGTCTTTTACTTGTCCACATCTGAGGGACCGAGGGCTGGCTATTGTGCTTAGACGGGGTTGATAAGGGTGTCCCCGGCAAACTGCCGGTCTGTGAGGAAGATGCAGGCGGACATGTTAGGTTGCCTTGATCCAAAGGTGGTGCTATCGATGTCGGACAGCGCTCAACACCAGCTGGTGTTACCACCTCCAAAGAAAATGATGACCTGCCAATCACGCTGGCTGTTGCGGGTAAAGAGGTGGCAGGTCTGCGCCCCAAAACAGGTGTGACTGCTGTCCCCCCAGTCACAGAGGATGAAGAGGCCGCGGATGCACAAGATATGGCAGACGGTGATTGGCCCGGCCGGCTAGGCCGCATTGTAGCACACTGAGCTTCCCACTGCAACTTATGCTTCATGTCCATGTGCCGGTTCATGCATGAAGTACTCAAACTATGTATTTTTTGGCCTCTACTTAGCTTTTGCTGACAAATGTTACAGATAACACGAGTTGGGTCATCTTTATCGATCTGAAAAAATGCCCAGGCTATGCAAGGCTTAGCACCCATGCGACCTGAAGAGCCACCACGACTTGTGGTGAGAGGCAGAGTTGGTTTGAGGATGCAGTTGTTGACGTGCTTCCAGTACTACGTCTCTGTCCAGGAAGGCGCAACCTGACCTCGTCGTCACTAGCATCTTCCTCCACCTCCTCTGCTGACCTCATCTCTTGGCTGACTGTGGGTTGACAGTAAGTGGGATCTCCGACCTCATCATCATCACCCTGTGCGTTATCACACCCGTCGTCCTCAGAGCCAACCTGTTCCTGCCCTGACAAAAAACTAAAGTTGTCGCTCCAATCAGGTATTTGAGTCTTATCATCGTCTTCCTCATTGTCTCCACCAACAGGAGTTACAGTTTGGGAATGAGGGTCTACATTATGGTCAGAACCTTCTGCGTCTGGCCCTGGATCCGACTCATAAAGATTCTGGGCATCAGTGCAGATCATTTCCTCGTCTGGATTCACACAAGCGCTGGAGTCGACCTCTGATTCCCAGGCTATAGTATGAGTAAACAGCTCTGCAGACTCAACCATCTGTTCTACCTCATACTCAGACGGGCAGCTGGAGATTTGGGAGCTGTGAGGAAGCAAGTGCGATTTGGGTGACACCTTTGAGGGCTGGAGTATTTGTGATGTTGAAGTTGATGTGGAGGAGAGCCCACTTAAAGGAGCACTTGATATCCGTTGAAGCACCTGCTGTTTTTGTGCCTCATCTGGAATTTGTAGCGATTGGCGTAGCCGTAAGAAAGGGATCTTATCACATTGTCCGCTAAAAGAAGTAGACATTTTAGTTTGGCTGGAAGATGGTCTTTCTTCTGCAGATGTTACTGTTGCTTTAACACCTACCCCACGGACACAACCTTTTTTCCCCTTCCCAACACGCCTATTCCCCTTTCCACCAGCAGCAGGCCTTTTTCCACTCATTTTGGTGGTTAACTAATTCACAACTCTGGAGTTGTTTGCACAAAAAAACAATGGATGGTAACCGAGCAGAGCTGAGTGGCCAAACTGTGGTATTAGGCCAAAACTATTGGCTGGGTTAGATGCAGAAAAAAATTATTTTGAATTTGCAACCTGATGGAGGTCAGTATAGATGGACTAATACAAATAGTCCCACACACTGCTAGAAGCCCAAATATTTTTTCAGAGGTACTGTAGATGCAGATAAAAATTATTTTTAATTTGCAACCTGATGGAGGTCAGTATAGATGGACTAATAGACCAAGTCCCACACACTGCTAGAAGCCCAAATATTTTTTCAGAGCTAGATGCAGAAAAAAATTATTTTTAATTTGCAACCTGATGGAGGTCAGTATAGATGGACTAATAGACCAAGTCCCACACACTGCTAGAAGCCCAAATATTTTTTCAGAGCTAGATGCAGAAAAAAATTATTTTTAATTTGCAACCTGATGGAGGTCAGTATAGATGGACTAATAGACCAAGTCCCACACACCGCTAGAAGCCCAACTATTTTTTCAGAGCTAGATGCAGAAAAAAATTATATTCAATTTGCAACCCGATGGAGGTCAGTATAGAAGGACTAATAGAACAAGTCCCACACACTGCTAGAAGCCCAAATATTTTTTCAGAGCTAAATGAAGAAAAAAATTATTTTTAATTTGCAACCTGATGGAGGTCAGTATAGATGGACTAATAGACCAAGTCCCACACACTGCTAGAAGCCCAAATATTTTTTCAGAGCTAGATGCAGAAAAAAATTATATTCAGTTTGCAACCTGATGGAGGTCAGTATAGATGGATTAATAGAACAAGACCCACACACAGCTAGAAGCCCAAATATTTTTTCAGAGGTAGATGCAGAAAAAAATATATTCAGTTTGCAACCTGATGGAGGTCAGTATAGATGGACTAATACAACAAGTCCCACACACAGCTAGAAGCCCAAATATTTTTTCAGAGGTACTGTAGATGCAGATAAAAATTAGTTTTAATTTGCAACCTGATGGAGGTCAGTATAGATGGACTAATAGAATGATGCTATGCCCAAAAGATTTTACTTCACTAGGTGCAGTAAAAAAATTGGTATTCTATACACAGGTGGTATATCTTGCAGCACAGATAGGCTACTCCACTGACTAACACACTCTGCAATAGGCCAAAAAGGATTAGCTTTGCTAGATTCAGCCAAATGCTGTGAAAAAAACTTGCACAGCACTGGCACAGACCTGCCTGGCAAAAACTGATAGGAACTGATGTAACCTAGTCCTGAAAAGGACTCCAATTACAATTAGTCTTTACTCCCACAATCTATCTATTTAAGAGCACAGACCTGCCTGATAAAAGTCGTAGGAAATGCTGTAACCTAGTCCTTAAAAGGACTGCAATCACAACTATTCCCTACTCCCAAGCTATCTGTAGATTTGTGCGAAAATTGGCTTGAAATTAACAAGGTATAGCGCACACAGCAACAGCGGTGCCGTCTAACACGCAGCTGCAGCAGTGAGAAAATGGTGGCGACGGGGAAAATGGCTTGGTCTTATAGGGCAAGGACATGTGACATACACTGCCAATGACACATGCCCTTGCTTGTGTGAAAAAAAGCACTTCGCTCCGTGTGTGCGCTGCTGATAGGCTGACAGATTGCACCTCCCCACTGTAAATGCGGGAAAGAGAAAAAAAAATGGAGATCTTCATTGTTCCTGCAGAGATCCACCCCCTGCCCCTCCCCCCACCCCGCTGTACACTCAAACTGCGTATTAACATTAATTTTCATCATTACTGAGAAAAAATCCAGTTATGATTTTGGTGCACGAACAGTTATCGAACATAACCTCGAACAGCCGAATTTTTCTCAAATTGTTCGTGTTCGCCGAACGGCTCGAACACCGCCCAAAACAGCTCGAATTTGAGATTGGCGAACAGTTCGAGTAGAACAACGCTCATCTCTACCGGTGAGCTAGAGGGCGTGGGAACATTTTTGTGAAAGAAGAGACCGATCAGCTGATAACAGGCTTCAGCAATCAGCTGATCGGTCAAATTTGGTCACGCAAACCATCAGATGGTGACCATCAATGATGTCAACGCAAGTCCTGGAAGTACACTGCGGGGCGTGAGCCCACGCCCTGCAGTGTACAGCGAGCTGCCGGACAGACAGCATCACCAAGGAGGACCCGCGGGCCACCGGAGAGGTGAATATGAAGGTTTTTTTTTTATTTTTTATTTTTTCATTTTTTTTTTAACTGCCGCTGGCTCGCGGGCTGGGAGGAGCTGCTGCATTTCCCATCCACGCTGCTCTCGCTGTTATCAGCCAGAGCAGCGGTCAGATGAGAGGAGTAGCAGTCTTCTCTCCCAACCCGGGTACCAGCTGCGGTGCGATTTTAGCGCGATTTTGCGCTTATTGATTTACATTGAAACGCAGCACATCCACATGTATAGATATTACACATGCAGGTTTGCTGCGATTCAATGCAAGTCAATGGGCCCGAATTTGCTGCGGAATCGCACCTGAATAACCGTCGCAGAAATGCATTAAAACCGCATCGTGTGCACACAGCCTTACACTAAATAGATATCTTGAATGTGGACAACTTTGTTACAGCTCAATCATCCTGCTGCTACCAGGTCCGGGCATCCTAATCTGGTGCCATTTTGTAAGACTGCTCCTGATGAAGGGGAAACCTGAAACTGGTAGATTTGGCTCTTTTTTTAATTTGTTATTGAGATGTAAGTATTTTTATATATTAAATTATTTCTGCAAGTCTCTGGCTGGATTGGCAATCTCTCCAGTATATGGTTTACCTTCCTTGCACACTGAGCAATTCAGTGGAGGAGAGGCTGACCTGGAAGACGGGGGGATAGTAATCTTTCTTCCTCCTACGAAGTAAGCGGAGCTTCAATCCTTTAACTCCTCTACTCCCCATGTAGACCTGCAGTGCTCGTCAACTGGCGCTCCATTTTTTGTTTGCTTTTTTCAGCTGTCCCATATGACATTTGAAGTGACTATATGACAGAAAATACCCAAAACCATATTCAAGACGTTTATTAACCCTTCAGGGGCTTCACAGGAATTAATGGAATGTGGAAGGAAAAAATAAACATTTAACTTACTTTCACAAAAATTTTCCTTTAGACCCACTTTTCTTACTTTCACAAGGGTACCAGGAGAAAATAGACTCCAAAATGTGTTGTGCAATTTCTCCTGAACACACTGGCAGTGCTCAGAAGGGAACTTTTTTAATGTAAAATTTACTGGCATAATTAGTGGATGCCATGTCAAGTTTGGAGAGCCGCTGATGTGCCTAAACATTGGAAACCCCCCGCAAATGACACCATTCTGGAAACTAGACCCCTAAAGGAACTTGTATAGATGTGTAGTGAGCATCTTGAACTCCCAGGTGCTTCACAGAAGTTTATAACGCTGAGCCATGAAAATAAAAAAATCAAATTTTTCCCACAAAAATGTTTATATCCCAAAATTTTGCATTTTCACAAGGGTAACAGGAGAAATTTCGCCATACAGTTTTTTTGTGCAATTTCTCCTGAGTACACTGATACCCCATATGTGGGAGAAAACTACTGTTTGGGTGCACAGCTCAGAAAAGAAGGAGCGCCATTTGACTTTTTGAATGTAAATTTGATAGAAGAATTAGCAGACGCCATGTCGCGTTTGGAGAGCCCCTGGTGTGTCTAAACAGTGGAAACCCCTGAAAAGTGACACCATTTTGAAAACTAGACCCCTCAGGGAACTTACCTAGATATGTGGTGAGCACCTTGAACCCCAGCTTCACAGAAGTTTATAAAGTTGAGCTGTGAAAATAAAGAAATCACATTTTTCCACCAAAGTGTTTATTTCGCCCCAAATTTTGCTTTTTCACTTGGGTAACAGGAAAAATTGCACCATACAATTTGTTGTGCAGTTTCTCGTGAGTACGCAGATACCCATTATATGGAGGAAAACTACTGTTTGAGCGCACAACGGGGCTTGGAAGTGAAGGAGCGCCATTTGACTTTTTGAATGTAAATTTGCTGGAATAATTACAGGACGCCATGTTGTGTTTGGAGAGCCGCTGATGTGCCTAAACAGTGGAAACCCCCCCACAAGTGACCCCATTTTGGAAACTAGACCCCTCAAGGAATTTATCTAGATGTAGTAAGCACCTTGAACCCACAGGTACTTCACAGAATTTTACAACGTTGATTTGTGCAAATGAAAAAAATATATTTTTTCCACAAAAAAATGTTGTTTTAGCACCAAATCTTTTTCTCACAACGATGGACCCAAAAATGTGTTGTGCAATTTCTCCTGAGTACGCCAATACCCCACATGTGGTGGAAAACTACTTTTGAGGCACAGTGCAAAGCTGAGAAGGGAAGAAGCGTCATATTGGAGTTCAGATTTTGCTGGACTGGTTTGAGGGTGCCATGTCAGATTGGTAGAGCCCATGAGGTGCCAAATCAGCCGAACCCCCCCATAAGTGACCCCATTTCACAAACTACAACTTTCAATGAATTCCTCTAGGGATGCAGTGATCATATTGACACCACAGGAGTGTCACAGCATTTTATACCATTGGGCAGTGAAGAAAAAAATAATTATATTTTTACCACTAAATTTTTTTTAGTCCTAGATTTTACATTTTCACACTGGGAAAAGGGTAAAAATGGCACCAAAATTTGTCCCACAATTTCTGCTGAATGTAGAAATACCCCATATGTGGCTGTACAGTACTGCTTAGCCATACGGCGAGACTCGGGAGGGACGGAGCGCTTTTTGCCTCTTGGAGAGCAGATTTTCCTTGAATAGTTTACGGACTCCATAAACAGATTCCTTACATGCTAGAAGAAAAGAATCCTCCATCAAGTGATCCCATTTTGAAAAGAATATCCCTTTCTGAATTTATCTACTGACGTAGTAACGATTTTGACTCTATGGTTGTTTTCCATAAGCAAGTAGCAGTGGATGTGTCATGGGTGTGTCAGAGGTGACAGACAGTCGCCCTGCAGTTGGTTGCAGGAGATCTCTACATTTGGCATTACAAACATCTTCTTAGAGGCTGTCTCTAGGACCCAGCGGCTACCTCCCTCTGGCTAATTAGCTCCCTTGCCTGGGTGTATAAATACCTGGTGTGTCTGAGAGGGAGGTGCCAGTGATATTCATTACTACTTGTGAGGCTTTAGCAAGAGCAGTACTTTGTTCTCTCTGGAGCTTGAGGCCGTGTGCGCATTTGTCTGTGAGCTTTTCATAAATGACATATTCCATCATTTGGATGGGAGGTTTGTGGTGGTCTATCTGGACGATATTTTAGTTTACTCACCTTATTTTGAGACTCATCGGGGGCAGGTGCTCCATAGGGATGACAAACTCTATGCCAAACTAGAAAAATGTGTTTTCGCTGTTAAGGAGGTGCAGTTTTTGGGGTTACTTGTTGTCATCTTTGGGTGTTTGGATGGATCCGGAGAAGATCCGTGCAGTCCTTGACTGGGAACGGCCCGAGAACCTGAAGGCTATACAACTAGTGTTGAGCAAGCATGCTCGACACTGCTCGGTACTTGCCCGAGCATCTCACTACTCGGGATGTTCGGCGAGCACAGAGCATTTCTGGGTTACTCGGGCGGGAGCTCGGGTCTCCGTCCTGCACGTTTGGCACTCTTTACAGAGCCAATCAACATGCAGGGATTGCCAGCCAGTCACTGTAATGCCACAGCCATGTTGTTTGTGGGCATTACAGTGATTGGCTGGCCGCACAGCGTCACCTCGAGTATTTAAAACCGGGCGCCGCCATCTTGGACACAGTCGCTCCGGATCAGACAGTGTAGGGTCAGTGCTGCAGAGCTAGGGAGAGATTTATACTGCGAAATAGTTAGTGTAGGGTTTCTAAAGCCTGTCAAATCAAACAAACAGTCCTTCTCAGGACTAATATCCATCCCAGATATCAGGCAGGCAGGCTGTATAGGAGACGCAGTGGTTATACCAACAAACACTGCATTACAATCCTGTGTGCTCCTGCTGGTCAAATTGCTAGGCATATCCCCAGGTCTCAGGGGCCAGGAAAAATCCTTTTTTTTTCATCCAAATCCTGTTTTGTTTTGTTTTTTGCCTCAGTCAGACTGCACAAATACCTGTCTTATTAACCTTTTGGTATCCCCCCCCCCCAAAAAAAAAAAAAAAATTGAGTGTCTCGCTGACTGTTCAGACACAAATATATCTGTTTAAAAGAGTCTGGTGTAGGCCAGAGAACTAGAACTGTGGTTTTCCTCTTCCACGGTTCAAATCTGGGTGTTATCAACCTGGTTGCCTTTTTTCCATAAAAAAAAACAGTTTGAGTGTGTCGCTGACTGTTCAGACACAAATATATCTATTTTAACAAGTCTGGTATACACCAGGAAATTATAACTGTGGTTTTGCAGTTCCACAGTTCAAATCTCTGTATTATCCATTTTCAGTGTCTCGCTGACTGTTCAGACACCAATATATCTGTTTAAAAGAGTCTGGTGTAGGCCAGAGAAATAGAACTGTGGTTTTCCTCTTCCACGGTTCAAATTTCCTTTCTATTACCCTTTTGCCATTGATAGTGCGAGTGTAAGCTATTTTACTTCATTTATAATGGGCAAGGCGCGTGGCAAGGGACGTGGAACTGGACGTTCTGGTGATGGTGCGTGCAGAGGATGGGGCCGTGGCCGATGTGAAAATGTGCCACAGCCAACAGCCGCATCTTCTCGCTCCCACTTCTTGACCGAATTACTAGGGAAGCACACAACAGCACCAATATTGCGAACTGATCAGTGTGAACAGGTTATTAATTGGATAGCAGATAATACTTCCAGTCACCTGGGCACCACCACCTCTGGTCTGTCTTCCACACGGTCAAGTGTTAGTAGCCGTGAGTCTCGACTGCATACTCCTCCTCACCCTGATGCTCCTTCTTTCCACCATGACGAGTGTCGTCAGACAGCAACTGATCCCACAGTTGGACACTCTGAAGAGCTGTTCACTGGTCCATTTCCATATTTGTGCCCCTCGCCTGCTCCGCTTTAAGTGGTGGAAGAGGAGATCCCATGTAGCGATGGCCAAATATTTGAACAGCCACGGCCACAGGAAGGCGGCGCTGGCAATTTGTCACAAGAGGTGGATGATGACGAGACACAATTGCCACGAAGTGAGGAGGAGACCCGTGGTGTGGAAGTGGAAGAGGAGGAGGTGGTGGATGATCTAGTAACTGACCCAACGTGGCAGGAGGACACGCAGAGCCAGGCCAGCAGCACACATGGGGAGGGAGGCAGAGTACCCCAACAGGCAGGAAGAAGCAGCGTGGTGGCCGCAGACAGAAGGCGGGCAACCGTTTCCCGTAACACCAACACGAGGGACGTTGCCAGTACAACAGGTAGGTCTTCCAGAGTCTGGATTTTTTTAAAGACTCTGCTGATAACCCCAAAAAGGCCATTTGTACTACCTGCCAGGCCAGCATCAGCAGGGGTGACAAAACTACCAGCCTGACCACCACCAGCATGATCAGGCACATGTCAGCAAAGCACCTGACTTTGTGGGGCGAACCCCAGGGTCCACGACCAGTGTCAGCGGGTGTCACCACTGCTTCTTCCGCTGTTGTGCGTGTAAGAGAACCCCCTGTTGTGCGTGCAAGGCTATCCCCTGTCCATACTGCATACAAAGATGCCCCCTCCTCTCAGTCTTAACTTGTTATGGCAGTTTCTCAAGAAACAGCATCAACGTCCACGTCCACGTCCCACCGCAGCGTTCAATTGTCCATATCCCAGAGCTTTGAACGAAAGCGCAAATTCGCAGCCAACGCCCCACAGGCCACAGTCCTAAATTCGCACATTTCATGACTGCTTGCGTTGGAAATGCTGCCTTTTAGGCAGGTGGAGACCGAATCCTTCTGCAACCTTATGGCGGTGGCTGTCCCTCGGTACTCGGTCCCCAGCCGACACTATTTTGCCTGGTGTGCCATCCCCGCACTACACAAGCACGTGTCCCAAAACATCTGCCGTGCCCTCAACAACGCAGTTACTGGGAGAGTCCACCTGACAACGGACACGTGGACAAGTGCTTGTGGCCAGGACGGTACATCTCCCTGACGGCACAATGGGTAAACATAGTGGAAGCCGGGACCCAGTCGGACCTTGGGACGGAACACATCCTCCCCACACCGAGGATTGCGGGCCCTATGTCAGTCAGAGTTGCCCCCACAGTGTACAGCTCCTGCACCTCCTCCTCCTCCTCATGTTCAGCCTCCATCTCAGATATCACCACATTAGTTACAAGCTGGAAGCACTGCAGTACTGCCTCAGCCAAGCGGCAACAGGCTGTGCTGAAACTCATAAGCTTAGGTGATAAACCTCACACTGCTTGTGAGTTGTGGACAGCTGTGAAAGAGCAGGCAGATCTGTGGCTGAGACCGCTGAACCTACATCGAGGCATGGTCGTGTGTGACAATGGCCGTAATCTGGTGGCGGCTCTGAGGCGAGGCGAGATCATACACGTACCATGCCTGGCTCATGTGCTTAACCTCGTGGTTCAGCGGTTTCTTAAATCGTACCTCCTCAGGAGTAGACCTGGATGTCTGACATATGTACCATCCTGACAAACTTTGAGGAGTCCACCAAGATGGTGAATGGCGATGACGCCATCATTTGCATCAACATCCCACTTGTCTGTCTTTTGCAACGCTCTCTGCAGAGAATTAAAGAGGAGGCATTGCAGCCAGAGTATGATGAGATGGATCAAGAAGCCGTAGCGGGCGATTACATACAGCCCAGCCTCATCTCATCCCAACGTGCATTGGGGGACAATGAGGGAGAGGAGGAGGAGGAGGAAGAATAGGAGCTGGTATCATGTTTTTTAGACGGTAGTACCTGTACAACTGTCATACCGTCGGTTCAGAGTGGGTGGCCTGAGGACAGGGGGGAGGAGGAGGAGGAGAGCATGGTCAGTCGTCATCTTGATGACAACACGGAAGTCTTGCCCGTTACCAGTCTGGCACGCATGGCTGACTTTATGTTACGCTGCCTTAACCGTGACCCTCGCGTTGTCAAAATGTTGGGTGACAGTCATTACTTTTAGACCCCCTCTACAAGGAGAACTTTCACTCTCTTATTCCTGAGGTGGAGAAGTCTACAAAAATGGGGCAGTACCAGAAGGCCCTTGCTGCAGAACTGTTAAAAAAATTCCCATCTGAACACACTAGCGGCAGAGGTCACAGGTCGTTGCCCAACCAAGGCGTACAGGCGAGAGAGACGCAACTCCAATCCAGCAGAGGCAGGGGAATACCGTCAACATTCTGGGACAGTTTTCTGAGACCCGCCCGGCTTACAGGCCCTGGGGCGCGGGGTACTCTCACAAAGATTGGAAAGTTTCAAAGATGGTGAGGGATTACCTTGCCGACCGTACCAGCGTCCTCCGTGATTCCTCTGTGCCTTTTAATTATTGGGTATCCAAGCTGGACACTTGGAATGAACTCGCTCTGTACACCTTGGAGGTCCTAGCCTTCCCTGCCGCTAGCGTGTTATCGGAGCGTGTTTTTAGTGCCACTGGGGGAATTATAACTGATAAGCGCACTCGCTTGTCAACTGACAATGCTGACAAGCTGACCTTTATCAAAATGAACAAGGGCTGGATTGGGCCAGACTTCTCATCACCACCAAATGACAGCAGAGTAACATAAAGTCATATCCACTGTGTTGTTTCGGGAGGTGTATTCCCATGCACCACTTCATACCCACACATGGGTATTCGCTTCCTCATTTCAGCTGTTTTTTGCTCTTCTCCTTATCCTCAGCCTCCACCACCACTATACCACCAGGGTGACCGTGGTCCGTGTTGCCAGCATTGCAAGTTCCTCCGTCCTAATTTTTGGCAGCTTTTGCTTGGAAGGCATTGGCAAAGACTATGGGAGACCCACTCCCCAATAATGGAAATAATGTTTTTAATATGTTGTACTGCATGGCTCTTGAAAGGGGCATTAAAATCGTCTTGCTAACCTACTGTGACCTCCACGTCTCTTCCAAGGGGCATTAAAACCATCTTGTTAAGCTACTGCGACCTCCACCACTCTTCCAAGGGGCATTGATATTGTCCTTTTATTCCACTGCGACCTCCACCATTCTTCCAAGGCACATTAAAACCATCTTGTTAAGCTACTGTGACCTCCACGTCTCTTCCAAGGGGCATTAAAACCATCTTGTTAAGCTACTGTGACCTCCACGTCTCTTCCACGGGACATTAATATTGTCTTTTTATTCCACTGCGACCTCCACCACTTCTCCAAGGGGCATTGATATTGTCTTTTTATTCCACTGCGAACTCCACCACTCTTACAAGGGACGGTAAAAGCGTCTTGTTACGCTACTGTGACCTCCACGTCTCTTTCAAGGGGCAGTAAAACCGTCTTGTTAAGATACTGTGACCTCCACGTCTCTTCCAAGGGGCATTGATATTGTCTTTTTATTCCACTGTAACCTCCACCACTCTTCCAAGTGGCATTAAAACCGTCTTCTTAAGCTACTGTTACCTACACGTCTCTTCCAAGGGGCATTGATATTGTCTTTTTATTAAACTGCGACCTCCACCACTCTTCCAAGGGGCATTAAAACCGTCATGTTAAGCTACAGCAACCTCCACCACTCTTCCAAGGGGCATTGATATTGTCTTTTTATTCCACTGTAACCTCCACCACTCTTCCAAGGGGCATTAAAACCGTCTTGTTAAGCTACTGCGACCTCCACCACTGTTCCAAGGGGCATTGATATTGTCTTTTTATTCCACTGCGACCTCCACCACTTCTCCAAGGGGCATTGATATTGTATTTTTATTCCACTGTGAACCCCACCACTCTTCCAAGTGGCATTAAAACAGTCTTCTTAAGCTACTGTGACCTCCACGTCTCTTCCAAGGGGCACTGATATTGTCTTTTTATTAAACTGCGACCTCCACCACTCTTCCAAGGGGCATTAAAACCGTCTTGTTAAGCTACAGCGACCTCCACCACTCTTCCAAGGGGCATTGATATTGTCTTTTTATTCCCCTGTAACCTCCACCACTCTTCCAAGGGGCATTAAAACCGTCTTGTTAAGCTACTGCGACCTCCACCACTATTCCAAGGGGCATTGATATTGTCTTTTTATTCCACTGTAACCTCCACCACTCTTCCAAGTCGCATTAAAACCGTCTTGTTAAGCTACTGTGACATGCACATCTCCTCCAAGGGGCATTGATATTGTCTTTTTATTCTACTGCGACCTCCACCACTCTTCCAAGGGGCATTAAAACCGTCTTGTTAAGCTACTGTGACCTCCACGTCTCTTCCAAGGGGCACTGATATTGTCTTTTTATTAAACTGCGACCTCCACCACTCTTCCAAGGGGCATTAAAACCGTCTTGTTAAGCTACAACGACCTCCACCACTCTTCCAAGGGGCATTGATATTGTCTTTTTATTCCCCTGTAACCTCCACCACTCTTCCAAGGGGCATTAAAACCGTCTTGTTAAGCTACTGCGACCTCCACCACTATTCCAAGGGGCATTGATATTGTCTTTTTATTCCACTGTAACCTCCACCACTCTTCCAAGTCGCATTAAAACCGTCTTGTTAAGCTACTGTGACATGCACATCTCCTCCAAGGGGCATTGATATTGTCTTTTTATTCCACTGCGACCTCCACCACTCTTCCAAGGGGCATTAAAACCGTCTTGTTAAGCAACTGCGACCTCCACCACTCTTCGAAGGGGCATTGATATAGTCTTTTTATTCCACTGTAACCTCCACCACTCTTCCAAGGGGCATTAAAACCATCTTGTTAAGCTACTGTGACCTCCACGTCTCTTCCAAGGGTCATTAAAACCGTATTGTTAAGCTTCTGTGTCCTCCACGTCTCTTCCAAGGGGCATTAAAACCGTCTTGTTAAGCTACCGCGACCTCCACCACTCTTACAAGGGGCATTGATATTGTCTTTTTATTCCATTGTAACCTCCACAACTCTTCCAAGGGGTACTAAAACCGTCTTTTTAAGCTACTGTGACCTCCACGTCTCTACCAAGGGGCATTGATATTGTCTTTTTATTCCACTGCGACCTCCACCACTCTTCCAAGGGGCATTAAAACCGTCTTGTTAACCTACTGTGACCTCCACGTCTCTTCCAAGGGGCATTAAAACCGTCTTGTTAAGCTACTGTGACCTCCACGTCTCTTCCACGGGGTATTGATATTGTCTTTATATTCCACTGCGACCTCCACCACTCTTCCAAGAGGCATTAAAACTGTCTTGTTAAGCTACTGTGACCTCCACCACTCTACCAAGGGGCACTGATCTTGTCTTTTTATTCCACTGTAACCTCCACCACTCTTCCAAGGGGCATTAAAACAGTCTGTTTAAGCTACTGTGACCTCCACGTCTCTTCCACGGGGCATTGATATTGTCTTTTTGTTCCACTGCGACCTCCACCACTCTTCCAAGGGGCATTAAAACCGTCTTGCTAAGCTACTGCGACCTCCAACACTCTTCCAAGGGGCATTGATATTGTCTTTTTATTCCACTGTAACCTCCACCACTCTTCCAAGGGGCATTAAAACCGTCTTGTTAAGCTACTGTGACCTCCATGTCTCTTAAAAGGGTCATTAAAAGCTTCTTGTTTAGCTTCTGTGTCCTCCACGTCTCTTCCAAGGGGCACTAAAACCGTCTTGTTATGCTACTGTGACCTCCATGTCTCTTCCACGGTGCATTGATTTGGTCTTTTTATTCCACTGCAACCTCCACCACTCTTGCAAGGGGAATTAAAACCGTCTTGTTAAGCTACAGCGACCTCCACCACTCTTCCAAGGGGCATTGATATTGTCTTTTTATTCCACTGTAACCTCCACAACTCTTCCAAGGGGCATTAAAACCGTCTTTTTAAGCTACTGTGACCTCCACGTCTCTTCCAAGGGGCATTGATATTGTCTTTTTATTCCACTGCGACCTCCACCTTTCTTCCAAGGGGCATTAAAATCGTCTTGTTAACCTACTGTGACCTCCACGTCTCTTCCAAGGGGCATTAAAACCGTATTGTTAAGCTACTGTGACCTCCACGTCTCTTCCACGGGGTATTGATATTGTCTTTTTATTCCACTGCGACCTCCACCACTCTTCCAAGAGGCATTAAAACCGACTTGTTAAGCTACTGCGACCTCCACCGCTCTTCCAAGGGGCACTGATCTTGTTTTTTTATTCCACTGTAACCTCCACCACTCTGCCAAGGGGCATTAAAACCGTCTTGTTAAGCTACTGTGACCTCCACGTCTCTTCCACGGGGCATTGATATTGTCTTTTTTGTTCCACTGCGACCTACACCACTCTTCCAAGGGGCATTAAAACCGTCTTACTAAGCTACTGCGACCTCCACCACTCTTCCAAGGGGCATTGATATTGTTTTTTTATTCCACTATAACCTCCACCACTCTTCCAAGGGGCATTAAAACCGTCTTGTTAAGCTACTGTGACCTCCACGTCTCTTAAAAGGGTCATTAAAACCGTCTTGTTTAGCTTCTGTGTCCTCCACGTCTCTTCCAAGGGGCACTACAACCGTCTTGTTAGGCTACTGTGACCTCAATGTCTCTTCCACGGGGCATTGATTTTGTCTTTTTATTCCACTGCAACCTCCACTACTCTTGCAAGGGGCATTAAAACCGTCTTGTTAAGCTACAGCGACCTCCACCACTCTTCCAAGGGGCATTCATATTGTCTTTTTATTCCACTGTAACCTCCACCACTCTTCCAAGGGGCATTAAAACCGTCTTGTTAAGCTGCCGCGACCTCCAGCACTTTTCCAAGGGGCATTGATATTGTCTTTTTATTCCACTGTAACCTCCACCACTCTTCCAAGGTGCATTAAAACCATCTTTTTAAGCTACTGTGACCTCCACGTCTCTTCCAAGCGACATTAATATTGTCTTTTTATTCCACTGCGACCTCCACCACTCTTCCAAGGGGCATTAAAACCGTCTTGTTAAGCTACAGTGACCTCCAGCACTTTTCCAAGGGGTATTGATATTGTCTTTTTATTCCACTGTAACCTCGACCACTCTTAAAAGGGGCATTAAAACCGTCTTGTTAAGCTACTGTGACCTCCACGTCTCTTCCAAGGGTCAATAAAACCGTCTTGTTAAGCTTCTGTGTCCTCCACGTCTCTTCCAAGGGACATTAAAACCGTCTTCTTAAGTCACTGTGCCCTCTACGTCTCTTCCACGGGGCATAGATATTGTCTTTTTATTCCACTGCGACCTCCAACACTCTTCCAAGGGGCATTAAAACCATCTTGCTAAGATACTGCGACCTCCACCACTCTTCCAAGGGGCATTGATATTGTCTTTTTATTCCACTGTAAACTCCACCACTCTTCCAAGGGGCATTAAAACCGTCTTCTTAAGCTACTGTGACCTCCAGGTCTCTTCCAAGGGGCATTGATATTGTCTTTTTATTCCACTGCGACCTCCACCACTCTTCCAAGGGGCATTGATATTGTCTTTTTATTCCACTGTAACCTCCACCAGTCTTCAAAGGGGAATTAAAACCATCTTGTTAAGCTACTGCGACCTCCACCACTCTTCCAAGGGGCATTTATATTGTCTTTTTATTCCACTGTAACCTCCACCACTCTTCCAAGGGGCATTAAAACCGTCTTGTTAAGCTACTGTGACCTCCACGTCTCTTCCAAGGGGCACTGATATTGTCTTTTTATTAAACTGCGACCTCCACCACTCTTCCAAGGGGCATTAAAACCGTCTTGTTAAGCTACAGCGACCTCCACCACTCTTCCAAGGGGCATTGATATTGTCTTTTTATTCCACTGTAACCTCCACCACTCTTCCAAGGGGCATTAAAACCGTCTTGTTAAGCTACTGCGACCTCCACCACTATTCCAAGGGGCATTGATATTGTCTTTTTATTCCACTGTAACCTCCACCACTCTTCCAAGTCGCATTAAAACCGTCTTGTTAAGCTACTGTGACATGCACATCTCCTCCAAGGGGCATTGATATTGTCTTTTTATTCCACTGCGACCTCCACCACTCTTCCAAGGGGCATTAAAACCGTCTTGTTAAGCTACTGCGACCTCCACCACTCTTCGAAGGGGCATTGGTATAGTCTTTTTATTCCACTGTAACCTCCACCACTCTTCCAAGGGGCATTAAAACCATCTTGTTAAGCTACTGTGACCTCCACGTCTCTTCCAAGGGTCAATAAAACCGTATTGTTAAGCTTCTGTGTCCTCCATGTCTCTTCCAAGGGGCATTAAAACCGTCTTGTTAAGCTACCGCGACCTCCACCACTCTTACAAGGGGCATTGATATTGTCTTTTTATTCCACTGTAACCTCCACAACTCTTCCAAGGGGTACTAAAACCGTCTTTTTAAGCTACTGTGACCTCCACGTCTCTACCAAGGGGCATTGATATTGTCTTTTTATTCCACTGCGACCTCCACCACTCTTCCAAGGAGCATTAAAACCGTCTTGTTAACCTACTGTGACCTCCAAGTCTCTTCCAAGGGGCATTAAAACCGTCTTGTTAAGCTACTGTGACCTCCACGTCTCTTCCACGGGGTATTGATATTGTCTTTTTATTCCACTGCGACCGCCACCACTCTTCCAAGAGGCATTAAAACTGTCTTGTTAAGCTACTGTGACCTCCACCACTCTTCCAAGGGGCACTGATCTTGTCTTTTTATTCCACTGTAACCTCCACCACTCTTCCAAGGGGCATTAAAACCGTCTTTTTAAGCTACTGTGACCTCCTCGTCTCTTCCACGGGGAATTGATATTGTCTTTTTGTTCCACTGCGACCTCCACCACTCTTCCAAGGGGCATTAAAACCATCTTGCTAAGCTACTGCGACCTCCACCACTCTTCCAAGGGGCATTAATATTGTCTTTTTATTCCACTGTAACCTCCACCACTCTTCCAAGGGGCATTAAAACCGTCTTGTTAAGCTACTGTGACCTCCACGTCTCTTAAAAGGGTCATTAAAACCTTCTTGTTTAGCTTCTGTGTCCTCCACGTCTCTTCCAAGGGGCACTAAAACCGTCTTGTTAAGCTACTGTGACCTCCATGTCTCTTCCACGGGGCATTGATTTGGTCTTTTTATTCCACTGCAACCTCCACCACTCTTGCAAGGGGAATTAAAACCATCTTGTTAAGCTACAGCGACCTCCACCACTCTTCCAAGGGGCATTGATATTGTCTTTTTATTCCACTGTAACCTCCACAACTCTTCCAAGGGGCATTAAAACCGTCTTTTTAAGCTACTGTGACCTTCACGTCTCTTCCAAGGGGCATTGATATTGTCTTTTTATTCCACTGCGACCTCCACTTTTCTTCCAAGGGGCATTAAAATCGTCTTATTAACCTACTGTGACCTCCACGTCTCTTCCAAGGGGCATTAAAACCGTCTTGTTAAGCTACTGTGACCTCCACGTCTCTTCCACGGGGTATTAAAACCGTCTTGTTAAGCTACTGCGACCTCCACCACTCTTCCAAGGGGCACTGATCTTGTCTTTTTATTCCACTGTAACCACCACCACTCTGCCAAGGGGCATTAAAACCGTCTTGTTAAGATACTGTGACCTCCACGTCTCTTCCACGGGGCATTGATATTGTCTTTTTGTTCCACTGCGACCTACACCACTCTTCCAAGGGGCATTAAAACCGTCTTACTAATCTACTGCGACCTCCACCACTCTTCCAAGGGGCATTGATATTGTTTTTTTATTCCACTATAACCTCCACCACTCTTCCAAGGGGCATTAAAACCGTCTTGTTTAGCTTCTGTGTCCTCCACGTCTCTTCCAAGGGGCACTACAGCCGTCTTGTTAAGCTACTGTGACCTCAATGTCTCTTCCACGGGGCATTGATTTTGTCTTTTTATTCCACTGCAACCTCCACTACTCTTGCAAGGGGCATTAAAAGCGTCTTGTTAAGCTACAGCGACCTCCACCACTCTTCCAAGGGGCATTGATATTGTCTTTTTATTCCACTGTAACCTCCACCACTCTTCCAAGGGGCATTAAAACCGTCTTGTTAAGCTGCCGCGACCTCCAGCACTTTTCCAAGGGGCATTGATATTGTCTTTTTATTCCACTGTAACCTCGACCACTCTTCCAAGGTGCATTAAAACCATCTTTTTAAGCTTCTGTGACCTCCACGTCTCTTCCAAGCGACATTGATATTGTCTTTTTATTCCACTGCGACCTCCACCACTCTTCCAAGGGGCATTAAAACCGTCTTGTTAAGCTACAGTGACCTCCAGCACTTTTCCAAGGGGTATTGATATTGTCTTTTTATTCCACTGTAACCTCGACCACTCTTCCAAGGGGCATTAAAACCGTCTTGTTAAGCTACTGTGACCTCCACGTCTCTTCCAAGGGTCAATAAAACCGTCTTGTTAAGCTTCTGTGTCCTCCACGTCTCTTCCAAGGGACATTAAAACCGTCTTCTTAAGCTTCTGTGCCCTCTACGTCTCTTGCACGGGGCATAGATATTGTCTTTTTATTCCACTGCGACCTCAACCACTCTTCCAAGGGGCATTAAAACCAACTTGTTAAGATACTGCGACCTCCACCACTCTTCCAAGGGGCATTGATATTGTCTTTTTGTTCCACTGTAAACTCCACCACTCTTCCAAGGGGCATTAAAACCGTCTTCTTAAGCTACTGTGACCTCCAGGTCTCTTCCAAGGGGCATTGATATTGTCTTTTTATTCCACTGTGACCTCCACCACTCTTCCAAGGGGCATTAAAACCGTCTTGTTAAGCTACAGCGACCTCCATCACTCTTCCAAGGGGCATTGATATTGTCTTTTTATTCCACTGTAACCTCCACCAGTCTTCAAAGGGGAATTAAAACCATCTTGTTAAGCTACTGCGACCTCCATCACTCTTCCAAGGGGCATTTATATTGTCTTTTTATTCCACTGTAACCTCCACCACTCTTCCAAGGGCCATTAAAACCGTCTTGTTAAGCTACTGTGACCTCCACGTCTCTCTTCCAAGGGGTATTAAAACCGTCTTGTTAAGCTACTGTGACCTCCACGTCTCTTCCAAGGGGGTTTAAAACCGTCTTGTTAAGCTACTGTGACATCCACGCTTGTTCCACGGGGCATTGATATTATCTTTTTATTCCACTGTGACCTCCACCACTCTTCCAAGGGGCATTAAAACCGTCTTGTTAAGCAACTGCGAACTCCAACACTCTTCCAAGGTGGATTGATATTGTGTTTTTATTCCACTGTATCCTCCACCACTGTTCCAAGGGGCATTAAAACCATCTTCTTAAGCTACTGTGACCTCCAAGTCTCCTCCAAGGGGCATTGATATTGTCTTTTTATTCCACTGTGACCTAAACCAATCTTCCAAGGGGCATAAAAATCGTCTTGTTAAGCTACAGCGACGTCCACCACTCTTCCAAGGGGCATTGATATTGTCTTTTTATTCCACTGTAATCTCCACCACACTTCCAAAGGGCATTGAAACCATCTTGTTGAGCTACTGCGACCTCCACCACTCTTCCAAGGGGCATTGATATTGTCTATTTATTCCACTGTAACCTCCACCACTCTTCCAAGGGGCATTAAAACCGTCTTCTTAAGCTACTGCGACCTCCACATCTCTTCCAAGGGGTATAGATAATGTCTTTTTATTAAACTGTGACCTCCACCACTCTTCCTAGGGGCATTAAAACCATCTTGTTAAGCTACAGCGACCTCCACAACTCTTCCAAGGGGCATTGATATTGTCTTTTTATTCCACTGCAACCTCCACCACTCTTCCTAGGGGCATTAAAACCGTCTTGTTAAGCTACTGCGACCTCCACTACTTTTCCAAGGGGCATTGATATTGTCTTTTTATTCCACTGTGACCTCCACCACTCTTCCAAGGGGCATTAAAACCGTCTTGTTAACCTACTGTGACCTCCACGTCTCTTCCAAGTTGCATTAAAACCGTCTTTTTAAGCTACTGTGACCTCCAGGTCTCTTCCAAGGGGCATTGATATTGTCTTTTTATTCCACTGCGACCTCCAACTCTCTTCCAAGGAGCATTAAAACCGTCTTGTTAAGCTACAGCGACCTCCACCACTCTTCCAAGGGGCATTGATATTGTCTTTTTATTCCACTGTAACCTCCACCAGTCTTTAAAGGGGAATTAAAACCGTTTTGTTAAGCTACTGTAACCTCCACCACTCTTCCAAGGGGCATTTATATTGTCTTTTTATTCCACTGTAACCTCCACCACTCTTCCAAGGGGCATTAAAATCGTCTTGTTAAGCTACTGTGACCTCCACGTCTCTTCCAAGGGGCTTTAAAACCGTCTTGTTAAGCTGCTGTGACCTCCACGTCTCTTCCACGGGGCATTAATAGCCTTTTTATTCAACTGCAACCTCCACCACTCTTCCAAGGGGCATTAAAACCATCTTGTTAAGCTACTGCGACCTCCACCACTCTTCCAAGGGGCATTGATACTGTCTTTTTATTCCACTGTGACCTCCACCACTCTTCCAAGGGGCTTTAAAACCTTCTTGTTAAGCTACTGTGACCTCCAACTTTCTTCCACAGGGCATTGATATTGTCTTTTTATTCCACTGCGACCTCCACCACTCTTCCAAGGGGCATTAAAAATGTCTTATTAAGCTACTGCAACCTCCACCACTCTTCAAAGGGGCATTAAAACCGTCTTGTTAAGCTACTGCGACCTCCACCATTCTTCCAAGGGGCATTGATATTGTGTTTTTATTCCACTGTAACCTCCACCACTCTTCAAAGGGGCATTAAAACCGTCTTCTTAAGCTACTGTGACCTCCAAGTCTCTTCCAAGGGGCATTGATATTGTCTTTTTATTCCACTGCGACCTAAACCACTCTTCCAAGGGGCATTAAAACAGTCTTGTTAAGCTACTGCGACCTCCACCACTCTTCCAAGGGGCATTGATATTGTCTTTTTATTCCACTGTAACCTCCACCACTCTGCCAAGGGGCATTAAAACCGTCTTGTTAACCTACTGTGACCTCCACGTCTCTTCCAAGGGTCATTAAAACCGTCTTGTTAAGCTACTGTGACATCCACGCTTCTTCCACGGGGCATTGATATTATCTTTTTATTCCACTGTGACCTCCACCACTCTTCCAAGGGGCATTAAAACTGTCTTATTAAGCCACTGCGACCTCTACCACTCTTCCAAGGGGCATTAAAACCGTCTTGTTAAGTTACTGCAACCTCCAACTCTCTTCCAAGGGGCATTGATATTGTGTTTTTATTCCACTGTAACCTCCACCACTGTTCCAAGGGGCATTAAAACCATCTTCTTAAGCTACTGTGACCTCCAAGTCTCTTCCAAGGGGCATTGATATTGTCTTTTTATTCCACTGTGACCTAAACCACTCTTCCAAGGGGCATAAAAACCGTCTTGTTAAGCTACAGCGACCTCCACCACTCTTCGAAGGGGCATTGATATTGTCTTTTAATTCCACTGTAACCTCCACCACACTTCCAAGGGGCATTGAAACCGTCTTGTTGAGCTACTGCGAACTCCACCACTCTTCCAAGGGGCATTGATATTGTCTATTTATTCCACTGTAACCTCCACCACTCTTCCAAGTGGCATTAAAACAGTCTTCTTTAGCTACTGTGACCTCCACGTCTCTTCCAAGGGGTATTGATATTGTCTTTTTATTAAACTGTGACCTCCACCACTCTTCCAAGGGGCATTAAAACCGTCTTGTTAAGCTACAGCGACCTCCACAACTCTTCCAAGGGGCATTGATATTGTCTTTTTATTTCACTGTAACCTCCACCACTCTTCCAAGGGGCATTAAAACCGTCTTGTTAAGCTACTGCGACCTCCACCACTTTTTCAAGGGGCATTGATATTGTCTTTTTATTCCACTGTAATCTCCACCACTCTTCCAAGGGGCATTAAAACCGTCTTGTTAACCTACTGTGACCTCCACGTCTCTTCCAAGGGGCATTAAAACCGTCTTTTTAAGCTACTGTGACCTCCACGTCTCTTCCACGGGGTATTGATATTGTCTTTTAATTCCACTGTAACCTCCACCACTCTTCCAAGGGGCATTAAAACCGTCTTGTTAAGCTACTGTGACCTCCACGTCTCTTCCACGGGACATTGATATTGTCTTTTTATTCCACTGCGACCTCCACCACTCTTCCAAGGGGCATTAAAACCGTCTTGTTAAGCTACTGCGATCTCCACCACTCTTCCAAGGGGCATTGATATTGTCTTTTTATTCCACTGTAACCTCCACCACTCTTCCAAGAGCATTAAAACTGTCTTGTGAAGCTACTGTGACCTCCACGTCTCTTCCAAGGGTCATTAAAACCGTCTTGTTTAGCTTCTGAGTCCTCCATGTCTCTTCTAAGGGGCATTAAAACCGTCTTGTTAAGCTTCAGTGTCCTCCACGTCTCTTCCAAGTGGCATTAAAACCGTCTTGTTAAGCTACTGTGACCTCCATGTCTCTTCCACGGGGTATGGATATTGTCTTTTTATTGCACTGCGACCTCCGCCACTCTTCCAAGGGGCATTAAAATCATCTTGTTAAGCTACTGAAACCTCCACCACTCTTCCAAAGGGCACTGATATTGTCTTTTTATTCCACTGTAACCTCCACAACTCTTCCAAGGGGCATTAAAACCATCTTGTTAAGCTACTGTGACCTCCACGTCTCTTCCACGGGACAATGATATTGTCTTTTTGTTCCACTGCGACCTCCACCACTCTTCCAAGGGGCATTAAAACCGTCTTGTTAAGCTACTGCGACCTCCACCACTCTTCCAAGGGGCATTGATATTGTCTTTTTATTCCACTGTAACCTCCACCACTCTTCCAAGAGCATTAAAACCGTCTTGTGAAGCTACTGTGACCTCCACGTCTCTTCCAAGGGTCATTAAAACAGTTTTGTTTAGCTTCTGTGTCCTCCATGTCTCTTCCAAGGGGCATTAAACCCGTCTTGTTAAGCTTCAGTGTCCTCCACGTCTCTTCCAAGTGGCATTAAAACCGTCTTGTTAAGCTACAGCGACCTCCACCACTCTTCCAAGGGGCATTGATATTGTCTTTTTATTCCACTGTAACCTCCACCACTCTTCCAAGGGGCATTAAAACCATCTTGTTAAGCTACTGTGATCTCCACGTCTCTTCCACTGGGCATTGATATTGTCTTTTTATTACACTGTGACCTGCACCAATCTTCCAAGGGGCATTAAGACCGTCTTGTTAAGCTACTGCGACCTCCACCACTCTTCCAAGGGGCATTGATATTGTCTTTTTATTCCACTGTAACCTCCACCACTCTTCCAAGGGGCATTCAAACCATATTCTTCACCTACTGTGACCTCCACGTCTCTTCCAAGTGTCAATAAAACCGTCTTGTTAAGCTTCTGTGTCCTCCACTTCTCTTCCACGGGGCATTAAAACCGTCTTATTAAGCTACTGTGACCTCCTCTTCTCTTCCACGGGGCATTGATATTGTCTTTTTATTCCACTGCGACCTCCACCACTCTTCCAAGAGGCATTAAAACCATCTTGTTAAGCTACTGCAACCTCCACCACTCTTCCAAGGGGCATTGATATTGTCTTTTTATTCCACTGTAACCTCCACCACTCTTCCAAGGGGCATTAAATCCGTCTTGTTAAGCTACAGCGACCTCCACCACTCTTCCAAGGCGCATTGATATTGTCTTTTTATTCCACTATAACCTCCACCACTCTTCTAAGGGGCATTAAAACTGTCTTGTTAAGCTACTGCGACCTCCACCACTCTTCCAAGGGGCATTGATATTGTCCTTTTATTCCACTGTAACCTCCACCACTCTTCCAAGGGGCATTAAAACCGTTATGTTAAGCTACAGCGACCTCCACCACTCTACCAAGGGGCATTGATATTGTCTTTTTATTCCACTGTAACCTCCACCACTCTTCCAAGGGGCATTAAAACTGTCTTGTTAAGCTACTGCGACCTCCACCACTTTTTCAAGGGGCATTGATATTGTCTTTTTATTCCACTGTAACCTCCACCACTCTTCCAAGGGGCATTAAAACCGTCTTGTTAACCTACTGTGACCTCCACGTCTCTTCCAAGGGGCATTAAAACCGTCTTTTTAAGCTACTGTGACCTCCACGTCTCTTCCACGGGGTATTGATATTGTCTTTTAATTCCACTGTAACCTCCACCACTCTTCCAAGGGGCATTAAAACCGTCTTTTTAACCTACTGTGACTTCCACGTATCTTCCAATGGGCATTAAAACCGTCTTGTTAAGCTACTGTGACCTCCACGTCTCTTCCACGGGACATTGATATTGTCTTTTTATTCCACTGCGACCTCCACCACTCTTCCAAGGGGCATTAAAACCGTCTTGTTAAGCTACTGCGATCTCCACCACTCTTCCAAGGGGCATTGATATTGTCTTTTTATTCCACTCTAACCTCCACCAGTCTTCCAAGAGCATTAAAACTGTCTTGTGAAGCTACTGTGACCTCGACGTCTCTTCCAAGGGTCATTAAAACCGTCTTGTTTAGCTTCTGTGTCCTCCATGTCTCTTTCAAGGGGCATTAAAACCGTCTTGTTAAGCTTCAGTGTCCTCGACGTCTCTTCCAAGTGGCATAAAAACCGTCTTGTTAAGCTACTGTGACCTCCATGTCTCTTCCACGGGGTATGGATATTGTCTTTTTATTGCACTGCGACCTCCACCACTCTTCCAAGGGGCATTAAAATCATCTTGTTAAGCTACTGAAACCTCCACCACTCTTCCAAAGGGCACTGATATTGTCTTTTTATTCCACTGTAACCTCCACAACTCTTCCAAGGGGCATTAAAACCATCTTGTTAAGCTACTGTGACCTCCACGTCTCTTCCACGGGACATTGATATTGTCTTTTTGTTCCACTGCGACCTCCACCACTCTTCCAAGGGGCATTAAAACCGTCTTGTTAAGCTACTGCGACCTCCACCACTCTTCCAAGGGGCATTGATATTGTCTTTTTATTCCACTGTAACCTCCACCACTCTTCCAAGAGCATTAAAACCGTCTTGTGAAGCTCCTGTGACCTCCACGTCTCTTCCAAGGGTCATTAAAACAGTTTTGTTTAGCTTCTGTGTCCTCCATGTCTCTTCCAAGGGGCATTAAAACCGTCTTGTTAAGCTTGAGTGTCCTCCACGTCTCTTCCAAGTGGCAGTAAAACCGTCTTGTTAAGCTACAGCGACCTCCACCACTCTTCCAAGGGGCATTGATATTGTCTTTTTATTCCACTGTAACCTCCAACACTCTTCCAAGGGGCATTAAAACCATCTTGTTAAGCTACTGTGACCTCCACGTCTCTTACACTGGGCATTGATATTGTCTTTTTATTACACTGCGACCTGCACCAATCTTCCAAGGGGCATTAAAACCGTCTTGTTAAGCTACTGCGACCTCCACCACTCTTCCAAGGGGCATTGATTTTGTCTTTTTATTCCACTGTAACCTCCAACACTCTTCCAAGGGGCATTCAAACCATCTTCTTAAGCTACTGTGACCTCCACGTCTCTTCTAAGGGTCAATAAAACCGTCTTGTTAAGCTTCTGTGTCCTCCACTTCTCTTCCACGGGGCATTAAAACCGTCTTATTAAGCTACTGTGACCTCCTCTTCTCTTCCACGGGGCATTGATATTGTCTTTTTATTCCACTGCGACCTCCACCACTCTTCCAAGAGGCATTAAAACCATCTTGTTAAGCTACTGCAACCTCCACCACTCTTCCAAGGGGCATTGATATTGTCTTTTTATTCCACTGTAACCTCCACCACTCTTCCAAGGGGCATTAAATCCGTCTTGTTAAGCTACAGCGACCTCCACCACTCTTCCAAGGCGCATTGATATTGTCTTTTTATTCCACTATAACCTCCACCACTCTTCTAAGGGGCATTAAAACTGTCTTGTTAAGCTACTGCGACCTCCACCACTTTTCCAAGGGGCATTGATATTGTCTTTTTATTCCACTGTAACCTCCACCACTCTTCCAAGGGGCATTAAAACCGTCATGTTAAGCTACAGCGACCTCCACCACTCTACCAAGGGGCATTGATATTGTCTTTTTATTCCACTGTAACCTCCACCACTCTTCCAAGGGGCATTAAAACCGTCTCGTTAAGCTAGTGCGCCCTCCACCACTCTTCCAAGGGGCATTGATATTGTCTTTTTATTCCACTGTAACCTCCACCACTCTTCCAAGTGGCATTAAAACTGTCTTGTTAACCTACTGTGACCTCCACGTCTCTTCCAAGGGGCATTAAAATCGTCTTGTTTAGCTGCTGTGACCTCCACGTCTCTTCCACGGGGCATTGATATTGTCTTTTTATTCCTCTGCGACCTTCACCACTCTTCCAAGGGGCATTAAAATCTTTCTTGTTAAGCTACTGCGACCTCCACCACTCTTCCAAGGGGCATTGATATTGTCTTTTTATTCCACTGTAACCTCCACCACTCCTCCAAGGCGCATTCAAACCATCTTCTTAAGCTACTATGACCTCCGCGTCTCTTCCAAGGGTCAAAAAAATCATCTTGTTAAGCTTCTGTGTGGTCCACGTCTCTCCCAAGGGGCATTAAAACCGTCTTACTAAGCTACTGTGACCTCCACGTCTCTTCCACGTGGCATTGATATTGTCTTTTTATTCCACTGCGACCTCCACCACTCTTCCAAGAGCCATTAAAACCATCTTGTTAAGCTACATCGAACTCCACTGCTCTTCCAAGTGGCATTGATATTATCTTTTTACTCCACGGTAACCTCCACCACTCTTCCAAGGGGCATTAAAACCATCTTCTTAAGCTACTGTGACCTCCACATCTCTTCCAAGGGGCATTAAAACCATCTTGTTAAGCTACTGCTACCTCCACCACTCTTCCAAAGGGCACTGATATTGTCTTTTTATTCCACTGTAACCTCCACCACTATTCCAAGGGGCATTAAAACCGTCTTGTTAAGCTACTGTGACCTCCACGTCTCTTCCACGGGACATTGATATTGTTTTTTTATTCCACTGCGACCTCCACCACTCTTCCAAGGGGCATTAAAACCGTCTTGTTAAGCTACTGCGACCTCCACCACTCTTCCAAGGGGCATTGATATTGTCTTTTTATTCTACTATAACCTCCACCACCCTTCCAAGAGCATTAAAACCGTCTTGTGAAGCTACTGTGACCTCCACGTCTCTTCCAAGGGTCATTAAAACCGTCTTGTTTAGCTTCTGTGTCCTCCATGTCTCTTCCAAGGGGCATTAAAACCGTCTTGTTAAGCTTCAGTGTCCTCCACGTCTCTTCCAAGTGGCATTAAAACCGTCTTGTTAAGCTACAGCGACCTCCACCACTCTTCCAAAGGGCATTGATATTGTCTTTTTATTCCACTGTAACCTCCACCACTCTTCCAAGGGGCATTAAAACCATCTTGTTAAGCTACAGCGACCTCCAGCAGTTTTCCAAGGGGCATTGATATTGTCTTTTTATTCCACTGTAACCACCACCACTCTTCCAAGGGGCATTAAAACCATCTTTTTAAGCTACTGTGACCTCCACTTCTCTTCCACGGGGCATTGATATTGTATTTTTATTCCACTGCGACCTCCACCACTCTACCAAGGGGCATTAAAATCATCTTGTTAAGCTACAGTGACCTCCACCACTCTTCCAAGGGGCATTGATATTGTCTTTTTATTCCACTGTAACCTCCACCACCCTTCCAAGGGGCATTAAAACCGTCTTCTTAAGCTACTGTGACCTCCACGTCTCTTCCAAGGGTCAATAAATCCGTCTTGTTAAGCTTCTGTGTCCTCCACGTCTCTTCCAAGGGACATTAAATCCGTCTTCTTAAGCTACTGTGACCTCTACGTCTCTTCCATGGGGCATAAATATTGTCTTTTTATTCCACTGCAACCTCCACCACTCTTCCAAGGGGCATTAAAACCGTCTTGTTAAGCTACTGCGACCTCCACCACTCTTTCAAGGGGCATTGATATTGTCTTTTTATTCCACTGTAACCTCCACCACTCTTCCAAGAGCATTAAAACTGTCTTGTGAAGCTACTGTGACCTCCACGTCTCTTCCAAGGGGTATGGATATTGTCTTTTTATTGCACTGCGACCTCCACAACTCTTCCAAGGGGCATTAAAACCACCTTGTTAAGCTACTGTGACCTCCACGTCTCTTCCACGGGACATTGATATTGTCTTTTTGTTCCACTGCGACCTCCACCACTCTTCCAAGGGGCATTAAAACTGTCTTGTTAAGCTACTGCGACCTCCACCACTCTTCCAAGGGGCATAGATATTGTCTTTTTATTCCACTGTAACCTCCACCACTCTTCCAAGAGCATTAAAACCGTCTTGTGAAGCTACTGTAACCTCCACGTCTCTTCGAAGGGTCATTAAAACAGTTTTGTTTAGCTTCTGTGTCCTCCATGTCTCTTCCAAGGGGCATTAAAACCATCTTGTTAAGCTTCAGTATCCTCCACGTCTCTTCCAAGTGGCATTAAAACCGTCTTGTTAAGCTACAGCGACCTCCACCACTCTTCCAAGGGGCATTGATATTGTCTTTTTATTCCACTGTAACCTCCACCACTCTTCCAAGGGGCATTAAAACCATCTTGTTAAGCTACTGTAACCTCCACGTCTCTTCCACTGGGCATTGATATTGTCTTTTTATTACACTGCGACCTGCACCAATCTTCCAAGGGGCATTAAAACCGTCTTGTTAAGCTACTGCGACCTCCACCACTCTTCCAAGGGGCATTGATATTGTCTTTTTATTCCACTGTAACCTCCACCACTCTTCCAAGGGGCATTCAAACCATCTTCTTAAGCTACTGTGACCTCCACGTCTCTTCCAAGGGTCAATAAAACCGTCTTGTTAAGCTTCTGTGTCCTCCACTTCTCTTCCACGGGGCATTAAAACCGTCTTATTAAGCTACTGTGACCTCCTCTTCTCTTCCACGGGGCATTGATATTGTCTTTTTATTCCACTGGGACCTCCACCACTCTTCCAAGAGGCATTAAAACCATCTTGTTAAGCTACTGCAACCTCCACCACTCTTCCAAGGGGCATTGATATTGTCTTTTTATTCCACTGTAACCACCACCACTCTTCCAAGGGGCATGAAAACTGTCTTCTTAAGCTACTGTGACCTCCACGTCTCTTCCAAGGGGTATCGATACTGTTTTTTTATTCCACTGCGACCTCCACCACTTTTCCAAGGGGCATTAAATCCGTCTTGTTAAGCTACAGCGACCTCCACCACTCTTCCAAGGCGCATTGATATTGTCTTTTTATTCCACTATAACTTCCACCACTCTTCTAAGGGGCATTAAAACTGTCTTGTTAAGCTACTGCGACCTCCAACACTCTTCCAAGGGGCATTGATATTTTCTTTTTATTCCACTGTAACCTCCACCACTCTTCCAAGGGGCATTAAAACCGTCATGTTAAGCTACAGCGACCTCCACCACTCTACCAAGGGGCATTGATATTGTCTTTTTATTCCACTGTAACCTCCACCACTCTTCCAAGCGGCATTAAAACCGTCTCGTTAAGCTACTGCGCCCTCCACCACTCTTCCAAGGGGCATTGATATTGTCTTTTTATTCCACTGTAACCTCCACCACTCTTCCAAGTGGCATTAAAACCGTCTTGTTAACCTACTGTGACCTCCACGTCTCTTCCAAGGGGCATTAAAATCGTCTTGTTTAGCTGCTGTGACCTCCACGTCTCTTCCACGGGGCATTGATATTGTCTTTTTATTCCTCTGCGACCTTCACCACTCTTCCAAGGGGCATTAAAACCGTCTTGTTAAGCTACTGCGACCTCCACCACTCTTCCAAGGGGCATTGATATTGTCTTTTTATTCCACTGTAACCTCCACCTCTCTTCCAAGGGGCATTAAAACCATCTTCTTAAGCTACTATGACCTCCGCTTCTCTTCCAAGGGTCAATAAAATCATCTTGTTAAGCTTCTGTGTGGTCCACGTCTCTCCCAAGGGGCATTAAAACCGTCTTAATAAGCTACTGTGACCTCCACGTCTCTTCCACGTGGCATTGATATTGTCTTTTTATTCCACTGCGACCTCCACCACTCTTCCAAGAGCCATTAAAACCATCGTGTTAAGCTACATCGACCTCCACTACTCTTCCAAGTGGCATTGATATTATCTTTTTATTCCACGGTAACCTCCACCACTCTTCCAAGGGGCATTAAAACCATCTTCTTAAGCTACTGTGACCTCCACATCTCTTCCAAGGGGCATTGAAACCACCTTGTTAAGCTACTGCTACCTCCACCACTCTTCCAAAGGGCACTGATATTGTCTTTTTATTCCACTGTAACTTCCACCACTCTTCCAAGGGGCATTAAAACCGTCTTGTTAAGCTACTGTGACCTCCACGTCTCTTCCATGGGACATTGATATTGTCTTTTTATTCCACTGCGACCTCCACCACTCTTCCAAGGGGCATTGAAACCGTCTTGTTAAGCTACTGCGACCTCCACCACTCTTTCAAGGGGCATTGATATTGTCTTTTTATTCCACTGTAACCTCCACCACTCTTCCAAGAGCATTAAAACTGTCTTGTGAAGCTACTGTGACCTCCACGTCTCTTCCAAGGGTCATTAAAACCGTCTTGTTTAGCTTCTGTGTCCTCCATGTCTCTAACAAACGGCATTAAAACCGTCTTGTTAAGCTTCAGTGTCCTCCACGTCTCTTCCAAGTGGCATTAAAACCGTCTTGTTAAGCTACTGTGACCTCCATGTCTCTTCCACGGGGTATGGATATTGTCTTTTTATTGCACTGCGACCTCCACCACTCTTCCAAGGGGCATTAAAACCGTCATGTCAAGCTACTGAAACCTCCACCACTCTTCCAAAGGGCACTGATATTGTCTTTTTATTCCACTGTAACCTTTACCAGTCTTCCAAGGGGCATTAAAACCATCTTGTTAAGCTACTGTGACCTCCACGTCTCTTCCACGGGACATTGATATTGTCTTTTTGCTCCACTGCGACCTCCACCACTCTTCCAAGGGGCATTAAAACCGTCTTGTTAAGCTACTGCGACCTCCACCACTCTTCCAAGGGGCATTGATATTGTCTTTTTATTCCACTGTAACCTCCACCACTCTTCCAAGAGCATTAAAACCGTCTTGTGAAGCTACTGTGACCTCCACGTCTCTTCCAAGGAACATTAAAACAGTCTTGTTTAGCTTCTGTGTCCTCCATGTCTCTTCCAAGGGGCATTTAAACCGTCTTGTTAAGCTTCAATGTCCTCCACGTCTCTTCCAAGTGGCATTAAAACCGTCTTGTTAAGCTACAGCGACCTACACCACTCTTCCAAGGGGCATTGATATTGTCTTTTTATTCCACTGTAACCTCCACCACTCTTCCAAGGGGCATTAAAACCATCTTGTTAAGCTACAGCGACCTCCAGCACTTTTCCAAGGGGCATTGATATTGTCTTTTTATTCCACTGTAACCACCACCACTCTTCCAAGGGGCATTAAAACCATCTTTTTAAGCTACTGTGACCTCCACTTCTCTTCCACGGGGCATTGATATTGTATTTTTATTCCACTGCGACCTCCACCACTCTACCAAGGGGCATTAAAATCGTCTTGTTAAGCTACAGTGACCTCCAGCACTTTTCCAAGGGGCATTCATATTGTCTTTTTATTCCACTGTAACCTCCACCACTCTTCCAAGGGGCATTAAAACCGTCTTGTTAAGCTACTGCGACCTCCACCACTCTTCCAAGGGGCATTGATATTGTCTTTTTATTCCACTGTAACCTCCACCACCCTTCCAAGGGGCATTAAAACCATCTTCTTAAGCTACTGTGACCTCCACTTCTCTTCCAAGGGTCAATAAAACCGTCTTGTTAAGCTTCTGTGTCCTCCACGTCTCTTCCACGGGGCATAAATATTGTCTTTTTATTCCACTGCAACCTCCACCACTCTTCCAAGGGGCATTAAAACCGTCTTTTTAAGCTACTGCGACCTCCACCACTCTTCCAAGGGGCATTGATATTGTCTTTTTATTCCACTGTGACCTGCACCACTCTTCCAAGGGGCTTTAAAACAGTCTTGTTAAGCTACTGTGACATCCACGTTTCTTCCACGGGGCATTGATATTGTCTTTTTATTCCACTGCGACCTCCACCACTCTTCCAAGGGGCATTAAAACTGTCTTATTAAGCTACTGCGACCTCCACCACTCTTCCAAGGGGCATTAAAACCATCTTGTTAAGCTACTGCGACCTCCACCACTCTTCCAAGGGGCATTGATATTGTGTTTTTATTCCACTGTAACCTCCACCACTGTTCCAAGGTGCATTAAAACCATCTTCTTAAGCTACTGTGACCTCCAAGTCTCTTCCAAGGGGCATTGATATTGTCTTTTTATTCCACTGCGACCTAAACCACTCTTCCAAGGGGCATTAAAACCATCTTGTTAAGCTACAGCGACCTCCACCACTCTACCAAGGGGCATTGATATTGTCTTTTTATTCCACTGTAACCTCCACCACACTTCCAAGGGGCATTAAAACCGTCTTGTTAACCTACTGTGACCTCCACGTCTCTTCCAAGGGGCATTAAAGCCATCTTGTTAAGCTACTGTGACCTCCACGTCTCTTCCACGGGGCATTGATTTTGTCTTTTTATTACACTGCGACCTGCACCAATCTTCCAAGGGGCATTAAAACCGTCTTGTTCAGCTACTGCGACCTCCACCACTCTTCCAAGGGGCATTGATATTGTCTTTTTATTCCACTGTAACCTCCACCACTCTTCCAAGGGGCATTAATACCGTCTTGTTAACCTACTGTGACCTCCACGTCTCTTCCAAGGGGCATTAAAACCATCTTGTTAAGCTACTGTGACCTCCACGTCTCTTCAACAGGGCATTGATATTGTCTTTTTATTACACTGCGACCTGCACCAATCTTCCAAGGGGCATTAAAACCGTCTTGTTAAGCTACTGCGACCTCCACCACTCTTCCAAGGGGCATTGATATTGTCTTTTTATTCCACTGTAACCTCCACCACTCTTCCAAGGGGCATTCAAACCATCTTCTTAAGCTACTGTGACCTCCACGTCTCTTCCAAGGGTCAATAAAACCGTCTTGTTAAGCTTCTGTGTCCTCCACTTCTCTTCCACGGGGCATTAAAACCGTCTTATTAAGCTACTGTGACCTCCTCTTCTCTTCCACGTGGCATTGATATTGTCTTTTTATTCCACTGCGACCTCCACCACTCTTCCAAGAGGCATTAAAACCATCTTGTTAAGCTACTGCAACCTCCACCACTCTTCCAAGGGGCATTGATATTGTCTTTTTATTCCACTGTAACCACCACCACTCTTCCAAGGGGCATGAAAACTGTCTTCTTAAGCTACTGTGACCTCCACCACTCTTCCAAGGGGCATTAAATCCATCTTGTTAAGCTACAGCGCCCTCCACCACTCTTCCAAGGCGCATTGATATTGTCTTTTTATTCCACTATAACCTCCACCACTCTTCTAAGGGGCATTAAAACTGTCTTGTTAAGCTACTGCGACCTCCACCACTCTTCCAAGGGGCATTGATATTGTCTTTTTATTCCACTGTAACCTCCACCACTCTTCCAAGGGGCATTAAAACCATCTTGTTAAGCTACAGCGACCTCCACCACTCTACCAAGGGGCATTGATATTGTCTTTTTATTCCACTGTAACCTCCACAACTGTTCCAAGGGGCATTAAAACCGTCTCGATAAGCCACTGCGCCCTCCACCACTCTACCAAGGGGCATTGATATTGTCTTTTTCTTCCAATATAACCTCCACCACTCTTCCAAGGGGCATTAAAACCGTCTTGTTAACCTACTGTGACCTCCACGTCTCTTCCAAGGGGCATTAAAATCGTCTTGTTTAGCTGCTGTGACCTCCACGTCTCTTCCACGGGGCATTGATATTGTCTTTTTTTTCCTCTGCGACCTTCACCACTCTTCCAAGGGGCATTAAAACCGTCTTCTTAAGCTACTGTGACCTCCACGTCTCTTCCAAGGGGCATCGATATTGTCTTTTGATTCCACTGCGACCTCCACCACTCTTCCAAGTGGCATTTAAACCGTCTTGTTAAGCTACAGCGACCTCCACCATTCTTCCAAGGGGCATTGATATTGTCTTTTTATTCCAATGCGACCTCCACAACTCTTCCAAGGGGCATTAAAACCGTCTTTTTAAGCTACTGCGACCTCCACCACTCTTCCAAGGGGCATTGATATTGTCTTTTTATTCCACTGTAACCTCCACCACTCTTCCAAGGGGCAGTAAAACCGTCTTGTTAAGCTACTGTGTACTCTACGTCTCTTCCAAGGGGCTTTAAAACTGTCTTGTTAAGCTACTGTGACCTCCACGTCTCTTCCATTGGGCATTGATATTGTCTTTTTATTCCTCTGCAACCTCTACCACTCTTCCAAGGGGCATTAAAACCGTCTTGTTAACCTACTGTGACCTCCACGTCTCTTCCAAGGGTCATTAAAATCATCTTGTTAAGCTACTGTGACATCCATGTCTCTACCAAGGGGCATTAAAACCGTCTTGTTAAGCTACTGTGACCTCCATGTTTCTTCCACGGGGCATTGATATTGTCTTTTTATTCCACTGCGACCTCCACCACTCTTCCAAGGGGCATTAAAACCGTCTTGTTAAGCTACTGCGACCTCCACGTTTCTTCCACGGGGCTTTGATATTGTCTTTTTATTCCACTGCAACCTCCACCACTCTTCTAAGGGGCATTAAAACTGTCTTTTTAAGCTACTTCGACCTCCACCACTCCTCCAACGGGCATTAAAACCGTCTTGTTAAGCTACTGCGTCCTCCACCTCTCTTCCAAGGGGCATTGATAATGTCTTTTTATTCCATTCCACTGTAACCTCCACCACTCTTCCAAGGGGCATTAAAACCGTCTTGTTAACCTACTGTGACCTCCACGTCTCTTCCATGGAGCATCAAAACAGACTTGTTAAGCTATTGTAACCTCCTCGTCTCTTCCACGGGGTATTGATATTGTCTTTTTATTCCACTGCGACCTCCACCACTCTTCCAAGGGGCATTAAAACCGTCTTGTTAAGCTACTGCGACCTCCACCACTCTTCCAAGGGGCACTGATATTGTCTTTTAATTCCACTGTAAACTCCACCACTCTTCCAAGGGGCATTAAAACGTCTTGTTAAGCTACTGCGACCTCCACCACTCTTCCAAGGGTTATTGATATTGTCTTTTTATTCCACTGTAATCTCCACCACTCTTCCAAGGGGCAGTAATACCGTCTTGTTAAGCTACTGTGACCTATACGTCTCTTCCAAGGGGCTTTAAAACTGTCTTGTTAAGCTACTGTGACCTCCACGTCTCTTCCATGTGGCATTGATATTGTCTTTTTATTCCACTGCAATCTCTACCACTCTTTCAAAGGGCATTAAAACCGTCTTAATATGCCACTGCGACCTCCACCACTCTTCCAAGGGTCATTGATATTGTCTTTTTATTCCATTGTAACCTCCACCACTCTTCCAAGGGGCATTAAAACCGTCTTGTTAAGCTACTATGACCTCCACGTCTCTTCCAAGGGTCATTAAAACCGTCTTGTTAAGCTACTGTGACCTTCACGTCTCTTCCAAGGGGCATTAAAACTGTCTTGTTAAGCTACTCTGACCTCCACGTTTCTTACACGGGGCATTGATATTGTCTTTTTATTCCACTGCGACCTCCACCACTCTTCCAAGGGGCATTAAAACCGTCTTGTTAAGCTACTGCGACCTCCACCACTCTTCCAAGGGGCACTGATATTGTCTTTTAATTCCACTGTAAACTCCACCACTCTTCCAAGGGGCATTAAAACGTCTTGTTAAGCTACTGCGACCTCCACCACTCTTCCAAGGGTTGTTGATATTGTCTTTTTATTCCACTGTAATCTCCACCACTCTTCCAAGGGACAGTAATACCGTCTTGTTAAGCTACTGTGACCTATACGTCTCTTCCAAGGGGCTTTAAAACTGTCTTGTTAAGCTACTGTGACCTCCACCTCTCTTCCATGTGGCATTGATATTGTCTTTTTATTCCACTGCGACCTCCACCACTCTTCCAAGGGGCATTAAAACTGTCTTATTAAGCCACTGCGACCTCCACCACTCTTCCAAGGGGCATTAAAATCGTCTTGTTTAGCTACTGCGACCTCCACCACTCTTCCAAGGGGCATTGATATTGTCTTTTTATTCCACTGTGACCTGCACCACTCTTCCAAGGGGCTTTAAAACAGTCTTGTTAAGCTACTGTGACATCCACGTTTCTTCCACGGGGCATTGATATTGTCTTTTTATTCCACTGCGACCTCCACCACTCTTCCAAGGGGCATTAAAACTGTCTTATTAAGCTACTGCGACCTCCACCACTCTTCCAAGGGGCATTAAAACCATCTTGTTAAGCTACTGCGACCTCCACCACTCTTCCAAGGGGCATTGATATTGTGTTTTTATTCCACTGTAACCTCCACCACTGTTCCAAGGTGCATTAAAACCATCTTCTTAAGCTACTGTGACCTCCAAGTCTCTTCCAAGGGGCATTGATATTGTCTTTTTATTCCACTGCGACCTAAACCACTCTTCCAAGGGGCATTAAAACCATCTTGTTAAGCTACAGCGACCTCCACCACTCTACCAAGGGGCATTGATATTGTCTTTTTATTCCACTGTAACCTCCACCACACTTCCAAGGGGCATTAAAACCGTCTTGTTAACCTACTGTGACCTCCACGTCTCTTCCAAGGGGCATTAAAGCCATCTTGTTAAGCTACTGTGACCTCCACGTCTCTTCCACGGGGCATTGATTTTGTCTTTTTATTACACTGCGACCTGCACCAATCTTCCAAGGGGCATTAAAACCGTCTTGTTCAGCTACTGCGACCTCCACCACTCTTCCAAGGGGCATTGATATTGTCTTTTTATTCCACTGTAACCTCCACCACTCTTCCAAGGGGCATTAATACCGTCTTGTTAACCTACTGTGACCTCCACGTCTCTTCCAAGGGGCATTAAAACCATCTTGTTAAGCTACTGTGACCTCCACGTCTCTTCAACAGGGCATTGATATTGTCTTTTTATTACACTGCGACCTGCACCAATCTTCCAAGGGGCATTAAAACCGTCTTGTTAAGCTACTGCGACCTCCACCACTCTTCCAAGGGGCATTGATATTGTCTTTTTATTCCACTGTAACCTCCACCACTCTTCCAAGGGGCATTCAAACCATCTTCTTAAGCTACTGTGACCTCCACGTCTCTTCCAAGGGTCAACAAAACCGTCTTGTTAAGCTTCTGTGTCCTCCACTTCTCTTCCACGGGGCATTAAAACCGTCTTATTAAGCTACTGTGACCTCCTCTTCTCTTCCACGTGTCATTGATATTGTCTTTTTATTCCACTGCGACCTCCACCACTCTTCCAAGAGGCATTAAAACCATCTTGTTAAGCTACTGCAACCTCCACCACTCTTCCAAGGGGCATTGATATTGTCTTTTTATTCCACTGTAACCACCACCACTCTTCCAAGGGGCATGAAAACTGTCTTCTTAAGCTACTTTGACCTCCACCACTCTTCCAAGGGGCATTAAATCCATCTTGTTAAGCTACAGCGCCCTCCACCACTCTTCCAAGGCGCATTGATATTGTCTTTTTATTCCACTATAACCTCCACCACTCTTCTAAGGGGCATTAAAACTGTCTTGTTAAGCTACTGCGACCTCCACCACTCTTCCAAGGGGCATTGATATTGTCTTTTTATTCCACTGTAACCTCCACCACTCTTCCAAGGGGCATTAAAACCATCTTGTTAAGCTACAGCGACCTCCACCACTCTACCAAGGGGCATTGATATTGTCTTTTTATTCCACTGTAACCTCCACAACTGTTCCAAGGGGCATTAAAACCGTCTCGATAAGCCACTGCGCCCTCCACCACTCTACCAAGGGGCATTGATATTGTCTTTTTCTTCCAATATAACCTCCACCACTCTTCCAAGGGGCATTAAAACCGTCTTGTTAACCTACTGTGACCTCCACGTCTCTTCCAAGGGGCATTAAAATCGTCTTGTTTAGCTGCTGTGACCTCCACGTCTCTTCCACGGGGCATTGATATTGTCTTTTTTTTCCTCTGCGACCTTCACCACTCTTCCAAGGGGCATTAAAACCGTCTTCTTAAGCTACTGTGACCTCCACGTCTCTTCCAAGGGGCATCGATATTGTCTTTTGATTCCACTGCGACCTCCACCACTCTTCCAAGTGGCATTTAAACCGTCTTGTTAAGCTACAGCGACCTCCACCATTCTTCCAAGGGGCATTGATATTGTCTTTTTATTCCAATGCGACCTCCACAACTCTTCCAAGGGGCATTAAAACCGTCTTTTTAAGCTACTGCGACCTCCACCACTCTTCCAAGGGGCATTGATATTGTCTTTTTATTCCACTGTAACCTCCACCACTCTTCCAAGGGGCAGTAAAACCGTCTTGTTAAGCTACTGTGTACTCTACGTCTCTTCCAAGGGGCTTTAAAACTGTCTTGTTAAGCTACTGTGACCTCCACGTCTCTTCCATTGGGCATTGATATTGTCTTTTTATTCCTCTGCAACCTCTACCACTCTTCCAAGGGGCATTAAAACCGTCTTGTTAACCTACTGTGACCTCCACGTCTCTTCCAAGGGTCATTAAAATCATCTTGTTAAGCTACTGTGACATCCACGTCTCTACCAAGGGGCATTAAAACCGTCTTGTTAAGCTACTGTGACCTCCATGATTCTTCCACGGGGCATTGATATTGTCTTTTTATTCCACTGCGACCTCCACCACTCTTCCAAGGGGCATTAAAACCGTCTTGTTAAGCTACTGCGACCTCCACGTTTCTTCCACGGGGCTTTGATATTGTCTTTTTATTCCACTGCAACCTCCACCACTCTTCTAAGGGGCATTAAAACTGTCTTTTTAAGCTACTTCGACCTCCACCACTCCTCCAACAGGCATTAAAACCGTCTTGTTAAGCTACTGCGTCCTCCACCTCTCTTCCAAGGGGCATTGATAATGTCTTTTTATTCCATTCCACTGTAACCTCCACCACTCTTCCAAGGGGCATTAAAACCGTCTTGTTAACCTACTGTGACCTCTACGTCTCTTCCATGGAGCATCAAAACAGACTTGTTAAGCTATTGTAACCTCCTCGTCTCTTCCACGGGGTATTGATATTGTCTTTTTATTCCACTGCGACCTCCACCACTCTTCCAAGGGGCATTAAAACCGTCTTGTTAAGCTACTGCGACCTCCACCACTCTTCCAAGGGGCACTGATATTGTCTTTTAATTCCACTGTAAACTCCACCACTCTTCCAAGGGGCATTAAAACGTCTTGTTAAGCTACTGCGACCTCCACCACTCTTCCAAGGGTTATTGATATTGTCTTTTTATTCCACTGTAATCTCCACCACTCTTCCAAGGGGCAGTAATACCGTCTTGTTAAGCTACTGTGACCTATACGTCTCTTCCAAGGGGCTTTAAAACTGTCTTGTTAAGCTACTGTGACCTCCACGTCTCTTCCATGTGGCATTGATATTGTCTTTTTATTCCACTGCAATCTCTACCACTCTTTCAAAGGGCATTAAAACCGTCTTAATATGCCACTGCGACCTCCACCACTCTTCCAAGGGTCATTGATATTGTCTTTTTATTCCATTGTAACCTCCACCACTCTTCCAAGGGGCATTAAAACCGTCTTGTTAAGCTACTATGACCTCCACGTCTCTTCCAAGGGTCATTAAAACCGTCTTGTTAAGCTACTGTGACCTTCACGTCTCTTCCAAGGGGCATTAAAACTGTCTTGTTAAGCTACTGTGACCTCCACGTTTCTTACACGGGGCATTGATATTGTCTTTTTATTCCACTGCGACCTCCACCACTCTTCCAAGGGGCATTAAAACCGTCTTGTTAAGCTACTGCGACCTCCACCACTCTTCCAAGGGGCACTGATATTGTCTTTTAATTCCACTGTAAACTCCACCACTCTTCCAAGGGGCATTAAAACGTCTTGTTAAGCTACTGCGACCTCCACCACTCTTCCAAGGGTTGTTGATATTGTCTTTTTATTCCACTGTAATCTCCACCACTCTTCCAAGGGACAGTAATACCGTCTTGTTAAGCTACTGTGACCTATACGTCTCTTCCAAGGGGCTTTAAAACTGTCTTGTTAAGCTACTGTGACCTCCAACTCTCTTCCATGTGGCATTGATATTGTCTTTTTATTCCACTGCGACCTCCACCACTCTTCCAAGGGGCATTAAAACTGTCTTATTAAGCCACTGCGACCTCCACCACTCTTCCAAGGGGCATTAAAATCGTCTTGTTTAGCTACTGCGACCTCCACCACTCTTCCAAGGGGCATTGATATTGTCTTTTTATTCCACTGTAACCTCCACCACTCTTCCAAGAGGCATTAAAACCATCTTGTTAAGCTACTGCGACCTCCACCACTCTTCCAAGGGGCATTGATATTGTCTTTTTATTCCACTGTAACCTCCACCATTCTGCCAAGGAGCATTAAAACCGTCTCGTTAAGCTACAGCGACCTCCAGCACTCTTCCAAGGGGTCATTGATATTGTCTCTTTACTCCACTGTAACCTCCACCACTCTTCCAAGGGGCATTAAAACCGTCTTGATAAGCTACTGTGACCTCCACGTCTCCTCCAAGGGGCACTAAAACCATCTCGTTAAGCTACTGTGACCTCCATGTCTCTTCCATGGGGCATTGTTATTGTCTTTTTATTCCACTGCGACCTCCACCACTCTTCCAAGGGGCATTAAAACCGTCTTGTTAAGCTACTGCGACCTCCACGTTTCTTCCACGGGGCATTGATATTGTCTTTTTATTCCACTGCAACCTCCACCACTCTTCTAAGGGGCATTAAAACTGTCTTTTTAAGCTACTGCGACCTCCACCACTCCTCCAACGGGCATTAAAACCGTCTTGTTAAGCTACTGCGTCCTCCACCTCTCTTCCAAGGGGCATTGATAATGTCTTTTTATTCCATTCCACTGTAACCTCCACCACTCTTCCAAGGGGCATTAAAACTGTCTTGTTAACCTACTGTGACCTCCACGTCTCTTCCATGGAGCATCAAAACAGACTTGTTAAGCTATTGTAAACTAATCGTCTCTTCCACGGGGTATTGATATTGTCTTTTTATTCCACTGCGACCTCCACCACTCTTCCAAGGGGCATTAAAACCGTCTTGTTAAGCTACTGCGACCTCCACCACTCTTCCAAGGGGCACTGATATTGTCTTTTAATTCCACTGTAAACTCCACCACTCTTCCAAGGGGCATTAAAACGTCTTGTTAAGCTACTGCGACCTCCACCACTCTTCCAAGGGTTATTGATATTGTCTTTTTATTCCACTGTAATCTCCACCACTCTTCCAAGGGGCAGTAATACCGTCTTGTTAAGCTACTGTGACCTATACGTCTCTTCCAAGGGGCTTTAAAACTGTCTTGTTAAGCTACTGTGACCTCCACGTCTCTTCCATGTGGCATTGATATTGTCTTTTTATTCCACTGCAATCTCTACCACTCTTTCAAAGGGCATTAAAACCGTCTTAATATGCCACTGCGACCTCCACCACTCTTCCAAGGGTCATTGATATTGTCTTTTTATTCCATTGTAACCTCCACCACTCTTCCAAGGGGCATTAAAACCGTCTTGTTAAGCTACTATGACCTCCACGTCTCTTCCAAGGGTCATTAAAACCATCTTGTTAAGCTACTGTGACCTCCACGTCTCTTCCAAGGGGCATTAAAACTGTCTTGTTAAGCTACTGTGACCTCCACGTTTCTTACACGGGGCATTGATATTGTCTTTTTATTCCACTGCGACCTCCACCACTCTTCCAAGGGGCATTAAAACTGTCTTATTAAGCTGCTGCGACCTCCATCACTCTTCCTAGGGGCATTAAAACCGTCTTGTTTAGCTACTGCGACCTCCACCACTCTTCCAAGGGGCATTGATATTATCTTTTTATTCCACTGTAACCTCCACCACACTTCCAAGGGGCATTAAAACCGTCTTGTTAAGCTACTGTGACCTCCACGTCTCTTCTACGGGGCATTGATCTTGTCTTTTTATTCCACTGCGACCTACACCACTCTTCCAAGGGGCATTAAAACCATCTTGTTAAGCTACTGCGACCTCCACCACTCTTCCAAGGGGCATTGATATTGTATTTTTATTCCACTGTAACCTCCACCACTCTTCCAAGGGGCATTAAAACCGTCTTGTTAAGCTACAGCTACCTCCACCACTCTTCCAAGGGGCATTGATATTGTCTCTTTACTCCACTGTAACCTCCGCCACTCTTCCAAGGGTCATTAAAACCGTCTTTTTAAGCTACTGCGACCTCCACCACTCCTCCAAGGGGCATTAAAACCGTCTTGTTAAGCTACTGCGTCCTCCACCTCTCTTCCAAGGGGCATTGATAATGTCTTTTTATTCCACTGTAACCTCCACCACTCTTCCAAGGGGCATTAAAACCGTCTTGTTAACCTACTGTGACCTCCACGTCTCTTCCATGGGGCATTAAAACAGACTTGTTAAGCTATTGTGACCTCCACGTCTCTTCCACGGGGTATTGATATTGTCTTTTCATTCCACTGCGACCTCCACCACTCTTCCAAGGGGCATTAAAACAGTCTTGTTAAGCTACTGCGACCTCCACCACTCTTCCAAGGGGCACTGATATTGTCTTTTAATTCCACTGTAACCTCCACCACTCTTCGAAGGGGCATTAAAACCGTCTTGTTAAGCTACTGCGACATCCACCACACTTCCAAGGGGCACTGATATTGTCTTTTAATTCCACTGTAACCTCCACCACTCTTCCAAGGGGCATTAAAACTGTCTTGTTAAGCTACTGCGACCTCCACCACTCTTCCAAGGGTCATTGATATTGTCTTTTTATTCCTCTGCAATCTCCACCACTCTTCCAAGGGGCAGTAATACCGTCTTGTTAAGCTACTGTGACCTCTACGTCTCTTCCAAGGGGCTTTAAAAGTGTCTTGTTAAGCTACTGTGACCTCCACGTCTCTTCCATGTGGCATTGGTATTGTCTTTTTATTCCACTGCAACCTCTACCACTCTTCCAAGGGGCATTAAATCCGTCTTAATATGCTACTGCGACCTCCACCACTCTTCCAAGGGGCATTGATATTGTCTTTTTATTCCATTGTAACCTCCACCACTCTTCCAAGGGGCATTAAAATCGTCATGTTAAGCTACTGTGACCTTCACGTCTCTTCCAAGGGTCATTAAAACCGTCTTGTTAAGCTACTGTGACCTCCACGTCTCTTCCAAGGGGCATTAAAACTTTCTTGTTAAGCTACTGTGACCTCCACGTTTCTTCCACGGGGCATTGATATTGTCTTATTATTCCACTGCGACCTCCACCACTGTTCCAATGGGCATTAAAACTGTCTTATTAAGCTACTGCGACCTCCACCACTCTTCCAAGGGGCATTAAAACCGTCTTGTTTAGCTACTGCGACCTCCACCACTCTTCCAAGGGGCATTGATATTATCTTTCTATTCCACTGTAACCTCCACCACACTTCCAAGGGGCATTAAAACCGTCTTGTTAAGCTACTGTGACCTCCACGTCTCTTCCACGGGGCATTGATATTGTCTTTTTATTCCACTGCGACCTACACCACTCTTCTAAGGGGCATTAAAACCGTCTTGTTAAGCTACTGCAACCTCCACCACTCTTCCACGGGGCATTGATATTGTATTTTTATTCCACTGTAACCTCCACCACTCTTCCAAGGGGCATTAAAACTGTCTGGTTAAGCTACAGCGACCTCCACCACTCTTCCAAGGGGCATTGATATTGTCTCTTTACTCCACTGTAACTTCCACCACTCTTCCAAGGGGCATTAAAACAGTCTTGTTAAGCTACTGTGACCTCCACGTCTCCTCCAAGGGGCATTAAAACCATCTCGTTAAGCTACTGTGACCTCCATGTCTCTTCCATGGGGCATTGATATTGTCTTTTTATTCCACTGCGACCTCCACCACTCTTCGAAGGAGCATTAAAACCGTCTTGTTAAGCTACTGCGAACTCCACGTTTCTTCCACGGGGCATTGATATTGTCTTTTTATTCCACTGCGACCTCCACCACTCTTCTAAGGGGCTTTAAAACTGTCTTTTTAAGCTACTGCGACCTCCACCACTCCTCCAAGGGGAATTAAAACCGTCTTGATAAGCTACTGCGACCTCCACCTCTCTTCCAAGGGGTCATTGATAATGTCTTTTTATTCCACTGTAACCTCCACCACTCTTCCAAGTGGCATTAAAACCGTCTTGTTAACCTACTGTGACCTCGACGTCTCTTCCATGGGGCATTAAAACAGACTTGTTAAGCTATTGTGACCTCCACCTCTCTTCCGCGGGGTATTGTTATTGTGTTTTTATTCAACTGTAACCTCCACCACTCTTCCAAGGGGCATTAAAACCGTCTTGTTAACCTACTGTGACCTCCACGTCTCTTCCAAGGGGCATTAAATCCGTGTTCTTAAGCTATTGTGACCTCCACGTCTCTTCCACGGGGTATTGATATTGTCTTTTTATTCCACTGCGACCTCCACCACTCTTCCAAGGGGCATTAAAACCGTCTTGTTAAGCTACTGCGACCTCCACCACTCTTCCAAAGGGCACTGATATTGTCTTTTAATTCCACTGTAACCTCCAGCACTCTTCCAAGGGGCATTAAAACCGTCTTGTTAAGCTACTGCGACCTCTACGTCTCCTCCAAGGGGCTTTAAAGCTGTCTTTTTAAGCTACTGTGACCTCCACGTCTCTTCCATGGGGCATTGATATTGTCTTTTTATTCCACTGCAACCTCTACCACTCTTCCAAGGGGCATTAAAACCGTCTTAATAAGCTACTGCGACCTCCACAACTCTTCCAAGGGGCATTGATATTGTCTTTTTATTCCACTGTAACCTCCACCACTCTTCCAAGGGGCATTAAAACCGTCTTGTTAAGCTACTGTGACCTTCACGTCTCTTCCAAGGGTCATTAAAACCGTCTTTTTAAGCTACTGTTACCTCCACGTCTCTTCCAAGTGGCATTAAAACTGTCTTGTTAAGCTACTGTGGCCTCCACGTTTCTTCCACGGGGCATTAATATTGTATTTTTATTCCACTGCGACTCCATCACTCTTCCAAGGGGCATTAAAACTGTCTTATTAAGCTACTGCGACCTCCACCACTCTTCCAAGGGGCATTAAAACCGCCTTGTTTAGCTACTGCGACCTCCACCACTCTACCAAGGGGCATTGATATTGTCTTTTTATTCCACTGTAACCTCCACCACTCTTCCAAGGGGCATTCAAACCATCTTCTTAAGCTACTGTGACCTCCACGTCTCTTCCAAGGGTCAATAAAACCGTCTTGTTAAGCTTCTGTGTCCTCCACTTCTCTTCCACGGGGCATTAAAACCGTCTTATTAAGCTACTGTGACCTCCATGTCTCTTCCATGGGGCATTGATATTGTCTTTTTATTCCACTGCGACCTCCACCTCTCTTCCAAGGGGCATTAAAACCGTCTTGCTAAGCTACTGAGACCTCCACGTTTCTTCCACGGGGCATTGATATTGTCTTTTTATTACACTGCGACCTCCACCACTCTTCCAAGTTGCATTAAAACCGTCTTTTTAAGATACTGCGACCTCCACCACTCCTCCAAGGGGCATTAAAACCGTCTTGTTAAGCTACTGCGACCTCCACCTCTCTTCCAAGGGGCATTGATAATGTATTTTTATTCCACTGTAACCTCCACAACTCTTCCAAGGGGCATTAAAACCGTCTTGTTAACCTACTGTGACCTCCACGTCTCTTCCATGGGGCATTAAAACAGACTTGTTAAGCTATTGTGACCTCCACGTCTCTTCCACGGGGTATTGATATTGTCTTTTTATTCCACTGTAACCTCCACCACTCTTCCAAGGGGCATTAAAACCGTCCTGTTAACCTACTGTGACCTCCACGTCTCCTCCAAGGGGCATTAAAACCGTCTTGTTAAGCTATTGTGACCTCCACGTCTCTTCCACGGGGCATTGATAATGTCTTTTATTTCCACTGTAATCTCCACCACTCTTCCAAGGGGCATTAAAACCGTCTTGTTAAGCTACTGTGACCTCCACGTCTCTTCCAAGGGGCATTGATATTGTCTTTTTATTCCACTGTGACCTTCACCACTCTTCCAATGGGCATTAAAACCGTTTTGTTAAGCTACTGCGACCTCCACCACTCATCCAAGGGGCATTGATATTGTCTTTTTATTCCACTGTAACCTCCACCACTCTTCCAAGGGGCATTAAAACCGTCTTGTTAAGCTACTGCGACCTCCACTACTCTTCCAAGGGTCATTGATATTGTCTTTTTATTCCACTGTAACCTCCGCCACTCTTCCAAGGGGCATTAAAACCGTCTTGTTAAGCTACTGTGAACTCTCCGTCTCTTCCAGGGGGCTTTAAAACTGTCTTGTTAAGCTACTGTGACCTCCACGTCTCTTCCATGGGGCATTGATATTGTCTTTTTATTCCACTGCAACCTCTACCACTCTTCCAAGGGGCATTAAAACCCTCTTAATAAGCTACTGCGACCTCCACAACTCTTCCAAGGGGCATTGATATTGTCTTTTTATTCCACTGTAACCTCCACCACTCTTCCAAGGGGCATTAAAACCGTCTTGTTAAGCTACTGTGACCTCCACGTCTTTTCCAAGGGTCATTAAAACCGTCTTGTTAAGCTACTGTGACCTCCACGTCTCTTCCAAGGGGCATTAAAACCGTCTTGTCAAGCTACTGTGGCCTCCACGTTTCTTCCACGGGGCATTGATATTGTCTTTTTATTCCATTGCGACCTCCACCACTCTTCCAAGGGGCATTAAAACTGTCTTATTAAGCTACTGCGACCTCCACCATTCTTCCAAGGGGCATTAAAACCGTCTTGTTTAGCTACTGCGACCTCCACCACTCTTCCAAGGGGCATTGATATTGTCTTTTTATTCCACTGTAACCTCCACCACTCTTCCAAGGGGCATTAAAACCGTCTTGTTAAGCTACAGCGACCGCCACCACTCTTCCAAGGGGCATTGATATTGTCTTTTTACTCCACTGTAACCTCCACCACTCTTCCAAGGGGCATTAAAACCGTCTTGATAAGGTACTGTGACCTCCACGTCTCTTCCAAGGGGCATTAAAACCATCTCGTTAATCTACTGTGACCTCCATGTCTCTTCCATGGGACATTGATATTGTCTTTTTATTCCACTGCGACCTCCACCTCTCTTCCAAGGGGCATTAAAACCGTCTTGCTAAGCTGCTGCGACCTCCACGTTTCTTCCACGGGACATTGATATTGTCTTTTTATTCCACTGCGACCTCTACCACTCTTCCAAGGGGCATTAAAACCGTCTTTTTAAGATACTGCGACCTCCACCACTCCTCCAAGGGGCATTAAAACCATCTTGTTAAGCTACTGCGACCTCCACCTCTCTTCCAAGGGGCTTTGATAATGTATTTTTATTCCACTGTAACCTCCACCACGCTTCCAAGGGGCATTAAAACCGTCTTGTTAACCTACTGTAACCTCCACGTCTCTTCCATGGGGCATTAAAACAGACTTGTTAAGCTATTGTGACCTCCACGTCTCTTCCACGGGGTATTGATCTTGTCTTTTTATTCCACTGTAACCTCCACCACTCTTCCAAGGGGCATTAAAACTGTCTTGTTAAGCTACTGTGACCTCCACGTCTCTTCCACGGGGCATTAATATTGTCTTTTTATTCCACTGCGACCTCCACCATTCTTCCAAGGGGCATTAAAATCGTCTTGTTAAGCTACAGTGACCTCCACCACTTTTACAAGTGGCATTGATATTGTCTTTTTATTCCACTGTAATCTCCACCACTCTTCCAAGGGGCATTTAAAACCGTCTCGTTAAGCTACTGCGACCTCCACCACTTTTCCAAGGGGCATTGATATTGTCTTTTTGTTCCACTGTAACCTCCACCACTATTCCAGGGGGCATTAAAACTGTCTTGTTAACCTACTGTGACCTCCACGTCTCTTCCACGGGGCATTTATATTGTCTTTTTATTGCACTGCGACCTCCACCACTCTTCCAAGGGGCATTAAAACCGTCTTGATAAGATACTGCGACCTCAACCACTCTTCCAAGGGGCATTGATATTGTCTTTTTGTTCCACTGTAACCTTCCCCACTCTTCCAAGGGGCATTAAAACCGTCTTGTTAAGCTACAGCGACCGACACCACTCTTCCAAGAGCATTGATATTGTCTTTTTACTCCACTGTAACCTCCACCACTCTTCCAAGGGGCATTAAAACCGTCTTGTTAAGCTACAGCGACCGCCACCACTCTTCCAAGGGCATTGATATTGTCTTTTTACTCCACTGTAACCTCCACCACTCTTCCAAGGGTCATTAAAACCATCTTGTTAAGCTACAGCGACCGCCACCACTCTTCCAAGGGCATTGATATTGTCTTTTTACTCCACTGTAACCTCCACCACTCTTCCAAGGGGCATTAAAACCGTCTTGTTAAGCTACTGTGACCTCCACGTCTCTTCCAAGGGGCATTAAAACCGTCTTGTTAAGCTATTGTGACCTCCACGTCTCTTCCACGGGGCATTGATATTGTCTTTTAATTCCACTGTAATCTCCACCACTCTTCCAAGGGGCATTAAATCCGTCTTGTTAAGCTACTGTGACCTCCACGTCTCTTCCACGGGGCATTAATATTGTCTTTTTATTCCACTGCGACCTCTACCACTCTTCCAAGGGGCTTTAAAACCTTCTTGTTAAGCTACTGCGACCTCCACGTCTCTTCCAAGGGGCATTGATATTGTCTTTTTAATCCACTGCGACCTCCACCACTCTTCCAAGGGGCATTAAAACCATCTTCTTAAGCTACTGTGACCTCCACGTCTCTTCCAAGGGGCATTGATATTGTCTTTTTATTCCACTGCGACCTCCACCATTCTTCCAAGGGGCATTAAAACCGTCTTGTTAAGCTACAGCGACCGCCACCACTCCTCCAAGGGCATTGATATTGTCTTTTTACTCCACTGTAACCTCCACCACTCTTCCAAGGGGCATTAAAACCGTCTTGTTAAGCTATTGCGACCTCCACCACTTTTCCAAGGGGCATTGATATTGTCTTTTTGTTCCACTGTAACCTCCACCACTATTCCAAGGGGCATTAAAACTGTCTTGTTAACCTACTGTGACCTCCACGTCTCTTCCACGGGGCATTGATATTGTCTTTTTATTGCACTGCGACCTCCACCACTCTTCCAAGGGGCATTAAAACCGTCTTGTTAAGCTACTGCGACCTCAACCACTCTTCCAAGGGGCATTGATATTGTCTTTTTGTTCCTCTGTAACCTTCCCCACTCTTCCAAGGGGCATTAAAACCGTCTTGTTAAGCTACAGCGACCGCCACCACTCCTCCAAGGGCATTGATATTGTCTTTTTACTCCACTGTAACCTCCACCACTCTTCCAAGGGGCATTAAAACCGTCTTGTTAAGCTACAGCGACCGCCACCACTCTTCCAAGGGCATTGATATTGTCTTTTTACTCCACTGTAACCTCCACCACTCTTCCAAGGGGCATTAAAACCGTCTTGTTAAGCTACAGCGACCGCCACCACTCTTCCAAGGGCATTGATATTGTCTTTTTACTCCACTGTAACCTCCACCACTCTTCCAAGGGGCATTAAAACCGTCTTGTTAAGTTACAGTGACCTCCACGTCTCTTCCAAGGGGCATTAAAACCATCTCGTTAAGCTACTGTGACCTCCATGTCTCTTCCATGGGGCATTGATATTGTCTTTTTATTCCACTGCGACCTCCACCTCTCTTCCAAGGGGCATTAAAACCATCTTGCTAAGCTACTGTGACCTCCACGTTTCTTTCACGGGGCATTGATATTGTCTTTTTATTCCACTGCGATCTCCACCACTCTTCCAAGGGGCATTAAAACCGTCTTTTTAAGATACTGCGACCTCCACCACTCTTCCAAGGGGCATTAAAACCATCTTGTTAAGCTACTGCGACCTCCACCTCTCTTCCAAGGGGCATTGATAATGTATTTTTATTCCACTGTAACCTCCACCACGCTTCCAAGGGGCATTAAAACCGTCTTGTTAACCTACTGTAACCTCCACGTCTCTTCCATGGGGCATTAAAACAGACTTGTTAAGCTATTGTGACCGCCACGTCTCTTCCACGGGGTATTGATCTTGTCTTTTTATTCCACTGTAACCTCCACCACTCTTCCAAGGGGCATTAAAACTGTCTTGTTAAGCTACTGTGACCTCCACGTCTCTTCCACGGGGCATTAATATTGTCTTTTTATTCCACTGCGACCTCCACCATTCTTCCAAGGGGCATTAAAATCGTCTTGTTAAGCTACAGTGACCTCCACCACTTTTACAAGTGGCATTGATATTGTCTTTTTATTCCACTGTAATCTCCACCACTCTTCCAAGGGGCATTTAAAACCGTCTCGTTAAGCTACTGCGACCTCCACCACTTTTCCAAGGGGCATTGATATTGTCTTTTTGTTACACTGTAACCTCCACCACTATTCCAAGGGGCATTAAAACGGTCTTGTTAACCTACTGTGACCTCCACGTCTCTTCCACGGGGCATTTATATTGTCTTTTTATTGCACTGCGACCTCCACCACTCTTCCAAGGGGCATTAAAACCGTCTTGATAAGATACTGCGACCTCAACCACTCTTCCAAGGGGCATTGATATTGTCTTTTTGTTCCACTGTAACCTTCCCCACTCTTCCAAGGGGCATTAAAACCGTCTTGTTAAGCTACAGCGACCGCCACCACTCTTCCAAGGGCATTGATATTGTCTTTTTACTCCACTGTAACCTCCACCACTCTTCCAAGGGGCATTAAAACCGTCTTGTTAAGCTACAGCGACCGCCACCACTCTTCCAAGGGCATTGATATTGTCTTTTTACTCCACTGTAACCTCCACCACTCTTCCAAGGGGCATTAAAACCATCTTGTTAAGCTACAGCGACCGCCACCACTCTTCCAAGGGCATTGATATTGTCTTTTTACTCCACTGTAACCTCCACCACTCTTCCAAGGGGCATTAAAACCGTCTTGTTAAGCTACTGTGACCTCCACGTCTCTTCCAAGGGGCATTAAAACCGTCTTGTTAAGCTATTGTGACCTCCACGTCTCTTCCACGGGGCATTGATATTGTCTTTTAATTCCACTGTAATCTCCACCACTCTTCCAAGGGGCATTAAATCCGTCTTGTTAAGCTACTGTGACCTCCACGTCTCTTCCACGGGGCATTAATATTGTCTTTTTATTCCACTGCGACCTCCACCACTCTTCCAAGGGGCTTTAAAACCTTCTTGTTAAGCTACTGCGACCTCCACGTCTCTTCCAAGGGGCATTGATATTGTCTTTTTAATCCACTGCGACCTCCACCACTCTTCCAAGGGGCATTAAAACCATCTTCTTAAGCTACTGTGACCTCCACGTCTCTTCCAAGGGGCATTGATATTGTCTTTTTATTCCACTGCGACCTCCACCATTCTTCCAAGGGGCATTAAAACCGTCTTGTTAAGCTACAGCGACCGCCACCACTCCTCCAAGGGCATTGATATTGTCTTTTTACTCCACTGTAACCTCCACCACTCTTCCAAGGGGCATTAAAACCGTCTTGTTAAGCTATTGCGACCTCCACCACTTTTCATAGGGGCATTGATATTGTCTTTTTGTTCCACTGTAACCTCCACCACTATTCCAAGGGGCATTAAAACTGTCTTGTTAACCTACTGTGACCTCCACGTCTCTTCCACGGGGCATTGATATTGTCTTTTTATTGCACTGCGACCTCCACCACTCTTCCAAGGGGCATTAAAACCGTCTTGTTAAGCTACTGCGACCTCAACCACTCTTCCAAGGGGCATTGATATTGTCTTTTTGTTCCTCTGTAACCTTCCCCACTCTTCCAAGGGGCATTAAAACCGTCTTGTTAAGCTACAGCGACCGCCACCACTCCTCCAAGGGCATTGATATTGTCTTTTTACTCCACTGTAACCTCCACCACTCTTCCAAGGGGCATTAAAACCGTCTTGTTGAGCTACAGCGACCGCCACCACTCTTCCAAGGGCATTAATATTGTCTTTTTACTCCACTGTAACCTCCACCACTCTTCCAAGGGGCATTAAAACCGTCTTGTTAAGCTACAGCGACCGCCACCACTCTTCCAAGGGCATTGATATTGTCTTTTTACTCCACTGTAACCTCCACCACTCTTCCAAGGGGCATTAAAACCGTCTTGTTAAGCTACTGTGACCTCCACGTCTCTTCCAAGGGGCATTAAAACCATCTCGTTAAGCTACTGTGACCTCCATGTCTCTTCCATGGGGCATTGATATTGTCTTTTTATTCCACTGCGACCTCCACCTCTCTTCCAAGGGGCATTAAAACCATCTTGCTAAGCTACTGTGACCTCCACGTTTCTTTCACGGGGCATTGATATTGTCTTTTTATTCCACTGCGATCTCCACCACTCTTCCAAGGGGCATTAAAACCGTCTTTTTAAGATACTGCGACCTCCACCACTCTTCCAAGGGGCATTAAAACCATCTTGTTAAGCTACTGCGACCTCCACCTCTCTTCCAAGGGGCATTGATAATGTATTTTTATTCCACTGTAACCTGCACCACTCTTCCAAGGGGCATTAAAACCGTCTTGTTAACCTACTGTGACCTCCACGTCTCTTCCATGGGGCATTAAAACAGACTTGTTAAGCTATTGTGACCTCCACGTCTCTTCCACTGGGTATTGATATTGTCTTTTTATTCCACTGTAACCTCCACCACTCTTCCAAGGGGCATTACAACCGTCTGGTTAACCTACTGTGACCTCCACGTCTCTTCCAAGGGGCATTAAAACCGTCTAGTTAAGCTACTGTGACCTCCACGTCTCTTCCACGGGGCATTGATATTGTCTTTTTATTCCACTGTGACCTTCACCACTCTTCCAAGGGGCATTAAAACCGTCTTGTTAAGCTACTGCGACCTCCACCACTCATCCAAGGGGCATTAATATTGTCTTTTTATTCCACTGCGACCTCCACCACTCTTCCAAGGGGCTTTAAAACCTTCTTGTTAAGCTACTGCGACCTCCACGTCTCTTCCAAGGGGCATTGATATTGTATTTTTATTCCACTGCGACCTCCACCATTCTTCCAAAGGGCATTAAAATCGTCTTGTTAAGCTACAGTGACCTCCACCACATTTACAAGGGGCATTGATATTGTCTTTTTATTCCATTGTAATCTCCACCACTCTTCCAAGGGGCATTTAAAACCGTCTCGTTAAGCTACTGCGACCTCCACCACTTTTCCAAGGGGCATTGATATTGTCTTTTTGTTCCACTGTAACCTCCACCACTATTCCAAGGGGCATTGAAACTGTCTTGTTAACCTACTGTGACCTCCACGTCTCTTCCACGGGGCATTGATATTGTCTTTTTATTCCACTACGACCTGCACCACTCTTCCAAGGGGCATTAAAACCGTCTTGTTAGGCTACTGCGACGTCCAGCACTCTGCCAAGGGGCATTGACATTGTCTTTTTATTACACTGTAACCTCCACCACTTTTCCAAGGGGCATTAAAACCGTCTTGTTAAGCTACTGCGACGTCCACCTCTCTTCCACGGGGCATTGATATTGTCTTTTTATTGCACTGCGACCTCCACCACTCTTCCAAGGGGCATTAAAACCGTCTTGTTAAGCTACTGCGACCTCCACCACTCTACCAAGGGGCATTGATATTGTCTTTTTGTTCCACTGCAACCTTCCCCACTCTTCCAAGGGGCATTAAAACCGTCTTGTTAAGCTACAGCGACCGCCACCACTCTTCCAAGGGCATTGATATTGTCTTTTTACTCCACTGTAACCTCCACCACTCTTCCAAGGGGCATTAAAACCGTCTTGTTAAGCTACAGCGACCGCCACCACTCTTCCAAGGGGCATTAAAATTGTTTTGTTAAGCTACTGTGACCTCCACGTCTCTTCCAAGGGGCATTAAAACCATCTCGTTAAGCTACTGTGACCTCCATGTCTCTTCCATGGGGCATTGATATTGTCTTTTTATTCCACTGCGACCTCCACCTCTCTTCCAAGGGGCATTAAAACCGTCTTGTTAAGCTACTGCGACCTCCACGTTTCTTCCACGGGGCATTGATATTATCTTTTTATTCCACTGCGATCTACACCACTCTTCCAAGGGGCATTAAAACCGTCTTTTTAAGATACTGCGACCTCCACCACTCTTCCAAGAGGCATTGATAATGTATTTTTATTCCACTGTAACCTCCACCACTCTTCCAAGGGGCATTAAAACCGTCTTGTTAACCTACTGTGACCTCCACGTCTCTTCCATGGGGCATTAAAACAGACTTGTTAAGCTATTGTGACCTCCATGTCTCTTCCACTGGGTATTGATATTGTCTTTTTATTCCACTGTAACCTCCACCACTCTTTCAAGGGGCATTAAAGCCGTCTGGTTAACCTACTGTGACCTCCACCTCTCTTCCAAGGGGCTTTAAAACCATCTTGTTAAGCTATTGTGACCTCCACGTCTCTTCCACTGGGTATTGATATTGTCTTTTTATTCCACTGCGACCTCCACCACTCTTCCAAGGGGCATTAAAACCGTCTTGTTAAGCTACTGCGACCTCCACCACTCTTCCAAGGGGCACTGATATTGTCTTTTAATTCCACTGTAACCTCCACCACTCTTCCAATGGGCATTAAAACCGTCTTGTTAAGCTACTGTGACCTCCACGTCTCTTCCACGGGGCATTGATATTGTCTTTTTATTCCACTGTGACCTTCACCACTCTTCCAAGGGGCATTAAAACCGTCTTGTTAAGCTACTGCGACCTCCACCACTCATCCAAGGGGCATTGATATTGTCTTTTTATACCACTGTAACCTCCACCACTCTTCCAGGGGGCATTAAAACCGTCTTGTTAAGCTACTGTGACCTCCACTTCTCTTCCACGGGGCATTAACATTGTCTTTTTATTCCACTGCGACCTCCACCACTCTTCCAAGGGGCTTTAAAACCTTCTTGTTAAGCTACTGCGACCTCCACGTCTCTTCCAAGGGGCATTGATATTGTCTTTTTATTCCACTGCGACCTCCACCATTCTTCCAAGGGGCATTAAAACCGTCTTCTTAAGCTACTGTGACCTCCACGTCTCTTCCAAGGGGCATTGATATTGTCTTTTTATTCCACTGTGACCTCCACCATTCTTCCAAGGGGCATTAAAATCGTCTTGTTAAGCTACAGTGACCTCCACCACTTTTCCAAGGGTCATTGATATTGTCTTTTGATTCCACTGTAATCTCCATCACTCTTCCAAGGGGCATTTAAAACCGTCTTGTTAAGCTACTGCGACCTCCACCACTTTTCCAAGGGGCATTGATATTGTCTTTTTATTCCAATGTAACCTCCACCACTATTCCAAGGGGCATTAAAACTGTCTTGTTAACCTAATGTGACCTCCACGTCTCTTCCACGGGGCATTGATATTGTCTTTTTATTCCACTACGACCTGCACGACTCTTCCAAGGGGCATTAAAACCGTCTTGTTAAGCTACTGCGACGTCCACCACTCTTCCAAGGGGCATTGATATTGTCTTTTTATTACACTGTAACCTCCACCACTCTTCCAAGAGGCTTAAAACCGTCTTCTAAAGCTACTGTGACCTCCACGTCTCTTCCAAGGGGCATTAAAACCGTCTTCTTAAGCTACTGTGATCTCCACGTCTCTTCCACGGGGTACTGATATTGTCTTTTTATTCCACTGCGACCTCCACCACTCTTCCAAGGGGCATTAAAACCATCTTGTTAAGCTACTGCGACCTCCACCACTCTTCCAAAGGGCATTGATATTGTCTTTTTATTCAACTTTAACCTCCACCACTCTTCCAAGGGGCATTAAATCCGTCTTCTTAAGCTACTGTGACCTCCACGTGTCTTCCAAAGGGCATTGATATTGTCTTTTTATTCCACTGCGACCTCCACCACTCTTCCAAGGGGCATTAAAACCGTCTTCTTAAGCTACAGCGACCTACACCACTCATCCAAGGGGCATTGATATTGTATTTATTCCACTGTAACCTCTACCACTGTTCTAAGAGGCATTAAAACCGTCTTGTTAATCTACTGCGACCTCCACCACTCTTCCAAGGGGCATTGATAATGTCTTTTTATTCCACTGTAACCTCCATCTTGTTAACCTACTGTGACCTCCACGTCTCTTCCAAGGGGCATTAAAACTGACTTGTTAAGCTATTGTGACCTCCACGTCTCTTCCACGGGGTATTGATATTCTCTTTTTATTCCACTGTAACCTCCACCACTCTTCCAAGGGGCATTAAAACCGTCTTGTTAACCTACTGTGACTTCCACGTCTCTTCCAAGGGGCATTAAAACCGTCTTCTTAAGTTATTGTGACCTCCACGTCTCTTCCACGGGTTATTGATATTGTCTTTTATTCCACTGCGACCTCCACCACTCTTCCAAGGGGCATTAAAACCGTCTTGTTAAGCTACTGCGACCTCCACCACTCTTCCAAGGGGCACTGATATTGTCTTTTAATTCCACTGTAACCTCCACCACTCTTCCAAGGGGCATTAAAACCGTCTTGTTAAGCTACTGTGACCTCCACGTCTCTTACACGGGGCATTAATATTGTCTTTTTATTCCACTGCGACCTCCACCACTCTTCCAATGGGCATTAAAACCTTCTTGTTAAGCTACTTCGACCTCCACGTCTCTGCCAAGGGGTATTGATATTGTCTTTTTATTCCACTGTAACCTCCACCACTCTTCCAAGGGGCATTAAAACCGTCTTGTTAAGCTACTGTGACCTCCCCGTCTCTTCCAAGTGGCTTTAAAACCGTCTTGTTAAGCTACTGTGACCTCCAAGTCTCTTCCAAGGGGCTTTAAAACCGTCTTGTTAAGCTACTGTGACCTCCACGTCTCTTCCAAGGGGCATTGTTATTGTCTTTTTATTCCACAGCTACCTCCACCACTCTTCCAAGGGGCATTAAAACCATCTTGTTAACCTACTGTGACTTCCACGTCTCTTCCAAGGGGCATTAAAACCGTCTTATTAAGCTACTGCGACTTTCACCACTCTTCCAAGGGGCATTGATATTGTCTTTTTATTCCACTGTAACCTCCACAACTCTTCCAAGGGGCATTAAAACCGTCTTGTTAAGCTACTGTGAACTCCACGTCTCTGCCAAGGGTCATTAAAACCGTCTTGTTAAGCTACTGTGACATCCACGTTTCTTCCACGGGGCATTGATTTTGTCTTTTTATTCCACTGCGACCTCCACCACTCTTCCAAGGGGATATTAAAACCGTCTTGTTAAGCTACTTCGACCTCCAACACTCTTCCAAGGGGCATTGATATTGTGTTTTTATTCCACTGTAACCTCCACCATTGTTCCAAGGGGCATTAAAACCATCTTCTTAAGATACTGTGACCTCCAAGTCTCTTCCAAGGGGCATTGATATTGTCTTTTTATTCCACTGCGACCTAAACCACTCTTCAAAGGGGCATAAAAACCGTCTTGTTAAGCTACAGCGACCTCCACCACTCTTCCAAGGGGCATTGATATTGTCTTTTTATTCCACTGTAACCTCCACCATACTTCCAAGGGGCATTAAAACCGTCTTGTTGAGCTACTGCGACCTCCACCACTCTTCCAAGGGGCATTGATATTGTCTATTTATTCCACTGTAACCTCCACCACTCTTCCAAGGGTCATTAAAACCATCTTGTTAACCTACTGTGACCTCCACGTCTCTTCTAAGGGGCATTAAAACCGTTTTGTTAAGCTACTGTGACCTCCACGTCTCTTCCACGGGGCATTGATATTGTCTTTTAATTCCACTATAACCTCCACCACTCTTCCAAGTGGCATTAAAACAGTCTTCTTAAGCTACTGTGACCTCCACGTCTCTTCCAAGGGGTATTGATATTGTCTTTTTATTAATCTGTGACCTCCACCATTCTTCCAAGCGGCATTAAAACCGTCTTGTTAAGCTACAGCGACCTCCACAACTCTTCCAAGGGGCATTGATAATGTCTTTTTATTCCACTGTACCCTCCAACACTCTTCCAAGGGGCATTAAAACCGTCTTGTTAAGCTACTGCGACCTCCACCACTATTCCAAGGGGCATTGATATTGTCTTTTTATTCCACTGTAACCTCCACCACTCTTCCAAGGGGCATTAAAACCGTCTTGTTAAGCTACTGTGACCTCCACGTCTCTTCCAAGGGGCATTGTTATTGTCTTTTTATTCCACAGCTACCTCCACCACTCTTCCAAGGGGCATTAAAACCATCTTGTTAACCTACTGTGACTTCCACGTCTCTTCCAAGGGGCATTAAAACCGTCTTATTAAGCTACTGCGACTTTCACCACTCTTCCAAGTGGCATTGATATTGTCTTTTTATTCCACTGTAACCTCCACAACTCTTCCAAGGGGCATTAAAACCGTCTTGTTAAGCTACTGTGAACTCCACGTCTCTGCCAAGGGTCATTAAAACCGTCTTGTTAAGCTACTGTGACATCCACGTTTCTTCCACGGGGCATTGATTTTGTCTTTTTATTCCACTGCGACCTCCACCACTCTTCCAAGGGGATATTAAAACCGTCTTGTTAAGCTACTTCGACCTCCAACACTCTTCCAAGGGGCATTGATATTGTGTTTTTATTCCACTGTAACCTCCACCATTGTTCCAAGGGGCATTAAAACCATCTTCTTAAGATACTGTGACCTCCAAGTCTCTTCCAAGGGGCATTGATATTGTCTTTTTATTCCACTGCGACCTAAACCACTCTTCAAAGGGGCATAAAAACCGTCTTGTTAAGCTACAGCGACCTCCACCACTCTTCCAAGGGGCATTGATATTGTCTTTTTATTCCACTGTAACCTCCACCATACTTACAAGGGGCATTAAAACCGTCTTGTTGAGCTACTGCGACCTCCACCACTCTTCCAAGGGGCATTGATATTGTCTATTTATTCCACTATAACCTCCACCACTCTTCCAAGGGGCATTAAAACCATCTTGTTAACCTACTGTGACCTCCACGTCTCTTCTAAGGGGCATTAAAACCGTTTTGTTAAGCTACTGTGAACTCCACGTCTCTTCCACGGGGCATTGATATTGTCTTTTAATTCCACTATAACCTCCACCACTCTTCCAAGTGGCATTAAAACAGTCTTCTTAAGCTACTGTGACCTCCACGTCTCTTCCAAGGGGTATTGATATTGTCTTTTTATTAATCTGTGACCTCCACCATTCTTCCAAGCGGCATTAAAACCGTCTTGTTAAGCTACAGCGACCTCCACAACTCTTCCAAGGGGCATTGATAATGTCTTTTTATTCCACTGTACCCTCCAACACTCTTCCAAGGGGCATTAAAACCGTCTTGTTAAGCTACTGCGACCTCCACCACTATTCCAAGGGGCATTGATATTGTCTTTTTATTCCACTGTAACCTCCACCACTCTTCCAAGGGGCATTAAAACCGTCTTGTTAAGCTACTGTGACATCCACATTTCTTCCACGGGGCATTGATATTGTCTTTTTATTCCACTGTAACCTCCACCACTCTTCCAAGGGGCATTAAAACAGTCTTGTTAAGCTACTGTGACATCCACATCTCTTCCACGGGGCATTGATATTGTCTTTTTATTCCACTGTAACCTCCACCACCCTTCCAAGGGGCATTAAAACCGTCTTCTTAAGCTACTGTGACCTCCACGTCTCTTCCAAGGGTCAATAAAACCGTCTTGTTAAGCTTCTGTGTCCTCCACGTCTCTTCCAAGTGACATTAAAACAGTGTTCTTAAGCTACTGTGACCTCTACGTCTCTTCCACGGGGCATATATATTGTCTTTTTATTTCACTGCAACATCCACCACTCTTCCAAGGGGCATTAAATCCGTCTTGTTAAGCTACTGTGACATCCACATCTCTTCCAAGGGGCATTGATATTGTCTTTTTATTCCACTGTAACCTCCACCACCCTTCCAAGGGGCATTAAAACCGTCTTCTTAAGCTACTGTGACCTCTACGTCTCTACCAAGGGGCATTAAAACCGTCTTGTTAAGCTACAGTGACCTCCACGTTTCTTCCACGGGGCATTGATATTGTCTTTTTATTCCACTGCGACCTCCACCACACTTCCAAGGGGCATTAAAACTGTCTTATTAAGCTACTGCGACCTCCACCAGTCTTCCAAAGGGCATTAAAACCGTCTTGTTTAGCTACTGCGACCTCCACCACTCTTCCAAGGGGCATTGATATTGTCTCTTTACTCCACTGTAACCTCCCCCACTCTTCCAAGGGGCATTAAAACCGTCTTGGTAAGCTACTGTGACCCCCACGTCTCCTCCAAGGGGCATTAAAACCATCTCGTTAAGCTACTGTGACCTCCATGTCTCTTCCATGGGGCATTGATATTGTCTTTTTATTCCACTGCGTCCTCCACCACTCTTCCAAGGGGCATTAAAACCGTCTTGTTAAGCTACTGCGACCTCCACGTTTCTTCCACGGGGCATTGATATTGTCTTTTTATTCCACTGCGACCTCCACCACTCTTCTAAGGGTCAATAAAACCGTCTTTTTAAGCTACTGAGACCTCCACCACTCCTCCAAGGGGAATTAAAACCGTCTTGTTAAGCTACTGCGACCTCCACCTCTCTTCCAAGGGGTCATTGATAATGTCTTTTTATTCCACTGTAACCTCCACCACTCTTCCAAGGGGCATTAAAACCGTCTTGTTAACCTACTGTGACCTCCACGTCTCTTCCATGGGGCATTAAAACAGACTTGTTAAGCTCTTGTGACCTCCACCTCTCTTCCACGGGGTATTGATATTGTGTTTTTATTCAACTGTAACCTCCACCACTCTTCCAAGGGGCATTAAAACCGTCTTGTTAACCTACTGTGACCTCCACGTCTCTTCCAAGGGGCATTAAAACCGTCTTCTTAAGCTATTGTGACCTCCACGTCTCTTCCACGGGGTATTGATATTGTCTTTTTATTCCACTGCGACCTCCACCACTCTTCCAAGGGGCATTAAAACAGTCTTGATAAGCTACTGCGACCTTCACCACTCTTCCAAGGGGCACTGATATTGTCTTTTAATTCCACTGTAACCTCCACCACTCTTCCAAGGGGCATTAAAACCGTCTTGTTAAGCTACTGCGACCTCCACCACTCTTCCAAGTGTCATTGATATTGTCTTTTTATTCCACTGTAACCTCCACCACTCTTCCAAGGGGTATTAAAACCGTCTTGTTAAGCTACTGTGACCTCTACGTCTCTTCCAAGGGGCTTTAAACTGTCTTGTTAAGCTACTGTGACCTCCACGTCTCTTCCATGGGGCATTGACATTGTCTTTTTGTAACGGGTCTGGGAGGCGGAACCTCTGAGCTACTATACAAGGGGTCAGTCCTTGCAAGGGAGCGGGTGGCGACCAGGGAAGACGGGCAGGAGGTCACAGCAGGTGACCAGGACAGTCTCTGAGTGAACGGGCTGGAGGTCACGGCAAGTGACCGGGGCAGTCTCTGGATGAACGGGCGGATGGTCACGGCAAGTGACCGGGCAGTCTCTGAATGAACGGGCAGATGGTCACGGCAAGTGACCGGGGCAGTCTCTGAATGAACGGGCAGATGGTCACGGCAAGTGACCGGGGCAGTCTCTAGGTAAAGGGTTGGTACGACCTGTGGCAGCTGATGATAGACGTGGGCTCCCAGGTGAGCAGGCGAGAGTCTCTGGATGAACGGGTGGTCACAGCATGTGACGGCGGAGCCTCCAGGAAGACCAACAGACGGGCGGCAGATGAGCGCTCCCAGGTGAGCGGGCAGAAGTCTCTGGACAGGCGGGTGGTCACAGCACGTGACGGCAGAGCCTCCAGGTAGGCTAGCAGACAGGCAACAGATGAGCGCTCCCAGGTGAGCGAGCAGGAGTCACTGGACAGGCAGGTGGTCACAGCACGTGACGGCGGAGCCTCCAGGTAGACTAGCAGGCAGGTAGCAGGTGTGTCCTCCCAGGTGAGCGGGCAAGCTGGTCCATAGACAGACTGACAGGAGTTGGAAGGCAGACCGTCGGACCTCGGGCAAGCAGGCAGGTGGCTGATGTGCGCTCCCAGGTGAGCGGGCAGACTGGTCCTTAGACAGACTGACAGGAGTAGTAAGGCAGACCGTCGGACCTCAGACTAGCAGGCAGGTAGCAGATAATCAGGCAGGAATCTGGCAGGTAACTGGCAGGTAACTGGCAACGGGACCTGAGGGCTGAAACAGAGTAGTAAACAGTGCAACAACATTGCTCGGGCACCTCCATTTTGGAGGAGGTGCCTTATATATGGTGAAGTCCTCCGGCCATTGGCCGGGGACTCCTTATGACGGCGCGCGCGGCCCCTTTAAGAGGGAGGGAGAGCGCGCGCCCTAAGCACAGTGGACGGGAAGGAGCGCGCGCTGCCAGCAGAGCGGGAGGAGGACGCCGGGCACGGAGCAGGGAGGTGAGGGGAACAGCGTCCCTGCCTAGCAGAGGGCAGGGACGCCGGCACTACAGTACCCCCCCCTTTAGGCCCCCCTTTTTTAGGCCAGACAAAAATTTAGCTAGGATAAGAGGGGCAGGCCATGAAGACGGAAGATGTGGCGGATAATGTCTTTAGCCAGCTCGGGTGCAGACGGGAGACCAGGCAGGGGAATAAAGTGAGCCATCTTGGAAAAGCGGTCAGCAACCACCCAAATGACCGTACAACTGGCAGAGACGGAGAGATCAGTTATGAAGTCCATAGCAATATGCTGCCAGGGGGCAGCAGGCACAGGAAGCGGAAGAAGGCGACCGGCTGGCAGGTGTCTCGGGACTTTGTTGCGGGCGCAGGACACACAGGCAGAAACAAAGTCTATTACGTCCTTGTGCAGGGTAGGCCACCAGTAGTGCCGGGCAATAAGCTGGAGGGCCTTTTTCTGACCGGCGTGGCCAGCTAGTTTAGACGAGTGACCCCAGTGTAGGATCTTCTCCCGATCAGGTACTGATACGAACGTCTTACCGGGAGGGAGACGATTTAGGCTCACGGGAGCCACCTGCATTACTCTGGCGGGATCGATGATATGTTTAGGTTCTTCCTCGAGATCGGACACCAGAAAGGATCGGGACAAGGCATCTGCTTTGACGTTTTTGTCAGCCGGGCGAAAATGAAGAACAAAATCAAAGCGTGCAAAAAACAAGGACCACCGGGCTTGGCGCGGGTTAAGTCTCTGGGCATGCTGGAGGTAAGCCAAGTTCTTGTGGTCAGTGTAAATTATTACCGGGTGAAGAGCCCCCTCGAGTAGGTAACGCCACTCCTCCAATGCCAGTTTGATGGCCAATAACTCTCGGTCTCCTATGGAATAGTTGCGCTCAGAAGAGGAGAAGAGTTTGGAGAAGAAGCCACAAGTTACCATTCTCCCGGAAGATGATTTTTGGTTAAGTACCGCTCCGGCTCCAGAGGAGGAGGCGTCAACTTCCAGGAAGAACTGCTTGTTGCCGTCCGGGCGATGCAGCACCGGGGCGGAAGAGAAGGCCTGTTTTAGGGAAAGAAAGGCCTCCTCTGCTTCGGGCGGCCACTCTTTGGGATTAGTACCCTTACGGGTGAGCGCGGAAATTGGGGCAGTCCGGGAAGAGAAGTGTGGTATGAAGAGGCGGTAGTAGTTGGCGAAGCCCAGGAATCGCTGAATGGCCTTCAACCCCTCCGGTCGAGGCCATTTCTCGATGGCAGACAGTTTCTCTGGATCCATTCGTAGGCCGGTCTGAGAAATAATGTAGCCCAAAAACGGAAGCGAGGTCTGCTCAAAGAGGCACTTCTCGTATTTAGCGAAGAGGTGATTCTGCCTGAGCTTGAGCAGGACCTGACGAACGTCCCTCCGGTGAGTCTGGAGATCCGGAGAGAAGACCAAGATGTCGTCCAGGTACACCACTACGCAGGAGTAGAGAAGGTCCCGGAAGATGTCATTGACCAACTCTTGAAAGACGGCAGGAGCGTTACAGAGACCAAAGGGCATAACCAGATATTCATAGTGGCCGTACCGGGTGTTGAATGCCGTCTTCCATTCATCCCCCTGACGGATACGAACCAGGTTGTACGCCCCACGGAGGTCCAGTTTGGTGAAGATTCTATCCCCCCTCAGACGATCAAATAACTCTGGAATGAGCGGAAGGGGGTACTTATTCTTCACCGTGATCTGGTTAAGGCCTCTATAGTCTATACAGGGACGGAGAGAGCCGTCCTTATTTTTGACGAAAAAGAAGCCTGCTCCCGCCGGGGAGGTAGATTTCCGGATGAATCCCCTGGCCAGATTCTCCTCAATATATTCGGACATCGACCGGGTCTCAGCAGCGGATAAAGGATAAATACGCCCACGGGGAGGAGTAGTACCAGGTAACAGGTCGATAGGGCAGTCGTATGGTCTATGAGGAGGTAGTGTCTCTGCTTCCTTTTTATTAAAGACATCAGCATAAGACCAATAAGGAATCGGAAGTCCAGGTAGATTAGCTGGGGTAGGAGAAGGACGGACGGGATGGACGGGAACCAGACAGGTCTTATGGCAGTCCTGTCCCCAGCGAAGGACTTCTCCGGTCTGCCAGTCAAGCACGGGTGCATGTCTCTGGAGCCAAGGTAGGCCTAGCAAGAGGGCGTGAGAGAGTCCAGGCAGAACATGAAAGGAGATACTTTCAGAATGCAGCATTCCCACCTGCAGAGTAATGGATTCGGTGATGAGTTGGATGGGGCGTGGTAAGAGGCCCCCATCCACGGCAGCAACAGACAAGGGTACAGCCAGAGGTTTGGTGGGGATGCGGTATTTCTCTACCAGGGACTGTGAAATAAGATTCCTGGCTGCTCCAGAGTCAAGTTGGGCTAGTTCGAAATAACGGTTCTCCCCGCAGATGATTGAGACTGACAGCAGCAGAGATGGAGAGGATTTATTCTTGTCTAGGTTGACCTCTCTGAGCGAACCTAGACACAGGCGTTTCCCGACCACTCCGGGCAGGCACGGATCCGGTGCTCCTTACTGCCACAGTAGAAGCAGCTCCCTTCGGCACGGCGTAAGTCCTGACGGGTTTTGACCATCTTGGTCTGGTCAACCTGCATAGACTCAGGAGAGTGTACCTGGGTAGAGACGGAGGGAGTGACGGGTTTCTGAAAAGTAGGAGCTAGACATGGTAACCTCCTCTCACGGGTGACCTCTTTGGCACGCTCCTGGAACCGTAGGTCAATCCGGGTGGCAAGAGTTATTAGGTCATCGAGAGTGGTAGGAATGTCCCGACCGGCAAGTTCATCTTTAATACGGCCGGACAGACCCTCCCAGAAGACGGATACCAGAGCGTCGTTATCCCAGGCCAGCTCTGAGGCAAGGGTACGGAACCGTATGGCATATTGGCCCACGGTGAGACTTCCCTGATGGAGGCGTAGCAGTGATGATGCGGATGAGGTCTTCCATCCGGGTTCGTCGAAGACTTTCCGGAAAGCCGTGAGAAAAGCAGGCAAGTTGGACACCAGTGGGTCTCCTCTCTCCCATAGAGGATTTAGCCAGGCCAGGGCCTCCCCGGTGAGATGGCCCGGTCGGAGTTAAACTGGTGGGACAATAGTTCAAAGTGCAGGGTGCACTGATTTATGAGGCCCCGAGCCTGGGCGGAGTCGCCTCCGAAGCGAGGAGGTGCAGAAAGCCGGGGTCCGGGGTAGGATACCATGGTATTAGTGGACAGCGGAGCTGCCGGATTGCGAGACATGGCACTGGCGGGGGTTGCTGGTGGAGCAGTCAGAGTGTCCAGGCGAGTATTGACATTCCGCAGGTGACCCAGGATGGACTCCTGTTGGGACGTTTGACGGGACAGTTCATGACACAGGTCCGAGAGCGAGGGAGCTTGGGTGCCACCGGGCTCCATGGCCCGAGCAAACTGTAACGGGTCTGGGAGGCGGAACCTCTGAGCTACTATACAAGGGGGCAGTCCTTGTAAGGGAGCGGGTGGCGACCAGGGAAGACGGGCAGGAGGTCACAGCAGGTGACCGGGACAGTCTCTGAGTGAACGGGCTGGAGGTCACGGCAAGTGACCGGGGCAGTCTCTGGATGAACGGGCGGATGGTCACGGCAAGTGACCGGGGCAGTCTCTGAATGAACGGGCAGATGGTCACGGCAAGTGACCGGGGCAGTCTCTAGGTAAAGGATTGGTACGACCTGTGGCGGCTGATGATAGACGTGGGCTCCCAGGTGAGCAGGCGAGAGTCTCTGGATGAACGGGTGGTCACAGCATGTGACGGCGGAGCCTCCAGGAAGACCAACAGACAGGCGGCAGATGAGCGCTCCCAGGTGAGCAGGCAGAAGTCTCTGGACAGGCGGGTGGTCACAGCACGTGACGGCAGAGCCTCCAGGTAGGCTAGCAGACAGGCAACAGATGAGCGCTTCCAGGTGAGCGAGCAGGAGTCACTGGACAGGCAGGTGGTCACAGCACGTGACGGCGGAGCCTCCAGGTAGACTAGCAGGCAGGTAGCAGGTGTGTGCTCCCAGGTGAGCGGGCAAGCTGGTCCATAGACAGACTGACAGGAGTTGGAAGGCAGACCGTCGGACCTCGGGCAAGCAGGCAGGTGGCTGATGTGCGCTCCCAGGTGAGCGGGCAGACTGGTCCTTAGACAGACTGACAGGAGTAGTAAGGCAGACCGTCGGACCTCAGACTAGCAGGCAGGTAGCAGATAATCAGGCAGGAATCTGGCAGGTAACTGGCAGGTAACTGGCAGGTAACTGGCAACGGGACCTGAGGGCTGAAGCAGAGTAGTAAACAGTGCAACAACATTGCTCGGGCACCTCCATTTTGGAGGAGGTGCCTTATATATGGTGAAGTCCTCCGGCCATTGGCCGGGGACTCCTTAGGACGGCGCGCGCGGCCCCTTTAAGAGGGAGGGAGAGCGCGCGCGCGCGCCCTAAGCACAGTGGACGGGAAGGAGCGCGCGCTGCCAGCAGAGCGGGAGGAGGACGCCGGGCACGGAGCAGGGAGGTGAGGGGAACAGCGTCCCTGCCTAGCAGAGGGCAGGGACGCCGGCGCTACACTTTTTATTCCACTGCAACCTCTACCACTCTTCCAAGGGGCATTAAAACCGTCTTAATAAGCTACTGCGACCTCCACAACTCTTCCAAGGGGCATTGATATTGTCTTTTTATTCCACTGTAACCTCCACCACTCTTCCAAGGGGCATTAAAACCGTCTTGATAAGCAACTGTGATCTCCACGTCTCTTCCAAGGGTCATTAAAACCGTCTTGTTAAGCTGCTGTGACCTCCACGTCTCTTTCAAGGTGCATTAAAACCGTCTTGTTAAGCTACTGTGACCTCCACGTTTCTTCCACGGGGCATTGATATTGTCTTTTAATTCCACTGTAATCTCCACCACTCTTCCAAGGGGCATTAAAACCGTCTTGTTAAGCTACTGCGACCTCCGCCACTCATCCTAGGGGCATTGATATTGTCTTTTTATTCCACTGTTTCCTCTACCACTCTTCCAAGGGGCATTAAAACCGTCTTGTTAAGCTACTGTGACCTCCGCCACTCATCCTAGGGGCATTGATATTGTCTTTTTATTCCACTGTTTCCTCTACCACTCTTCCAAGGGGCATTAAAACCGTCTTGTTAAGCTACTGTGACCTCCACGTCTCTTCCACGGGGCATTAATATTGTCTTTTTATTCCACTGCGACGTCCACCACTCTTCGAAGGGGCTTTAAAACCTTCTTGTTAAGCTACTGAGACCTCCACATCTCTTCCAAGGGGCATTAAAACCGTCTTCTTAAGCTATTGTGACCTCCACGTCTCTTCCACGGGGTATTGATATTGTCTTTTTATTCCACTGCGACCTCCACCACTCTTCCAAGGGGCATTAAAACAGTCTTGTTAAGCTACTGTGACCTTCACCACTCTTCCAAGGGGCACTGATATTGTCTATTAATTCCACTGTAACCTACACCACTCTTCCAAGGGGCATTAAAACTGTCTTGTTAAGCTACTGCGACCTCCACCACTCTTCCAAGGGTCATTGATATTGTCTTTTTATTCCACTGTAACCTACACCACTCTTCCAAGGGGCATTAAAACCGTCTGGTTAAGCTACTGTGACCCCTACGTCTCTTCCAAGGGGCTTTAAAACTGTCTTGTTAAGCTACTGTGACCTCCACGTCTCTTCCAGGGGGCATTGATATTGTCTTTTTATTCCACTGCAACCTCTACCACTCTTCTAAGGGGCATTAAAACCGTCTTAATAAGCTACTGCGACCTCCACAACTCTTCCAAGGGGCATTGATATTGTCTTTTTATTTCACTGTAACCTCCACCACTCTTCCATGGGGCAATAAAACAGTCTTGTTAAGCTACTGTGACCTCCATGTCTCTTCCAAGGGTCATTAAAACCGTCTTGTTAAGCTGCCGTGACCTCCACGTCTCTTTCAAGGTGCATTAAAACCGTCTTGTTAAGCTACTGTGACCTCCACGTTTCTTCCACGGGGCATTGATACTGTCTTTTAATTCCACTGTAATCTCCACCACTCTTCCAAGGGGCATTAAAACCGTCTTGTTAAGCTACTGCGACCTCCGCCACTCATCCTAGGGGCATTGATATTGTCTTTTTATTCCACTGTTTCCTCCACCACTCTTCCAAGGGGCATTAAAACCGTCTTGTTAAGCTACTGTGACCTCCACGTCTCTTCCACGGGGCATTAATATTGTCTTTTTATTCCACTGCGACCTCCACCACTCTTCCAAGGGGCATTAAAACCGTCTTGTTAAGCTACTGCGACCTCCACCATTCTTCCAAGGGGCATTGATATTGTCTTTTTATTCCACTGTAACCTTCCCCACTCTTCCAAGGGGCATTAAAACCGTCTTGTTAAGCTACAGCGACCGCCACCACTCTTCCAAGGGGCATTGATGTTGTCTTTTTACTCCACTGTAACCTCCACCACTCTTCCAAGGGGCATTAAAACCGTCTTGTTAAGCTACTGTTTCCTCCCCGTCTCTTCCAAGGGGCATTAAAACCATCTCGTTAAGCTACTGTGACCTCCATGTCTCTTCCATGGGGTATTGATATTGTCCTTTTATTCCACTGCGACCTCCACCTCTCTTCCAAGGGGCATTAAAACCGTCTTGCTTAGCTACTGCGACCTCCACGTTTCTTCCACGGGGCATTGATATTGTCTTTTTATTCCACTGCGACCTCCACCACTCTTCCAAGGGGCATTAAAACTGTCTTTTTAAGATACTGCGACCTCCACCACTCATCCAAGGGGCATTAAAACCGTCTTGTTAAGCTACTGCGACCTCCACCTCTCTTCCAAGGGGCAATGATAATGTATTTTTATTCCACTGTAACCTCCACCACTCTTCCAAGGGGCATTAAAACCGTCTTGTTAACCTACTGTGACCTCCACGTCTCTTCCATGGGGCATTAAAACAGACTCGTTAAGCTATTGTGACCTCCACGTCTCTTCCACGGGGTATTGATATTGTGTTTTTATTCCACGGTAACCTCCACCACTCTTCCAAGGGGCATTAAAACCGTCTTGTTAACCTACTGTGACCTCCACGTCTCTTCCAAGGGGCATTAAAACCGTCTTGTTAAGCTATTGTGACCTCCACGTGTCTTCCACGGGGCATTGATATTGTCTTTTAATTCCACTGTAATCTCCACCACTCTTCCAAGGGGCATTAAAACCGTCTTGTTAAGCTACTGTGACCTCCACGTCTCTTCCACGGGGCATTGATATTGTCTTTTTATTCCACTGTGACCTTCACCACTCTTCCAAGGGGCATTAAAACCGTCTTGTTAAGCTACTGCGACCTCCACCACTCATCCAAGGTGCATTGATATTGTCTTTTTATTCCACTGTAACCTCCACCACTCTTCCAAGGGGCATTAAAACCGTCTTGTTAAGCTACTGTGACCTCCACGTCTCTTCCACGGGGCATTAATATTGTCTTTTTATTCCACTGCGACCTCCACCACTCTTCCAAGGGGCTTTAAAACCTTCTTGTTAAGCTACTGTGACCTCCACATCTCTTCCACGGGGCATTGATATTGTCTTTTTATTCCACTGAGACCTCCACCACTCTTCCAAGGGGCATTAAAACCGTCTTCTTAAGCTACTGTGACCTCCACGTCTCTTCCAAGGGGCATTGATATTGTCATTTTATTCCACTTCGACCTCCACCATTCTTCCAAGGGGCATTAAAATCGTCTTGTTAAGCTACAGTGACCTCCACCACTTTTCCAAGGGGCATTGATATTGTCTTTTTATTCCACTGTAATCTCCACCACTCTTCCAAGGGGCATTTCAAACCGTCTTGTTAAGCTACTGCGACCTCCACCACTTTTCCAAGGGGCATTGATATTGTATTTTTATTCCACTGTAACCTCCACCACTATTCCAAGGGGCATTAAAACTGTCTTGTTAACCTACTGTGACCTCCACGTCTCTTCCACGGGGCATTGATATTGTCTTTTTATTCCACTACGACCTGCACCACTCTTCCAAGGGGCATTAAAACCGTCTTGTTAAGCTACTGCGTCGTCCACCACTCTTACAAGGGGCATTGATATTGTCTTTTTATTACACTGTAACCTCCACCACTCTTCCAAGGGGCATTAAAACCGTCTTGTTAAGCTACTGCGACGTCCACCTCTCTTCTACGGGGCATTGATATTGTCTTTTTATAACACTGCGACCTCCACCACTCTTCCAAGGGGCATTAAAACCGTCTTGTTAAGCTATTGCGACCTCCACCACTCTTCCAAGGGGCATTGATATTGTCTTTTTACTCCACTGTAACCTTCCCCACTCTTCCAAGGGGCATTAAAACCGTCTTGTAAAGCTACAGCGACCGCCACCACTCTTCCAAGGGGCATTGATATTGTCTTTTTACTCCACTGTAACCTCCACCACTCTTCCAAGGGGCATTAAAACCGTCTTGTTAAGCTACTGTGACCTCCACGTCTCTTCCAAGGGGCATTAAAAACATCTCGTTAAGCTACTGTGACCTCCATGTCTCTTCCATGGGGCATTGATATTGTCTTTTTATTCCACTGCGACCTCCACCTCTCTTCCAAGGGGCATTAAAACGGTCTTTTTAAGATACTGCTACCTCCACCACTCCTCCAAGGGGCATTAAAACCATCTTGTTAAGCTATTGCGACCTCCACCTCTCTTCCAAGGGGCATTGATAATGTTTTTTTATTCCACTGTAACCTCCACCACTCTTCCAAGGGGCATTAAAACCATCTTGTTAAGCTACTGCGACGTCCACCACTCTTCCAAGGGACATTGATATTGTCTTTTTGTTGCACTGTAACCTCCACCACTCTTCCAAGGGGCATTAAAACCGTCTTCTAAAGCTACTGTGACCTCCACGTCTCTTCTAAGGGTCAATAAAACCGCCTTTTTAAGCTATTGCGACCTCCACCTCTCTTCCAAGGGGCATTGATAATGTTTTTTTATTCCACTGTAACCTCCACCACTCTTCCAAGGGGCATTAAAACCATCTTGTTAAGCTACTGCGACCTCCACCACTCTTCCAAGGGGCATTGATATTGTCTTTTTATTCCACTTTAAACTCCACCACTCTTCCAAGGGGCATTAAATCCGTCTTCTTAAGCTACTGTGACCTCCACGTGTCTTCCAACGGGCATTGATATTGTCTTTTTATTCCACTGCGACCTCCACCACTCTTCCAAGGGGCATTAAAACCGTCTTCTTAAGCTACAGCGACCTCCACCACTCTTCCAAGGGGCATTGATAATGTCTTTTTATTCCACTGTAACCTCCACCACTCTTCCAAGGGGCATTAGAACCGTCTTGCTAACCTACTGTGACCTCCACCTCTCTTCCAAGGGGCATTAAAACAGACTTGTTAAGCTATTGTGACCCCCACGTCTCTTCCACGGGGTATTGATATTGTCTTTTTATTCCACTGTAACCTCCACCACTCTTCCAAGGGGCAATAAAACCGTCTTGTTAAGCTACAGCGACCTCCACCACTTTTCCATGGGGCATTGATATTGTCTTTTTATTCCACTGTAACCTCCACCACTATTCCAATGGGCATTAAAACTGTCTTGTTAACCTACTGTGACCTCCACGTCTCTTCCACGGGGCATTGATATTGTCTTTTTATTCCACTACGTCCTGCACCACTCTTCCAAGGGGCATTAAAACCATCTTGTTAAGCTATTGCGACGTCCACCACTCTTCCAAGGGGCATTGATATTGTCTTTTTATTTCACTGTAACCTCCACCACCCTTCCAAGGGGCATTAAAACTGTCTTCTTAAGCTACTGTGACCTCCACGTCTCTTCCAAGCATCAATAAAACCGTCTTGTTAAGCTTCTGTGTCCTCCACGTCTCTTCCAAGCGACATTAAAACCATCTTCTTAAGCTACTGTGACCTCCAAGTCTTTTCCAAGGGGCATTGATATTGTCTTTTTATTCCACTGCGACCGAAACCACTCTTCCAAGGGGTATTAAAACCGTCTTGTTAAGCTACAGCGACCTCCACCACTCTACCAAGGGGCATTGATATTGTCTTTTTATTCTACTGTAACCTCCACCACTCTTCCAAGGGGCATTAAAACCGTCTTGTTAAGCTACTGCGACCTCCACCACTCTTCCAAGGGACATTGATATTGTCTTTTTATTCCACTGTAACCTCCACCACTCTCCCAAGGGGCATTAAAACCGTCTTGTTAACCTGCTGTGACCTCCATGTCTCTTCCAAGGGGCATTAAAAACATCTTGTTAAGCTACTGTGACCTCCACGTCTCTTCCACGGGGTATTGATATTGTCTTTTTATTCCACTGTAACCTCCACCACTCTTCCAAGGGGCATTAAAACGATCTTCTTAAGCTACTGTGACCTCCATGTCTCTTACAAGGGTCAATGAAACCGTCTTGTTAAGCTTCTGTGTCCTCCATGTCTCTTCCAAGGGGCATTAAAACCGTCTTATTAAGCTACTGTAACCTCCTCTTCTCTTCCACGGGGCATTGATATTGTCTTTTTATTCCACTGCGACCTCCACCACTCTTCCAAGAGTCATTAAAACCATCTTGTTAAGCTACTGCAACCTCCACCACTCTTCCAAGGGGCATTGATATTGTCTTTTTATTCCACTGTAACCACCACCACTCTTCCAAGGGGCATTAAAACTGTCTTCTTAAGCTACTGTGACCTCCACGTCTCTTCCAAGGGGCATCGATATTGTCTTTTTATTCCACTGCGACCTCCACCACTCTTCCAAGGGGCATTAAAACCGTTTTGTTAAGCTACAGTCACCTCCACCACTCTTCCAAGGCGCATTGATATTGTCTTTTTATTCCACTGTAACCTCCACCACTCTTCTAAGGGGCATTAAAACTGTCTTGTTAAGCTACTGCAACCTCCACCACTCTTCCAAGGGGCATTGATATTGTCTTTTTATTCCACTGTAACCTCCACCACTCTTCCAATTGGCATTAAAACCGTCTTGTTAAGCTACAGCGACCTCCACCACTCTACCAAGGGGCATTGATATTGTCTTTTTATTCCACTGTAACCTCCACCACTCTTCCAAGGGGCATTAAAACCGTATCGTTAAGCTACTGCGACCTCCACCACTCTCCCAAGGGGCATTGATATTGTCTTTTTATTCCACTGTAACCTCCACCACTCTTCCAAGGGGCATTAAAACCGTCTTGTTAACCTACTGTGACCTCCACGTCTCTTCCAAGGGGCATTAAAATCGTCTTGTTTAGCTACTGTGACCTCCACGTCTCTTCCACGGGTCATTGATATTGTCTTTTTATTCCACTGCGACCTGCACCACTCTTTCAAGGGGCATTAAAACCGTCTTGTTAAGCTACTGCGACCTCCACCACTCTTCCAAGGGGCATTGATATTGTCTTTTTATTCCACTGTAACCTCCACCACTCTTCCAAGGGGCATTAAAACCATCTTCTTAAGCTACTGTGACCTCCACGTCTCTTCCAAGGGTCAATAAAACCATCTTGTTAAGCTTCTGTGCCCTCCACATCTCTCCCAAGGGGCATTAAAACCGTCTTATAAAGCTACCGTGACCTCCACGTCTCTTCCACAGGGCATTGATATTTTCTTTTTATTCCACTGCGACCTCCACCACTCTTCCAAGAGGCATTAAAACCATCTTGTTAAGCTACAGCGTCCTCCACTACTCTTCCAAGTGGCATTGATATTATCTTTTTATTCCTCTGTAGCCTCCACCACTCTTCCAAGGGGCATTAAAACCATCTTCTTAAGCTACTGTGACCTCCACGTCTCTTCCAAGGGTCAATAAAACCATCTTGTTAAGCTTCTGTGTCCTCCATGTCTCTTCCAAGGGGCATTAAAACCATCTTGTTAAGCTACTCGACCACCACGTTTCTTCCAAGGGGCATCGATATTGTCTTTTGATTCCACTGTAACCTCCACCACTCTTCTAAGGGGCATTAAAACTGTTTTGTTAAGCTACTGCGACCTCCACCACTCTTCCAAGGGGCATTGATATTGTCTTTTTATTCCACTGTAACCTCCACCACTCTTCTAAGGGGCATTAAAACTGTCTTCTTAAGCTACTGTGACCTCCACGTTTCTTCCAAGGGGCATCGATATTGTCTTTTGATTCCACTGCGACCTCCACCACTCTTCCAAAGGGCATTAAAACCGTCTTGTTAAGCTACAGCGACCTCCACCACTCTTCCAAGGTGCATTGATATTGTCTTTTTATTCCACTGTAACCTCCACCACTCTTCTAAGGGGCATTAAAACTGTTTTGTTAAGCTACTGCGACCTCCACCACTCTTCCAAGGGGCATTGATATTGTCTTTTTATTCCACTGTAACCTCCACCACTCCTCCAAGGGGCAGTAAAACAGTCTTGTTAACCTACTGTGAACTCTACGTCTCTTCCAAGGGGCTTTAAAACTGTCTTGTTAAGCTACTGTGACCTCCACGTCTCTTCCATGGGGCATTGATATTGTCTTTTTAATCCACTGCAACCTCTACCACTCTTCCAAGGGGCATTAAAACCGTCTTAATAAGCTGCTGCGACCTCCACCACTCTTCCAAAGGGCATTGATATTGTCTTTTTATTCCACTGTAACCTCCACCACTCTTCCAAGGGGCATTAAAACCGTCTTGTTAATCTACTGTGACCTCCACGTCTCTTCCAAGGGGCATTAAAACCGTCTTGTTAAGCTACTGTGACCTCCACGTTTCTTCCACGGGGCATTGATATCGTCTTTTTATTCCACTGCGACCTCCACCACTCTTCCAAGGGGCATTAAAACTGTCTTATTAAGCTACTGCGACCTCCACCACTCTTCCAAGGGGCATTAAAACCGTCTTGTTTAGCTACTGCGACCTCCACCACTCTTCCAAGGGGCATTGGTATTGTCTTTTTATTCCACTGTAACCTCCACCACTCTTCCAAGGGGCATTAAAATCGTCTTGTTAAGCTACTGTGACCTCCACGTCTCTTCCACAGAGCATTAATATAGTCTTTTTATTCCACTGCAACCTACACCACTCTTCCAAGGGGCATTAAAACCGTCTTATAAAGCTACTGCGACCTTCACCACTCTTCCAAGGGGCATTGATATTGTCTTTTTATTACACTGTAACCTCCACCACTCTTCCAAAGGGCATTAAAACCGTCTTGTTAAGCTACAGCGACCACCACCACTCTTCCAAGGGGCATTGATATTGTCTTTTTATTCCACTGCGACCTCCACCACTCTTCCAAGGGGCATTAAAACCGTCTTGTTAAGCTACTGCGACCTCCACGTTTCTTCCACGGGGCATTGATATTGTCTTTTTATTCCACTGCGACCTCCACCACTTTTCCAAGGGGCATTAAAACCATCTTTTTAAGCTACTGCGACCTCCACCACTCTTCCAAGGGGCATTAAAACTGTCTTGTTAAGCTACTGCGACTTCCACCTCTCTTCCAAGGGGCATTAAAACCGTCTTGTTAACCTACTGTGACCTCCACGTCTCTTCCATGGGGCATTAAAACCGTCTTGTTAAGCTATTGTGACCTCCACGTCTCTTCCACGGGGTTTTGATATTGTCTTTTTATTCCACTGTAACCTCCACCACTCTTCCAAGGGGCATTAAAACCGTCTTGTTAACCTACTGTGACCTCCACGTCTCTTCCAAGGGGCATTAAAACCGTCTTCTTAAGCTATTGTGACCTCCACGTCTCTTCCACGGGGTATTGATATTGTCTTTTTATTCCACTGCGACCTCCACCACTCTTCCAAGGGGCATTAAAACAGTCTTGTTAAGCTACTGTGACCTCCACCACTCTTCCAAGGGGCACTGATATTGTCTATTAATTGCACTGTAACCTCCACCACTCTTCCAAGGGGCATTAAAACTGTCTTGTTAAGCTACTGCGACCTCCACCACTCTTCCAAGGGTCATTGATATTGTCCTTTTATTCCACTGTAACCTCCACCACTCTTCCAAGGGGCATTAAAACCGTCTGGTTAAGCTACTGTGACCCCTACGTGTCTTCCAAGGGGCTTTAAAACTGTCTTGTTAAGCTACTGTGACCTCCACGTCTCTTCCATGGGGCATTGATATTGTCTTTTTTTTCCACTGCAACCTCTACCACTCTTCCAAGGGGCATTAAAACCATCTTAATAAGCTACTGCGACGTCCACAACTCTTCCAAGGGGCATTGATATTGTTTTTTTATTCCACTGTAACCTCCACCACTCTTCCAAGGGGCATTAAAACCGTCTTGTTAAGCTACTGTGACCTCCACGTCTCTTCCAAGGGTCATTAAAAATGTCTTGTTAAGATGCTGTGACCTCCACGTCTCTTCCAAGGGGCATTAAAACCGTCTTGTTAAGCTACTGTGACCTCCACGTTTCTTCCACGGGGCATTGATATTGTTTTTTTATTCCACTGCGACCTCCAACACTCTTCCAAGGGGCATTAAAACAGTCTTGTTAAGCTACTGTGACCTCCACCACTCTTCCAAGGGGCACTGATATTGTCTATTAATTGCACTGTAACCTCCACCACTCTTCCAAGGGGCATTAAAACTGTCTTGTTAAGCTACTGCGACCTCCACCACTCTTCCAAGGGTCATTGATATTGTCCTTTTATTCCACTGTAACCTCCACCACTCTTCCAAGGGGCATTAAAACCGTCTGGTTAAGCTACTGTGACCCCTACGTGTCTTCCAAGGGGCTTTAAAACTGTCTTGTTAAGCTACTGTGACCTCCACGTCTCTTCCATGGGGCATTGATATTGTCTTTTTTTTCCACTGCAACCTCTACCACTCTTCCAAGGGGCATTAAAACCATCTTAATAAGCTACTGCGACGTCCACAACTCTTCCAAGGGGCATTGATATTGTTTTTTTATTCCACTGTAACCTCCACCACTCTTCCAAGGGGCATTAAAACCGTCTTGTTAAGCTACTGTGACCTCCACGTCTCTTCCAAGGGTCATTAAAAATGTCTTGTTAAGATGCTGTGACCTCCACGTCTCTTCCAAGGGGCATTAAAACCGTCTTGTTAAGCTACTGTGACCTCCACGTTTCTTCCACGGGGCATTGATATTGTTTTTTTATTCCACTGCGACCTCCGACACTCTTCCAAGGGGCATTAAAACTGTCTTATTAAGCTACTGCGACCTCCACCACTCTTCCAAGGGGCATTAAAACCTTCTTGTTTAGCTACTGCGACCTCCACCACTCTTCCAAGGGGCATTGATATTGTCTTTTTATTCCACTGTAACCTCCAACACTCTTCCAAGGGGCATTAAAACCGTCTTTTTAAGCTACTGTGACCTCCACGTCTCTTCCACGGGGCATTGATATTGTCTTTTTATTGCACTGCGACCTCCACCACTCTTCCAAGGGGCATTAAAACCGTCTTGTTAAGCTACTGCGACCTCCACCATTCTTCCAAGGGGCATTGATATTGTCTTTTTATTCCACTGTAACCTTCCGCACTCTTCCAAGGGGCATTAAAACCGTCTTGTTAAGCTACAGCGACCGCCACCACTCTTCCAAGGGGCATTGATATTGTCTTTTTACTCCACTGTAACCTCCACCACTCTTCCAAGGGGCATTAAAACCGTCTTGTTAAGCTACTGTTTCCTCCCCGTCTCTTCCAAGGGGCATTAAAACCATCTCGTTAAGCTACTGTGACCTCCATGTCTCTTCCATGGGGTATTGATATTGTCTTTTTATTCCACTGCGACCTCCACCTCTCTTCCAAGGGGCATTAAAACCGTCTTGCTTAGCTACTGCAAACTCCACGTTTCTTCCACGGGGCATTGATATTGTCTTTTTATTCCACTGCGCCCTCCACCACTCTTCCAAGGGGCATTAAAACCGTCTTGTTAAGCTACTGCGACCTCCACCTCTCTTCCAAGGGGCAATGATAATGTATTTTTATTCCACTGTAACCTCCACCACTCTTCCAAGGGGCATTAAAACCGTCTTGTTAACCTACTGTGACTTCCACGTCTCTTCCATGGGGCATTAAAACAGACTCGTTAAGCTATTGTGACCTCCACGTCTCTTCCACGGGGTATTGATATTGTGTTTTTATTCCACGGTAACCTCCACCACTCTTCCAAGGGGCATTAAAACCGTCTTGTTAACCTACTGTGACCTCCACGTCTCTTCCAAGGGGCATTAAAACCGTCTTGTTAAGCTATTGTGACCTCCACGTGTCTTCCACGGGGCATTGATATTGTCTTTTAATTCCACTGTAATCTCCACCACTCTTCCAAGGGGCATTAAAACCGTCTTGTTAAGCTACTGTGACCTCCACGTCTCTTCCACGGGGCATTGATATTGTCTTTTTATTCCACTGTGACCTTCACCACTCTTCCAAGGGGCATTAAAACCGTCTTGTTAAGCTACTGCGACCTCCACCACTCATCCAAGGTGCATTGATATTGTCTTTTTATTCCACTGTATCCTCCACCACTCTTCCAAGGGGCATTAAAGCTGTCTTGTTAAGCTACTGTGACCTCCACGTCTCTTCCACGGGGCATTAATATTGTCTTTTTATTCCACTGCGACCTCCACCACTCTTCCAAGGGGCTTTAAAACCTTCTTGTTAAGCTACTGTGACCTCCACATCTCTTCCACGGGGCATTGATATTGTCTTTTTATTCCACTGAGACCTCCACCACTCTTCCAAGGGGCATTAAAACCGTATTCTTAAGCTACTGTGACCTCCACGTCTCTTCCAAGGGGCATTGATATTGTCATTTTATTCCACTTCGACCTCCACCATTCTTCCAAGGGGCATTAAAATCGTCATGTTAAGCTACAGTGACCTCCACGTCTCTTCCACGGGGCATTGATATTGTCTTTTTATTCCACTACGACCTGCACCACTCTTCCAAGGGGCATTAAAACCGTCTTGTTAAGCTACTGCGTCGTCCACCACTCTTACAAGGGGCATTGATATTGTCTTTTTATTACACTGTAACCTCCACCACTCTTCCAAGGGGCATTAAAACCGTCTTGTTAAGATACTGCGACGTCCACCTCTCTTCCACGGGGCATTGATATTGTCTTTTTATTGCACTGCGACCTCCACCACTCTTCCAAGGGGCATTAAAACCGTCTTGTTAAGCTATTGCGACCTCCACCACTCTTCCAAGGGGCATTGATATTGTCTTTTTATTCCACTGTAACCTTCCCCACTCTTCCAAGGGGCATTAAAACCGTCTTGTTAAGCTACAGCGACCGCCACCACTCTTCCAAGGGGCATTGATATTGTCTTTTTACTCCACTGTAACCTCCACCACTCTTCCAAGGGGCATTAAAACCGTCTTGTTAAGCTACTGTGACCTCCACGTCTCTTCCAAGGGGCATTAAAAACATCTCGTTAAGCTACTGTGACCTCCATGTCTCTTCCATGGGGCATTGATATTGTCTTTTTATTCCACTGCGACCTCCACCTCTCTTCCAAGGGGCATTAAAACGGTCTATTTAAGATACTGCTACCTCCACCACTCCTCCAAGGGGCATTAAAACCGTCTTGTTAAGCTACTGCGACCTCCACCTCTCTTCCAAGGGGCATTGATAATGTATTTTTATTCCACTGTAACCTCCACCACTCTTCCAAGGGGCATTAAAACCATCTTGTTAAGCTACTGCGACGTCCACCACTCTTCCAAGGGGCATTGATATTGTCTTTTTGTTGCACTGTAACCTCCACCACTCTTCCAAGGGGCATTAAAACCGTCTTCTAAAGCTACTGTGACCTCCATGTCTCTTCTAAGGGTCAATAAAACCGCCTTTTTAAGCTTCTGTGTCCTCCACGTCTCTTCCAAGGGGCATTAAAAACGTCTTCTTAAGCTACTGTGACCTCCACGTCTCTTCCACGGGGTACTGATACTGTCTTTTTATTCCACTGCGACCTCCACCACTCTTCCAAGGGGCATTAAAACCATCTTGTTAAGCTACTGCGACCTCCTCCACTCTTCCAAGGGGCATTGATATTGTCTTTTTATTCCACTTTAAACTCCACCACTCTTCCAAGGGGCATTAAATCCGTCTTCTTAAGCTACTGTGACCTCCACGTCTCTTCCAAGGGTCAATAAAACCATCTTGTTAAGCTTCTGTGTCCTCCACATCTCTCCCAAGGTGCATTAAAACCGTCTTATAAAGCTACTGTGACCTCCACGTCTCTTCCACGGGGCATTGATATTGTCTTTTTATTCCACTGCGACCTCCACCACTCTTCCAAGAGGCATTAAAACCATCTTGTTAAGCTACAGCGTCCTCCACTACTCTTCCAAGTGGCATTGATATTGTCTTTTTATTCCTCTGTAGCCTCCACCACCCTTCCAAGGGGCATTAAAACCATCTTCTTAAGCTACTGTGACGTCCACGTCTCTTCCAAGGGTCAATAAAACCATCTTGTTAAGCTTCTGTGTCCTCCATGTCTCTTCCAAGGGGCATTAAAACCATCTTGTTAAGCTACTCGACCACCACCACTCTTCCAAGGGGCATTGATATTGTCTTTTAATTCCACTGTAACCTCCATCACTCTTCCAAGGGGCATTAAAACTGTCTTCTTAAGCTACTGTGACCTCCACGTTTCTTCCAAGGGGCATCGATATTGTCTTTTGATTCCACTGCGACCTCCACCACTCTTCCAAGGGGCATTAAAACCGTCTTGTTAAGCTACAGCGACCTCCACCACTCTTCCAAGGTGCATTGATATTGTCTTTTTATTCCACTGTAACCTCCACCACTCTTCTAAGGGGCATTAAAACTGTCTTGTTAAGCAACTGCGACCTCCACCACTCTTCCAAGGGGCATTGATATTGTCTTTTTATTCCACTGTAACCTCCACCACTCCTCCAAGGGGCAGTAAAAACGTCTTGTTAACCTACTGTGAACTCTACGTCTCTTCCAAGGGGCTTTAAAACTGTCTTGTTAAGCTACTGTGACCTCCACGTCTCTTCCATGGGGCATTGATATTGTCTTTTTAATCCACTGCAACCTCTACCACTCTTCCAAGGGGCATTAAAACCGTCTTAATAAGCTGCTGCGACCTCCACCACTCTTCCAAGGGACATTGATATTGTCTTTTTATTCCACTGTAACCTCCACCACTCTTCCAAGGGGCATTAAAACCGTCTTGTTAATCTACTGTGACCTCCACGTCTCTTCCAAGGGTCAGTAAAACCGTCTTGTTAAGCTACTGTGACCTCCACGTCTCTTCCAAGGGGCATTAAAACCGTCTTGTTAAGCTACTGTGACCTCCACGTTTCTTCCACGGGGCATTGATATCGTCTTTTTATTCCACTGCGACCTCCACCACTCTTCCAAGGGGCATTAAAACTGTCTTATTAAGCTACTGCGACCTCCACCACTCTTCCAAGGGGCATTAAAACCGTCTTGTTTAGCTACTGCTTCCTCCACCACTCTTCCAAGGGGCATTGATATTGTCTTTTTATTCCACTGTAACCTCCACCACTCTTCCAATGGGCATTAAAATCGTCTTGTTAAGCTACTGTGACCTCCACGTCTCTTCCACAGAGCATTAATATAGTCTTTTTATTCCACTGCGACCTACACCACTCTTCCAAGGGGCATTAAAACCGTCTTGTTAAGCTACTGCGACCTTCACCACTCTTCCAAGGGGCATTGATATTGTCTTTTTATTACACTGTAACCTCCACCACTCTTCCAAAGGGCATTAAAACCGTCTTGTTAAGCTACAGCGACCACCACCACTCTTCCAAGGGGCATTGATATTGTCTTTTTATTCCACTGCGACCTCCACCACTCTTCCAAGGGGCATTAAAACCGTCTTGTTAAGCTACTGCGAACTCCACGTTTCTTCCACGGGGCATTGATATTGTCTTTTTATTCCACTGCGACCTCCACCACTTTTCCAAGGGGCATTAAAACCATCTTTTTAAGCTACTGCGACCTTCACCACTCTTCCAAGGGGCATTAAAACTGTCTTGTTAAGCTACTGCGACTTCCACCTCTCTTCCAAGGGGCATTAAAACCGTCTTGTTAACCTACTGTGACCTCCACGTCTCTTCCATGGGGCATTAAAACCGTATTGTTAAGCTATTGTGACCTCCACGTCTCTTCCACGGGGTATTGATATTGTCTTTTTATTCCACTGTAACCTCCACCACTCTTCCAAGGGGCATTAAAACCGTCTTGTTAACCTACTGTGACCTCCACGTCTCTTCCAAGGGGCATTAAAACCGTCTTCTTAAGCTATTGTGACCTCCACGTCTCTTCCACGGGGTATTGATATTGTCTTTTTATTCCACTGCGACCTCCACCACTCTTCCAAGGGGCATTAAAACCGTCTTGTTAAGCTACTGCGACCTCCACCACTCTTCCAAGGGGCACTGATATTGTCTTTTAATTCCACTGTAACCTCCACCACTCTTCCAAGGGGCATTAAAACCGTCTTGTTAAGCTACTGTGACCTCCACGTCTCTTCCACGGGGCATTGATATTGTCTTTTTATTACACTGCGACCTCCACCACTATTCCAAGGGGCACTAAAACTGTCTTGTTAACCTACTGTGACCTCCACGTCTCTTCCAAGGGGCATTAAAACCATCTCGTTAAGCTACTGTGACCTCCATGTCTCTTCCATGGGGCATTGATATTGTCTTTTTATTCCACTGCGATCTCCACCACTCTTCCAAGGGGCATTAAAACCGTCTTCATAAGCTACTGTGACCTCCAAGTCTCTTCCAAGGGGCATTGATATTGTCTTTTTATTCCACTGCGACCTCCACCACTCTTCCAAGGGGCATTAAAACCGTCTTGTTAAGCTACAGCTACCTCCACCACTCTTCCAATGGGCATTGATATTGTCTTTTTATTCCACTGTAACCTCCACCACTCTTCCAAGGGGCATTAAAACCGTCTTGTTAAGCTACTGTGACCTCCACGTCTCTTCCAAGGGTCATTAAAACCGTCTTGTTAAGCTACTTTGACCTCCACGTCTCTTCCAAGGGGCATTAAAACCATCTTGTTAAGCTACTGTGACCTCCATGTTTCTTCCACGGGGCATTGATATTGTCTTTTTATTCCACTGTGACCCCCACCAATCTTCCATGGGACATTAAAACCGTCTTATTAAGCTACTGCGACCTCCACCACTCTTCCAAGCTGCTTTAAAACAATCTTGATAAGCTACTGTGACCTCCACCACTCTTCCAAGGGGCATTAATATTGTCTTTTTATTCCACTGCGACCTCCACCACTGTTCCAAGGGGCATTAAAACCATCTTGTTAAGCCACTGCGACATCCACGTCACTTAAAAGGGGCATTGAAACCGTCTTGTTAAGGTACTGTGACCTCCACGTCTCTTCCACGGGGCATTGGTATTGTCTTTCTATTCCACTGCGTCCTCCACCACTCTTCCACGGGGCATTAAAACTGTCTTTTTAAGCAACTGCGACTTCCACCACTCTTACAAGGGACATTAAAACCGTCTTGATAAGCTACTGTGACCTCCACGTCTCTTCCAAGGGGCATTAAAAGCGTCTTGTTAAGCTACAGCGACCTCCACCACTCTTCCAAGGTGCATTGATATTGTCTTTTTATTCCACTGTAACCTCCACCACTCTTCTAAGGGGCATTAAAACTGTCTTGTTAAGCTACTGCGACCTCCACCACTCTTGCAAGGGGCATTGATATTGTCTCTTTATTCCACTGTAACCTCCACCACTCTTCCAAGGGGCATTAAAACCGTCTTGTTAAGCTACAGCGACCTCCACCACTCTACCAAGGGGCATTGATATTGTCTTTTTATTCCACTGTAACCTCCACCACTCTTCCAAGGGGCATTAAAATTGTATCGTTAAGCTACTGCGACCTCCACCACTCTTCCAAGGGGCATTGATATTGTCTTTTTATTCCACTGTAACCTCCATCACTCTTCCAAGGGGCATTAAAACCGTATTGTTAACCTACAGTGACCTCCACGTCTCTTCCAAGGGGCATTACAATCGTCTTGTTTAGCTACTGTGAAATCCACGTCTCTTCCACGGGTCGTTGATATTGTCTTTTTATTCCACTGCGACCGGCACGACTCTTCCAAGGGGCATTAAAACCGTCTTGTTAAGCTACTGCGACCTCCACCACTCTTCCAAGGGGCATTAAAACCATCTTCTTAAGCTACTGTGACCTCCACGTCTCTTCCAAGGTTCAATAAAACCATCTTGTTAAGCTTCTGTGTCCTCCACGTCTCTCCCAAGGGGCATTAAAACCGTCTTATTAAGCTACTGTGACCTCCACGTCTCTTCCACGGGGCATTGATATTGTCTTTTTATTCCTCTGCGACCTCCACCACTCTTCCAAGAGGCATTAAAACCATCTTGTTAAGCTACAGCGTCCTCCACTACTCTTCCAAGTGGCATTGATATTGTCTTTTTATTCCTCTGTAACCTCCACCACTCTTCCAAGGGGCATTAAAACCATGTTCTTAAGCTACTGTGACCTCCACGTCTCTTCCAAGGGTCAATAAAACCATCTTGTTAAGCATCTGTGTCCTCCATGTCTCTTCCAAGGGGCATTAAAACCATCTTATTAAGCTACTGTGACCTCCACGTCTCTTCCACGGGGCATTGATATTGTCTTTTTATTCCACTGCGACCTCCACCACTCTTCCAAGAGGCATTACAACCATCTTGTTAAGCTACTGCGACCTCCACCACTCTTCCAAGGGGCATTGATATTGTCTTTTAATTCCACTGTAACCTCCACCACTCTTCCAAGGGGCATTAAACCCGTCTACTTAAGCTACTGTGACCTCCACGTCTCTTCCAAGGGGCATCGATATTGTCTTTTGATTCCACTGCGACCTCCACCACTCTTCCAAGGGGCATGAAAACCGTCTTGTTAAGCTACAGCGACCTCCACCACTCTTCCAAGGGGCATTGATATTGTCTTTTTATTCCACTGTAACCTCCACCACTCTTCTAAGGGGCATTAAAACTGTCTTGTTAAGCTACTGCGACCTCCACCACTCTTCCAAGGGGCATTGATATTGTCTTTTTATTCCACTGTAACCTCCACCACTCTTCAAAGGGGCATTAAAACTGTCTTGTTAAGGTACTGTGACCTCCACGCCTCTTCCACGGGGTATTGATATTGTCTTTTTATTCCACTGCAACCTCCACCACTCTTCCAATGGGCATTAAAACCGTCTTTTTAAGCTACTGCGACCTCCACCACTCTTCCAAGCGGCATTGATATTGTGTTTTTATTCCACTGTAATCTCCACCACTCTTCCAAGGGGTAGTAAAACCGTCTTGTTAAGCTACTGTGACCTCTACGTCTCTTCCAAGGGGCTTTAAAACTGTCTTGTTAAGCTACTGTGACCTCCACGTCTCTTCCATGGGGCATTGATATTGTCTTTTTATTCCACTGCAACCTCTACCACTCTTTCAAGGGGCATTAAAACCATCTTAATAAGCTGATGCGACCTCCACCACTCTTTCAAGGGGCATTGATATTGTCTTTTTATTCCACTGCGACCCCCACCACTCTTCCATGGGGCATTAAAACCGTATTATTAAGCTACTGCGACCTCCACCCCTCTTCCAAGCGGCATTAAAACCATCTTGTTAAGCTACTGCGACCTCCACCGCTCTTCCAAGGGGCATTGATATTGTCTTTTTATTCCACTGCGACCTCCACCACTGTTCCAAGGGGCATTAAAACCATCTTCTTAAGCTACTGCGACCTCCACGTCACTTCCAAGAGGCATTGAAACCGTCTTGTTAAGCTACTGTGACCTCCACGTCTCTTCCACGTGGCATTGATATTGTCTTTTTATTCCACTGTAACCTCCACCACTCTTCCAAGGTGCATTAAAACCGTCTTGATAAGCTACTGTGACCTCCACGTCTCTTCCAAGGGGCAATAAAACCATCTCGTTAAGCTACTGTGACCTCCATGTCTCTTCCATGGGGTATTGATATTGTCTTTTTATTCCACTGCGACCTCCACCACTCTTCCAAGGGGCATTAAAACCGTCTTGTTAAGCTATTGCGACCTCCACTACTCTTCCAAGGGGCATTGATATTGTCTGTTTATTCCACTGTAACCTCCACCACTCTTCCAAGGGGCATTAAAACCGTCTTGTTAAGCTACTGTGACCTCCACGTCTCCTCCAAGGGTCATTAAAACAGTCTTGTTAAGCTACTGTGACCTCCACGTCTCTTCCAAGGGGCATTAAAACCATCTTGTTAAGCTACTGTGACCTACACGTTTCTTCCAAGGGGCATTGATATTGTCCTTTTATTCCACTGCGACCCCCACCACTCTTCCATGGGGCATTAAAACCGTTTTATTAAGCTACTGCGACCTCCACCACTCTTCCAAGCTGCTTTAAAACCATCTTGTTAAGCTACTGCGACCTCCACCACGCTTCCAAGGGGCATTGATATTGTCTTTTTATTCCACTGCGACCTCCACCACTCTTCCAAGGGGCATTAAAACCGTCTTTTTAAGCTACTGCGACCTCCACCACTCTTCCAAGGGGCATTAAAACCGTCTTATTAAGCTACTGTGACCTCCACGTCTCTTCCAAGGGTCATTAAAACCGTCTTGTTAAGCTACTGTGACCTCCACGTTTCTTCCACGGGGCATTGATATTGTCTTTTTATTCCACTACGACCTCCACCACTCTTCCAATGGGCATTAAAACTGTCTTATTAACCTATTGCGACCTCCACCACTCTTCCAAGGGGTATTAAAACCGTCTTGTTAACCTACTGCGACCTCCACCACTCTTCCAAGGGGCATAAAAACCGTCTTCGTAAGCTACTGTGACCTCCAAGTCTCTTCCAAGGGGCATTGATATTGTCTTTTTATTCCACTGCGACCTCCACCACTCTTTCAAGGGGCATTAAAACTGTCTTGTTTAGCTACAGCGACCTCCACCACTCTTCCAAGGGGCATTTATATTGTCTTTTTATTCCTCTGTAACCTCCACCACTCTTCCAAGGGGCATTAAACCGTCTTGCTAAACTATTGCGACCTCCACCACTCTTCCAAGGGGCATTGATATTGTCTTTTTATTCCACTGTAACCTCCACCACTCTTCCAAGGGGCATTAAAACCGTCTTGCTAAACTATTGCGACCTCCACCACTCTTGCAAGGGGCATTGATATTGTCTCTTTATTCCACTGTAACCTCCACCACTCTTCCAAGGGGCATTAAAACCGTCTTGTTAAGCTACAGCGACCTCCACCACTCTACCAAGGGGCATTGATATTGTCTTTTTATTCCACTGTAACCTCCACCACTCTTCCAAGGGGCATTAAAATTGTATCGTTAAGCTACTGCGACCTCCACCACTCTTCCAAGGGGCATTGATATTGTCTTTTTATTCCACTGTAACCTCCATCACTCTTCCAAGGGGCATTAAAACCGTATTGTTAACCTACAGTGACCTCGACGTCTCTTCCAAGGGGCATTACAATCGTCTTGTTTAGCTACTGTGAAATCCACGTCTCTTCCACGGGTCGTTGATATTGTCTTTTTATTCCACTGCGACCGGCACGACTCTTCCAAGGGGCATTAAAACCGTCTTGTTAAGCTACTGCGACCTCCACCACTCTTCCAAGGGGCATTAAAACCATCTTCTTAAGCTACTGTGACCTCCACGTCTCTTCCAAGGGTCAATAAAACCATCTTGTTAAGCTTCTGTGTCCTCCACGTCTCTCCCAAGGGGCATTAAAACCGTCTTATTAAGCTACTGTGACCTCCACGTCTCTTCCACGGGGCATTGATATTGTCTTTTTATTCCTCTGCGACCTCCACCACTCTTCCAAGAGGCATTAAAACCATCTTGTTAAGCTACAGCGTCCTCCACTACTCTTCCAAGTGGCATTGATATTATCTTTTTATTCCTCTGTAACCTCCACCACTCTTCCAAGGGGCATTAAAACCATGTTCTTAAGCTACTGTGACCTCCACGTCTCTTCCAAGGGTCAATAAAACCATCTTGTTAAGCATCTGTGTCCTCCATGTCTCTTCCAAGGGGCATTAAAACCATCTTATTAAGCTACTGTGACCTCCACGTCTCTTCCACGGGGCATTGATATTGTCTTTTTATTCCACTGCGACCTCCACCACTCTTCCAAGAGGCATTACAACCATCTTGTTAAGCTACTGCGACCTCCACCACTCTTCCAAGGGGCATTGATATTGTCTTTTAATTCCACTGTAACCTCCACCACTCTTCCAAGGGGCATTAAAACCGTCTACTTAAGCTACTGTGACCTCCACGTCTCTTCCAAGGGGCATCGATATTGTCTTTTGATTCCACTGCGACCTCCACCACTCTTCCAAGGGGCATGAAAACCGTCTTGTTAAGCTACAGCGACCTCCACCACTCTTCCAAGGGGCATTGATATTGTCTTTTTATTCCACTGTAACCTCCACCACTCTTCTAAGGGGCATTAAAACTGTCTTGTTAAGCTACTGCGACCTCCACCACTCTTCCAAGGGGCATTGATATTGTCTTTTTATTCCACTGTAACCTCCACCACTCTTCAAAGGGGCATTAAAACTGTCTTGTTAAGGTACTGTGACCTCCACGCCTCTTCCACGGGGTATTGATATTGTCTTTTTATTCCACTGCAACCTCCACCACTCTTCCAATGGGCATTAAAACCGTCTTTTTAAGCTACTGCGACCTCCACCACTCTTCCAAGCGGCATTGATATTGTGTTTTTATTCCACTGTAACCTCCACCACTCTTCCAAGGGGTAGTAAAACCGTCTTGTTAAGCTACTGTGACCTCTACGTCTCTTCCAAGGGGCTTTAAAACTGTCTTGTTAAGCTACTGTGACCTCCACGTCTCTTCCATGGGGCATTGATATTGTCTTTTTATTCCACTGCAACCTCTACCACTCTTTCAAGGGGCATTAAAACCATCTTAATAAGCTGATGCGACCTCCACCACTCTTTCAAGGGGCATTGATATTGTCTTTTTATTCCACTGCGACCCCCACCACTCTTCCATGGGGCATTAAAACCGTATTATTAAGCTACTGCGACCTCCACCCCTCTTCCAAGCGGCATTAAAACCATCTTGTTAAGCTACTGCGACCTCCACCGCTCTTCCAAGGGGCATTGATATTGTCTTTTTATTCCACTGCGACCTCCACCACTGTTCCAAGGGGCATTAAAACCATCTTCTTAAGCTACTGCGACCTCCACGTCACTTCCAAGAGGCATTGAAACCGTCTTGTTAAGCTACTGTGACCTCCACGTCTCTTCCACGTGGCATTGATATTGTCTTTTTATTCCACTGTAACCTCCACCACTCTTCCAAGGTGCATTAAAACCGTCTTGATAAGCTACTGTGACCTCCACGTCTCTTCCAAGGGGCAATAAAACCATCTCGTTAAGCTACTGTGACCTCCATGTCTCTTCCATGGGGTATTGATATTGTCTTTTTATTCCACTGCGACCTCCACCACTCTTCCAAGGGGCATTAAAACCGTCTTGTTAAGCTATTGCGACCTCCACTACTCTTCCAAGGGGCATTGATATTGTCTGTTTATTCCACTGTAACCTCCACCACTCTTCCAAGGGGCATTAAAACCGTCTTGTTAAGCTACTGTGACCTCCACGTCTCCTCCAAGGGTCATTAAAACAGTCTTGTTAAGCTACTGTGACCTCCACGTCTTTTCCAAGGGGCATTAAAACCATCTTGTTAAGCTACTGTGACCTACACGTTTCTTCCAAGGGGCATTGATATTGTCCTTTTATTCCACTGCGACCCCCACCACTCTTCCATGGGGCATTAAAACCGTTTTATTAAGCTACTGCGACCTCCACCACTCTTCCAAGCTGCTTTAAAACCATCTTGTTAAGCTACTGCGACCTCCACCACGCTTCCAAGGGGCATTGATATTGTCTTTTTATTCCACTGCGACCTCCACCACTCTTCCAAGGGGCATTAAAACCGTCTTTTTAAGCTACTGCGACCTCCACCACTCTTCCAAGGGGCATTAAAACCGTCTTATTAAGCTACTGTGACCTCCACGTCTCTTCCAAGGGTCATTAAAACCGTCTTGTTAAGCTACTGTGACCTCCACGTTTCTTCCACGGGGCATTGATATTGTCTTTTTATTCCACTACGACCTCCACCACTCTTCCAATGGGCATTAAAACTGTCTTATTAACCTATTGCGACCTCCACCACTCTTCCAAGGGGTATTAAAACCGTCTTGTTAACCTACTGCGACCTCCACCACTCTTCCAAGGGGCATAAAAACCGTCTTCGTAAGCTACTGTGACCTCCAAGTCTCTTCCAAGGGGCATTGATATTGTCTTTTTATTCCACTGCGACCTCCACCACTCTTTCAAGGGGCATTAAAACTGTCTTGTTTAGCTACAGCGACCTCCACCACTCTTCCAAGGGGCATTTATATTGTCTTTTTATTCCTCTGTAACCTCCACCACTCTTCCAAGGGGCATTAAACCGTCTTGCTAAACTATTGCGACCTCCACCACTCTTCCAAGGGGCATTGATATTGTCTTTTTATTCCACTGTAACCTCCACCACTCTTCCAAGGGGCATTAAAACCGTCTTGTTAAGCTACATCAACCTCCACCACTCTTCCAAGGGTCATTGATATTGTCTTTTTATTCCACTGTAACCTCCACCACTTCTCCAAGGTGCATTAAAACCGTCTTATTAAGCTACTGCGACCTCCACCACTCTTCCAAGGGGCATTGATATTGTCTTTTTATTCCACTGTAACCTCCACCACTCTTCCAAGGGGCATTAAAACCGTCTTCTTAAGCTACTGTGACCTCCAAGTCTCTTCCAAGGGGCATTGATATTGTCTTTTTATTCCACTGCCACCTCCACCACTCTTTCAAGGGTCATTAAAAGCGTCTTCTTAAGCTACTGTGACCTCCATGTCTCTTCTAAGGGGCATTGATATTGTCTTTTTATTCCACTGCGACCTCCACCACTCTTCCAAGGGGCATTAAATCCGTCTTGTTAAGCTAATGCTACCTCCACCACTCTTCCAAGGGGTATTGATATTGTCTTTTTATTCCACTGTAACCTCCACCACTTTTCCAAGGGGCATTGAAACCATCTTGCTAAGCTACTGCGATCTCCACCACTCTTCCAAGGGGCATTGATTTTGTATTTTTATTCCACTGTAACCTCCACCACTCTTCCAAGGGGCATTAAAACCGTGTTCTTAAGCTACTGTGACCTCCACATCTCCTCCAAAGGGCATTAAAACCATCTTGTTAAGCTACTGTGACCTCCACGTCTCTTACACGGGGCATTGATATTGTCTTTTTATTCCACTGCGACCTCCACCACTCTTCCAAGGGGCATCAAAATCTTCTTGTTAAGCTACTGCGACCACAACCACTGTTCCAAGGGGCATTGATATTGTCTTTTTATTCCACTGTAACCTCCACCACTCTTCCAAGGGGTATTAAAACCGTCTTGTTAAGCTACTGTGACCTCCAAGTCTCTTCCAAGGGGCATAAAAACCATCTTTTTAAGCTACTGCAACCTCTACGTCTTTTCCAAGGGGCATTAAAACCGTCTTGTTAAGCTACTGCAACCTCCACCACTCTTCGAAGGGGCATTGATATTGTCTTTTTATTCCACTGTAACCTCCACCACTTCTCCAAGGGGCATTAAAACCGTCTTATTAAGCTACTGCGACCTCCACCACTCTTCCAAGGGGCATTAAAACCGTCTTGTTAAGCTGCTGCGACCTCCACCGCTCTTCCAATGGGCATTGATATTGTCTTTTTATTCCACTGTAACCTCCACCACTCTTCCAAGGGGTATTAAAACCGTCTTCTTAAGCTACTGTGACCTCAACGTCTCTTCCAAGGGGCATTGATATTATCTTTTTATTCCACTGTGACCTCCACCACTCTTCCAAGGGGCATTAAATGCGTGTTCTTAAGCTAATGTGACTTCCACATCTCTTCCAAGGGGCATTGATATTGTCTTTTTATTCCACTGCGACCTCCACCACTCTTCCAAGGGGCATTAAAAGAGTCTTCTTAAGCTACTGTGAGCTCCACGTCTCTTCCACGGAGTATTAATATTATCTTTTTATTCCACTGGAACCTCCACCACTCTTCCAAGGGGAATTAAAACCGTCTTGTTAAGCTACTGCGACCTCCACCACTCTTCCAAGGGGCATTGATATTGTCTTTTTATTTAACTGTAACCTCCACCACTTTTCCAAGGGGCATTAAAACCGTCTTGCTAAGCTACTGCGACCTCCACCACTCTGCCAAGGGGCATTGATTTTGTCTTTTTATTCCACTGTAACCTCCACGACTCTTCCAAGGGGCATTAAAACCGTCTTTTTAAGCTACTGTGCCCTTCACATCTCCTCCAAGGGGCATTAAAACCATCTCGTTAAGCTACTGTGACCTCCACGTCTCTTCCACGAGGCATTGATATTGTCTTTTTATTCCACTGCGACCTCCACCACTCTTCCAAGGGGCATTAAAAACGTCTTGTTAAGCTACTGCGACCACCACCACTCTTCCAAGGGGCTTTGATATTGTCTTTTTATTCCACTGTAACCTCCACCACTCTTCCAAGGGGCATTAAAACCGTCTTGTTAAGCTACTGTGACCTCCACGTCTCTACCAAGGGTCATGAAAACCGTCTTTTTAAGCTACTGCGACCTCCACCACTCTTCCAAGTGGCATTGACATTGTCTGTTTATTCTACTGTAACCTCCACCACTCTTCCAAGGTGCATTAAAACTGTCTTGTTAAGCTACTGTGACCTCCACGTCTCTTCCAAGGGGCATTAAAACCATCTTGTAAAGCTACTGTGACCTCCACCACTCTTCCATGGGCATTGATATTGTCTTTTTATTCCACTGCGACCTCCACCACTCTTCCAAGGGGCATTAAAACCATCTTGTTAAGCTACTGCGACCTCCACGTCTCTTCCAAGGGGCATTAAAACCGTCTTGTTAAGCTACTGTGACCTCCACGTCTCTTCCACGCAGCATTGATATTGTCTTTTTATTCCACTGCGACCTCCACCACTCTTCCAAGGGGCATTAAAACCGACTTGTCAAGCTACTGCGACCTCCACCACTCTTCCAAGGGCCTTACAACCATCTTGTTAAGCTACTGCGACCTCCACCACTCTTCCAAGGGGCATTGATATTGTCTTTTTATTCCACTGTAACCTCCACCACTCTTCCAAGGGGCATTAAAACCGTCTTCTTAAGCTACTGTGACCTCCACGTCTCTTCCAAGGGGCATTGATATTGTCTTTTTATTCCACTGCCACCTCCACCACTCTTTCAAGGGTCATTAAAAGCGTCTTCTTAAGCTACTGTGACCTCCATGTCTCTTCTAAGGGGCATTGATATTTTCTTTTTATTCCACTGCGACCTCCACCACTCTTCCAAGGGGCATTAAATCCGTCTTGTTAAGCTAATGCTACCTCCACCACTCTTCCAAGGGGTATTGATATTGTCTTTTTATTCCACTGTAACCTCCACCACTTTTCCAAGGGGCATTAAAACCATCTTGCTAAGCTACTGCGACCTCCACCACTCTTCCAAGGGGCATTGATTTTGTCTTTTTATTCCACTGCAACCTCCACCACTCTTCCAAGGGGCATTAAAACCGTCTTCTTAAGCTACTGTGACCTCCACATCTCCTCCAAAGGGCATTAAAACCATCTTGTTAAGCTACTGTGACCTCCACGTCTCTTACACGGGGCATTGATATTGTCTTTTTATTCCACTGCGACCTCCACCACTCTTCCAAGGGGCATTAAAATCTTCTTGTTAAGCTACTGCGACCACAACCACTCTTCCAAGGGGCATTGATATTGTCTTTTTATTCCACTGTAACCTACACCACTCTTCCAAGGGGTATTAAAACCGTCTTGTTAAGCTACTGTGACCTCCAAGTCTCTTCCAAGGGGCATAAAAACCATCTTTTTAAGCTACTGCAACCTCTACGTCTTTTCCAAGGGGCATTAAAACCGTCTTGTTAAGCTACTGCAACCTCCACCACTCTTCCAAGGGGCATTGATATTGTCTTTTTATTCCACTGTAACCTCCACCACTTCTCCAAGGGGCATTAAAACCGTCTTATTAAGCTACTGCGACCTCCACCACTCTTCCAAGGGGCATTAAAACCATCTTGTTAAGCTGCTGCGACCTCCACCGCTCTTCCAAGGGGCATTGATATTGTCTTTTTATTCCACTGTAACCTCCACCACTCTTCCAAGGGGTATTAAAACCGTCTTCTTAAGCTACTGTGACCTCAACGTCTCTTCCAAGGGGCATTGATATTATCTTTTTATTCCACTGTGACCTCCACCACTCTTCCAAGGGGCATTAAATGCGTGTTCTTAAGCTACTGTGACTTCCACATCTCTTCCAAGGGGCATTGATATTGTCTTTTTATTCCACTGCGACCTCCACCACTCTTCCAAGGGGCATTAAAAGAGTCTTCTTAAGCTACTGTGAGCTCCACGTCTCTTCCACGGGGTATTGATATTATCTTTTTATTCCACTGCAACCTCCACCACTCTTCCAAGGGGAATTAAAACCGTCTTGTTAAGCTACTGCGACCTCCACCACTCTTCCAAGGGGCATTGATATTGTCTTTTTATTTAACTGTAACCTCCACCACTTTTCCAAGGGGCATTAAAACCGTCTTGCTAAGCTACTGCGACCTCCACCACTCTGCCAAGGGGCATTGATTTTGTCTTTTTATTCCACTGTAACCTCCACGACTCTTCCAAGGGGCATTAAAACCGTCTTTTTAAGCTACTGTGCCCTTCACATCTCCTCCAAGGGGCATTAAAACCATCTCGTTAAGCTACTGTGACCTCCACGTCTCTTCCACGAGGCATTGATATTGTCTTTTTATTCCACTGCGACCTCCACCACTCTTCCAAGGGGCATTAAAAACGTCTTGTTAAGCTACTGCGACCACCACCACTCTTCCAAGGGGCTTTGATATTGTCTTTTTATTCCACTGTAACCTCCACCACTCTTCCAAGGGGCATTAAAACCGTCTTGTTAAGCTACTGTGACCTCCACGTCTCTACCAAGGGTCATGAAAACCGTCTTGTTAAGCTACTGTGACATCCACGTCTCTTCCAAGGGGCATTGATATTGTCTTTTTATTCCACTGCGACCTCCACCACTCTTCCAAGGGGCATTAAAACCGTCTTATTAAGCTACTGCTACCTCGACCACTCTTCCAAGGGGCATTAAAACCGTCTTTTTAAGCTACTGCGACCTCCACCACTCTTCCAAGTGGCATTGATATTGTCTGTTTATTCCACTGTAACCTCCACCACTCTTCCAAGGTGCATTAAAACTGTCTTGTTAAGCTACTGTGACCTCCACGTCTCTTCCAAGGGGCATTAAAACCATCTTGTAAAGCTACTGTGACCTCCACCACTCTTCCATGGGCATTGATATTGTCTTTTTATTCCACTGCGACCTCCACCACCTTCCAAGGGGCATTAAAACCATCTTGTTAAGCTACTGCGACCTCCACGTCTCTTCCAAGGGGCATTAAAACCGTCTTGTTAAGCTACTGTGACCTCCACGTCTCTTGCACGCAGCATTGATATTGTCTTTTTATTCCACTGCGACCTCCACCACTCTTCCAAGGGGCATTAAAACCGTCTTGTCAAGCTACTTTGACCTCCACCACTCTTCCAAGGGCCTTACAACCATCTTGTTAAGCTACTGCGACCTCCACCACTCTTCTAAGGGGCATTGATATTGTCTTTTTATTCCACTGTAACCTCCACCACTCTTCCAAGGGGCATTAAAACCGTCTTGTTAAGCTACTGTGACCTCCACGTCTCTACCAAGGGTCATGAAAACCGTCCTGTTAAGCTACTGTGACCTACACGTCTCTTCCAAGGGGCATTGATATTGTCTTTTTATTCCACTGCGACCTCCACCACTCTTCCAAGGGGCATTAAAACCGTCTTATTAAGCTACTGCTACCTCGACCACTCTTCCAAGGGGCATTAAAACCGTCTTTTTAAGCTACTGCGACCTCCACCACTCTTCCAAGTGGCATTGATATTGTCTGTTTATTCCACTGTAACCTCCACCACTCTTCCAAGGTGCATTAAAACTGTCTTGTTAAGCTACTGTGACCTCCACGTCTCTTCCAAGGGGCATTAAAACCATCTTGTAAAGCTACTGTGACCTCCACCACTCTTCCATGGGCATTGATATTGTCTTTTTATTCCACTGCGACCTCCACCACCTTCCAAGGGGCATTAAAACCATCTTGTTAAGCTACTGCGACCTCCACGTCTCTTCCAAGGGGCATTAAAACCGTCTTGTTAAGCTACTGTGACCTCCACGTCTCTTGCACGCAGCATTGATATTGTCTTTTTATTCCACTGCGACCTCCACCACTCTTCCAAGGGGCATTAAAACCGTCTTGTCAAGCTACTTTGACCTCCACCACTCTTCCAAGGGCCTTACAACCATCTTGTTAAGCTACTGCGACCTCCACCACTCTTCTAAGGGGCATTGATATTGTCTTTTTATTCCACTGTAACCTCCACCACTCTTCCAAGGGGCATTAAAACCGTCTTGTTAAGCTACTGTGACCTCCACGTCTCTACCAAGGGTCATGAAAACCGTCTTGTTAAGCTACTGTGACCTCCACGTCTCTTCCAAGGGGCATTGATATTGTCTTTTTATTCCACTGCGACCTCCACCACTCTTCCAAGGGGCATTAAAACCGTCTTATTAAGCTACTGCTACCTCGACCACTCTTCCAAGGGGCATTAAAACCGTCTTTTTAAGCTACTGCGACCTCCACCACTCTTCCAAGTGGCATTGATATTGTCTGTTTATTCCACTGTAACCTCCACCACTCTTCCAAGGTGCATTAAAACTGTCTTGTTAAGCTACTGTGACCTCCACGTCTCTTCCAAGGGGCATTAAAACCATCTTGTAAAGCTACTGTGACCTCCACCACTCTTCCATGGGCATTGATATTGTCTTTTTATTCCACTGCGACCTCCACCACTCTTCCAAGGGGCATTAAAACCATCTTGTTAAGCTACTGCGACCTCCACGTCTCTTCCAAGGGGCATTAAAACCGTCTTGTTAAGCTACTGTGACCTCCACGTCTCTTGCACGCAGCATTGATATTGTCTTTTTATTCCACTGCGACCTCCACCACTCTTCCAAGGGGCATTAAAACCGTCTTGTCAAGCTACTGTGACCTCCACCACTCTTCCAAGGGCCTTACAACCATCTTGTTAAGCTACTGCGACCTCCACCACTCTTCTAAGGGGCATTGATATTGTCTTTTTATTCCACTGTAACCTCCACCACTCTTCCAAGGGGCATTAAAACCGTCTTGTTAAGCTACTGTGACCTCCATGTCTCTTCCACGGATCATTGATATTGTCTTTTTATTCCACTGCGACCTCCACCACTTTTCCAAGGGGCATTAAAACCGTCTTGTTAAGCTTCTGCAACCTCCACTACTCTCCCAAGGGACATGAAAACCGTCTTGTTAAGCTACTGCGACCTCCACCACTCTTCCAAGGGGCATTAAAATCATCTTGTTAAGACACTGCGACCTCCGCAACTCTTCCAAGCGGCATTGATATTGTCTTTTTATTATACTGCGACCTCCACCACTCTTCCAAGGGGCATTAAAACCATCTTGTTAAGCTACTGTGACCTCCACTTCTCTTCCACGGGACATTGATATTGTCTTTTTATTCCACTGCGACCTCCACCACTCTTCCAAGGGGCATTAAAGCCGTCTTGTTAAGCTACTGCAACCTCCACCTCTCTTCCAAGGGGCATTAAAACCGTCTCGCTAAGCTACTGCGACCTCCACCACTGTTCCAAGGGGCATTGATATTGTCTTTTTATTCCACTGTAACCTCCACCACTCTTCCAAGGGGCATTAAAATTGTCTTGTTAAGCTACTGTGACCTCCACGTATCTTCTACGGGGCATTGATATTGTCTTTTTATTCCACTGTATCCTCCGCCACTCTTCCAAGGGAAAGGAAGTTCCGTGACATATTTCACAGGAAAACTGTTTCAGTTTAGTTTTTGAACTTTTTTTTGTGAGCCCGTAAAAGTGGCTTAATTCCTCTGACCACATTGTTGACAGCAGTGACCTGGGGGTCAGAAATGCTTCCTGGGGCAATCCCCATGCAGTCCCCATGTCATTTGAGCACTGTCACTATCGTTTTGGGCACTTTTTAGGCTTTCTACAGACTGCTGGGGGTGCCGCCGCAAAAATGCTCGGGTCTCCCATAGACTACCATTGGGCTCGTTGCTCGGGTCGAGCACCCGAATATTCCAATTTGCTCGACCCGAGCAACGAGTACCCGAGAATTTTAGTGCTCGCTCATCACTACTCCTCACACATCCTCCCCAATTGCCCTTACTGTGTCTGCACACATCACACCACCCACACTCCCCATACTGTGTCCATATACATTCCCCTCTTTCGCTCCCCATATTGCGTACGCACCCATCCTCCCTATTTTGTGTTCGCACCAATCACCCACACACAAAATATCCCCTACCTGACGAGCCCCCTGGGCCGTGGGGTACCCGGTGCCGGGCTGGTGGATGCTGGGGAATGTGCTCGCTCCACACTATCTACAACATTTTCTGGGCTTTACTAATTTTTACCGGAAATTCATACCAAAATTACTCTGTTATAGTGAAACCACTTACTTACATGACTAAGAAGGGGTCTGATTTTTCCAAATGGTCGGATGCTTCCTTCTAGGCTTTTTCTTCCCTAAAGAATCATTTTGCCACTGCACCTATACTCAGTCAACCCAATGTTTCTCAACCCTTTATTGTGGAGGTTGATGCGTCGGATGTTGGAGTTGGGGCTGTGTTGTCTCAGGGTTCATCCCCTGGTAAATGGCATCCATGCGCCTTCTTTTCTAAAAAATTGTCTTCGGATGAGAGAAATTATGGTGTGGGTAATAGGGAACTTTTGGCGATCAAATTGGCGTTCGAGGAATGGCGACATTGGTTGGAGGGGGCTGTCCATCCTATTACTGTTATTACTGACCATAAGAACCTGTCATATCTCCAGTCAGCTAAACTTCTCAACGCTAGTCAAGCCAAATGGTCCCTGTTTTTTACTAGGTTCAATTTTGTTGTCACTTTTCGGACAGGGGTCGAAAATTAAGGAACATCATAACTTTGTGCTTGCTGGGCATCCAGGTGGTAAGGCAACCGCGGACCTCCTCTCTCGTCATTTTTGGTGGCCGGGGTTGCATCGGGATGTAATTGAACACATAACTGCTTGTGGTATTTGCACGCTTTCTAAGGTTTCGCATACCCGTGCGTCTGGTACTCTTCTTCCACTACCTATCCCTAGTAGACCATGGACACACTTGTCCATGGATTTTATTACTGACCTACTGGTTTCTGCAGGCAAAATGGTGGTTTTGGTGGTAGTGGATAAGTTCAGTAAAATGGTTCATTTTGTCGCATTGCCTGCACTTCCAAATGCCAAGACACTAGCTCAGGTGTTCATAAATGAGATCGTGAAGCTTCATGGGGTTCCCTCCGATGTGGTGTCAGATCGGGGGACCCAGTTTGTTTCCAGGTTCTGGAAGGCATTCTGTTCTCGACTGGGGGTGCAGCTGTTCTTTTCCTCTGCTATCCACCCTCAGTCGAATGGACAGACCGAGCGCGTCAATCAGGATTTGGAGACCTACCTCAGGTGTTTTGTTTCCGAAAATCAGGAGGATTGGGCATCCTACTTACTGCTAGCAGAATTTGCCATTAATAATCATCGTCAAGAATCCACTGGCAGGTCACCGTTCTTCGATGCATACAGTTATTACCCACAGTTTGGTACCTTTAGTGGGGGAGGAGCTTCAGGAGTTCCTGAGGAGGAACGGTTTGCTTCGTCTCTCTCCTCAGTATGGCAGGGTGTGCTGAGTAATTTAAAGATCATGGTAGACAGGTATAAACGTATGGCTGACAGAAAACGCTCACCAGGTCCAGACCTGAATGTGAATGACTTTGTGTGGTTGTCTACTAGGAATATAAGATTGAAAGTTCCTTCTTGGAAGCTGGGACCTAGGTTTATTTGTCCCTATAAAATAACCACCGTCATTAACCCAGTAGCGTTTCATCTTGAACTTCCTCAGGCCCTTAATGTCTGCAATGTGTTCCATATGTCCTTACTTAAAAAATATATGGAATCTCTTGAGCCCTCACCTCTACCACTGCCCCCAGTAATTGTTGATGGTAATCTGGAATTCCAGATTTCGAGTATTGTAGATTCTTGTCTCCAACTACATTCTCTACAATACTTGGTGCACTGGAAAGGCTATGGTCCAGAGGAGAGGATGTGGGTTTCAGCATCAGAGGTTTCAGCATCATTTCATACCTCTTTTCCTGAGTGTTCGGAGGCCACTGGTAGAGGGGTGGGTACTGTCACGGGTGTGTCAGAGGTGACAGTCGCCTTGCAGTTGGTTGCAGGAGATCTCTACGTTTGGCATTACAGACATCTTCTAGGACCCAGCGGCTACCTCCCTCTGGCTAATTAGCTCCCTTGCCTGGGTGTATAAATACCTGGTGTGTCTGAGAGGGAGGTGCTGGTGATATTCATTACTGCTTGTACTACTTGAGGCTTTAGCAAGAGCAGTACTTCGTCCTTTCTGGATCTTGAGGCCGTGTGCGCATTTGTCTGGAGTCATCTAAGGCTAAGCAATTCCCCCCTCTTTGTCTACCCTTGTTGTCTATAGTGTTTAGTGGAGATCGACTAGTGCTCATCTCCTCCCTTCCCTAGCTTTAGCCATATGCCAGGGAAAGTCAGGGCAAGGCACGCGTGCGGTGATTGGTGAAGGGCCAATATAGGGACGTAGTTGAGACAGGGTGACACTAGACCAGACTAGGAGGTCTCCACTCCCCCTTTCTCTTGTGTCTGGGCTCCCTTTCCCTCTTACCTCTGTGTCTTTTCCATACCTTGCGTGACAGGATGTTGCTGAATGAAAATTGCAAACTGCTGTTGCAGTGACCAGTACATTGTAGTGATCAGTACATTGTAGTGACCAGTACTTTATGTCCAGTTTGTGCTTCTGAACACACGCACCTGTAAATTAGGAGGGCTCTCATCGCTACAGGAATGCCAAACATGTGCATGCTAAATGTGGTTTAGGCACACTGTGGGGCTCAGAAGTGAGGGGCTCATTTGGATTTCAGAGTGCAGAATTTGCTGGATTTGGAGAGCAGAATTTGCTGGATTTCTTTTGCTTTTCCAGAGCCTTTTTGCTACCAGTAACGTGCAAGCCACTATATTTCAGTTAAAAAATGACGGACCTAAGTGGGGCCTTTTTTTGTGAATGGAGTTGAAGCGTTTATTGGGAACATTTTACATAACATTTGGATCACATTTAACCAGCGTTCCATGCGGAGCACTTATATTGGGGTTTCCATCTAAATCTCAGAGTGACGTGATTCAGATGAAAACCCTGAGGAATGCATTCACTATAATGAGGCAGCAGAGTTACCCTGGACTCCATCTGGCCTTTGTTAAGTGGTGTCCTTTTTAAAAGTGCACAAAACTTTGGCGGACCGTGCTTTTATGCATGCCTCAAAAGACAGACACCGCCAGATCATAGGCCTGATGGCGTCCACAGTGACTCTATCTGCCTCATTTCAGGGAATCTGCTGCTGGGGTTCTGTCTGAATCACGTATTTCAGAGATTTACACGGAAACCATACTGTAAGCGCTCAGCGTAGAGCGCTGGATAAATGTGAGCCGAGCCATACTGCGATTTTTGGGAGTGTTATGTGTGAGGCAGTGACTGGGATCGTATACAAGGGACGTTATATATCCACAGAATGTGTACAGAGACCTATTAAATCCATTGGAGTGCATTGCAGTCACAGACACAGCTGCGGCTGCAATGCAGGAATGAAGGTGAACATTGACCTGGTCAGTCTATCTGGCTAAGGAAGATTAAGTAAAACCCGGCAGGGCCTTCATTTCTTGGGGGAGGCTACAGGAAGGTAGTGGGGCGGCCTCCTCCCTCCAACCTGGGTTTTCCAGTGGCTCTTGCCACAGATCCTTTAAAAACCCTGCACTAAGGATTAGTGTTGTTCAGTGTTGGGACCTGCTAGGAGGATAGCAGGAAAGCTCAGCAGGACTGTGTAATGCTGAACCCACGCCTGGGAAGGCTCTGCAATTACCCACGGCAACCATTGTGTATGGACTTTCTGTGAACCCGGCTGCGAACCGGAGGACTTTCTGTTAACCCGTGAGTTGCTGAAATAAAAGCTGTTTATGTTGGACTTGTTTGGGTCACTACCTCAGTTACTGCACGGTGTGAACACTGCCGCCTTACATATGGTAAATACTTATACTTTGTCTTGCTTATTATTTAAACAATTAAATATACACATATATCTTTTATAATTTTGTATATTAATATTAGCTTTATAAGTAGAGATGAGCGGTGTTCGACTAGAACTGTTCGCCAATCTCAAATTCGAGCTGTTTTGGGCGGTGTTCGAGCCGTTCGACGAACCCGAACGATTTGAAAAAAATCCGTCTGTTCGAGATTATGTTCGATAACTGTTCGTGCACCAAAATCGTAACTGGATTTTTTCACAGTAATGCTGATAATTAGTGTTGAGCGATACCTTCCGATATCAGGAAATATCGTATCGGATTGGATCGGGCCGATACCCAAAAAGTATCGGATATCGCCGATTCCGATACCGGAAACCAATGCAAGTCAATGGGACACAAATATCGGAATGAAAATAAACCCTTTCTTTCCTTGTAGGTTAATTCTACATGAAGTAAAACAACTAAGAATAATGTAGAATGACATGAAAAGCCGGCAATTCAGCAGCGGCATACACCGGTACAATTTACAACAGAAAGAATAGAGCTTCACACATAGATTAGATAGATAGAAACATGTCAGTCACATATATATGAAGTACAGTGACAGTGTTGCTTACTGTACTTGTCATTTAGTGTAAAGGATTTATTAAAAAAAATATTAGTGTTTTCGTGCACCGTCTCTTTAAAAAAGCCGGCCGGCAATTCAGCAGCGGTACCCGACAATTTATAACAGACAGAATAGAGCTTCACACATAGATTAGATAGATAGAAACATGTCAGTCACATATATATGAAGTACAGTGACAGTGTTGATTACTGTACTTGTCATTTAGTGTTAAAATAAAGGATTTATTTTAAAAAAAATTGGCGTGGGGTTCCCCTTAATTTTAGGCTCTAGCGGAGGTTAAGCAGACAGCTGGGGCAAATGTTTGAAGCCTGGGAAGGGGGTAATACCCACGGAGCTTCCCAGGCTACTAATATCAGCCCCCAGCTGAATACCTAGCCTTTACTAGCTATTAAAATGGGGGAACCCCCCCAAAAAAATAACGTGGGGTCCCCCCTAATTTAATAGCTAGCACAGGCTAGGCAGACAGCTGGGGGCTGATATTAATAGCCCAGGAAGGGTGCCATGAATATTGGCCCCCTCCCAGGCTAGAAACACCAGCCGTCAGCCGCCCCAGAAATGGCGCATCCATAGGATGCGCCAATTCTGGCACTTAGCCTCGCTCTTCCACGCTGCCCTGGTGCGGTGGCAGGGGGTAATAGGGTTGGGGTTGATGTCAGCTTATAATGCCAGCTGACATCAAGCCCAGGTTAGTAATGGAGAGGCGTCTATAAGACACCCCCATTACTAACCCCATAGTCAAAGTTAAAAGAAAACACAAACACCCAGAATAAAGTCCTTTAATTGAAATAAAGACACAATTCTTTATTGTTCTAAATTAAACCATACTTACCATCACGCCCATTCCAGCTGAAGCCAACGATCTCCTGCAATAAAAGTAAAATAATAAAGCAACCTCATCCTTACCTTTCCATGGTTCCCACGACAGCTTCAGCTCTGCTACATCGAGATGACAGGCTGGACCGCAGCAGAACGCTGCCATCCAGCCTGTCATCCCGCAGACACTGAGAAGCGCAGGCATGCTTGCGCTCCTCAGTGTCTGACTGTGACGTCATCCAGATGAGCCGAGTTCATGTCCAATGAACTCAGCTCACCTCATGCACGTCACTGACAGCGTGGGAAAATTCTCCTGCACTCAGCGCTTCAGCGTGAGAATTTTCCCACGCTGTCAGTGACGTGCATGAGGTGAGGTCATGTCCAATGAACTCGGCGCACCTCATGCACGTCACTGACAGCGTGGGAAAATTCTCACGCTGAAGCGCTGAGTGCAGGAGAATTTTCCCACGCTGTCAGTGACGTGCATGAGGTGAGCTGAGTTCATTGGACATGACCTCGGCTCATCTGGATGCCGTCACAGCGAGACACTGAGGAGCGCAAGCATGCCTGCGCTTCTCAGTGTCTGCGGGATGACAGGCTGGATGGCAGCGTTCTGCTGCGGTCCAGCCTGTCATCTCGATGTAGCAGAGCTGAAGCTGTCCTGGGAACCATGGAAAGGTAAGGATGAGGTTGCTTTATTATTTTACTTTTATTGCAGGAGATCGTTGGCTTCAGCTGGAATGGGCGTGACTGTAAGTATGGTTTAATTTAGAACAATAAAGAATTGTGTCTTTATTTCAATTAAAGGACTTTTTTCTGGGTGTTTGTGTTTTTTTTAAATACTTTACTAGAAATTCATGGTGGTCATGTCTAATATTGGCGTGACCCCATGAATTTCGGGCTTAGGGCCAGCTGATAATGCCAAGCTGGCCTTAACCCCTTTATTACCCAGTGAGCCACCGCACCAGGGCCCTGGATGAGTTGGGTACAGCGCCAGAAGATGGCGCTTCTATGAACGCGCCATTTTCCGGGGCGGCTGCGGACTGCAATTTGCAGCGGGTGGGGCCCAGAAAGCTTGGGCCTCCCTGCGCTGCGGATTCCAGCCCCCAGCTGCCTTGTTGTACCTGGCTGGACACAAAAATAGGGCGAAGCCCCACATATTTTTTTTTTTAATTATTTCATGAAATTCATGGAATAATTAAGAAAAAAAGGGCTTCCCTATATTGTTGTGTCCGGCTAGGTACAAATAGGCAGCTGGTGGTTGGGGGCAGCCCGTTTCTGCCTGCTGTACCTGACTGGACACAAATATAGGGCGAAGCCCCACATAATTTTTTTTTAATTATTTCATGAATTTCCTGAAATAATTAAAAAAAAATTGACGTGGGGCTTCGCACTATATTTGTGTCCAGCCAGGTACAGCAGGCAGGAACGGGCTGCCCCCAGCCACCAGCTGACTATTTGTACCTGGTTGGACACAACAATATAGGGAAGCCCTTTTTTTCTTAATTATTCCATGAATTTCATGAAATAATTAAAAAAAAAAAAACGTGGAGCTTCTCCCTATTTTTGTGTCCAGCCAGGTACAACTAGGCAGCTGGGGGATGGAATCTGCAGCGCAGGGAGGCCCAAGCTTTCTGCCCCCCGCTGATAATTGCAGTCCGCAGCCGCCCCGGAAAATGGCGCGTTCATAGAAGCTGGATGCTGTACCTGGCTGGCATACAAAAATATGGCGAAGCCCACGTCAAAAGTTTTGGGAAAAATTAATTAAAAAATAAATAATAATTTAGGGACTGCATCTTTATTAACTCCTCAAATGTCATTTAGTGTTAAAATAATGGATTTATTTAAAAAAAAAATGGCGTGGGATCCCCCATAATTTTAGTCTCTAGCGGAGGTTAAGCAGACGGCTGGGGCAGATGTTTGAAGCCTGGGAAGGGGGTAAAACCCACGGAGCTTCCCAGGCTACTAATATCAGCCCCCAGCTGAATACCTAGCCTTTACTAGCTATTAAAATGGGGGACCCCCCCAAAAAAAATGACGTGGGGTCCCCCCTATTTTAATAGCTAGCAAAGGCTAGGCAGACAGCTGGGGGCTGATATTAATAGCCCAGGAAGGGTGCCATGAATATTGGCCCCCTCCCAGGCTAGAAACACCAGTCGTCAGCCGCCCCAGAAATGGCGCATCCATAGGATGCGCCAACTCTGGCACTTAGCCTCGCTCTTCCACGCTGCCCTGGTGCGGTGGCAGGGGGTAATAGTGGTGGGGTTCATGTCAGCGCCAGCTGCCATGAAGCCCAGGTTAGTAATGATGGGCGTCTATAAGACACCCCCATTACTAACCTACAAAGTGTTAAAAAGAAAAAACACACTACACCCAGAAAAAAATAATTTATTTGAAATAAAACACACAATTTTATTTAATTCTTAGTTTACTAAAAATAATAGTTACCTGTCCACGTTCCTGCGCTGATCTCCCATGCACAGCTGTCACATCTGGAGATGGTGACAGCTGTGCATGGCTGCTGTAAGCTCACGCTGCCGGGAACACGTCCGCTCCCGGCAGCGGGAGCCACTGACTGAGGTCACCGGAGTGCATTCAGGCAGCGCAGCTCCGGAGACCCCCTTTACGGCACTGCTGTACCGTGGGAATTTCTCACGATACAGCAGGGCCGTAAAGGAGCTAACCGGAGCAGCGCTGCCTGAACTCAGGTGAACCCTTACGGCCCCGTCATTCTAGCGGCGGCAGCGGTTCAGAGCGGTCACATTCTATGTGGCTGCTCTGAACTGGAGATCTTCGTGGGACACTCGTGGACTGCTACGGAGGGGTAAGGATAAGGTTGTGGTTTATTATTTTATATTTTATTACAGGAGATCGATGGCTTCGGGGAATTAGGTGTCTTGGTGAGTATAGGTGTAGTTTTTTATTTTTTACTTTATTTTAGGTGGCGATCGGCGGGCACAGGTAATGTATGAACTAATTTATTGTAGGTAACCACTGGCCACCAATGACATGTATTTAACATTTATTGGGGACACAGTAGGGCAATTTAAATAGCAGGATCAGTCTGATGAGAACTACTGCTCCCATCGAGCTGATCCTGCTGGCACGAGTGGACGGGGGACAGACATAGGCCGATGGGAGTAGTAGTGTCACATCGGCCTATGTCTGCCTGCACGCACACACCCGCACACACCCGCACACATCGCACAGACACCGCGCACACCCGCACAAACATCGCGCACACACCCCGCACACACACCCTGCACACACACTAATCATGACGGGTCTGGGAGGTGAGGCTGACCTGTGCGGCCGTGGGAAAGTTCATGTGAGTTCATGCAGTCAAGCATGAACTCACATGAACCCTCTGAGGGCACCGCGGCTACTTCAAATGAACAGCTGATCGGCATCACCTGATACCTCAGCTGTTCATTTGAAATAACCGGCGGGAAAGCGCAGCACAGAACGGGAAAGCCGGCGGTGAAGTCTTTTCACTGCCGGCTTCCCCGCCCAGGTCCTTCACTCCCCGCTCCTTGGAGCTGCGCTCCCCGCCCGGTCCTAACTTACGATCGGGATGGGAGGTGGCGAGGGGAGCGGAGGATCGGGGTGGGAGGCTGCGGGGAAGCAGTATGGGGCTGTGTGATTGTTTAAAAGCCGGCGGCTTTATACCGCCCGCCGGCTTTTAAACAATCAGGAGAATTCTCCCCCGCTGGGATGGCATTCTGATGACAGGCTGGATCGCGCTGCCATCCAACTTGTCATCCTTCACAGACACTGCAGAGCGCAGGCATTATGGGAACTTCCGATTCCGGTATCCGATATTGTAAAAGTATCGGAATTAAGTATCGGAATTCCGATACCGCGAATATCGGCCGATACCCGATATTACAGTATTGGAATGCTCAACACTACTGATAATCAATGTTAATACACAGTTTGAGTGTACAGCGGGGCGGGGGGAGGGGCAGGGGATGGATCTCTGCAGAAATAATGAAGATCTCCATTTTTTTTTTCTTTCCCGCATTTACAGTGGGGCGGTGCAGTCTGTCAGCCTATCAGCAGCGCACACACGGAGCGAACTGCTTTTTTTCACACAAGCAAGGGCATGTGTCATTGGCTGTGTATGTCACATGTCCTTGCCCTATAAGACCCAGCCATTTTCCCCGTCGCCACCATTTTCTCACTGCTGCAGCTGAGTGTTAGACGGCATTGCTGCTGCTGTTAGCGCTATATTGTGTAACTGAATTGCAAGCGAATTTTCTCTTAAATAGACAGAAAGGTTTAGGGAGTAGGGACTAGTTTGTAATTGCAGCCCTTTTGAGGGCTAGGTTACAGCAGTTCCTAGCACTTTTAGCAGGCAGGTCTGTGCTCTTAAATAGACAGATAGGTTGGGAGTAGTGACTAGTTGTAAGTCCAGCCCTTTTGAGGGCTAGGTTACATCAGTTCCTATCACTTTTTGCCAGGCAGGTCTGTTTTAGTGCTGTGCAAGTGTTTTTCATAGCATTTGGCTAATTCTAGCTAAGCAAATCCTTTTGGGCCTCTTGCAGTGTGTGTTAGTCAGTGGAGTAGCGTATCTGTGTTGCAAGGTACACCACCTGTGTATGTAATACAAATTTTTTACTGCACCTAGCCAAGTAAAACCTTTTGGGCATATTAGCAGTGTGTGGTACTCATTCTATTAGGCCATCTAACTAAGCTCCACCAGCTTTCAAATTACTAATAATTTTTAGCTGCATCTTGCCTGGAAAATAATTTTGGGCATATTAGCAGTGTGTGGTACTCATTCTATTAGGCCATCTATACTAAGCTCCACCAGCTTTCAAATTACTAATAATTTTTAGCTGCATCTTGCCTGGAAAATAATTTTGGGCATATTAGCAGTGTGTGGTACTCATTCTATTAGGCCATCTATACTAAGCTCCACCAGCTTTCAAATTACTAATAATTTTAGCTGCATCTTGCCTGTAAAATAATTTTGGGCATAGTAGCAGTGTGAGGTACTCATTCTATTAGGCCATCTATACCAAGCTCCACCAGCTTTGAAATTAATAATAATTTTTAGCTGCATGTAGCCCGGAAAAATTTTTTGGGCATAGTAGCAGTGTGTGGTACTCATTCCATTAGGCCATCTATACCAAGCTCCACCAGCTTTGAAATTAATAATAAATTTTAGCTGCATCTAGCCGGAAAATAATTTTTCTTCCCAATAGTGGTAGCAATAGAAATATGGGGCGCGCGCCTGGCTAACAAAAGTATAAGCTTCATAACAAAAAACACCAGCCTAGCGCACTGCATTAATAAGATGGCATCATCGTCTCTCCCAGTGCTAGGCCTACTACGCCGGCTAGCATTCCTGTGCCTAAAACACAATGTATGGGTCCGCGCTAGCCACTATGCTGAGGGGTCTAACGCTGCTGCTAACGCTTTATCACAATTCAATTGGCAGATTTTCACAGAGCTCCTCCCCAACGCCCACCCATCGGGCAACAGTTGCCCACCCTCCCTATGGGATCTAGTGGTGAATAGTTGATGCCATTAATCAGAGCGTCAGTTGCCCCGTCGACGTGGCAAGCATACGGTAAGGCATGGGAAGAGTGGACACGACTAGTAGCAGGCAGACGGGTTGACCAATGTGAACAAGCCAGATTACAAGTCACCATAGAATTTCTCCACCAGCTAATGATGAGGGGCATATCAGGGGCGTCAGCGCAGCGGTGTCTGACCGGAGTAGCATTTCACTTCCAACTACTGAATTGGGGAGATGTGACAAAGAGATTCATCATAGGACAATCCATAAAAGGGTGGAAAAGGGGTCAGCCAAGTCAGGAGTGTAGAAGTCCCATCCCGTGTCACTAAAACTGATTTCTCACATCATATCCCTAACACCATTAACATGACACTCACAATTTGAAGCAACACTACTGTCTACTGCATTTGCGATCACCTTCTTCAGGGCGCTATGCATAAGCGAATTAGTCCCTCAATCCAAAATTACCACCAGTGGAGGCTTATTACACCAGGACGTAGTCATAGCCAATAATGCAATACGTCTACGCATACGCAAATCGAAAACGGTTCCAGTGGGCAGGGGCACTTGGGTACTTCTACAACCCACAAACGGTACACTGAGTCGGGTAACAATATATAACCGTCAGATCACAAAGTAATTTCTTCCTATCACACATTGATGGAACGCCATTATCAAGATACCAGTTCCAAGCTATATTTAATAAATGCATAACATCGGCACGGAACCACCCCAAAGATTACGGGACACACTCATTCCGCATAGGCGCGGCCACGGAAGCAGCAAGAGCAGGACTGTCAGAAACGGAAGTTCAGAGGACAAGGAGATGGCGATCCACGTGTTTGGCGAGATACATAAGACCGGACTTGTTATCCTAATGTGGTTTGTTTCTTTTACAGGTGACGCTAAGCCAACAGTGTGGGTGATAGGCCGCTCGTATATATATTGGGCAGAAAAAAGGGCAAAAGTCCACCCAGGCGGGAGGAAATTAGAGTTTCATAACACATATTTCAACTGGAGAGGTATTAGAGGCCTGCTATGGCCACAGGTACTAATGGAGGTAATCAAGGTAGGGAGAGAGGCAAGAGGTCCGGTCATCTTAGTTATACAGGCCGGGGGAAACGACCTAGGTCATCACAAGAGCGCATAACTAATGGCAATAATGAAACTAGACACTGAGCGCTTCAGAGAATTTTTCACAAAACTAACTATAGTATGGTCAGAGATTGTGCCGATAGTGGTATGGCAAGGTGCGTGAGACATCACGGCCATCGAACGGACAAGGCGGGTAATAAATATTCGGATGGCAAAATTTAGAAGAGACAGAGGCGGTGTAGTGATACAACACCGACAACTGGAAGGAGATGAAGCAGGCCTCATACGGCCCAACGGTGTTCACTTAATGGATATTGGACTGGACATATTCCTGTCAGGACTCCAGGACGGAGTGGAACAAGCGTTAAGAGTGATGGATGGGGGTCAGAGTCCTGCATAAGAGTACGCAGGATCCTCCGTGGCCTGGAAATAGAAAGGACATGTTGGAGAGTTACACTTGTTGGCCAACTTGCCGTTGTGGAGACTCAGGGCATGCTGCAACAAGCTGAATTGTTTAAGAATTAAAATGCCTTTCGAATGGAATGAGTATAGAGTTAATAAAGCTGTGACCGATCCTCACCCATCCAGTTGTAAGAGTTACATTATTGTATTGTCAAGGAAAGGGGGGCGGGAGAGGGGCTGAGCGTCTGGGTTTGGTTGGGGGTTCCCACAGTCTGCCCAGGATAGATGCAGTTAAAAATTCTTATTAGATATACAGGCGGTGCAGCTTGATTCGCAGCTGGGCTACTACGCCCAAAATATTGCCTAGGCTAGATGCAGTTAAAAATTCTACGCTGACTAGTAGACACTGAAGCTTTGGAGCAGACCTCTGAGTAAACAGCTCTTCAGACTCAACCATCTGTGTTACCCCAAGCCATAGTGTATGTAGTTTCTTACGGTTAAAAGGGGGGGGTAGCGACCCAAGCCACCTGGAATTGACGATGCCAATGTCACGTAAAGCACAGCAAGGGGACTCCAAAAAGAGTCTCCATTTTTTCCAAAAATTGTGGCACAGACACCACTTAAGTGGCATCAATTGCCCCAGAGTTGCTTAAAACGGTTGGTGAGGTGATTTTACCAAATCCTCAAGCTTTTAGTCTCCCCAGGATGACACAGGGGTAGAAAAGTCCTTGCGGATCCATGATTTGTTCATCTTTATGAACGTGAGTCTGTCTACATTCTCAGTGGACAGCCGCGTGCGCTTATCTGTCAGCACACCACCAGCAGTGCTGAACACACGTTCAGAGAGAACGCTCGCTGCAGGGCATGACAAGATCTCCAAGGCGTGAGTGGCGAGCTCCGGCCACTTTTCCAGATTGGAATCCCAAAATGAGCAAGGGTCCAGTGACACAGTCAAGGCTTCGATGTTCACTTGGAGATACTCCTGTACCATCATCTCTAGGCGTTGACTATGTGTCAGACTTCTTGTCTCCTGTGGCCTTGCAAAGGATGGTCTAAAAATGTGGTGAAAAGATTGCACAAAATTGCTGTTACCAGCAGATACTGTGTTACTGTTACGGTTTGAGTGATGAAGACTCGACAGTCCCACGGTTGGCAAGTTAGAACTGTGAGATTCACTACGTGCACCACTGGTGTTTTGTGGAAAAGCACATGTAAGATTCTGCCACAGCCTCTGCTGATACTCCTCCATGTGTGAATCCCTTTCTATGGCAGGAATTATTTCGGCAAATTTACTTTTGTACCGGGGATCTAAGAGTGTGGCAACCCAGTAGTCGGGATTACTTCGAATTCTGACAATCCGTGGGTCATGTTGCAGGTAGTGCAGCAAGAAGGCACTCATGTGTCTTGTGCATCCAGGAGGACCAAGTCCTTGTTGTGTTGGTAGCGAGGTAAGAATCATGCTTCCTTCCTCTGACCTCTCCCCCCAACCTCGCACAACAGAAATGTGATCAAGGTCTCCCTCATCTGATGAGTCTTCCATGCCCATTGCCAGTTCATCCTCCACTTCTTCCTCGGCTCCTGCACCTTCCTCAACAGTTTGGCTGCTACCATGCGCCCTGGTTAATCCCTCTCCCCCACCCTCCCATGCCTGCCGCCTTGGTGCTGCCGACCGTCTGGACCTTGGAGATGTTATCCCTTCCGCATACGACTCTTCCTCTACTTCCTCCACCTCCTCTTGTCCCACCACCTGACTCTGAATTCTGTTTAACATGTGCTCCAGCATGTAAATCACCGGAATAGTCATGCTGATAATGGCATCGTCAGCACTAAACATCTTCGTCGCCATTTCAAAACTGTGCAGAAGGGTGTGTGGCGCCCCTGAGGGTTCAGTCGCCACAGAGGTACTGCATCTCACCCAGAGGTGTGGTATCTCACCCTCAGGTAAGGAAGGAGTATGGCTCGGGACCCTAACACCTGCATCCAACACATACCCGCAGTGGGGGTAGGGCGAGATTACTCCTAAGGGATAGCACAGTCCCAGGTCCCTAGCTGGCGGGAGGGTCCTACGTAGTGGGTGTGGGTGGAGAAAGCAGCTTAGGGGAGCACATGACAGGGAGAGTATAAATAGAAAGCCATCTTAGAAAGAGCAAGCCTGTCAGAGGAGGAGAAGTGACAGGAGCATAGGCTCTGCATGAGCTCTGCTCCGGAGGCGGGCCTAGCCTGGAGGCCCAGGACTGAAGGAGAGAAGAGAGGAGTGGGAGCAGGAAGGCTCCAGGAACCGAAGGGACCCTAGGGGTACGGGCCGTGCAGAAGGCCACCCGTACGCCCGCTGCTACCAGGAGGTAGAGGGGTCAGGCCAGATAAGGGGAACCGGTTCCTCAACTAGCGGAGAAACAGCAAGGCTCAACTAGAAACCGGAGGTTGCAGGATTTCATGTACTGCAGGCCAAAGTCCACACCAGTCTCACTAAGAAGGTAGCCACATAGGACCCAGGGGACGGAACACACGTCGCCCGCCAAGGCACGAGGTTACCGGATAGAAGTGTCACTGGGTGTAAGGTGCAGGGAGAAGGCCAGAGAAAGGACACACAGAAGGGGGTCCTGCTTATTACTCCGGAGCTATCTGGGGGTGGACTGAGCCCCTCACTGAGTACGCACAGCACGACGGGGGAGATGGCTCTGGTACCTGTAATCTGGACTGCAACAACTGTGAGTAAAGATCTTGGGACTGCATCACACGGACTCTGTGTTCATTACTGACTCCCTGCACTACAACCACCATCATCCACCCACACTGCCCTGAAGCTACACTCTTCCTGTGGGGAGTAATAATACCATTGCTGCAAAACCACCAGCTTCAGAGGACTGTTCCGCAGTGGCGGCCCCTTTGGCCGCACTCCACAGGTGGCGTAGTCGGACATTATAAAACCCATATATACAAATTACCCTTGGATTGACTGCCCTGGGTCACGGACCGGGTCACCGTCACAGTGACTACAACCCCCAGCGTCTACCGGCCCGGCTCAGGGTACCCCACGGCCCAGGGGGCGCATCAGCTTCATAGGTCCCTGATCTGAGACCACTCCTGCAGCGTGATTTGCCCCACCTCTGGATCTCGTTGGCCCAGGCTATACGTCAGAACGTATTGCACCAGGGCTTGTCGGTGCTGCCACAGTCGCTGCAACATGTGCAGAGTTGAATTCCACCGGGTAGGCACATTGCATTTCAGCCGATGAACTGTCAGGCCCAACGACTTCTGTAGAGATGTAAGTCGTTGAGCTGCAGGATGCGAACGGCGGAAGTGAGCACACAGCGACCGTGCCCTCTGCAGAAGGCCATCTAGTCCGGGATAGTGGGCTAAAAATTGCTGGACAACCAAGTTCAACACCTGAGCCATACAAGGCACTTGTGTGACATTGCCCCGGCGAAGGACCGCACCCAGGTTTGCAGCATTGTCGCACACGGCCTTCCCTGGTTGCAGGTCCAGTGGAGACAACCATTCATGAAACTGGGTCTCCAGAGCTGACCACAACTCCTCAGCTGTGTGACTCACATTTCCCAGACATTTCAAAGTAAACACCGCCTGATGCCATTGAGCCCTGCTGCCAGCATAGTAAGGAGGTGTGCAGGATTTCTTCTGCGCAGTTAGAAAGCGGATGGCATTACCAGACAGGCTTTGGGTGCAGGTGGAGGACCGAATGGAGGTTGAGGAGGCAGAAGCAGTGGAGGAACTTCTAGATAAAGAGGATTGATGCACAACTCGTGGGGACGGCAAGACTTGGACAGCAGCCCCTTGTCCTGCTGTCACCATAGTTACCCAGTGCCCAGTCAGCGACATGTAACGCCCCTGTCCATGCCTACTCGTTCAAGTGTCTGTGGTGAAATGCACCCTGTCACACACAGAGTTTCTCAAAGAAGCGGTGATGTTGTGTGCGATATGCTGGTGGTGCGCAGGCACACCTTTCTTTGAGAAGTAGTGCCGACTGGGCATCTGGTACTGGGGCACTGCGACGGACATAAGGTCTCGAAAATCCTCTGTGTCCACCAGGCGGAAAGGCAGCATTTCTGTAGCCAAGACCTTGCAGATGGTGAAATTCAACCTCTTAGCTTTCTCATGGCTAGGAGGAAATGGTCTTTTACTTGTCCACATCTGAGGGACCGAGGGCTGGCTATTGTGCTTTGACGGGGTTGAGTAGGGTGTCCCCGGCAAACTGCCGGTCTGTGAAGAAGATGCAGGCGGAAAAGTTAGGTTGCCTTGATCCAAAGGTGGTGCTCTCGATGTCGGAGAGAGCTCAACACCAGCTGGTGTTTCCACTTCCAAATGAAATGATGACCTGCCAATCACACTGGCTGTTGCGGGTAAAGAGGTGGCAGGTCTGCGTCCAAAAACATGTGTGACTGCTGTCCCCCCAGTCACAGAGGATGAAGAGACCGCGGATGCACAAGATGGGGCACATGGTGGTTGGCCCGGCCCGCTAGGCCGCATTGTAGCACAGTGAGCTTCCCACTGCAACTTATGCTTCATATCCATGTGACGGTTAATGCATGAAGTACTCAAACTATGTATTTTTTGGCCTCTACTTAGCTTTTGGTGACAAATATTACAGATAACACGAGTTGGGTCATCCTTATCGATCTGAAAAAATGCCCAGGCTATGCAAGGCTTAGAGCCCATGTGACCTGAAGAGCCACCACGACTTGTGGTGAGAGGCAGAGTTGTGGTTGAGGATGCAGTTGTTGACGTGCTTCCAGTACTCCGTCTCTGTCCAGGAAGGCGCAACCTAACCTCGTCGTCAATAGCATCTGTGACTCCCAGTTGCGCTTGGTATCACAGATCCTAGAAGAGTGCATTGATGGAATCCTCCACAAGAGGCCCCCATAAACATTCACACATCTTCACCTTCCACCTCAGACCAGCAGAGGGAGCCCGTTAGGGATATAAATAGGGAAGGTGGAGCTAGGCAGTTCAGTTCCTCTGAAGAGTTCCTGCAGTAGAGAAGCCTAAGAGAGGTCATTCTGCAGTGGAGCTCAGTCTAGTCTAGAGAACTCAGTTAATAGTTCAGCAGTGGAGCACAAGGCTCCTGCTAGCTAGATTCAGGGAGCCCAGTTAGAGCTTAAGGTGTGCCGGCGCCATAAGATCAGTGAAGCGAGGCAAGCTGCCATTAGTGTGTATAGCCTAGTGAGGGCCCGAGTAGGCCGAAGGCGAGTGGAGAGTTAGTACATAGGGGGCAGAGGAGCTTCGCCAGCTCACCCCGAAGCATTTACCGGACACCGGATCCGAGCTTACCGGGATCTCTATGACCCAGTAAGGCATAACCGGAATCCCTGGAGAACTACAAGTCCCAGGATCGCTAAGGTGCTGATACGTAACAGAGCCAGGAGACGCTTAGGCCCCGCATACTGGGAGCGTGAACTCCAAGACAAGGCCCTACCACAAGGTCAGCCAGCGCAGGACAGAGATAAAGTTAGGCCTAGCTCCAGGCAGGTCAGAAACTTACTACGCAGAGGCAAGAAACAGGAGGCCCTACACCCGCTCATTGGGGAGGATCCTGATATGCACCCTTCACCCTACAGTGCTCTGGGATGTGCCTGAATTTCCACCAGTAAAAGGTACTGAAGTGACTACCGTGTCCGTTCCTGTTCTTGCTCTGACCCAGCTGGGTCTCGCCTGTCCTGCATTCCCCCTGCATACGCTGCCCTGAGGCCTAGCTCCACCTGTGGGGAGCTATACAATTGAGCTGCCTTATCACCGGCCTCAGTGGACTGCTGCAGCGCTGGTGCTTCTCACCAGATACCACAGGTGGCGTCACGAACTCTTATAAAATTAACAATTATCCACCCTTTTAAAGAGTGACCCCAGGGTACGGGCCCGGGAGCCGACCACCACGACTTCCCCAAGGCCAGGCAAAGGCCCGGGTACCGAGTCATCCCCATCCCCTGGGCTAGTCACATCCTCCTCCACCTCCTCTGCTGACCTCATCGACTGGCTGACTGGCACCCTGTGTGTTCTCACACCCGTCGTCCTCAGAGCCAACCTCTTCCTGCCCTGACCGAAAAGTCAAGTTGTTGCTCCATCATCATCGTCTTCCTCATTGTCTCCACCAACAGGAGTTACAGTTTGGGAACGAGGGTCTACATTATGCTCAGAACCTTCTTCATCTTGTCCTGGATCCGACTCATAAAGATTCTGGGCATCAGTGCAGATCATTTCCTCGTCTGGATTAACAGAAGCTCTGGAGCAGACCTCCATTTCCCAGGCTATACTATGAGTAAACATCTGTGCAGACTCAACCATCTGTGTTACCCCATACTCAGACGGGCAGCTGGAGACTTGGGAGCTGTGAGGAAGCAAGTGCGATTGGGGTGACACCTCTGAGGACTGGAGTATTTGTGATGTTGAAGTTGAGGTGGAGGAGAGCCCACTTGAAGGAGCACTTGATATCCGTTGAAGCACCTGCTGTTTTTGTGCCTCATCTGGAATTTGTAGCGATGGGCGTGTCTGTAAGAAAGGGATCGTATCACATTGTCCACGAAAAGAAGTAGACATCTTAGTTTGGCTGGAAGATCGTCTTTCTTCTGCAGATGTTACTCCCCCCCCACCGCGGGGCGGCTCGACCCACCAGCGGACAGGCATCAGTATTGGGAGAGGGGGGCTGACCGTCAGGGTCCACCGCGGCTTTGGCACAAACCCGGCGACACGGAGGTCGCACGGGCAGGAACGGACTGGCCGTGTCGGCTTCGCACTCCAGCGTAATCCCTCCGCCCGCTCGCGCCCGTAACCTCAAAGGGATGCGCAAGCGGCTTTTCTTCCCAGGGTTGTTCCCCGCCCAGCAGGAATGTGGGGGAGCACAGGTCGGCCTTCCACTGTACTCCCTTACCTCCCTCGCCCTCTTTCCTTCTTCCGTTCTCCATCTAACCCCTCGGCTCTGTGCTGTCCACTCTCCTCCAGCTCTCTCCTTCTCACAGGTGGACTACCGCGTGTATTCACACTGTGTCGAATCTTTTGGGCCCAGGCATAAGAAGTTGTCGAGGTAATGGATAATATGTGCCCCCTTAGAAACGTCCATTACAACCCATTCGAGGAAGCAACTAAACGCCTCAAATAGTGAGCAGGATCTGGACCACCCCATGGGCAAACAGCGATCTATATAATATGCTCCTTCCCAGAAGCAGCCCAATAGGTGGACACTATTCGGAGGCACAGGTAGTAAGTAACCGGAACGCAGCATCAATGTCTGTTTTGGCCATTAGGGTGACCCTTCCCAACTTCTTGATCCGCCTGATTGCCTTGTCAAAGGATGTACAGTATATACTACTGTACTTGGTTTCGCGTCGATGTTGTCGTTTACTGACCTGCCCCTTGGATATGACAAATGGTGGATTAGTCCGAATGTATTGGGTTCCATTTTTATCACAACTCACAACGGGGATACCACTACTTCTTTTTTTTTTTTAATTTTCTTGTCACGACATCTGGGTGTTGGTAGGCTGATTTTAGATTTTTACTCCAGCCTTTCTTGATTTTAGAAGGGCATGACATGCCTATATCTGTGTCTCCCCCTCCTTTTACTCCTCCACCTCTTTTCTTTTCGCATGACTATATGTACTTGTCACTTTTCCATCTGTTAGTTGTGTCTTCTGAGCAGTTTGTCAGCTTTTGGACACCTTTGAAGTGTTTTCTATGTGTTTCTATGTGTTTTTGTTTGCCTGCCATTGGTTTTAACGGTGTTCGAAGGTGTCCGACGAACAGTTCGACGAACAGTTCGGCGAACATACGGGTGTTCGACGAACCGAACTCGAACACTACGGGGGTGGCTCAACACTATTTATAAGTGTTATTAGTAAAAGCAAATAACATAAGGCATATAATAGAGCTGTCTTTGCATTAAAGCCTTCCTTTATTCTGAAAGTATAGTAAAACTAGATATAGCCAGTTTCTAAGGAATTTTGACACAATTTACGACTTTGTTTTTCCCAACTTAAATATTCCTTTTTAGGTAATGAAATGTAAGCCATTCCCACTTTCCTTATCTTTGTGGATAGTAATAAAAAAGCGTGTCCAGGCATCTGAGAGTAGACAAGTCTGGGACACAGACAGAATTGGTCTTGTTTCTCCGATCGATCGACTCCCTGATTTGATCAAAACTGGCAAACATGTTAAATAAAACTTTCTATACAGGTTTCCACATCAGGAGGCAGAAAGGACAAATGAACAGCAGGTGAAGAATTGGTTTTATTTATTTTTTACGGTATAAGTGATTAGATGACTTTTTTCTTCGCGTTGGTGCGATTACAGCGATAACAGATTTATGGTGGGTTTTTTGTTTGGCAGCTGTCACACACTGAAAGACGCTTTTTATTGTAAAAACAAGTTTCTGCATTTCCATATTTTAATAGCTATAATTTTTCCATATTTCGTACGACAGAGTCATGTGATGGTGTGTTTTTTGCGGGACGAGTTGACGTTTATATTGGTACCATTTTTGGGCAAATGAGCTCTTTTGATTGCTTTGTCTTCTGATTTTTGGGAGGCAAAATGAACCAAAACCAGCAATTCAGGAATTGTTTTTTGGGGATTTTTTTATGCCATTTTGCGCATGGTAAAATTGATGAGGCAGATTTATTTTTCAGGTCAGTTACATTACTGCGATACCACATTTATATTGTTTTTTTATGTTTTGTTGCTTTTACACAATAAAAACTATTTTAAAGAAACAATAATTATTTTTTCATTGCTTTATTCTGAGAGCTGTAACTTTTTTATTTTTCTGCGCACAGAGCTGTGTAGTGGCTTGTTTTTTGCAGGGCAAGATAACGTTTTCAGATATACCATTTTTATTTACATTCATCTTTATGATCGCGTGTTATTCCAATTTTTGTTTGGCGTTAAGATGATTAAGAATAGTTTTCTGTCTCGTTTTTCATTTCTTTTTTTTTCCGGTGTTCATTGAAAGGGTTAACTATAGGGACAGTTTTATAGGTCGGGTCGTTACGGACACGGCCATACCAAATATGTTTACTTCTTTTTTTTTTTTTATTCAGATAAATGTATTTATTGGATTAATATTTTTTCTTTATTTTGTGTATTTTTTTTAAATATTTTTATATATTTTTTTACTTTTTTACCTTGTCACAGGATGGGACATCAACCTTCCCTGCCCTGATCGCTGACTGCAGAGGATTAGATCGCCGTGTGGCAGGTAGGGAAGAGGCTTGTCAGCTCCTGCTCTGAACAGGCACTGCAGGCCACCTTTCCTGAAGGACACTGTGGCCATCTTGGGACCCGGGGTCACAATGGAGACCATCAGCACAACATGATTGCGTTGCATTGTGCTAATAGGAGCATCTGTGATGCTCATCTATGTCGCTGTCACTATTGACAGTGACATCAATGTTTAAAAACCTGCGATCGGTGCTGGCAACGATCATGTGCATTGCTGCAGGGTGTCAGCTCTCATATAGAGCTGACACCCGCACTCGATTGCGGCGGCGCTCAGCATGAGCCCTCTCAATCGTGAAGCAGCATATTTATGGCGGTTTGCAGGAAAGCTGCTCCTGCAGTGCTGTATATATTCGGTGCATGTCAGGAAGTGGTTAAAACCTTAAAACACACTGGGTGCATTAAGCAAAAGGAGGGGACTGCCTCTTTAACCTGTACAAATATATACATTTTTTACTATACAAAAAATATGGTGACCCATGTATAATCCCATTAAAAGACAAGGGGGCACTCCACCGTGAGAAAAAAAAAGAGCAAATCTCCAGAGGTGACAAAGCTTCTTTACCATGAAAACTACTGTATTAATCCGTGGAATAGTCAACCTTGGGAACTGGTCAGAGCAAGAACAGTCAATACATTAAAAAAGGCTTAGATGACTTCTTAGAAAAAATGGATATGTGTAAAATTCTTGTTCTGTGTGTTGATCCAGTCTGATCGAACGGGAAAATTTGTTCTTTTGGGCATGTTGGTTCATGCATTATGGTTTTATCTATACCTCCTTCACATTATTCACATCGTCGATTCAAAACATAAGAAAGTCATTTTGAAATGAGGGCATATTTATGACATGGAGGGGGTAGCCTGCTTGCGACTAATCCTTATGAGTGAAAATGGAGAGGCACTGAGGTGGATGCACATCTATTCATTATATGGATTGCCGCTGCAGGGGGATTGACCAGATTCCACGTCCACCGGAATAGAACAGCTGATCAGTGTGGACATGGTGAGACAAACCCTTTAAATGAAGCAAAAATGTTCTACTAATATGTCCTATATACAGAGATGATTCCCTGTACATGAATCTTATGATTCCATTATGGTCACTTTCAATATAGATTTATGAGGCTTTTACAGCTGACCTCACAGATTGTCACGCTTGTCAGGAATAGTTACACAACAATGGTATTTTCGATAATTTAGATAAATATCTCTGCACCATTTTCCAGGCTGTTCTAATGTCAGCTCCAATATTCATTAAAGTGTTATGGGCAGCATGAATCTGAGTCTGGATACACGACTGCATCCACATTTCAGCAAAAATATGGATAGAAATTCCGTCCATCTTCTCTCCGCTCTGCTGTGGGTGATTGCCAGGTTTCTCATGTGTGTACATTGGGAGAGACCTGTCAATCTCCTCTACTGGTGCTAGAAAATGCTGACCAGGGGCAGCACCATACTAATCTGTCTCTGCCTATAGCCCCATGATGAATCTTCAAACAATATATTCTCTGAAGTATTTAAATCAGAAAGCTGATGATGAATAATGCTGTACATCCCACCTAATGAAATATACTAAATGAAAAATAAATTTAGACTTATGCATGTATACAGTAGCACCTTGCATCCTGAGCTTTCTAATTCATGTACAGAATGTCAGACATAAAATAGACTAACACACATGTATTGTTATGTGTCAGGGTAAATTTAGATTCCATTAATGGCAAATGGGTACAATTCTGAATTTCATTGTGTAGTGTAGGGAAAATATATACCTTTGTACCGTGTTAGCCAGTAGATAGAAAAATATTAAGATTCGAGGTCCTCAGTGGTTGATATCTTTTAATGGCTAACTGAAAAGATGGTAAAAAGGTGCAAGCTTTTGAGACTACTCAGGTCTCTTCATCAGGCATAGTATAACACAAAATATGAAGAGTCACATATTTATACACAATGGGACACAGAAATAATGTAATAGATGAGACAGGTAACGTAAAGCCGAGCTATTACTGTTTTAGTCTTCTTCAACAGTTTAACAGTGGAATTTAATCTGAAACAAGGCCAGTGCAATTCAGGGATATTTCAGCAACAATCTTCATTACAGTACAGTCTGAGTTTCTTGAGCAACCGGTTCCAGTAACAATACAGTAGTTTCTTCACAAGGCACAGTATTACAGTCTCTTCAGTAGCATAATTCAGCATAGATTAGATCTCTTAGCAGCACACTTCTATGCATACACAACCACAGGCTTTTTCTTCACAAGGACACAAAAGTACACAGCACTCTTTATCCTGCATGGAGATGGAGGGGGGGAGGGTTTGATGAGGGAGATTATCCCTGTGACACAATTCCTTCCAGTCCTTATCTTCCTGCCCGATAATACTCTGCACTGTTAGTTCAGAGAGTTTATCTGACCTGTGTTTAGTTTCTCTCCTGATCTGAATCCTGTTCAGTTGCCTTCTGTCAGATCCAGATAACACACCACCTTTCTCTTCAGCTTCAGCCAGACTACAATAGCAAGTTCCCCACAATCCCCCTGGGACTCTGCTAAAACACTCCTTGTCTCCTGTGACTATGTTAACCCCTCTAGTTGCTGGATGCTTCTGAAGCACAACACTTCCTGTCTCCAGTGCTTGTGTTATTTATAACAGTTGCTGGATGCTTTGGAAGCAACAGCACTACTTCTGATTGTCACACTCTTCCCTCCTTTTTGAATATCGTCCTTGACATTCGTCTTAATTGGTCAATCTGACCAATTCTGAGACAGTGGTGAAATCTTAGTAAATCTTATACACTGCTCAAAAAAATAAAGGGAACACTTAAACAAGAGAATATAACTCAAAGTAAATCAAACTTCTGTGAAATCAAACTGCCCACTTAGGAAGCAACACAGATTGACAATCAATTTCCACAGATGGGGATTGGGCTCACAGCCCAACACCGTGCAGGATGCTTGTCATTTGCCACAGAACACTAGGATTGGCAAAGTCGCCACTGGCGCCCTGTGCTCTTCACAGATGAAAGCAGGTTCACACTGAGCACATGTGACAGACTTGACAGAGTCTAGAGACACCATGGAGAGCGATCTGCTGCCTGCAACATCCTTCAGTATGACCGGTTTGGCAGTGGCTCAGTAATAGTGATGAGCGAGCATACTCGCAAGTACTCGGATACTCGGTTCCACTCCCTGCATGTTTGGCGCTCTTTAGAGCGCCAATTAACACGCAGGGATTGCCTGCCACTGATTGTAATGCCGCAGCCATGGTGGTTGTGGCATTACAGTGATTGGATGGCCGCACAGTGTCATCAGGTCTATATCAGACCTGCTCCGCTGTGCTCGTCACAGTCACTCCGGAATCAGGCAGAGTAGGGAGAGGTGCTGCTGCGTCAGGGAGAAATTTGCTTATGTATCAGGTAGTGTAGGGAGAGAAAACGTACATTACACATATCCATCTTAACAAACAGTCCTTTTGAGGACTAACTAATCCATCTGCAGAGATATCAGGCAGGCAGGGTATATAGGCAGGCAGTGTATATAGCAGACTGCAGTGCATATAGCACAAGAGGCTCCATTCCAATTCTGCCTTCTGCTGCTGTTAGATATTTATATACAAAGACCCAAGTCTCAGGGGCCAGGAATACTTTTTTTCGGATCTTAATCCTCATTATTTGCTTAAAAAGCAATCCAAAGAACACTGTTTTTCTGCGCCATTTGCTTGTTGGCACTGCAGAATACAGCCAGGTCCTTTCCATATTACAGCGCTAGAAATCCAGCCATTTAAAACTGCGTTTTCTCCGTCACACGGATCACATATACATTTTCAGAAAATGCTGCCATTTTTGGCCTCCTTTCCAATTTTTTTTCACTGTGTCAACAAAGTTTTTGACACCGGTTTGCTGTTCAAACTAGTTACCTACAGGCCAGGTATTTAAAACTCTGTTTTCTCTGTCACAAGGATTACATATACGTTGTCAGAAAATACTGCCATTTCTGGCCTCCATTAAAAATTTCCTTCAGTGTGTCAGTGAAGCAATTGACACCAGATTGCTGTTCAAACTACTTACCTACAGGCCAGGTATTTAAAACTGTGTTTTCTCCGTCACACGGATTACATATGCGTTATCAGAAAATACTGCCATTTCTGGCCTCCATTAAAAAAAATTTTCAGTGTGTCAGTGAAGCAATTGACACTAGATTGCTGTTCAAACGACTTACCTACAGGCCAGGTATTTAAAACTCTGTTTTCTCCGTCACACGGATCACATATAATTTCGCTCCAAACTCCGTCATTTGTAGTGAGCGTGGAAGATACTGTCCTCCATTTAAAATGGGAAATTGTGCCACAACAAACACCCACATCTTCTCGCCTGACCTGCCTGTCCCAATTTCTAGGGGACCGCAGCACACCACTATTGAACCCAGAGCAGTGTCAAAAGGTTGTTGGTTGGATAGCGGATAATGCTTCCAGTCACTTGGCCACCACCACCACCACCACCCTGTCTTCCACATGGTCAAGTCTCAGTAGCCGTGAGTCTGGACCGCATATTCCTCACCCTGATCCACCTTCCTCCCACCATGCTGAGTACCCAGAGACAACTGATCCCACACTTGGACACTCTGAAGAGCTCTTCACTTTTCCATTTATAGATTCGGGCCTCTCGCCCGGTCCACTTGAAGCAAGGCAAGAAGAGATCGCATGTAGCGATGCCCAAATATTTGATCAGCCATGGTCACACACAGCGAGGTGGGAAAGTGTCACAAGGGGTGGACGATGATGAGAAACAATTGGCAGAAAGTAGGGAGGAGGACCAGGGTGCGGAAGTGGAAGACGAGGTGGTGGATGATATAGTAACTGACCCAACCTGGCAGGAGGACATGCAGAGCGAGGACAGCAGCACACAGGGGGAGGGAGGCAGAGCACCCCAACAGGCAGGAAGAAGCAGTGTGGTGGGCGCAGACAGAAGGCAGGCAACTGTTCCCTGTAACACCAACATGAAAGAAGTTGCCAGTACAACTGTTAGGTCTTCCCGAGTCTGGTTGTAGTCTGGCACGCATGGCCGAGTTTATGTTACGCTGCCTTTCCCATGACCCTCGCGTTCTCAAAATTTTGGGTGACAGCCGTTACTGGTTGGTGACACTTCTAGACCCACGCTACAAGGAGAACTTTATATCTCTTATTCCTGAGGCGGACAGGTCTACAAGAATTGGGCAGTACCAGAAGGCCCTTGTTGCGGAACTATTAAAAAAATTCCCATCTGAAAACGCTGGCGGCAAAGGGCACACTTCGTTGGACAACCAAGGAGTACAGGCGAGAGAGACACAACTTCAATCCAGCAGAGGCAGGGGAACACTGTCAAAGTTCTGGGAGAGTTTTCTCAGACCCTCCCATCGGACAGGCCCTGAGGCGTGGGGTACTCTCACAAGGAGTGCAAAGTTTGGGAAGATGCTGAGGGAGTACCTTGATGACCATACCAACGTCCTCCGTGATTCCGCTGTGCCTTATAATTATTGGGTATCCGAGCTGGATACGTGGAATGAACTGGCTCTCTATGCCTTGGAGGTCCTGGCGGGTTTTTAGTGCCGCTGGTGGAATTATTATTGATAAGCGGATCCGCCTGTCAACTGAAAATGCTGACAGGCTGACTCTTATAAAAATGAACAAGGGCTGGATTGGGCCAGACTTCTCAACACCACCGAATGATAGCAGCGTAACATAAACTCCAATCCAGTGTCTTTTCTTGGGAGGTGTATTCCCATGCACCTTTTCACACCAACACATGGGTATACGCTTCCTGATTTTGGCTATTTGCTCTTCTCCTCCTCCTTCTCCTCATACTCCACCACCATATCACCAGGGTGACCGTGGTCCGTGATGCAACACCCACCTAATTTTTTTAAAGGGTGTTTATGATGCCAGTAAAAAAAATTTTCATACAGTATGTTCATGTATACCCCCCAGGGGCAAATGTTTGTCAGCCCATACACTTAGTGCATGGGCATTACAAGTATAGGAGGCCCGCTCCTTTCTAATGGGAACATTTTTTTATGAGGCCCTCCTCCACGTCTCTTCCAAGGGGCTTTGAAGTGCCTCCAAATTTTTGGCAGCCCTTGCATTCACTGCATTGGCCAACACTATAGGAGACTCTCTCCTTTCTAATGGGAATTTGTCGTTACTGTGGCCCTGCTCTGCGTGTCTTTAAATTCTTAGTGGGGTTTTTCCTAAAATTGGTCAGCCGTTGGACTTACTGCATACCCTATAACTGTAAAGCAGACTCTCTCCTTTCTAATGGGAACATGTTGTACCTTGTAACTGTGGCCATGCTCTGTGTGTCTTTAAATTCTTAGTGGGGTTTTTCCTAAAATTGGTCAGCCATTGGACTCACTGCATACCCTATAACTGTATAGCAGACCCTCTCCTTTCTAATGGGAACATGTCGTTATTGTGGCCCTGCTCCGTGTATCTTTAAATTCTTAGTGGGGTTTTTCCTAAAATTGTCAGCCGTTGGACTCACTGCATACCCTATAACTGTATAGCAGACCCTCTCCTTTCCAATGGGAAAATGTCGTACCTTGTTACTGTGGTCCTGCTCTGTGTGTCTTTAAATTCTTAGTGGGGTTTTTCCTAAAATTGTCAGCCATTGGACTCACTGCATACCCTATAACTGTATAGCAGACCCTCTCCTTTCTAATGGGAAAATGTCGTACCTTGTTACTGTGGCCCTGCTCCGTGTATCTTTAAATTCTTAGTGGGGTTTTTCCTAAAATTGTCAGCCGTTGGACTCACTGCATACCCTATAACTGTATAGCAGATCCTTTCCTTTCTAATGGGAACATGTCGTACCTTGTTACTGTGGCCCTGCTCCATGTATCTTTAAAATCTTAGTGCTGTTTTTACTAAAATTGGTCAGCCGTTGGACTCACTGCATACCCTATAACTGTATAGCAGACCCTCTCAAGTCTAATGCGAACATGTCGTTATTGTGGCCCTGCTCCGTGTATCTTTAAATTCTTAGTGGAGTTTTTCCTAAAATTGGTCAGCCGTAGGACTCACTGCATACCCTATAACTGTATAGCAGACCCTCTCCTTTCTAATGGGAACATGTCGTACCTTGTTACTGTGGCCCTGCTCTATGTGTCTTTAAATTCTTAGTGGAGTTTTTCCCAAATTTTGGCAGCCCTTGCAGTAACAGCATGGGCATTACCACTATAGGAGACCCGCTCCTTAATAATGGGAACATTTTTTTTACTGAGACCCTCCTCTATGTCTCTTCAAAGGGGTATTGGGTTGTGTCCAAATTTTTGACATTCCTTGCAGTCACTGGATACGCAATAACAGTATAGGAGACCCACTTGTTAATAATGGGAACAACAAAGCATAGCCGGCTGATGGCTCTCTAACAATAGCGAGGGCCGACTTCTGGCCTTTTAAGAATAGTAAGGGCCGTCTGATGTCCCTATAAAAATAGACTTTAGGACTTTCAGAGTCCCTCCATCATAAATAAAACAGGATGTGTCTGATGATGTGTCACACACCACATTGCCAGATAAGGTTGTAAAATGTTAAAATGACATTTCCCGGTGAATTCATTTGTCTTAAAAAAAAAACGTAAAAAAAGCAAAACAATAGGATCTTTCTTTAGTATAAAAAACAGCGTCACCAATTTAACAACAATGTAATCACATTGTTCAGCTCAAGCACCTCCTCCTCCATCTCCGAAATGACCACATCAGTCACAAGCTGACAGCACTGCAGCACTGGCCAAGCGGCAACAGGTTGTGCTGAAGATAACATGCTTAATGCTTAATTGACAAACCGCCCAGCGCTGCAGAGTTGTTGAAAGCTGTAACACAGCAGCCTGATCTGTGGCTCTCACCGCTGAACATACAGCCAGGCATGCTCATGTGTGACAATGGGCAGAACCTGGTGGCGGAGAAATGACAGCCAGGGTAGATAAGGTTTCCCTCTATGCCAGTCCTTTCACTGAGCTAAAGAATATGGCTGTGGTGAAATACAACTCCCACTGAGAAGCTGTTTCAGATTGAAAAACATTGTGCCCACCAGAGGATTTGATTCTGAGGGCTAACCTTTCTCCCCCGCTCAAGAGCCCCATAGCAGCTGCAAAGTTAGCGCTATAATGTACTCTCCTGAGGTAAAAGCCAAGGCACACCAGAGGATTCTATGGTGGGACCGTCCAACCCTGCCAAGAAGCAGTCCTGGCTAAGAAAAGTGTGTGGAAGGGTTCCCGGACACTCTATGGCTGCTTTTTTACTGAGGAGGAAACACATGCAAACACGGGGAGAACATACAAAGTCCTTGCTGATGTTGTCCTTGCTGGGATTTGAACCCAGGATCCCAGTGCTGCAAGTCTTCAGTGCTAACCACTGATCCAATGTGCTGCCGTTCACCCTCTAATATCTAACAGGCTGGAGAAATTTGCACTTACTGCCACTCTATCTTCACCTCCTTTGTGAGAAAATGTATTTGGGCAGCCACTTAGTCTACCAAATAAAATTCCTGAGAAGGAAATTGGGGATGGCTTCGCTACTGGTACTGGGGGCCATGCTAATACCATGGCATCGTACCATAGTTTGCTGTAAATATTCCAGGCTGGTAGGAGGCAAGCAAATTCCCACAGAAAAGTACCAGCAGTAATGTTCAGGCCACATTTCAAGTGCAAGCAGCTTTAGAGGACTTCCTGGGAGAAATGACATGCAGGGTGGATACGGTTTCCCTCTATGACAGTCCTTTCACCGAGCTAAATACAACTCTCAACAAAAAAAGTTGTGGACTGGCTCCGTACCGTCCCTGGCCACATTCACCTGTCCACGTGTTTGTGGTTAGGCGGTCCTTCCCAGTAAGTGCACTGGGGAGGGCACGGGTAATATTGTGGGACCCGTGCTTGTGGAAGGCGGAGGCGATACCGGGAACTATAGTGGCGGCTGGGGACCAAGTATGGACACCCGGCCGCCGCCGGCATGAGGTTGTGAAAAGCTTCCACCTCCACAAGCCTAAAAGGCCACATTTCAAGTGCAAGCAGCTGTCAAAAATTTGGCAGTATATTATTGCAGCCTGTGGGTGGGTTGGTGGCTGGCTGCATACTTGCGCTTGCATTCCAAGGAATGGTGTAGGGACAACTGAACGCTGCAGTGGGACAAAGACGTGGACGGTGATTGTTGCAAGTCTGCAACGACAGGTGCATGGCGGGAGGCATCTTCGCATGCGCCAAGGATCACTTATGATGGGCACACTTTTAGGCAGTGACCTGGGAGTCAGAGATGCTTCCAGAGGTCTTCCCCATGCTGTTCCCATGTCTTTTCAGCACTGTATGCATGTGTCTGATGATGTGTCACACACCACATGGCCAGATAAGATTGTAAAATGTTAAAATGACATTTCCTGGTGAATGCATTTGTCTTGGTTGAAAGCAATTCAAAAGTGCAAAAACGCATCAAAAACGCTACGTGTGAACATAGCCCAAGTTGTGGAGGAGTATTTTTGTTTTTGGTTATTTATTTTGCCTTATATACAAGTCATTACCCTGGAAAGGATGTTCCTTAACATATTTCCCAGGAAAACCCATTTTGGTTTCGTTTTTGTATGTTTTATTGTGAGTCCGTAAAAGTGGCGTAATATTCTGACCACGTTGCTGACAGAAGTGATCTGGGAGTCAGAGATGCTTCCAGGGGTCTTCCCCATTCTGTTTCCATGTCATTTGAGCACTGTTCCCATCGATTTGGGCAATTTTTAGGCCCTCTGCAGACCGCCGGGGGGAGCCATCTGAAAAATGCTCGAGTTTCCCATAGACTTACATTGGGCTCGTTGCTCGGGTCGAGCACCCGAATATTCCAATTTGGTCGACCCGAGCAACGAGTACCCGAGAATTTTAGTGCTCGCTCATCACTACTCCTCACACATCCTCCCCAATTGCCCTTACTGTGTCTGCACACATCACACCACCCACACTCCCCATACTGTGTCCATATACATTCCCCTCTTTCGCTCCCCATATTGCGTACGCACCCATCCTCCCTATTTTGTGTTCGCACCAATCACCCACACACAAAATATCCCCTACCTGACGCGCCCCCTGGGCCGTGGGGTACCCGGTGCCGGGCTGGTGGATGCTGGGGAATGTCACAGTGGCGATGACCCGGTCCGTGACCCAGGGCGGTCAATAAAAGGGGTCATGGATAGGGGATTTATAGTGTTTCTATAGAGTTCGTGACGCCACCTGTGGAATGCGGCTAAAGGGAGCCGCCGCTGCGGAGCAGTCCTCTGAAGCTGATGTTACTGCAGCAGGGATGGTGTGGCTCTCCACAGGAAGAGCTAGCTCCAGGGCAGTGTAGATGTTGCAGGTTGTGCTGGGCGTTGTAGTGCAGGGGCTGATGGTGCAGCAATAATCAGTCCACAACTTAATGGCAGTTTACTCTTGTCTTTACTGGTGCTGATTAGACAAGTCGGGACTAGGGTACTGGCTAGAAGTGGAAGTCCGGGCAGCCTGGAAGCAAGTAAAGAATCCTCCTTGCCAGGTGAAGTTGGAGGCCTTCCCTTTCCACTAAACTCTTTGGCCCTGCTGCTTGTAGCTGTGCGGTGGCCCTCGTCCCTGAGTGTAACGTTTCTGTGCTCACCCGTATGGCAGGCAGCTCGGGCCTTGCTGGTGCGTCGCTCCCTCGTGGCGGTGCTGGGCCCTCTGTACTGCTGAGCCTCCGGGCGTCTGATGGGGTCAGGAGACCTGCAGTCTCCTACCCTCCGCTTTCTGCTGCTGGGCTTTCAGTGCCCCACAGCCTCGGACTCCGGTGTCCGGTTCTCTGAGTTTGCTCCTTCTGGGGTGAGCTGCCGCGCGGCTCCAGTCCCCAGCTCCTCTCTCTTCGACGTCCTCACTTCAACTCCTCACACTAAGACTAACTAACCCCGCCTCCAGATCCCAGTTGCCAAGGGGAGTGGCTCCCCTTGCTGGTCTGGAGCCAGGAAAGTGTTGCATGTTTAGTATACCTGACTAGGGGACCCCTGCTTGCTTCCAGGCATGGCATTACCTCTTTTTGAGGGAGGCAATGCCACTGTGGCAACCGGACCCCTGGGGTGCCACATTCTCCCCTAGTTAACTTCAGTACTCCCGGACTGAGGATACTTTTCAAAATTAACAGATAATAATTCACATTAGAAGATTATGAATTTAACATTTTTTGAACGTTACTGGTTATCAAAACATTATAAAACACTGTTAATAACATTCTTCTTTAGTCGGGTGCAATTTTGAGCAACATGAGGGACCCGTCTGAAAACCCTCAACGTAGGCCCTGGGCGTGGCTGCAGGGCATAGATGATCCAGGTGTTGGACCACGTCTTCGGCCACGCCAAATGGGTTTTTGTTCTGAGGTCATTTGTTGTAACCATAAAACCAATAGGGGGCACTCTAATAAGTGCAACTATTTGCAATGGAAAGTTCTTTGGTTACTCACCGTCCATAACCTACAAGTCTTTATACCCTTACCGGGTAACTAAATACAGCATACATTTTAGTTCTCTTATACATTAATTCTTTACATTTTAGTTTCTCCAACGGGCAGGGAGCTAACCTTTTGTACTCCTGGTCGATCTACGCAGTACATTTGTAGTCACTGCTCTACCCTGGTCCCTTGTGTCTACCCCTGGTGTGGTGGGTTCAGTGTGAACTACTCTACGGGTAGTCTGAGGTAACACTGGTTGGCTGGGTAACCTCCTATGAATTCTTTGGCTCACCATGGGTACGACAGGTTCACTGCTAGCAGAGGGTAGATTCTCCTGATCTGCTGATGATGAAACCTTTGTCTTTGGGGCCGACTAGTCTTCCAGATGTTCTGGAGCCTCTGTAGCTTCCGGTGAGGCCGCTTGGAGAAAGGTCAAGACCGGTACCACAATCGCTTTGTTCACCTGCGTCCAAGACCGGGGAAATTCTCCGAGGACTGTTTTAACCTTTTCCTCCACTTTTTCTGTGGGCTGAGGGCTGTCTTGATCTTCTTTGTGTTTCAACTGTTCAGGACATGTCTTCAAGTGGTCTCTTGAGACTGCCGCTGAAGTTTCCCCTCCATGTTTGCTGATGAGGCACACTTTGGTGTTGTCGTAATTCGAGGGTAGGACGGTGTATGGCTCAACCTCCCACTGCTCATCTAACTTGTGGACTCGTCTCTTTCTCTTAAGTACCTGTTCTCCAGGTGATAAGGGAATGGCAGGTGCGCGCTGATTGTAAGTTTTCTCTTGCTTCTGTCTTGCCTGGGACAAACTTCTTTCAACACACTCTTGCACTTTGCGGTATTGTTGCTGCCGCTCAGTATCCCAATCCGCATCTGGTGATGTCATCTCTAGTGTTAAGACTCCCATGTCCAAGTCAATGGGTAGCTTACCAGGTCTTGCTCTCATCAGGTAAGCGGGTGTACAGTTGGTGGAGTTCACCGGGATGTGATTATATAGGTCCACCAAATCTGGTAACTTCTCTGGCCACAGGCTACGTTCTTCAAGGGGCAACGTCTTCAACAGGTCTATTACCACCTGGTTCATCTTCTCACACAACCCGTTGGTCTGGGGATGATACAGCGTCGTCCTGATTTTCTTGCAGCCGTACAAGTTACACAATTCCTGGAACAACTCTGCTTCAAAGGCTGGACCTTGGTCGGTAAGCACCCGTTCAGGGTACCCGTGCGGGCGACAAAAGTGCTGTTGGAACGCTTTGGCTACCGTCTGAGCCGTCTGGTCTTTCACTGGCACTACTACCAGGAACCGAGAGTAGTGGTCTACTATGGTTAGAGCGTAGACATAGCCAGACCTGCTTGGGGCTAGCTTCACGTGGTCCAAGGCTACCAGTTCTAGTGGTTGTTTGGTGATGATGGGCTGCAGGGGAGCCCTCTGGCTGTCACGGTCTTTCCATCTCAGGTTTCATGGACCACATTCTCGACACCATCTCTCGATTGCTTTCTTAATGCCAGCCCAGTAGAATTGCTCACGTAGCAGGACTTCCAACTTCTTCCACCCGAAGTGTCCTGCTCCATCATGGTATGCTTCTAAGACCATTGACGCATCCCGCCTCGGGACTACCACCTGCCAGACCAGTTCGTGTGTCCGGGAGTTGATGCTTCTTCGACACAGCTTTCCTTCGTAGATGAACAGTTTGCCCTTCTCCTTCCACAACTGTTGGGTCTCCTGTGGAGCATCTGGATCAGGGTACGAGTCAGCTTGCGTCAGAAACTCCTTGACTAGGCAGACAGCCGGGTCGCTATCCTGCGTTTCTGCCCATCCATGGTGAGGCAATGGGTTGAACGTGGCCTCTCTGTTGGCGGAGCGCTTGTCCCTTACACAGTGGGAGCACTGGGTCACCCCATGATGATGAAAAGCGGGTATCTCTATCTCCTCCAGCTCTTCCGGGTCTTCTCCCCCATCTGGCAAGTTGGGCATCCTGGACAGCGCATCAGCATTTGCATTTTTATGCCCCGCCCGATACTTGATGGTGAACTCGTAGGTAGACAGTCGGGCCATCCATCGTTGCTCTAGGGCACCAAGCTTCCCAGTCTCCAGGTGCGTCAGATGGTTATTATCTGTGAAGACTGTAAATTTGGAGGAGGCGAGATAGTGCTTGAAGCGCTCTGTTACAGCCCAGACTATGGCGAGAAACTCCAACTTGAAGGAACTGTAGTTGTCGGGGTTCCTTTCCGTGGGCCGGAGCTTCCTGCTGGCGTATGCAATCACTCGCTCTCTGCCTTGCTGTACCTGTGACAGCACCGATCCCAATCCCACGTTGCTGGCATCTGTATGGAGTATAAAAGGTTGGCCATAGTCGGGGTAGGCCAGGACTTCGTCTCCGGTCAGAGCCATCTTCAGTCAGGTGAAGGATTTGTCTTCTGGTTTACCCCATTTGAACGGAGGTTTCGGGTTCTTGGCCTTCTTGGACTGGCCTACCAGGAGGTCCTGCATGGGTGCTGCTATCTTGGTGAAACCCTTGATAAATCTTCTGTAGTAGCCTACCAGCCCGAGGAACTGCCGCACTTCCTTGATAGTGGAGGGTCCTTGATCACGGTGACTTTTTCAGGGTCTGGCGCTACACCTTCGGCGCTTACCACATGACCTACGTACTGCACCTTGGGTTTCAACAGGTGGCATTTGGACGGCTTTACCTTCAGGCCAAAACCAGATAGGGCTTCAAACACCTCGGCCAGGTGCTCCAGGTGGCCTTCATATGTCTTCGAGTAGACAATTACGTCGTCCAGGTACAGCAGGACAGTTTCTTGTGTCCTAGGCAGCACTCCATTAACCGCTGGAAGGTTCCTGGGGCATTGCAGAGCCCGAATAGCATGAAGTTGAACTCGCTGAGGCCCATTGGTGTTGTAAATGCGGTCTTTTCTTTGTCCGCCTCTGCCACAGGAACCTGCCAATACCCATTGGTGAGATCCAAAGTGGAGAAATAATTAGCAGATCTTAATGCAGCTAGTGACTCCTCAATCCTGGGTAATGGGTAGGCATCCTTATGTGTAATGTGGTTAATCTGCCTGTAGCCAACACACATCCTCATTGTACCATCCTTCTTTCTCACGAGAACTAATGGAGCTGCCCAGGGCTACAACTATCTCTGATTACTCCAGCCTCCTTCATCTCCCTTAACATTCCTTTGGCACATTGATAGTGAGCTGGAGGTATCTCTCTTTAATGGGTGGATGATCTCCCGTGGGGATATGATATTGGACCCCTTTTACCTGCCCAAAGTCTAATGGGTGTTTACTGAAGACTAGAGATGAGCGTTGTTCGACTCGAACTGTTCGCCAATCTCAAATTCGAGCTGTTTTGGGCGGTGTTCGAGCCGTTCGGCGAACACGAACGATTTGAAAAAAATTCGGCTGTTCGAGGTTATGTTCGATAACTGTTCGTGCACCAAAATCATAACTGGATTTTTTCTCAGTAATGATGAAAATTAATGTTAATACGCAGTTTGAGTGTACAGCGGGGCGGGGGGAGGGGGAGGGGATGGATCTCTGCAGGAATAATGAAGATCTCCATTTTTTTTTCTCTTTCCCGCATTTACAGTGGGGAGGTGCAATCTGTCAGCCTATCAGCAGCGCACACACGGAGCGAAGTGCTTTTTTTCACACAAGCAAGGGCATGTGTCATTGGCAGTGTATGTCTCATGTCCTTGCCCTATAAGACCCAGCCATTTTCCCCGTCACCACCATTTTCTCTCTGCTGCAGCTGCGGCTGCGTGTTAGACGGCACCGCTGTTGCTGTGTGCGCTATACCTTGTTAATTTCAAGCCAATTTTCGCACAAATCTACAGATAGCTTGGGAGTAGGGAATAGTTGTGATTGCAGACAGTTTTAAGGACTAGGTTACAGCATTTCCTACGACTTTTATCAGGCAGGTCTGTGCTCTTAAATAGATAGGTTGTGGGAGCAAAGACTAATTGTAATTGCAGTCCTTTTCAGGACTAAGTTACATCAGTTCCTATCAGTTTTTGCCAGGCAGGTCTGTGCCAGTGCTGTGCAAGTTTTTTTCACAGCATTTGGCTAAATCTAGCAAAGCTAATCCCTTTTGGCCTATTGCAGAGTGTGTTAGTCAGTGGAGTAGCCTATCTGTGTTGCAAGCTACACCACCTGTGTATAGAATACCAATTTTTTTACTGCACCTAGTGAAGTAAAACCGTTTGGGCATATCATCATTCTATTAGTCCATCTATACTGACCTCCATAAGGTTGCAAATTGAATATAATTTTTTTTCTGCATCTAGCTCTGAAAAAATATTTGGGCTTCTAGCTGTGTGTGGGACTTGTTCTATTAGTCCATCTATACTGACCTCCATCAGGTTGCAAACTGAATATAATTTTGTTCTGCATCTACCTCTGAAAAAATATTTGGGCTTCTAGCTGTGTGTGGGACTTGTTCTATTAGTCCATCTATACTGACCTCCATCAGGTTGTAAATTGAATATAATATTTTTCTGCATCTAGCTCTGAAAAAATATTTGGCCTTCTAGCAGTGTGTGGGACTTGTTCTATTAGTCCATCTATACTGACCTCCATCAGGTTGCAAATTAAAAATAATTTTTATCTGCATCTAGCTCTGAAAAAATATTTGGCCTTCTAGCAGTGTGTGGGACGTGTTCTATTAGTCCATCTATCCTGACCTCCATCAGGTTGCAAATTAAAAATAATTTTTATCAGCATCTAGCTCTGAAAAAATATTTGGCCTTCTAGCAGTGTGTGGGACTTGTTCTATTAGTCCATCTATACTGACCTCCATCAGGTTGCAAACTGAATATAATTTTTTTCTGCATCTACCTCTGAAAAAATATTTGGGCTTCTAGCTGTGTGTGGGACTTGTTCTATTAGTCCATCTATACTGACCTCCATCAGGTTGCAAATTGAATATAATATTTTTCTGCATCTAGCTCTGAAAAAATATTTGGCCTTCTAGCAGTGTGTGGGACTTGTTCTATTAGTCCATCTATACTGACCTCCATCAGGTTGCAAACTGAATTTAATTTTTTTCTGCATCTACCTCTGAAAAAATATTTGGGCTTCTAGCTGTGTGTGGGACTTGTTCTATTTGTCCATCTATACTGACCTCCATCAGGTTGCAAATTGAATATAATATTTTTCTGCATCTAGCTCTGAAAAAATATTTGGCCTTCTAGCAGTGTGTGGGACTTGTTCTATTAGTCCATCTATACTGACCTCCATCAGGTTGCAAACTGAATATAATTTTTTTCTGCATCTACCTCTGAAAAAATATTTGGGCTTCTAGCCGTGTGTGGGACTTGTTCTATTAGTCCATCTATACTGACCTCCATCAGGTTGCAAATTAAAAATAATTTTTATCTGCATCTAGCTCTGAAAAAATATTTGGCCTTCTAGCAGTGTGTGGGACTTGTTCTATTAGTCCATCTATACTGACCTCCATCAGGTTGCAAACTGAATATAATTTTTTTCTGCATCTACCTCTGAAAAAATATTTGGGCTTCTAGCTGTGTGTGGGACTTGTTCTATTAGTCCATCTATACTGACCTCCATCAGGTTGCAAATTGAATATGATATTTTTCTGCATCTAGCTCTGAAAAAATATTTGGCCTTCTAGCAGTGTGTGGGACTTGTTCTATTAGTCCATCTATACTGACCTCCATCAGGTTGCAAATTCAAAATAATTTTTTGTCTGCATCTAGCTCTAAAAAAATATTTGGCCTTCTAGCAGTGTGTGGGAATTGTTCTATTAGTCCATCTATACTGACTTCCATCAGGTTGCAAACTGAATATATTTTTTTTCTGCATCTACCTCTGAAAAAATATTTGGGCTTCTAGCTGTGTGTGGGACTTGTTCTATTAGTCCATCTATACTGACCTCCATCAGGTTGCAAATTGAATATAATATTTTTCTGCATCTAGCTGTGAAAAAATATTTGGCCTTCTAGCAGCGTGTGGGACTTGTTCTATTAGTCCATCTATACTGACCTGCATCAGGTTGCAAATTAAAAATAATTTTTATCTGCATCTAGCTCTGAAAAAAAATTTGGCCTTCTAGCAGTGTGTGGGACTTGTTCTATTAGTCCATCTATACTGACCTCCATCAGGTTGCAAATTGAATATAATATTTTTCTGCATCTAGCTCTGAAAAAATATTTGGCCTTCTAGCAGTGTGTGGGATTTGTTCTATTAGTCCATCTATACTGACCTCCATCAGGTTGCAAATTCAAAATATTTTTTTGTCTGCATCTAGCTCTGAAAAAATATTTGGCCTTCTAGCAGTGTGTGGGACTTGTTCTATTAGTCCATCTATACTGACCTCCATCAGGTTGCAAACTGAATATAATTTTTTTCTGCATCTACCTCTGAAAAAATATTTGGGCTTCTAGCTGTGTGTGGGACTTGTTCTATTAGTCCATCTATACTGACCTCCATCAGGTTGCAAATTGAATATAATATTTTTCTGCATCTAGCTCTGAAAAAATATTTGGCCTTCTAGCAGTGTGTGGGACTTGTTCTATTAGTCCATCTATACTGACCTCCATCAAGTTGCAAATTAAAAATAATTTTTTGTCTGCATCTAGCTGTGAAAAAATATTTGGCCTTCTAGCAGTGTGTGGGACTTGTTCTATTAGTCCATCTATACTGACCTCCATCAGGTTGCAAATTAAAAATAATTTTTATCTGCATCTAGCTCTGAAAAAATATTTGGCCTTCTAGCAGTGTGTGGGACTTGTTCTATTAGTCCATCTATACTGACCTCCATCAGGTTGCAAACTGAATATAATTTTTTTCTGTATCTACCTCTAAAAAATATTTGGCCTTCTAGCAGTGTGTGGGACTCATTGTATTAGGCCATCTATACCAAGCTCCACCAGCTTTTAAATTAATAATAATTTTTAGCTGCATCTAGCCCTGAAAATAATTTTTCTTCCCAATAATGGTAGCAATAGAAATATGGGGCGCGCTCCTGGCTTACAAAAATATACGCTTCATAACAAAAAACACCAGCCTAGCGCACTGCATTAATAAGATGGCATCATTGTCTCTCCCAGTGCTAGGCCTACTACCCAGGCTAGCATTCCTTTGCCTAAAACACAATGTATGGGTCCACGCTGGCCACTATGCTGAGGGGTCTAAAGCTGCTGCTAACGCTTTATAACAATTCAATTGGCAGATTTTCACAGAGCTCTTCCACAACGCCCACCCATCGGGCAACAGTTGCCCACCTTCCCTATGGGATCTAGTGGCGAATAGTTGATGCCGTTAATCAGAGCTTCAGCTGCCCCGTTGACGTGGCAAGCATACGGTAAGGCATGGGAAGAGTGGACACGACTAGTAGCAGGCAGATGGGTTGACCAATGTGAACAAGCCAGATTACAAGTCACCATAGAATTTCTCCACCAGCTAATGATGAGGGGCATATCAGGGGCGTCAGCGCAGCGGTGTCTGACCGGAGTAGCATTTCACTTTCAACTACTGAATTGGGGAGATGTGACAAAGAGATTCATCATCAGACAATCCATAAAAGGGTGGAAAAGGGGTCAGCCAAGTCAGGAGTGTAGAAGTCCCATCCCGTGTCACTAAAACTGATTTCTCACATCATATCCCTAACACCATTAACATGACACTCACAATTTGAAGCAACACTACTGTCTACTGCATTTGCGATCACCTTCTTCAGGGCGCTATGCATAAGCGAATTAGTCCCTCAATCCAAAATTACCACCAGTGGAGGGTTATTACACCAGGACGTAGTCATAGCCAATAATGCAATACGTCTACACATACGCAAATTGAAAACGGTTCCAGTGGGCAGGGGCACTTGGGTACTTCTACAACCCACAAACGGTACACTGAGTCGGGTAACAATAGTAAAAACATATCTAACCATCAGATCACAAAGTAATTTCTTCCTATCACACATTGATGGAACGCCATTATCAAGATACCTGTTCCAAGCTATATTTAATAAATGCATAACATCGGCAGGGAACCACCCCAAAGATTACGGGACACACTCATTCCGCATAGGCGCGGCCACGGAAGCAGCAAGAGCAGGACTGTCAGAAACGGAAGTTCAGAGGATAGGGAGATGGCGATCCACGTGTTTGGCAAGATACATAAGACCGGACTTGTTATCCTAACGTGGTTTGTTTCTTTTACAGGTGACGCTAAGCCAACAGTGTGGGTGATAGGCCACTCGTATATATATTGGACAGAAAAAAGGGTGAAAGTCCGCCCAGGCCAGAGGAAATTAGAGTTTCATAACACATATTTCAACTGGAGAGGTATTAGAGGCCTGCTATGGCCACAGGTACTAATGGAGGTAATCAAGGTAGGGAGAGCGGCAAGATGTCCGGTCATCTTAGTTATACAGGCCGGGGGAAACAACCTAGGTCATCACAAGAGCGCATAACTAATGGCAATAATGAAACTAGACACTGAGCGCTTCAGAGAATTTTTCACAAAATTAGCTATAGTGTGGTCAGAGATTGTGCCGATAGCGGTATGGCAAGGTGCGCGAGACATCACGGCCATCGAACGGACAAGGCGGGTAATAAATATTCGGATGGCAAAATTTAGAAGAGACAGAGGCTGTGTAGTGGTACGACACCGACAACTGGAAGGAGATAAAGCAGGCCTCATACAGCCCGACTGTGTTCACTTAATGGATATTGGACTGGACATATTCCTGTCAGGACTCCAGGACGGAGTGGAACAAGCGTTAAGAATGATGGGTGGGGGTCAGAGTCCTGCATACGAGTACGCAGGATCCTCCGTGGCCTGGAAATAGAAAGGACATGTTGGAGAGTTACACTTGTTGGCCAAGTTGCCGGAGTGGAGACCCAGGGCATGCTGCAACAAGCTGAATTATTTTAGAAATAAAATGCCTTTCTAATGGAATGAGTATAAAGAGTTAATAAAGCTGTGACCGATCCTCACCCATCCAGTTGTAAGAGTTACAATATTGTATTGTCAAGGAAAGGGGGGCGGTAGGGGGGCTGAGCGTCTGGGTTTGGTTGGGGGTCCCCACAGTCTGCCTAGGCTAGATGCATTTAAAAATTCTTATTAGATACACAGGCGGTGCAGCTTGCTTCGCAGCTGGGCTACTACGCCCAAAGTATTGCCTAGGCTAGATGCAGTTAAAAATTCTACGCTGACTAGCAGACACTGAAGATTTGGAGCAGACCTCTGAGTAAACAGCTCTTCAGACTCAACCATCTGTGTTACCCCAAGCCATAGTGTATGTAGTTTCTTACGGTTAAAAGGGGGGGGGGGTAGCGACCCAAGCCACCTGGAATTGATGATGCCAACGTCACATAAAACACAGCAAGGGGACTCCAAAAAGAGTCTCCATTTTTTCCAAAAATTGTGGCACAGACACCACTTAAGTGGCATCAATTGCCACAGAGTTGCTTAAAACGGTTGGTGAGGTGATTTTACCAAATCCTCAAGCGTCTCCATTTTTTCCCAAAATTGTGGCACAGACACCACTTAACCCTAGAACACATACCTGGGGCCTCGCAGTCCCGCCCTGTTAATTGTTTTCTATTTTCTGCAAGATTACTTTAGTTAGAATTTTGAAACTCTAGGTATTCTTCATGTATATAGTTGTTTGTCATTTGAGTTTCAGTTATTCCATGTTATTTGCACACGGGCCTAAAAGGCCCCAGGTATATGAAAGTGTAGATTTTTATGGTCATGCGTTCTAGGGTTAAGTGGCATCAATTGCCCCACAGTTGCTTAAAACGGTTGGTGAGGTGATATTACCAAATCCTCAAGCTTTTAGTCTCCCAAGGATAACACAGGGTTAGAAAAGTCCTTGCGAATCCATGATTTGTTCATCTTTATGAACGTGAGTCTGTCTACATTCTCAGTGGACAGCCGCGTGCGCTTATCTGTCAGCACACCATCAGCAGCGCTGAACACACGTTCAGAGAGAACACTGGCTGCAGGGCATGACAAGATCTCCAAGGCGTGAGTGGCGAGCTCCGGACATTTTTCCAGATTGGAATACCAAAATAAGCAAGGGTCCAGTGACACAGTCATGGCTTCGATGTTCACTTGGAGATACTCCTGCACCATCCTCTCTAGGCATTGAATATGTGTCAGACTTCTTGTCTCCTGTGGCCTTGCAAAGGATGGTCTAAAAAAGTGGTGAAACGATTCCACAAAATTGCTGTTACCAGCAGATACTGTGTTACTGTTACGGTTTGAGTGATGAAGACTCAACAGTCCCACGGTTGGCAAGTTAGAACTGTGAGATTCACTTCGTGCACCACTGGTGTTTTGTGGAAAAGCACATGTAAGATTCTGCAACAGCGTCTGCAGATACTCCTGCATGCGTCAATCCCTTTTTATGGCAGGAATTATTTCGGCAAATTTACTTTTGTACCGGGGATTTAAGAGTGTGGCAACCCAGTAGTCGGGATTACTTCGAATTCTGCAATCTGAGGGTCATGTTGCAGGTAGTGCAGCAAGAAGGCACTCATGTGTCTTGCGCATCCAGGAGGACCAAGTCCTTGTTGTGTTGGTAGCGAGGTAAGAATCATGCTTCCTTCCTCGGCCCTCTCCCCCCAACCTCGCACAACAGAAATGTGATCAAGGTCTTCCTCATCTGATGAGTCTTCCATGCCCATCGCCTGTTCATCCTCCACTTCTTCCTCGGATCCTGCACCTTCCTCAACAGTTTGGCTGCTACCATGCGCCCTGGTTAATCCCTCTCCCCCACCCTCCCATGCCTGCCGCCTTGGTGCTGCCAACCGTCTGGACCTTGGAGATGTTATCCCTTCCGCATACGACTCCTCCTCTACTTCCTCCACCTCCTCTTGTCCCACCACCTGACTCTGAATTCTGTTTAATGTGTGCTCCAGCATGTAAATCACCGGAATAGTCATGCTGATAATGGCATTGTCGTCAGCACTAAACATCTTCGTCGCCATTTCAAAACTGTGCAGAAGGGTGTGTGGCGCCCCTGAGGGTTCAGTCGCCACAGAGTTACTGCATCTCACCCAGAGGTGTGGTATCTCACCCTCAGGTAAGGAAGGCGTATGGCTCGGGACCCTAACACCTGCATCAAACACAAACCCGCAGTGGGGGTAGGGCGAGATTGCTCCTAAGGGAGAGCACAGTCCCAGGTCCCTAGCTGGTGGGAGGGTCCTATGTAGTGGGTGCTTAGGGGAGCAGCTTAGGGGAGCACATGACAGGGAGAATATAAATAGGAAGCCATCTTAGAAAGAGCAAGCCAGTCAGAGGAGGAAAAGTGACAGGAACAGAGGCTCGGCATGAGCTCTGCTCCGGAGGCGGGCCTAGCCTGGGAGGCCCAGGACTGAAGGAGAGAAGAGAGGAGTGGGAGCAGGAAGGCTTCAGGAACCGAAGGGACCCTAGGGCTACGGGCCGTGCAGAAGGCCACCCGTACTCCCGCTGCTACCAGGAGGTAGAGGGGTCAGGCCAGATAAGGGGAACCGGTCCCTCAACTAGAGGAGAAACAGCAAGGCTCAACTAGAAACCGGAGTCTGCAGCATTTCATGTACTGCAGGCAAAAGTCCACACCAGTCTCACTAAGAAGGTAGCCACATAGGACCCAGGGGACGGAACACAAGTCGCCCGCCAAGGCCCGAGGATACCGGATAGAAGTGTCACTGGGTGTGAGGTGCAGGGAGAAGGCCAGAGAAAGGACACACAGAAGGGGGTCCTGCTAAGTATTCCGGAGCTATCTGGGGGTGGACTGAGCCCCTCACTGAGTACGCACAGCACGACGGGTGAGATTGCTCTGGTACCTGTAATCTGGACTGCAACAACTGTGAGTAAAGATCTTGGGACTGCATCACACGGACTCTGTGTTCATTACTGACTCCCTGCACTACAACCACCATCATCCACCCACACTGCCCTGAAGCTACACTCTTCCTGTGGTGAGTAATAATACCATTGCTGCAAAACCACCAGCTTCAGAGGACTGTTCCGCAGCGGCGGCCCCTTTGGCCGCACTCCACAGGTGGCATAGTCGGACATTATAAAACCCATATATACAAATTACCGTTGGATTGACCGCCCTGGGTCACGGACCGGGTCACCGCCACAGTGACTGCAACCCCCAGGGGGCGCGTCAACTTCATAGGTCCCTGATCTGAGACCACTCCTGCAGCATGATTTGGATCTCGTTGGCCCAGGCTATACGTCAGAACGTATTGCACCAGGGCTTGTCGGTGCTGCCACAGTCGCTGCAAGATGTGCAGAGTTGAATTCCACCGTGTCGGCACATCGCATTTCAGCCAGTGAACTGGCAGGCCCAACGACTTCTGTAGAGATGTAAGTCGTTGAGCTGCGGGATGCGAACGGCGGAAGTGAGCACACAGCGAGCGTGCCCTCTGCAGAAGGCCATCTAGTCCGGGATAGTGGGCTAAAAATTTATGGACAACCAGGTTCAACACGTGAGCCATACAAGGCACATGTGTGACACTGCCCCGGCGAAGGGCCGCACCCAGGTTTGCAGCATTGTCGCACACGGCCTTCCCTGGTTGCAGGTCCAGCGGAGACAACCATTCATGAAACTGGGTCTCCAGAGCTGACCAAAAGTCCTCAGCTGTGTGACTCACATTTCCCAGACATTTCAAAGTAAACACTGATGCCGTTGAGCCCTGCTGCCAGCATAGTAAGGAGGTGTGCAGGATTCCTTCTGCGCAGTTAGAAAGCAGGTGGCATTACCAGACAGGCTTTGGGTGCAGGTGGAGGACCGAGAGGAGGTTGAGGAGGTAGAAGCAGTGGAGGAACTTCGAGATAAAGAGGATTGACGCAAAACTCGTGGGGATGGTAAGACTTGGACAGCAGCCCCTTGTCCTGCTGTCACCATAGTTACCCAGTGCCCAGTCAGCGACATGTAACGCCCCTGTCCATGCCTACTCGTCCAAGTGTCTGTGGTGAAATGCACCCTGTCACACACAGAGTTTCTCAAAGAAGCGGTGATGTTGTGTGCGACATGCTGGTGGAGCGCAGGCACACCTTTCTTTGAGAAGTAGTGCCGACTGGGCATCTGGTACTGGGGCACTGCGACGGACATAAGGTCTCGAAAATCCACTGTGTCCTCCAGGCTGAAAGGCAGCATTTCTGTAGCCAACAGCTTGCAGATGGTGAAATTCAACCTCTTAGCTTTCTCATGGCTAGGAGGAAATGGTCTTTTACTTTTCCACATCTGAGGGACCGAGGGCTGGCTGTTGTGCTTTGACGGGGTTGAGTAGGGTGTCCCCGGCAAACTGCCGGTCTGTGAGGAAGATGCAGGCGGACATGTTAGGTTGCCTTGATCCAAAGGTGGTGCTCTCGATGTCAGAGAGCGCTCAACACCTGCAGGTGTTTCCACTTCCCAATGAACTGACGACCTGCCAATCACACTGGCTATTGCAGGTAAAGAGGTGGCAGGTTTGCGTCCAAAAACATGTGTGACTGCTGTCCCCCCAGTCACAGAGGATGAAGAGGCCGCGGATGCACAAGATGGGGCAGACGGTGGTTGGCCCAGCCTGCTAGACCGCATTGTAGCACAGTGAGCTTCCCACTGCAGCTTATGCTTTATATCCATGTGACGGTACATGCATGAAGTACTCAAACTATGGATATTTTGGCCTCTACTTAGCTTTTGGTGACAAATATTACAGATAACACGAGTTGGGTCATCCTTATCGATCTGAATAAATGCCCAGGCTATGCAAGGCTTAGAGCCCATGCGACCTGAAGAGCCACTATGACTTGTGGTCAGAGGCAGAGTTGTGTTTGAGGATGCAGTTGTTGACGTGCTTCCAGTACTCCGTCTCTGTCCAGGAAGGCGCAACCTAACCTCGTCGTCAATAGCATCTGTGACGCCCCGCTGCGCTTGGTATCACAGATCCTAGACGAGTGTATTGATGGAATCCTCCACAAGAGGCCCCCATAAACATTCACACATCTCCACCTTCCACCTCAGACCAGCAGAGGGAGCCCGTTAGGGATATAAATAGGGAAGGTGGAGCTAGGCAGTTCAGTTCCTCTGAAGAGTTCCTGCAGTAGAGAAGCCTAAGAGAGGTCAGTCTGCAGTGGAGCTCAGTCTAGTCTAGAGAACTCAGTTAATAGTTCAGCAGTGGAGCACGAGGCTCCTGCTAGCTAGATTCAGGGAGCCCAGATAGAGCATAAGTTGTGCCGACGCCATAAGATCGGTGAAGCGCGGCAAGCTGCCGTTAGTGTGTATAGCCTAGTGAGGGCCCGAGTAGGCCGAAGGCGAGTGGCGAGTTAGTACATAGGGGGCAGAGGAGCTTAACCAGCTCACCCCGAAGCATTTACCGGACACCGGATCCGAGCTTACCGGGATCTCTATGACCCAGTAAGGCATAACCGGAATCCCTGGAGAACTACAAGTCCCAGGATCGCTAAGGTGCTGATACGTAACAGAGCCAGGAGACGCTTAGGCCTCGCATACTGGGAGCGAGAACTCCAAGAGAAGGCCCTACCACAAGGTCAGCCAGCGCAGGACAGAGACAAAGTTAGGCCTTGCTCCAGGCAGGTCAGAAACTTACTACGCAGAGGCAAGAAACAGGAGGCCCTACACCCGCTCATTGGGGAGGATCCTGATATGCACCCTTCACCCTACAGTGCTCCGGGATGTGCCTGAATTTCCTCCAGTAAAAGGTACTGAAGTGACTACCGTGTCCGTTCCCGTTCTTGCTCTGACCCAGCTGGGTCTCGCCTGTCCTGCATTCCCCCTGCATACGCTGCCCTGAGACCTAGCTCCACCTGTGGGGAGCTATACCATCGAGCTGCCTAATCACCGGCCTCAGTGGACTGCTGCAGCGCTGGTGCTTCTCACCAGATATCACAGGTGGCGTCACGAACTCTTATAAAATTAACCATTATCCTCCCTTTTAAAGAGTGACCCCAGGGTACGGGCCAGGGAGCTGACCACCGCGACATCCCCAAGGCCAGGCAAAGGCCCGGGTGACCTCATCGACTGGCTGACTGTGGGTTGACAGTAAGTGGGATCTCCAACCTTGTCATCATCACCCTGTGTGTTATCACACCCGTCGTCCTCAAAGCCAACCTCTTCCTGCCCTGACCGAAAAGTCAAGTTGTCGCTCCAATCAGGTATTTGAATCTCATCATCGTCTTCATCATTGTCTCCACCAGCAGGAGTTACAGTTTGGGAACGAGGGTCTAAATTATGCTCAGAACCTTCTTCATCTGGTCCTGGATCCGACTTATAAAGATTCTGGGCATCAGTGCAGATCATTTCCTCATCTGGATTAACAGAAGCTCTGGAGCAGACCTCCGTTTCCCAGGCTATAGTATGAGTAAACAGCTCTGCAGACTCAACCATCTGTGTTACCCCATACTCAGACGGGCAGCTGGAGACTTGGGAGCTGTGAGGAAGCAAGTGCGATTGGGGTGACACCTCTGAGGACTGAAGTATTTGTGATGTTGAAATTGAGGTGGAGGAGAGCCCACTTGAAGGAGCACTTGATATCCGCTGAAGCACCTGCTGTTTTTGTGCCTCATCTGGAATTTGTAGCGATGGGCGTGTCCGTAAGAAAGGGATCGTATCACATTGTCCACGAAAAGAAGTCGACATGTTAGTTTGGCTGGAAGATGGTCTTTCTTCTGCAGATGTTACCCCCCCCACCGCGGGGGGACTCGACCCACCAGCGGACAGGCACCAGTATTGGGAGAGCGGGGCTGGCCGTCAGGGTCCACCGCGGCTCTGGCACAAACCCGGCGACACGGAGGTGGCACGGGCAGGAACGGACTGGCCGTGTCGGCTTCTCACTTTTTGGATTTTAGAAGGGCATGACATGCCTATATCTGTGTCTCCCCCTCCTTTTACTCCTCCACCTCTTGTCTTTTCGCATGACTATATGTACATGTCACTTTTCCATGTGTTAGTTATGTCTTCTGAGCAGTTTGTCAGCTTTTGGACACCTTTGAAGGTGTTTTCTATGTGTTTCTATGTGTTTTTGTTTGCCTGCCATTGGTTTTAACGGTGTTCGAAGGTGTTCGACGAACAGTTCGACGAACAGTTCAGCGAACACACGGGTGTTCGACGACCCGAACCGAACTTGAACACTACGGGGGTGGCTCAACACTACTGAAGACTCGCTCATACTCATGGACCACCCGGTATACTCCATGCTTTTTCTTGCAAAGGGGTGGAGTCAGTGCCCACTTGTAGCTTCTGACACCAATCCTCCATCTGCCCCTTGGAGCCATTATCCTCCGCCGGTTTGGATGCAGGCAAGGGTTCCACAGTCTTTATTGAGTTGTTATTGACAGTGAATAACTTAGTGACTAGCCCAGGGGATGGGGATGACTCAGTACCCGGGCCTTTGCCTTGGGGATGTCGCGGAGTTCGGCTCCCGGGCCCGTACCCTGGGGTCACTGTTTAAAAGGGTTGGTAGTTGTTAGTTTTATAAAAGTTCGTGACGCCACCTGTGGCTTCTGGTGAGAATCACCAGCGCTGCGCAGTCCACTGAGGCCGGTGATAAGGCAGCTGGATGGTATAGCTCCCCACAGGTGGACTTAGGCCTCAGGGCAGCGTATGAAGGGGAATGCAGGACAGGCGAGACCCAGCCGGGTCAGAGCAAGAACAGGGACAGACACGATAGTCACTACAGTACCTTTTACTGATGGAAATTCTGGCACATCCCGGAGTACTGTAGGGTGAAGGGTGCATGTCAGGATCCTCCCCAATGAGCAGGTGTAGGGCTTCCTGTTACTTGCCTCTGCGTAATAAGTTTCTGACCTGCCTGGAGCTAGGCCTAACTTTGTCTCTGTTCTGCACTGGCTGACCTTGTGGTAGGGCCTTTTCTTGGAGTACACTCCTCAGTTTGAGGGGCCTATGTGTCTCCCGGCTCTGTTACGTGTCAGCCCTTTAGCGATCCTGGGACTTGTAGTTCTCCAGGGATTCCGGTTATACCTTACTGGGTCATAGAGATCCCGGTAAACTTCGGACCCGGTGTCCGGTAAATGCTTCAGGCTGAGCAAGTTAAGCTCCTCTGCCCCCTACGTACTAAATCTCCTCTCGCCTTCAGCCTACTCGGGCCCTCACTAGGCTACTCACACTAACGGCAGCTTGCCTCGCTTCACCGATCTTATGGTGCCGGCACACCTAAAGGTCACTACTCTGAGCTACACTGAGTCTCGGTCTGGATAAGCTCCACTGCAGGATAGCAATTGCAGGAGCTGGAACAGGCTTTTGTCCTCTGAGGTAACTCTTCTCAGACTGTACTGGACTCACTGCTAAACCAGAATAGACTAGATTCTGACTGACTGCTGCCTAGCTCCACCTTCCCTATTTATCTCCCTAACAGGCTCCCTCTGCTGGTCTGAGGTGGAAAGTGGAGCTGTGTGAATGGTTATGGGGGCCTCTTGTGGAGGAATCCATCAATGCACTCTTCCAGGATCTGTGATACCAAGCACAGCTGGGCGTCACATTCCCCCCTAGTTTAGCTCAGCACTCCCGGGCTGAAGTACATTTTATAACAACAGGAAAACATGAACAATGCAATAACAATAAGAACAATCTTCCCTTTATGGGAGGCACTAATCTTAAACGTTGCATAACAAATACGAAGTGTCCTCAGAACTCAAGTCTCCTATGGTGAGGTTCCCAAGAAGGATGTCCATCTCACAGGGTAGAGTACTTGGTGGTTTTTGAGGGACCTGTCCCAAACCCTCAATGTAGGCCCTGGGGTGGCTGAAGGGCATGAAGATCCCGAGTTGGACCTCCAATAGAGCCACTCCCGACAGATTTTCCTTCTGAGGTCACCTAAAGGAGCACTCCAGGGAGTGCAATTATATACAAAAGCAGTTTTTGGGCTGCACACAGTCCTCAGCCACGCAGTTCTTAGGTAAACAATAAAGGAAGTAATAAGGTAAGGCACAAATTAATAAAGACATACATTCAAGAAAGTACACAATAATACAGTATATTTTCATATTTAATACACAATACCCCAGGTGTAACTATCTACACTTTCAGAAAGTTAACTATTTACTGAGTGTACCTCACAGGGGGTTTACCTCTCGTGCTACGTGTTGATCTGCATAGTGCGGTGGTCTGTGGGGTATCAAAGTCTGCATTCTCAGTTACCCTACCAGCTCTACGTGTGACTAAGTTGTAAAACTGCCTTAACCTCTCTCTTGGACAGGCAAGTCTACCATTGGCTGGGCCCTCTTGCTCTGCTACTACCGGGGATCCTTCATCCGGGGATACTTCTTGAGCTGGCTCTTCTACAGCACTTACAGGTTCAACTTGCTGTGGAGGGTTTTCTGGCTGTTCGTAGAATTGGAGTACTGGGATGATTATTGCTCCTCCTATTTGAGGCCAATCTGCTGGGAAATCTCCTAAGTCAGTGTGTATCACCGTTTCTTTAGGTTCTTCCTGGATTGTGAGAGGCACTTCTTCCTGAGGTTTCAGTAAGTCTGGACACAACTTTAGGTGGTCCCTGGACACTGTTGTAGACGTTTTTCCTCCATCTCGACTGATTATGCATGTCTTCTTGTTGTCAAATCTTGACAGTAACACAGTGTAGGGTTCCTTTTCCCACTGGTCATCAAGTTTGTGGTTACGTCTTTTCCTTTTCAATACTATTTCACCAGGTGTGAAAGGTTCTGCGGGCGTGTTGCTGTTGTATTGAATCTCCTGCTTTTCTCTCACCCGAGTGAGACTGTCCTCGACACAGGCTTGTACTCTCCTGTACTGCTCTTGTCTGGTGGTGTCCCAGTCCTCAGTGGTCATATCAGCTTCAGGCTCAACAACACCAAGCTCCAGGTCCATGGGCAGCTTTCCTGGCCTTGCCCGCATGAGATATGCCGGAGTGCAGTTGGTGGAACTTACTGGTATATGATTGTACAGATCCACTAGGTCTGGTAGTAGGTCTGGCCACTGGTTTCTCTCCTCAAGTGGTATGGTCTTTAGCAGGTCTATGATGATGTTGTTCATCTTTTCGCAGAGACCGTTGGTTTGTGGGTGGTACGGTGTAGTTCTTATCTTTTTACAACCGTATAAATGGCACAACTCCTTGAACAACTCAGCCTCAAAGGCCGGGCCTTGGTCCGTCAGCACCTGCTCAGGGTAACCATGGGGTCTACAGAAATACGCTTGGAACGTCTTTGCTGCTGTCTCTGCCGTCAGGCCTTTAACGGGGGCGACCACCAGGAAACGTGAGTAGTGATCCACCATGGTCAGAGAATAAGAGTACCCTGACCTGCTGGGGGACAGCTGGACATGGTCCTGGGCCACGATCTCCAGGAGTCGAGTCATTTTGATGGGTTGCAGGGGTGCCTTCTGGCTGGTGAAGTCTTTTCTTCTAAGGCCACAGGGTCCACAGTCTCGGCACCACCTCTCAATGGAGCTGCACATTCCTACCCAGTAGAATCGACACTTCAGCAGGGTCTCTAGCTTTTTCCAGCCAAAGTGCCCCGCCTGATCGTGGTAAGCTTCTAATACCATCTGGATGTCTGTCTTCGGGACCACTATCTGCCATACCATCTCATGGGTTTTTGGATTGACGTACCTCCGCACAGCTTCTCATGGTAGATAAACAGCCGGCTTCTCTCGTTCCACAGCTGCTTTGCTTGGAGAGATGCTTCCTTCTCCAGGGAGGCACCTTCTTGGGTTATCAGCTCCTTGATGCGGTTGACAACCGGGTTGCTGTCCTGGGTCTCTTTCCAGCTGTGGTGAGGCAGGGGGTTTAACGTCTTTCCATGCGGCCTCCTGGAGGCTCGTTGCTCGTGGATCATCCCATTCCGGTGAAAGGCAGGTAGCTCTATCTCTTCCAGATCATCCACTTCTTCTTCTGTGTCTGACAGGTGAGGCATCCTGGACAGGGCATCGGCGTTGGTGTTTTTCCGGCCCGCCCGGTATTTAATTGTATATTGGTAGTTTGACAGCCGAGCCATCCATCATTGTTCCAGTGCTCCCAACTTAGCTGTTTCAAGATGGGTCAAGGGGTTGTTATCAGTGAAGGCAGTGAACTTACTGGAGGCTAGGTAGGGCTTGAACCTTTCAGTGATTGCCCAGACCAAGGCCAGGAACTCCAACTTAAAGCTGCTATAGTTCTCTGGGTTCCTTTCAGTCGGGCGGAGCTTCCTGCTTGCATATGCGATCACCTTCTCGTGGCCATTCTGCTTCTGACTTAGAACAGCACCCAGCCCTTCATTGCTGGCATCTGTATACAGCAGGAACGGTTGGCTGTAGTCAGGGTAGGCTAGGATCTCATCACCTGTCAGGATCTCCTTCATCTCCTGAAATGACTCGGCTTGCTCCTTACCCCAGTGGAATGGGGGATTTTTGCCTTTGGGGGACTGCCCTACCAGGAGGTCTTGCAGAGGAGCTGCTTTCTTGGTGAAGTCTTTTACAAACCTCCGGTAGTATCCTACTAGTCCCAGGAACTGACGCACCTCCTTGAGGTTCTTCGGCTCCGGCCACTTCTGCATGGCTGTGACTTTCTCCGGGTCTGGTGCTACCCCTTCCGGACTGACAATGTGCCCCAGGTACTGTACCTTTCTCTTGAGCAGGTGACACTTTGAGGGCTTCAACTTTATCCCGTACCAGGACAGTGACTCAAATACCTCTGTCAGGTGTTTCAAGTGGTCCTCTTACGTTCTGGAGTACACTATTACATCGTCCAGGTAAAGTAACACAGTCTCGAAGTTGCGGTGTCCCAGGCAGCACTCCATCAATCTCTAGAACGTTCCGGGGGCATTGCAGAGTCCAAGCAGCATACTGTTGAACTCGCAGTTCAGGCCGTTTTCTCCTGATCCTCCTCAGCCACAGCTACGTGCCAGTACCCACTAGTGAGGTCAAGGGTGGAAAAGTAATTTGCAGACTTTAAGGCAGCTAGGGACTCCTCTATGCGTGGTAAAGGGTATGCATCTTTATGTGTAATGCGATTTATTGACGGTAACCTACACACATTCTCATGCTCCCGTCCTTTTTCCTAACTAGCACTAGGGGAGCTGCCCAGGGACTACAACTATCCCTTATTACTCCCGCTTTCCTCATGTCATGCAGCATTTCCTTTGCCTTCTGGTAGTGAGCTGGTGGTATAGGCCTGTAACGTTCTTTGATTGGGGGATGGTCGCCTGTGGGGATATGATGTTGAACCCCCTTAATCCTCCCGAAGTCAAGTGGATGTTTACTGAACACCTGCGAGTATTCTTGAACCACCCGGTGTACACCCTGTTTTTGATGGGTAGGAGTGGTGTCTGTCCCAACATGGAGCTGTTGACACCAATCCTCCACCTGGGTTGCAGGGTCATTATCCTCCACTTCGTCTGGTGAAGTTAAGGACTCCGCATCGTGAATGCAGTTGTTATTGACAGCATGTAATTTGGCAACAGTGGCATAACGTGGCAGTCTGACCTCATCTTCCCCTAAGTTGAGAAGACGGACGGGCACCCTCCCATTACGTACATCTACCACTCCCCGGGTGGTTAAGAGCGTGGGTCTATGCTCGGAGCAAAGGGGTTCTACTACCGCCTGGTAGCTCTGTCCTCTATGAACTATAGCAGTTCTACACCAGATGAGCATTTCACTCATTTGGGGGATGACAATGGGTATTGGGTCCGTTACCCGCACGTTACCGATTTCACCGTCTGTTAACTTTACTTGCTGTTGATACATCAGGACTCGGATTTCCTTCTGCAGCGCCCTCCTCTGTCTTGGTCTGGCAGTGTCGGCTATCTGTTGGAGCAAGAACACAACCTCTCCCAAACAGTTACCAACAATGCTAGTGCCAAGTACCATATACGGATTGGTGTCATCAGGATTAGTCTCTACTACAATTAGCCCCTGGTCCTTCAGCTCCACTCTCCCCACCTTTACCTTTCCCGTTTGAGGCATATACAGAAAGATTTGGAGCTGGCGGGCGTAGGTCGTCCATGGACCAGAACCTCTTGTAGAGGACGTCAGGCATGATAGTTACCTGAGATCCTGTTTCCAGCAGGGCGTGCTTCGGGATCCCGTCCAGTACAATGGACAGGAAAGGTCTTCCCCCGACGAACCTGTTGTACCAGTCTGATGGGCCTGGTGAGTTTACTCCTGGGTGTCGGCCCTCGGACCCAGGGTTTTCTCGTTTAAAGGACAAATCTGGGCGATGTGTCCGGTCTTGCGGCAGCGGTAGCCGGTAGGGTCCTTCGGTGGACAGCGCTGGTCACTGGTCCTCGAAGAGGGTGGTGTTGGCCTCCTCCTCCTTCTCATCCAGGGGACATCCTCAGGGCTATCAGCTAACAGGACCTTCCCTCCTTCCTCTGGCTCCATCCGCAGCTGCAGAGCACTCAGCACAGTGGTCAGGGTTTTGCTTAACTGACGCACCTCAGAGCGCAGACTCTCCTGATCTCTAGGGGACGTTGCTGGAACCTTGGCTTCAGCAGCCACTGGGGAAAAGGTGGGTGTAGCAGGCACTGGGGTAGCCCCACCCTGGTAACGTTGGATGGCATTTGTTTCCAGGGGCTGCAGTCCTTTTATAGCCATGTCCTTAAGATTGTCAAAGGTGGCATCTGGATGATCCAGGGACCACCAACGCACAGTCCTGCTCTCCTCTGGACACCTCAGTCCCCGGACAAACTGGTCTTTCAGCATTTTGTTCTCATTTTCAATGCTAGTTGGACTGACCTGTTTAAGAGCCCCAGAGCCCTCTGTAGACGCCAGGCATAGTCCCGAACATTATCCTCCGGAGGTCATCCGGACCTCCTAATCCGGAGGTCCGCCTCAGTAAGATCCTCAAAGACAGTCTGTAGTTTTTGGAATATTGTGGACACTGACTCCTGGTCTGCGGCCGACGATGTTTCCACTTCCCGTTCCGCAGCACCGGTCAGTTGTCCCAATACGACAGCAGCTCTTTGCTTGCCTGTCATGGAGTACATATCTAAGATACCACATATCTTCCGTTTGAATCCAGACAGGGTATCTGGTTTGCCATTGTACTGGGGGAGCCACTTTGCTCCAGGAATGTACGGTAAAGTCATAGGAATGACAGGTGTTACAGGCGCCGCTGGTGCAGCGGCGGCTTCGGCCAGCTCATCATCGGGCGCGGGCTGAACTTCAGGGACGTTGACCGGCATGTCGGCGTTCTGCTGTTCATCGGACATCTTGGCGCCCCCCTAGTTAACCGTGGCCTACCTTCTAGTTTTTCTTCCGGCAGGCCGCAGCTCCGCAGGCGATGGTTGTCTTCAGGACCTTGCGTCGCTTGCGTCCTACGTCAGAGCGTTCAGCAACGCTCCTTACAGGACCTGGCGCTTCCTGATTTGACGTCGAGGCGTGGGGCGTGTCCGGGGCTTCGCGCTCTTTTGCAGGTACGCCCCTAAATTTCCCGTGGTTACGCCCTTCTTCACGCTCGGCGGCCCAACAATGGCAGCAATCTTCACCACAACTTAACGTACACAGTTCAGAATAGAGGCGCACAGTACCCGGTGGCAATGGGCATAACACTGCGTTGTTGCAGCGGGCACGCTATCCTGTTCGTGACGCCAGTTGGAGATGACTAGCCCAGGGGATGGGGATGACTCGGTACCCGGGCCTTTGCCTTGGGGATGTCGCGGTGGTCGGCTCCCGGGCCCGTACCCTGGGGTCACTCTTTAAAAAGGTTGGTAGTTGTTAGTTTTATAAAAGTTTGTGACGCCACCTGTGGCTTCTGGTGAGAATCACCAGCGCTGCGCAGTCCACTGAGGCCGGTGATAAGGCAGCTGGATGGTATAGCTCCCCACAGGTGGAGCTAGGCCTCAGGGCAGCGTATGAAGGGGAATGCAGGACAGGCGAGACCCAGCCGGGTCAGAGCAAGAACAGGGACAGACACGATAGTCACTTCAGTACCTTTTACTGATGAAAATTCAGGCACGTCCCGGAGTACTGTAGGGTGAAGGGTGCATGTCAGGATCCTCCCCAATGAGCAGGTGTAGGGCCTCCTGTTACTTGCCTCTGCGTAGTAAGTTTCTGACCTGCCTGGAGCTAGGCCTAACTTTGTCTCTGTCCTGCGCTGACTGACCTTGTGGTAGGGCCTTTTCTTGAAGTACACGCTACTCAGTTTGTGGGGCCTATGTGTCTCCCGGCTCTGTTACGTATCAGCACTTAAGCGATCCTGGGACTTGTAGTTCTCCAGGGATTCCGGTTATACCTTACTGGGTCATAGAGATCCGGGTAAACTTCGGACCCGGTGTCCGGTAAATTCTTCGGGGTGAGCAAGTTAAGCTCCTCTGCCCCCTACGTACTAAATCTCCTCTCACCTTCGGCCTACTCGGGCCCTCACTAGGCTACTCACACTAACGGCAGCTTGCCGCGTTTCACCGATCTTATGGCGCCGGCACACCTAAAGCTCACTACTCTGAGCTACACGGAGTCTCGGTCTGGATAAGCTCCACTGCAGGATAGCAATTGCAGGAGCTGGAACAGGCTTTTGTCCTCTGAGGTAACTCTTCTCAGACTGTACTGGACTCACTGCTAAACCAGAATAGACTAGACTCTGACTGACTGCTGCCTGGCTCCACCTTCCCTATTTATCTCCCTAACAGGCTCCCTCTGCTGGTCTGAGGTGGAAGGTGGAGCTGTGTGAATGGTTATGGGGGCCTCTTGTGGAGGAATCCATCAATGCAGTCTTCCAGGATCTGTGATACTAAGCGCAGCTGGGCGTCACATTAGCATACCGGGGTAAATGGACCTCTTTCTCCCCACAATTCAGGATGCGGATCGGCACTCTCCCCTTGCGGACATCAACCACCCCCTGGCTGTCAAGATGGTGGGCCTACTGTCAGAGTATACGGGTTCTACCAGGGCCTGGTAATCTTGACCCCTGAGACCAATTGCTGCTCGACACCATATCAACATTTCACTCCTAGGGGGCATTGCAATGGGGAACAGATCACTCATCCTGACACTGCCAATTTCCCCACCAGACAGTTTTACCTGTTGTCTTTTCATCAGGGCTCTGATTTCTTTCTGTAGAACCCGCTGCTGATTGAAACTGGCAGTCTCTGCGACCTGTTGTAACAAAACAATAATTTCTCCAAGACAATTTTCTATCACATTAGTGCCTAAGGTTATCATTGGATGACTTTCTCGGCAATCAATATCAACAATAATCATTCCTTGTGATAGCAATTCTACTTTGCAAACTTTTATGGTCACCTCTTTATACCCCACCTGAGGCAAGGGACTGTGGGTAATGTCTGAATCAGTCCAGTATTGTTTATAAAGGATATAGGGCATCGTGGTCACCTGGGACCCAGTGTCCAGAAACGCATTCATTGGGATACCATCAAGCACTACAGGTAGGACCGGCCGTCCTCCCACGTACTTGTCTTGCCAACTTTGTGGGCCTGGTCATCTTACTCCTGGGGATTGGCCCTCTGCCCCAGGTGTTGCCTGTTTAAATTGCAGAATCTTGCGTAGTGTCCCACCTTTTGACAGCGGCGGCAGATGGGTTGTCCGTCCTGGTCGTAGCGATCGCTGTTCCTCCCTCTGATCGGTGGAATTCTCTTCTGTCGTCACCACGGGACGTCATCTGGACTGGAAGCCAGCTGGATCTTTTCCTTGGGGGACACTTGAATGGCCTGCACGGTTTTGGTTAACGCAGCCACACTTTTGGTCAGCTCCTGGACCTGAAGGCGTAGGTCTGCAGTCGGGTCATGGTCCAGAGTCTGCGCGTCAGCTTCTACAGGTTCTGGGGAAAAGGATGCCACCTCCTGGTGGTAGGTGATAGCTGGGCGCCGGTGGGATGCAGCGCCTTCTGGTGTTGATTCCCGCAGCACCCGGATGGCTCTGTCTTTAAATTGCGCAAAGTCCAGATCAGGGTTTTGCAGAGCCATAATGCGCAGCTGTGTCCTGTGAGTGCTGGACAGGAGCCCCTCAATAAACTGCTCAGTTAGCAATCTGTCCTCATCATGCACATTGTCAGGGTCTACCTGTTTGATGGCCCGCAGCGCCTCCTGCTGGTTTAGAGCATAGTCCCATACACTGTCCTGCACCCTTTGTATGCACCTGTAAAACTTCATTTTAATTTCTGCTGCGGGGGGGTGTCAAAGGTATCCTTCAACTGGGCCAGTATTTCTTTTACAGTGCCTTTGTCTCTGCCCGGCCAGGACTTCACCTCTCTCTGGGCTGCACCGATTAGCTGGCCTATGAGGATGCTGACTTTTTGCTCCTCAGACAGGGGGTACACTTTAAACAAACTGTGCAGTCTCTCCTCAAAGTCATTCAGGGTGTGCGACTCCCCTGAGTACTGGGGCAACCACGCCGCCCCCGGTATATATGGCATTGATAACGGCATCACAGTGGCAGCGGCCGCGCATGCGGCTGAACCCTCCTCCATGTTGGGCATCTTCCTCCCCCCTAGTGAACCTCAGCCAGGTCCTGGGCGTCTGCTGACGTACCAGTATGCTGCTCTGCAGGCGGAGGGATCTCTTACCCGGCGGTTCTGGATCGGGGCTTCTTTCTTCCCCCTCGGCGGGCAGCAAACCACGTGACTAAACAGTTCAATAAAGTCTATGGCACACAGGACCCGGTTATACCGGGCTTCGTGAATCCAGTTCGTGACGCCAAGTTGACGCGCCTCCTGGGCGTGGGGTACCCGGTGCCGGGCCGGTGGATGCTGGGGAATGTCACAGTGGCGATGACCCGGTCCGTGACCCAGGGCGGTCAATAAAAGGGGTCATGGATAGGGGATTTATAGTGTTTTTATAGAGTTTGTGACGCCACCTGTGGAATGAGGCTAAAGGGAGCCTCCGCTGCGGAGCAGTCCTCTGAAGCTGATGTTACTGCAGCAGGGATGATGTGGCTCTCCACAGGAAGAGCTAGCTCCAGGGCAGTGTAGACGATGCAGGTTGTGCTGGGCGTTGTAGTGCAGGGGCTGATGGCGCAGCAATAATCAGTCCACAACTTAACGGCAGTTTACTCTTGTCTTTACTGGTGGTGATTAGACAAGCTGGAACTAGGGTACTCCAGTCCCCAGCTCCTCTCTCTTCGATGTCCTCACTCCAACTCCTCACACTAAGACTAACTAACCCCGCCTCCAGATCCCAGTTGCCAAGGGGAGTGGCTCCCCTTGCTGGTCTGGAGCCAGGAAAGTGTTGCATGTTTAGTATACCTGACTAGGGGACCCCTGCTTGCTTCCAGGCATGGCATTACCTCTTTTTGAGGGAGGCAATGCCACTGTGGCAACCGGACCCCTGGGGTGCCACACTACCCCTCCCCCCACAGTAAATATCCCCCCAGCCATACAATAAATCTCTCCCCATAGTAAATCTCCCCCTAGCCATACCATAAGTCACCCCCATAGTAAATCACCACCCAGCCATACCATAAATCACCCCCCAGCCATACAATAAATCACCCCCCAGCCATAGCATAAATCACCCTCCAGCCATACAATAAATCACCCCCCCCAGCCATACCATAAATCACCCCCCAGCCATAGCATAAATCACCCCCCCAGCCATAGCATAAATCACCACCCAGCCATAGCATAAATCACCCCCCCAGCCATACCATAAATCACCCCCCCAGCCATACCATAAATCACCCCCGCAGCCATAGAATAAATCATCCCCCCAGTCATAGCATAAATCACCCCCCCAGCCATAGCACAAATCATCCCCTCAGCCATAGCATAAATCACCCCCCAGCCATACAAGAAATCACCTCCCCAGCCATACAATAAATCACCCCCCAACCATACAATAAACCACCCCCCAGCCATAGCATAAATCACCCCCCAGCCATACCATAAATCACCCCCCCAACCATACCATAAATCACCCCCCCAGCCATACAATAAATCACCCCCCATGACATAAATCACCCCCCCAGCCGTAGCATAAATCACCTTCCCCAGCCATAGCATAAATCACTCCCCCAGCCATACCATAAATCCCCCCCAGCCGTACCATAAATCACTCCCCCAGCCATACCATAAATCACCCCCCCAACAATACCATAAATCACCCCCCATAGCATAAATCACCCCCCCAGCCATACAATAAATCACTCCCCAACCATACAATAAACCACCCCCAGCCATAGCATAAATCACCCCCCCAGCCATACAATAAATCACCCCCCATAGCATAAATCACCCTCCAGCCGTAGCATAAATCACCCTCCCAGCCGTAGCATAAATCACCTCCCCCAGCCATAGCATAAATCACTCCCCCAGCCATACCATAAATCACCCCCCAGCCATACCATAAATCACCCCCAGCCATACAATAAATCACCCCCCAGCCATAGCATAAATTAGCCCCCCAGCCATAGCATAAATCACCCCCCAGCCATACAATATATCACCCCCCCAGCCATACCATAAATCACCCCCTAGCCATACCATAAATCACCCCCCCAGCCATACCATAAATCACCCCCCCAGCCATAGCATAAATCACCCCCCCAGTCATACCGTAAATCACCCCCCAGCCATAGCATAAATCACCCCCCCAGCCATACCATAATTCACCCCCAGCCATACCCTAAATCACCCCTCCAGCCATACCATAAATCACCCCCCCAGCCATACCCTAAATCACCCACCCATAGCATAAATCACTCCCCCAGCCATAGCATAAATCACTCCCCCAGCCATAACATAAATCACCTGCCCAGCCATAACATAAATCACCCCCCCAGCCATACCATAAATCACCCCCCAGCCATACCATAAATCACCCTCCAGCCATACCATAAAACACCCCCCAGCTATACCATAAATCACCCCCCCCAGCCATACCATAAATCACCCGCCCAGCCATACCATAAATCACCCCCCCAGCCATACACTAAATCACACCTCCAGACATACCATAAATCACCCCCCTCAGCCATACCATGACTGGATCACGCTGCTGGCGTCACTCTGACCCTGAGATCAGAGCTTCAACGTTGGGAGCCGGCAGTTGCAGCTTCCCTCAGCTTGACACCCTGCTCAGAGAACTGCCGACCACCGCATTACGCGGCCCGACTGCGCCCCACATGCCCCGGCTACCCCCCCTAGATACGCCTCTGATGGCAGCTAACAGCTGCCTGTGGTTGTGTGCTTTAGAAATCTGTTCTTCTGACATCTTTATATGTTCTGCTACTATTCTCAATTCTTCACAGGTTAACTGAAGAAGCAGCTCACTAATTCTGTCCATTTGTATTTCCACATCCATTGCTGCTAGTGAGTTTTCTTTAGGGCTGGTCCCCTTTAACTGGTGTAGCAGAGTTGAATTGAGATGCTGTGCTGCTGTGTTTTTCAAGACACTTTTCCTCTTCTCCCTCTACATGCTAATTCCTGCTCAGGATTCCCCGTATGGGCCACCAATGTTACATGCCGCCAATTTCAGATAGGGCGAGACGGGTTTCATGAATGCTTTGGAATCCTGGGGGAACTGTTACTCAAGATGACCAAAGGATGCAGTTTCTCTCAGGCACACAATAGATTCAATTGCTGACCAGACACATCAGACAAGAGTCTTTTTCAACAGTTTAACAGTGGAATTTAATCTGAAACAAGGCCAGTGCAATTCAGGGATATTTCAGCAACAATCTTCATTACAGTACAGTCTGAGTTTCTTGAGCAACCGGCTCCAGTAGCAATACAGTATTTTCTTCACAAGGCACAGTATTACAGTCTCTTCAGTAGCATAATTCAGCACAGATTAGTTCTCTTAGCAGCACACTTCTATGCATACACAACCACAGGCTTTGCCTTCACAAGGACACAATAGTACACAGCACTCTTTATCCTGCATGGAGATGGGGGGGGGTTTGATGAGGGAGATGATCCCTGTGACACAATTCCTTCCAGTCCTTATCTTCTTGCCTGATAATACTACGCACTGTTAGTTTAGGGAGTTTATCTGACTTGTGTTTAGTTTCTCTCCTGATCTGAATCCTGTTCAGTTGCCTTCTGTCAGATCCAGATAACACACCACCTTTCTCTTCGGCTTCAGCCAGACTACAATAACAAGTTCCCCACAATCCCCCTGGGCCTCTGCTAAAACACTCACTGTCTCCTGTGACTGTGTTAACCCCTCTAGTTGCTGGATGCTTCTGAAGTACAACACTTCCTGTCTCCTGTGCTTGTGTTATTTGTAACAGTTGCTGGATGCTTTGGAAGCAACAGCACTACTTCTGCATGTCACACTGAGCTAAGCGAGCTTACAAGTTGAGCTCTCACCTCTGGAGCATTGGTTAGGTGGACAGTGTTATAAGGGTATGTGCTCACTGTCCGAAGCCGCCTGCGGCCCCAACACAGTGGAGTAGCCGCCAAAGGCTTCCGCTCATTTTATGCAAATGAGCGGCGCTATTTTTTTTCCACCTGTGGACTTTCCTCATAGAGGTTAGTCTATGGGGAAGGCCTGCATGCGGACCCGCCGGAGAAATTGACATGCTGCAGTCTGGAAAGACGCACCACAAGTCAGTTTCCTCAGGTGCACGGAGACACATAGTGGATGGGATTTCTACAAATATATTCATGGCCCCTTCCCGGGCTAATAATATCAGTCCCCAGCTGTCTGCCTAGCCATTGCTAGCTGTTAAAGTAGGGGGACCCAAGGCCTTTTTTTTGGGATCCCACATTTTAATAGCCAGTAAAGGCTAAGTATTCAGCTGGGGGCTGATATTAGTAGCCTGGGAAGCTGCGTGGGTATTATCCCTTCCCAGGCTTCAAACAACCGCCCCAGCTGTCCGCTTAACCATTGCAAGACTATAAAATTGCGGGGGACCCCACGGCAATTTTTTTTTAAATAAATTCTTTAATTTAACAATAAATGACAAGTACAGTAACCAGCACAGTCACTGTACTAATTATATATGTGACTGACATCTTTCTATCTATTCTATTTGTGTAAATCTATTCTTTCTATTCTAAATTGTCGGGTACCTCTGTGTTGTAACTGTACACGGCTGATGAATTGCCGGTTTTTAAAGAGACGGTGGATGAAAATTGAACAAAACACACAAAAAGCAGAAATATAAACAATTAAAAACGTAAACCCTTAAAATCCATAAAAAATCAGGCAGTGTGGTCCAAGATAAGTATATTTAGGTTCGTATTGAAACTTGATAATAAATAAAGTCTATACCCAATGCATAGTCAGTACATCATTAATATAACTGGGTGTTTATATACAGTATATCAGATTATTACAGGAAAGATGGCAGTATCTATAATAAGTAGGGGCGCTGAGCAGTGTGGTCTCCATACTAATATCGCACATGGTTTGTATGAGGCTTGATAAATGACTATTATAGTACCTAATTATATTATACCTAATTCTGTATTCACAAATGATTTAATAATCTGTACACGTTGATATAGTATTGTTTGGCTATAACTATGACTGCAATTATATAATCAATTATTGATTTGGGTCAATATATCTATTTATTATAGATACTGCTATCTTTCGTGCAATAATCTGATATATACAGTATAAACACCCAGTTATATTAATGATGTACTGACTATGCATTGGGTATAGACATTATTTATTATCAAGTTTCAATAACCTGAATATACTTATCTTGGACCACACTGCCTGATTTTTTATGGGTTTTAAGGGTTTACGTTTTTAATTGTTTGTATTTCTGCTTTTTGTGTGTGCAATAAAAGATGAATTTATACTTAAAAATGTGACCATTGACATATACAGCGGGGAAAAAAAGTATTTAGTCAGCCACCAATTGTACAAGTTCTCCCACCAATTGTACAAGTTCAATTACAGGCCTCTCTCAAAGATGAGCGAGGCCTGTAATTGACATCATAGGTAGACCTCAACTATGAGAGACAAAATGAGAAAACAAATCCTGAGAATCACATTGTCTGATTTGGAAAGATTTTTTTTCAAATTTTGGTGGAAAATAAGTATTTAATCAATTACAAAAGTTCATCTCAATACTTTGTTATATATCCTTTGTTGACAATGACAGAGGTCAAACGTTTTCTGTAAGTCTTCACAAGGTTGGCACACACTGTTGCTGTTATGTTGGCCCATTCCTCCATGCAGATCTCCTCTAGGGCAGCGATGTTTTGGGGCTGTCGCTGGGCAACACAGACTTTCAACTCCCTCCAAAGGTTTTCTATAGGGTTCAGATCTGAAGACTGGCTACAGCGAGGATGGAGAGCTGGGGGGCAGGCATGTGCCTGCACAGTGAGGAGGGAGAGCTGGGAGGGACAGATGCTGCACAGTGAGGAGGGAGAGCTGGGGGGGCAGGTGCCTCCACAGTGAGGAGGGAGAGCTGGGCGGGGACAGGTGCTGCACAGTGAGGAGGGAGAGTTGGGGGGAGCAGGTGCCTGCACAGTGAGGGTGGAGAGCTGGGGGGGGGGCAGGTGCCTGCACAGCGATGATAGAGAGATGGGGGGGGGACAGGTGCCTGCACAGTGAGGAGGGAGAGTTGGGGGGGCAGATGCCTGCACAGTGAGGGTGGAGAGCTGGGGGAGACAGATGCTGCACAGTGAGGATGGACAGCTGAGGGGGGGGGGGGGGCAGGTGCCTGCACTTTGAGGATGGAGAGCTGGGGAGGGGGTAGTTGCCTGCACAGTGAGGAGGGAGAGCTGGGGGGGGTGGACAGGTGCCTGCACAGCAAGGATGGAGAGCTGGGGGGGGCGGGTGCCTGCACAGTGAGGAGGGAGAGCTGGGGGGGCAGGTTCCTCAACAGTGAGGAGGGAGAGCTGGGGGGGGGACAGGTGCTACACGGTAAGGGTGGAGAGCTGGGGGGCGCATGTGCCTGCACAGTGAGGATAGAGAGCTGGGGGGGGGGCAGGTGCCTGCACAGTGAGAAGGGAGAGTTGGGGGAGGCCGGTGCCTGCACAGTGAGGGTGGAGAGCTGGGGGGCAGGTGCCTGCACAGCGAGGATAGAGAGCTGGGGGGGCAGGTGCCTGCACAGTGAGGAGGGAGATCTGGGGCGATGGAGAGGTGCCTGCACAGTGAGGAGGGAGAGCTGGGGAGGGGCAGGTGCCTGCACAGTGAGGAGGGAGAGCTGGGGGGACAGGTGCCTGCACAGTGAGGATGGAGAGCTGGAGGTGGGTGGACAGGTACCTGCACAGTAAGGATGGAGAGCTGAGGGGGAGGCAGGTGCTTGCACTGTGAGGATGGAGAGCTGGGGAGGGGGTAGTTGCCTGCACAGTGAGGAGGGAGAGCTGGGGGGGTGGACAGGTGCCTGCACAGCAAGGATGGAGAGCTGGGGGGGGCAGGTGCCTGCACAGTGAGGAGGGAGAGCTGGGGGGGGCAGGTTCCTCAACAGTGAGGAGGGAGAGCTGGGGGGGACAGGTGCTACATGGTGAGGGTGGAGAGCTGGGGGGGGGCATGTGCCTGCACAGTGAGGATAGAGAGCTGGGGGGGGCAGGTGCCTGCACAGTGAGGAGGGAGAGTTGGGGGAGGCCGGTGCCTGTACAGTGAGGGTGGTGAGCTGGGGGCAGGTGCCTGCACAGTGAGGATAGAGAGCTGGGGGGCAGGTGCCTGCACAGTGAGGAGGAAGATCTGGGGCGATGGAGAGGTGCCTGCACAGTGAGGAGGGAGAGCTGGGGGGGCAGGTGCCTGCACAGTGAGGATGGAGAGCTGGAGGGGGGTAGACAGGTACCTGCACAGTAAGGATAGAGAGCTGAGGGGGGGCAGGTGCTTGCACTGTGAGGATGGAGAGCTGGGGAGGGGGTAGTTGCCTGAACTGTGAGGAGTGAGAGCTGGGGGGGTGGACATGTGCCTGCACAGCAAGGATGGAGAGCTGGGGGGGGGCAGGTGCTGAACAGTGAGGATGGACAGCTGAGGGGGGGGGTGCCTGCACTGCGACGATTGAGAGCTGGGGAGGAGCAGGTGCTGCACAGTGAGGAGGGAGAGCTGGGGGGGCAGGTGCCTGCACAGTGAGGAGGGAGAGCTGGGGGAGGCAGGTGCTGCACAGTGAGGAGGGAGAGCTGGGGGGGCAGGTGCCTGCACAGTGAGGAGGGAGAGCTGGGGGAGGCAGGTGCTGCACAGTGAGGAGGGAAAGCTGGGGGGGGGCAGGTGCCTGCACAGTGAGGAGGGAGAGCTGGGTGGGGCAGGTGCTGCACAGTGAGGAGGGAGAGCTGGGGGTGCAGGTGCTGCACAGTGAGAAGGGAGAGCTGGGAGGGACAGATGCTGCACAGAGAGGAGGGAGAGCTGGGGGGGCATGTGCCTCCACAGTGAGGAGGGAGAGCTGGGTGGGGACAGGTGCTGCACAGTGAGGAGGGAGAGTTGGGGGGGCAGGTGCCTGCACAGTGAGGGTGGAGAGCTGGGTGGGGCAGGTGCCTGCACAGCGATGATAGAGAGATGGGGGGGGCAGGTGCCTGCACAGTGAGGAGGGAGAGTTGGGGGGGCAGGTGCCTGCACAGTGAGGAGGGAGAGTTGGGGGGGCAGGTGCCTGCACAGTGAGGGTGGAGAGCTGGGGGAGACAGATGCTGCACAGTGAGGATGGACAGCTGAGGGGGGGGCAGGTGCCTGCACTGCGAGAATGGAGAGCTGGGGAGGGGGTAGTTGCCTGCACAGTGAGGAGGGAGAGCAGGGGGGTGGACAGGTGCCTGCACAGCAAGGATGGAGAGCTGGGGGGGAGCAGGTGCCTGCACAGTGAGGAGGGAGAGTTGGGGGGGGCAGGTGCCTGCACAATGAGGGTGGAGAGCTGTGGGAGGCCGCTGCCTGCACAGTGAGGGTGGAGAGCTGGGGGGCAGGTGTCTGCACAGCGAGGATAGAGAGCTGGGGGGCAGGTGCCTGCGCAGTGAGGAGGGAGATCTGGGGCGATGGACAAGTGCCTGCACAGTGAGGAGCCAGAGCTGGGGGGGACATGTGCCTGCACAGTGAGGAGGGAGAGCTGGGGGGATGGACAGGTGCCTGCACAGTGAGGAGCGAGATCTGTGGGAGGGGCAGGTGCCTGCACAGTGAGGAGGGAGAGCTGGGGGGGCAGATGCTTGCACTGCGAGGATGGAGAGCTGGGGTGGGGGTAGTTGCCTGCACAGTGAGGAGGGAGAGCTGGGGGGGCGCAGGTGCTGAACAGTGTGGATGGAGAGCTGGGGGGGAACGATGCTGCACAGTGAGGATGGACAGCTGAGGGGGGAGCATGTGCCTGCACTGCGAGGATTGAGAGCTGGGGAGGGGGTAGTTGCCTGCACAGTGAGGAGGGAGAGCTGGGGGGGGTGGACAGGTGCCTGCACAGCAAGGATGAAGAGCTGGGGGAGCAGGTGCTTGCACAGTGAGGAGGGAGAGCTGGGGGGGCAGGTGCCTCCACAGTGAGGAGGGAGGGCAGGGGGAGGCAGGTGCCTGCACAGTGAGGGTGGAGAGCTGGGGGGCAAGTGCCTGCACAGCAAGGATAGAGAGCTGGGGGGGCAGGTGCCTGCACAGTGAGGAGGGAGTGCTGGGGGCACGTGCCTGCACAGCGAGGATAGAGAGCTTGTTGGGGGGGAACAGGTGCCTGCACAGTGAGAAGGGAGAGTTGGGTGGGCAGGTGCCTGCACAGTGAGGGTGGAGAGCTGGGGGAGGCAGGTGCCTGCACAGTGAGGGTGGAGAGCTGGGGGGCAGGTGCCTGCACAGTGAGGATAGAGAGCTGGGGGGATGAACAGGTGCCTGCACAGTGAGGAGGGAGAGCAGGGGGAGGGGCAGGTGATTGCACAGTGAGGGTGGAGAGCTGGGGGGCAGGTGCCTGCACAGTGAGGATGGAGAGCTGGGGGGGGTGGACAGGTACCTGCACAGTATGGATGGAGAGCTGAGGGGGGGCAGGTGCTTGCACTGCGAGGATGGAGAGCTGGGGAGAGGGTAGTTGCCTGCACAGTGAGGAGGGAGAGCTGGGGAGTGGACAGGAGCCTGCACAGCAAGGATGGAGAGCTGGGGGGCAGGTGCTGAACAGTGAGGATGGAGAGCAGGGGGGGAAGATGCTGCACAGTGAGGATGGACAGCTGAGGGGGGGGGCAGGTGTCTGCACTGCGAGGATAGAGAGCTGGGTGGGCAGGTGCCTGCACAGCGAAGATAGAGAGCTGGGGGGGGACAGGGCCTGCACAGTGAGGAAGGAGAGTTGGGGGGGCAGGGGCCTGCACAGTGAGGGTGGAGAGCTGGGGGGGGGGGCAGGTGCCTGCGCAGTGAGGATAGAGAGCTTGGGGGGGCAGGTGCCTGCACAGTGAGGAGGGCGAGCTGGGGGGATGGACAAGTGCCTGCACAGTGAGGAGCGAGAGCTGGACGGGGGGATGGACAGGTGCCTGCACAGTCAGGAGGAAGAGCTGGGGGGCAGGTGCCTGCACAGTGAGGAAGGAGAGCTGGGGGGGCACGTGACTGCACAGTGAGGAGGGAGAGCTGGGGGGATGGACAGGTGCCTGCACAGTGAGGAGGGAGAGCTGGGGGGGCAGGTACCTGCACGGTGAGGAGGGAGAGCTTGTGGTGGGCAGGTGCCTGCACAGTGAGGATGGAGAGCTGGGGGGCAGGTGCTGAACAGTGAGGATGGAGAGCAGGGGGGGAAGATGCTGCACAGTGAGGATGGACAGCTGAGGGGGGGCAGGTGTCTGCACTGCGAGGATTGAGAGCTGGGGAGGGGCACGTGCCTGCACAGTGAGGAGGGAGAGCTGGGGGGATGGACAGGTGCCTGCACAGTGAGGAGGGAGAGCTGGGGGGGCAGGTGCCTGCACAGTGAGGAGGGAGAGCTGGGGGGGGGGGCAGGTGCCTGCACAGTGAGGATGGAGAGCTGGGGGGGGCAAGTGCCTGCACATTGATGAGGGAGAGTTGGGGGGGGTGGACAGGTGCCTGCACAGCAAGGATGGAGAGCTGGGGGGGCAGGTGCTGCACAGTGAGGATGGAGAGCTGGGGGTACAGATACTGCACAGTGAGGATGGAGAGCTTGGGAAGAGGCAGGTGCCTGCACAGCGAGGTTGGAGAGCTGGAGTGGTCACGTGCTGCACAGCCAGGATGGAGAGCTGGGCAGGTGCCTGCACAGCGAGGAGGGAGAGATGGGGGGGTGGACAGGTGCCTGCACAGTGAGGATGGAAAGCTGAGGGGGGGCAGGTGCCTGCACAGTGAGGATGGAGAGCTGGGGAGGGGGTAGTTTCCTGCACAGTGAGGAGGGAGAGCTGGGAGGGTTGGACAGGTGCCTGCACAGTGAGGATGGATAGCTGGGGGGGGGGGCAGGTGCTGCACAGTGAGGCTGGAGAGCTTGGGGGGACAGATGCTGCACAGTGAGGAGGGAGAGCTGGGGGGGACAGATGCTGCACAGTGAGGAGGGAGAGCTGGGGGGGCAGGTGCCTTCACAGTGAGGAGGGAGATCTGGGGGGGACAGGTGCTGCACAGTGAGGAGGGAGAGTTGGGGGGCAGTGAGGGTGGAGAGTGAGGGGCGGCAAGTGCCTGCACAGCGAGGACAGAGAGCTGGGGGGGCAGGTGCCTGTACAGCGAGGATAGAGAGCTCAGGGGGGGGGGGTGCCTGCCCAGTGAGGAGGGAGAGTAGGGGGGGCAGGTGTGTTGGCATATGCAACGGATTAGGACTAATTATAAGTAGTGTTGAGCCACCCCCGTAGTGTTCGGGTTCGGTTCGTCGAACACCGGGATGTTCGAGGAACTGTTCGTCGAACTGTTCGTCGAACACCTTAGAACACCGTCGAACACCGTTAAAACCAATGGCAGGCAAACAAAAACACATAGGAACACATAGAAAACACCTTCAAAGGTGTCCAAAAGCTCACAAACTGCTCAGAAGACGCTTTCTTTAAAAAAGCCGGCCGGCAATTCAGCAGCGGCATACACCGGTACCCGACAATTTAGACATGAAGGAATAGAGCATCACACATAGATTAGATAGATAGAAACATGTCAGTCACATATATATGAAGTACAGTGACAGTGTTGCTTACTGTACTTGTCATTTAGTGTAAAGCATTTATTAAAAAATATAATAGTGTTTTCGTGCACCGTCTCTTTAAAAAAGCCGGCCGGCAATTCAGCAGCGGTACCCGACAATTTATAACAGACAGAATAGAGCTTCACACATAGATTAGATAGATAGAAACATATCAGTCACATATATATGAAGTACAGTGACAGTGTTGCTTACTGTACTTGTCATTTACTGCAAAGGATTTATTAAAAAAAATAATAGTGTTTTCATGCACAGTCTCTTTAAAAAAGCCGGCTGGTAATTCAGCATCTGTACCCGACAATTTAGAATAGAAGGAATAGAGAATCACACATAGATTAGATAGATAGAAACATGTCAGCCACATATATACGAAGTACAGTGACAGTGTTGCTTACTGTAATTGTCATTTAGTGTAAAGGATTTATCAAAAAAAATAATAGTGTTTTCATGCACCGTCTCTTTAAAAAAGCCGGCCGGCAATTCAGCATCTGTACCCGACAATTTATAACAGACAGAATAGAGCTTCACACATAGATTAGATAGATAGAAACATGTCAGTCACATATATAATAAGTACAGTGATAGTGTTGGTTACTGTACTTGTCATTTAATATTAAAATAAAGGATTTATTATTAAAAAAAATTGGCGTGGGATTCCCCGTAATTTTAGTCTCTAGCGGAGGTTAAGCAGACAGCTGGGGCAGATGTTTGAAGCCTGGGAAGGGGGTAATACCCACGGAGCTTCCCAGGCTACTAATATCAGCCCCAAGCTGAATACCTAGCCTTTACTAGCTATTAAAATGGAGGACCCCCCCCAAAAAAAATGACGTGGGGTCCCCCCTAATTTAATAGCTAGCAAAGGCTAGGCAGACAGCTGGGGGCTGATATTAATAGCCCAGGAAGGGAGCCATGAATATTGGCCCCCTCCCAGGCTAGAAACACCAGCCGTCAGCCGCCCCAGAAATGGCGCATCCATAGGATGCGCCAATTCTGGCACTTAGCCTCGCTCTTCCACGCTGCCCTGGTGCGGTGGCAGGGGGTAATAGGGTTGGGGTTGATGTCAGCTTATAATGCCAGCTGACATCAAGCTCAGGTTAGTAATGGAGAGGCGTCTATAAGACACCCCCATTACTAACCCCATAGTCAAAGTTAAAAAAAAACACAAACACCCAGAATAAAGTCCTTTAATTGAAATAAAGACACAATTCTTTATTGTTCTAAATTAAACCATACTTACAATCACGCCCATTCCAGCTGAAGCCAACGATCTCCTGCAATAAAAGAAAAATAATAAACCAACCTCATCCTTACCTTTCCATGGTTCCCAGGACAGCTTCAGCTCTGCTACATCGAGATGACAGGCTGGACCGCAGCAGAACGCTGCCATCCAGCCTGTCATCCCGCAGACACTGAGAAGCGCAGGCATGCTTGCGCTCCTCAGTGTCTGACTGTGACGGCATCCAGATGAGCCGACAATGAACTCGGCTCACCTCATGTACGTCACTGACAGCGTGGGAAAATTCTCCTGCACTCAGCGCTTCAGCGTGAGAATTTTCCCACGCTGTCAGTGACGTGCATGAGGTGAGCCGAGTTCATTGGACATGACCTCGGCTCATCTGGATGCCGTCACAGCCAGACACTGAGTAGCGCAAGCATGCCTGCGCTTCTCAGTGTCTGCGGGATGACAGGCTGGATGGCAGCTTTCTTCTGCGGTCCAGCCTGTCATCTCGATGTAGCAGAGCTGAAGCTGTCGTGGGATCCATGGAAAGGTAAGGATGATGTTGCTTTATTATTTTACTTTTATTGCAGGAGATCATTGGCTTCAGCTGGAATGGGCGTGGCGGTAAGTATGGTTTAATTTAGAACAATAAAGAATTGTGTGTTTATTTCAATTAAAGGACTTTTTTCTGGGTGTTTGTGTTTTTTTTAAATACTTTACTAGAAATTCATGGTGGTCATGTCTAATATTGGCGTGACCCCATGAATTTCGGGCTTAGGGCCAGCTGATAATGCCAAGCTGGCCTTAACCCCTTTATTACCCAGTGTGCCACCGCACCAGGGCCCTGGATGAGTTGGGTACAGCGCCAGAAGATGGCGCTTCTATGAACGCGCCATTTTCCGGGGCGGCTGCGGACTGCAATTTGCAGCGGGTGGGGCCCAGAAAGCTTGGGCCTCCCTGCGCTGCAGATTCCAGCCCCCAGCTGCCTAGTTGTACCTGGCTGGACACAAAAATAGGGCGAAGCTCCACGTATTTTTTTTTTAAATTCATGAAATTCATGGAATAATTAAGAAAAAAAGGGCTTCCCTATATTGTTGTGTCCGGCTAGGTACAAATAGGCAGCTGGTGGTTGGGAGCAGCCCGTTCCTGCCTGCTGTACCTGACTGGACACAAATATAGGGCGAAGCCCCACATCAATTTTTTTTTCATTATTTCATGAATTTCCTGAAATAATTTAAAAAAAATTGACGTGGGGCTTCGCACTATATTTGTGTCCAGTCAGGTACAGCAGGCAGGAACGGGCTGCCCCCAACCACCAGCTGCCTATTTGTACCTGGCCAGACACAACAATATAGGGAAGCCCTTTTTTAAAAAAATTATTTCATGAAATAATTAAAAAAAAATTGACGTGGGGCTTCGCACTATATTTGTGTCCAGCCAGGTACAGCAGGCAGGAACGGGCTGCCCCGAACCACCAGCTGCCTACTTGTACCTGGTTGGACACAACAATATAGGGAAGCCCTTTTTTTCTTAATTATTCCATGAATTTCATGAAATAATTAAAAAAAAAAATGCGTGGGGCTTCGCCCTATTTTTGTGCCCAGCCAGGTACAACTAGGCAGCTGGGAGCTGGAATCCGCAGCGCAGGGAGGCCCAAGCTTTCTGGGCCCCACCCGCTGCAAATTGCAGTCCGCAGCCGCCCCAGAAAATGGCGCGTTCATAGAAGCGCCATCTTCTGGCGCTGTACCCAATTCATCCAGGGCCCTGGTGCGGTGGCTCACTGGGTAATAAAGGGGTTAAGGCCAGCTTGGCATTATCAGCTGGCCCTAAGCCCGAAATTCATGGGGTCACGCCAATATTAGACATGACCACCATGAATTTCTAGTAAAGTATTTAAAAAAACACAACACCCAGAATAAAGTCCTTTAATTGAAATAAACACACAATTCTTTATTGTTCTAAATTAAACCATACTTACAATCACGCCCATTCCAGCTGAAGCCAACGATCTCCTGCAATAAAAGTAAAATAATAAAGCAACATCATCCTTACCTTTCCATGGTTCCCATGACAGCTTCAGCTCTGCTACATCGAGATGACAGGCTGGAGCGCAGCAGAAAGCTGCCATCCAGCCTGTCATCCCGCGGACACTGAGAAGCGCAGGCATGCTTGCGCTCCTCAGTGTCTCGCTGTGACGGCATAAAGATGAGACAAGTTCATGTCCAATGAACTCGGCGCACCTCATGCACGTCACTGACAGCGTGGGAAAATTCTCCTGCACTCAGCGCTTCAGCGTGAGAATTCTCCCACGCTGTCAGTGACGTACATGAGGTCAGCTGAGTTCATTGGACATGAATGAGCTCACCTCATGCACGTCACTGACAGCGTGGGAAAATTCTCACGCTGAAGCGCTGAGTGCAGGAGAATTTTCCCACGCTGTCAGTGACGTGCATGAGGTGAGCTCATTCATGTCCAATGATCTCAGCTCACCTCATGCACGTCACTGACAGCGTGGGAAAATTCTCCTGCACTCAGTGCTACAGCGTGAGAATTCTCCCACGCTGTCAGTGACGTGCATGAGGTGAGCTCATTCATGTCCAATGAACTCAGCTGACCTCATGTACGTCACTGACAGCGTGGGAGAATTCTCACGCTGAAGTGCTGAGTGCAGGAGAATTCTCCCACGCTGTCAGTGATGTGCATGAGGTGCGCCGAGTTCATTGGACATGAACTCGTCTCATCTTTATGCCGTCACAGCCAGACACTGAAGAGCGCAAGCATGCCTGCGCTTCTCAGTGTCTGCGGGATGACAGGCTGGATGGCAGCGTTCTGCTGCGGTCCAGCCTGTTATCTCGATGTAGCAGAGCTGAAGCTGTCGTGGGAACCATGGAAAGGTAAGGATGAGGTTGCTTTATTATTTTTCTTTTATTGCAGGAGATCGTTGGCTTCAGCTGGAATGGGCGTGATGGTAAGTATGGTTTAATTTAGAACAATAAAGGAATGTGTCTTTATTTCAATTAAAGGACTTTATTCTGGGTGTTTGTGTTTTCTTTTAACTTTGACTATGGGGTTAGTAATGGGGGTGTCTTATAGACGCCTCTCCATTACTAACCTGGGCTTGATGTCAGCTGGCATTATAAGCTGACATCAACCCCAGCCCTATTACCCCACTGCCACCGCACCAGGGCAGCGTGGAAGAGCGAGGCTAAGTGCCAGAATTGGCGCATCCTATGGATGCGCCATTTCTGGGGCGGCTGACGGCTGGTGTTTCTAGCCTGGGAGGGGGCCAATATTCATGGAACCCTTCCTGGGCTATTAATATCAGCCCCCAGCTGTCTGCCTAGCCTTTGCTAGCTATTAAAATAGGGGGGACCCCACGTCATTTTTTTGGGGGGTCCCCCATTTTAATAGCTAGTAAAGGCTAGGTATTCTGCTGGGGCTGATATTAGTAGCCTGGGAAGCTTCGTGGGTATTACCCCCTTCCCAGGCTTCAAACATCTGCCCCAGCCGTCTGGTTAACCTCCGCTAGAGCCTAAAATTATGGGGATCCCCACGCCAATTTTTTTTTAAATAAATCCTTTATTTTAACACTAAATGACAAGTACAGTAATCAACACTGTCACTGTACTTCATATATATGTGACTGACATGTTTCTATCTATCTAATCTATGTGTGATTCTCTATTCCTTCTATTCTAAATTGTCGGGTACAGATGCTGAATTGCCGGCCGGCTTTTTTAAAGAGACGGTGCATGAAAACACTATTATTTTTTTTAATAAATCCTTTACACTAAATGACAAGTACAGTAAGCAACACTGTCACTGTACTTCATATATATGTGACTGACATGTTTCTATCTATCTAATCTATGTGTGATTCTCTATTCCTTCTATTCTAAATTGTCGGGTACAGATGCTGAATTGCCGGCCGGCTTTTTTAAAGAGACAGTGCATGAAAACACTATTATTTTTTTTAATAAATCCTTTATACTAAATGACAAGTACAGTAAGCAACACTGTCACTGTACTTCATATATATGTGACTGACATGTTTCTATCTACCTAATCTATGTGTGATTCTCTATTCCTTCTATTCTAAATTGTCGGGTACAGATGCTGAATTGCCGGCTGGCTTTTTTAAAGAGACGGTGCATGAAAACACTATTATTTTTTTTAATAAATCCTTTACACTAAATGACAAGTACAGTAATCAACACTGTCACTGTACTTCATATATATGTGACTGACATGTTTCTATCTATCTAATCTATGTGTGAAGCTCTATTCTGTCTGTTATAAATTGTCAGGTACCGCTGCTGAATTGCCGGCCGGCTTTTTTAAAGAGACGGTGCATGAAAACACTATTTTTTTTTTGATAAATCCTTTACACTAAATGACAAGTACAGTAAGCAACACTGTCACTGTACTTCATATATATGTGACTGACATGTTTCTATCTATCTAATCTATGTGTGAAGCTCTATTCTGTCTGTTATAAATTGTCAGGTACCGCTGCTGAATTGCCGCCGGCTTTTTTAAAGAGACGGTGCATGAAAACACTATTATTTTTTTTGATAAATCCTTTCCAACTCTTCCATTCTATGATTCTATCTCATTTGCACAGGGAAAGACTAGAAGCAATGGGATGAAACTAAATGGGAGGAGACACAGATTAGATATTAGAAAAAACTTTTTGACAGTTAGGGTGATTAATGAGTGGAACAGGCTGCCACGAGAGGTGGTGAGTTCCCCTTCAATGGACGTCTTCAAACAGAGGCTGGACAGACATCTGTCTGAGATGATCTAGTGAATCCTGCTTTGAGCAGGGGGTTGGACCAGATGACCCAGGAGGTCCCTTCCAACTCTTCCATTCTATGATTCTTACACTAAATGACAAGTACAGTAAGCAACACTGTCACTGTGCTTCTTATATGTGTGACTGACATGTTTCTATATATCTAATCTATGTGTGAAGCTCTATTCTTTCGGTTCTAAATTGTCGGGTACCGGTGTATGCCGCTGATGAATTGCCGGCTTTTCATGTTTCACTGTTGGCACTGTTCCCATCGATTTGGGCAATCACTGTAATGCCACAACCACCATGGCTGTGGCATTACAGTGAGTGGCAGACAATCCCTGCATGATTGGTGCTCTAAATAGCGCCAGACATGCAGGACAAGCTTTTGGTGCACGAACAGTTATCGAACATAACCTCGAACAGCCGAATTTTTTGCAAATCGTTCGGGTTCGTCGAACAACTCGAACACCGCCCAAAACAGCTCGAATTTGAGATTGGCGAACAGTTCTAGTCGAACACCGCTCATCTCTAATTATAAGTGAAAGGAGGACTTTATACTAACCAGACAGCAGATGGCGATAGTGTGTAAAGTTATATGCTTGCTGTAGTGTGTGGGAGGAAATCTCTTAATGGTTGGTTGTTTATACTTCCTGTTTTTTCTCTCTTTCCTGAATGTGTTATGTCAGCAGTAGAGATGAGCGGTGTTCGACTAGAACTGTTCGCCAATCTCAAATTCGAGCTGTTTTGGGCGGTGTTCGAGTTGTTCGACGAACCCGAACGATTTGCAAAAAATTCGGCTGTTCGAGGTTATGTTCGATAGCTGTTCGTGCACCAAAAGCGTGTCCTGCATGTCTGGCGCTATTTAGAGCACCAATCATGCATGGATTGTCTGCCACTCACTGTAATGCCACAACCATGGTGGTTGTGGCATTACAATGATTGCCCAAATCGATGGGAACAGTGCCAACAGTGAAACATGAAAAGCCGGCAATTCATCAGCGGCATACACCGGTACCCGACAATTTAGAACCGAAAGAATAGAGCTTCACACATAGATTAGATAAATAGAAACATGTCAGCCACATATATATGAAGCACAGTGATAGTGTTGCTTACTGTACTTGTCATTTAGTGTAAAGGATTTATCAAAAAAAATAATAGTGTTTTCATGCACCGTCTCTTTAAAAAAGCCGACGGCAATTCAGCAGCGGTACCTGACAATTTATAAAAGACAGAATAGAGCTTCACACATAGATTAGATAGATAGGAACATGTCAGTCACATATATATGAAGTACAGTGACAGTGTTGCTTACTGTACTTGTCATTTAGTGTAAAGGATTTATCAAAGAAAATAATAGTGTTTTCATGCACCGTCTCTTTAAAAAAGCCGGCCGGCAATTCAGCAGCGGTACCTGACCATTTATAACAGACAGAATAGAGCTTCACACATAGATTAGATAGATAGAAACATGTCAGTCACATATATATGAAGTACAGTGACAGTGTTGATTACTGTACTTGTCATTTAGTGTAAAGGATTTATTAAAAAAAATAATAGTGTTTTCATGCACCGTCTCTTTAAAAAAGCCAGCCGGCAATTCAGCATCTGTACCCGACAATTTAGAATAGAAGGAATAGAGAATCACACATAGATTAGGTAGATAGAAACATGTCAGTCACATATATATGAAGTACAGTGACAGTGTTGCTTACTGTACTTGTCATTTAGTATAAAGGATTTATTAAAAAAAATAATAGTGTTTTCATGCACTGTCTCTTTAAAAAAGCCGGCCGGCAATTCAGCATCTGTACCCGACAATTTAGAATAGAAGGAATAGAGAATCACACATAGATTAGATAGATAGAAACATGTCAGTCACATATATATGAAGTACAGTGACAGTGTTGCTTACTGTACTTGTCATTTAGTGTAAAGGATTTATTAAAAAAAAATAATAGTGTTTTCATGCACCGTCTCTTTAAAAAAGCTGGCCGGCAATTCAGCATCTGTACCCGACAATTTAGAATAGAAGGAATAGAGAATCACACATAGATTAGATAGATAGAAACATGTCAGTCACATATATATGAAGTACAGTGACAGTGTTGATTACTGTACTTGTCATTTAGTGTTAAAATAAAGGATTTATTTAAAAAAAAATTGGCGTGGGGATCCCCATAATTTTAGGCTCTAGCGGAGGTTAACCAGACGGCTGGGGCAGATGTTTGAAGCCTGGGAAGGGGGTAATACCCACGGAGCTTCCCAGGCTACTAATATCAGCCCCCAGCGGAATACCTAGCCTTTACTAGCTATTAAAATGGGGGACCCCCCAAAAAAATGACGTGGGGTCCCCCCTATTTTAATAGCTAGCAAAGGCTAGGCAGACAGCTGGGGGCTGATATTAATAGCCCAGGAAGGGTTCCATGAATATTGGCCCCCTCCCAGGCTAGAAACACCAGCCGTCAGCCGCCCCAGAAATGGCGCATCCATAGGATGCGCCAATTCTGGCACTTAGCCTCGCTCTTCCACGCTGCCCTGGTGCGGTGGCAGTGGGGTAATAGGGCTGGGGTTGATGTCAGCTTATAATGCCAGCTGACATCAAGCCCAGGTTAGTAATGGAGAGGCGTCTATAAGACACCCCCATTACTAACCCCATAGTCAAAGTTAAAAGAAAACACAAACACCCAGAATAAAGTCCTTTAATTGAAATAAAGACACATTCCTTTATTGTTCTAAATTAAACCATACTTACCATCACGCCCATTCCAGCTGAAGCCAACGATCTCCTGCAATAAAAGAAAAATAATAAAGCAACCTCATCCTTACCTTTACATGGTTCCCACGACAGCTTCAGCTCTGCTACATCGAGATAACAGGCTGGACCGCAGCAGAACGCTGCCATCCAGCCTGTCATCCCGCAGACACTGAGAAGCGCAGGCATGCTTGCGCTCTGCAGTGTCTGGCTGTGACGGCATAAAGATGAGACGAGTTCATGTCCAATGAACTCGGCGCACCTCATGCACGTCACTGACAGCGTGGGAGAATTCTCCTGCACTCAGCACTTCAGCGTGAGAATTCTCCCACGCTGTCAGTGACGTACATGAGGTCAGCTGAGTTCATTGGACATGAATGAGCTCACCTCATGCACGTCACTGACAGCGTGGGAGAATTCTCACGCTGTAGCGCTGAGTGCAGGAGAATTTTCCCACGCTGTCAGTGACGTGCATGAGGTGAGCTGAGATCATTGGACATGAATGAGCTCACCTCATGCACGTCACTGACAGCGTGGGAAAATTCTCCTGCACTCAGCGCTTCAGCGTGAGAATTTTCCCACGCTGTCAGTGACGTGCATGAGGTGAGCTCATTCATGTCCAATGAACTCAGCTGACCTCATGTACGTCACTGACAGCGTGGGAGAATTCTCACGCTGAAGCGCTGAGTGCAGGAGAATTTTCCCACGCTGTCAGTGACGTGCATGAGGTGCACCGAGTTCATTGGACATGAACTTGTCTCATCTTTATGCCGTCACAGCGAGACACTGAGGAGCGCAAGCATGCCTGCGCTTCTCAGTGTCCGCGGGATGACAGGCTGGATGGCAGCTTTCTGCTGCGCTCCAGCCTGTCATCTCGATGTAGCAGAGCTGAAGCTGTCATGGGAACCATGGAAAGGTAAGGATGATGTTGCTTTATTATTTTACTTTTATTGCAGGAGATCGTTGGCTTCAGCTGGAATGGGCGTGATTGTAAGTATGGTTTAATTTAGAACAATAAAGAATTGTGTGTTTATTTCAATTAAAGGACTTTATTCTGGGTGTTGTGTTTTTTTAAATACTTTACTAGAATTTCATGGTGGTCATGTCTAATATTGGCGTGACCCCATGAATTTCGGGCTTAGGGCCAGCTGATAATGCCAAGCTGGCCTTAACCCCTTTATTACCCAGTGAGCCACCGCACCAGGGCCCTGGATGAGTTGGGTACAGCGCCAGAAGATGGCGCTTCTATGAACGCGCCATTTTCTGGGGCGGCTGCGGACTGCAATTTGCAGTGGGTGGGGCCCAGAAAGCTTGGGCCTCCCTGCGCTGCGGATTCCAGCTCCCAGCTGCCTAGTTATACCTGGCTGGGCACAAAAATAGGGCGAAGCCCCACACATTTTTTTTTTTTAATTATTTCATGAAATTCATGGAATAATTAAGAAAAAAAGGGCTTCCCTATATTGTTGTGTCCAACCAGGTACAAGTAGGCAGCTGGTGGTTCGGGGCAGCCCGTTCCTGCCTGCTGTACCTGGCTGGACACAAATATAGTGCGAAGCCCCACGTCAATTTTTTTTAAATTATTTCATGAAATAATTTTTTTAAAAAAGGGCTTCCCTATATTGTTGTGTCTGGCCAGGTACAAATAGGCAGCTGGTGGTTGGGGGCAGCCCGTTCCTGCCTGCTGTACCTGACTGGACACAAATATAGTGCGAAGCCCCACGTCAATTTTTTTAAAATTATTTCAGGAAATTCATGAAATAATGAAAAAAAATTGATGTGGGGCTTCGCCCTATATTTGTGTCCAGTCAGGTACAGCAGGCAGGAACGGGCTGCTCCCAACCACCAGCTGCCTATTTGTACCTAGCCGGACACAACAATATAGGGAAGCCCTTTTTTTCTTAATTATTCCATGAATTTCATGAATTAAAAAAAAAAATACGTGGAGCTTCGCCCTATTTTTGTGTCCAGCCAGGTACAACTAGGCAGCTGGGGGCTGGAATCTGCAGCGCAGGGAGGCCCAAGCTTTCTGGGCCCCACCCGCTGCAAATTGCAGTCCGCAGCCGCCTCGGAAAATGGCGCGTTCATAGAAGCGCCATCTTCTGGCGCTGTACCCAACTCATCCAGGGCCCTGGTGCGGTGGCTCACTGGGTAATAAAGGGGTTAAGGCCAGCTTGGCATTATCAGCTGGCCCTAAGCCCGAAATTCATGGGGTCACGCCAATATTAGACATGACCACCATGAATTTCTAGTAAAGTATTTAAAAAAAACACAAACACCCAGAAAAAAGTCCTTTAATTGAAATAAACACACAATTCTTTATTGTTCTAAATTAAACCATACTTACCGCCACGCCCATTCCAGCTGAAGCCAATGATCTCCTGCAATAAAAGTAAAATAATAAAGCAACCTCATCCTTACTTTTCCATGGCTCCCACGACAGCTTCAGCTCTGCTACATCGAGATGACAGGCTGGACCGCAGCAGAAAGCTGCCATCCAGCCTGTCATCCCGCAGACACTGAGAAGCGCAGGCATGCTTGCGCTACTCAGTGTCTGGCTGTGACGGCATCCAGATGAGCCGAGGTCATGTCCAATGAACTCGGCTCACCTCCTGCACGTCACTGACAGCGTGGGAAAATTCTCACGCTGAAGCGCTGAGTGCAGGAGAATTTTCCCACGCTGTCAGTGACGTACATGAGGTGAGCCGAGTTCATTGTCGGCTCATCTGGATGCCGTCACAGTCAGACACTGAGGAGCGCAAGCATGCCTGCGCTTCTCAGTGTCTGCGGGATGACAGGCTGGATGGCAGCGTTCTGCTGCGGTCCAGCCTGTCATCTCGATGTAGCAGAGCTGAAGCTGTCCTGGGAACCATGGAAAGGTAAGGATGAGGTTGGTTTATTATTTTTCTTTTATTGCAGGAGATCGTTGGCTTCAGCTGGAATGGGCGTGATTGTAAGTATGGTTTAATTTAGAACAATAAAGAATTGTGTCTTTATTTCAATTAAAGGACTTTATTCTGGGTGTTTGTGTTTTTTTTTTAACTTTGACTATGGGGTTAGTAATGGGGGTGTCTTATAGACGCCTCTCCATTACTAACCTGGGCTTGATGTCAGCTGGCATTATAAGCTGACATCAACCCCAACCCTATTACCCCCTGCCACCGCACCAGGGCAGCGTGGAAGAGCGAGGCTAAGTGCCAGAATTGGCGCATCCTATGGATGCGCCATTTCTGGTGCGGCTGACGGCTGGTGTTTCTAGCCTGGGAGGGGGCCAATATTCATGGCTCCCTTCCTGGGCTATTAATATCAGCCCCCAGCTGTCTGCCTAGCCTTTGCTAGCTATTAAATTAGGGGGGACCCCACGTCATTTTTTTGGTGGGGGGTCCTCCATTTTAATAGCTAGTAAAGGCTAGGTATTCAGCTGGGGGCTGATATTAGTAGCCTGGGAAGCTCCGTGGGTATTACCCCCTTCCCAGGCTTCAAACATCTGCCCCAGCTGTCTGCTTAACCTCCGCTAGAGACTAAAATTACGGGGAACCCCACGCCAATTTTTTTTAATAATAAATCCTTTATTTTAATATTAAATGACAAGTACAGTAACCAACACTATCACTGTACTTATTATATATGTGACTGACATGTTTCTATCTATCTAATCTATGTGTGAAGCTCTATTCTGTCTGTTATAAATTGTCGGGTACAGATGCTGAATTGCCGGCCGGCTTTTTTAAAGAGACGGTGCATGAAAACACTATTATTTTTTTTGATAAATCCTTTACACTAAATGACAATTACAGTAAGCAACACTGTCACTGTACTTCGTATATATGTGGCTGACATGTTTCTATCTATCTAATCTATGTGTGATTCTCTATTCCTTCTATTCTAAATTGTCGGGTACAGATGCTGAATTGCCAGCCGGCTTTTTTAAAGAGACTGTGCATGAAAACACTATTATTTTTTTTAATAAATCCTTTGCAGTAAATGACAAGTACAGTAAGCAACACTGTCACTGTACTTCATATATATGTGACTGATATGTTTCTATCTATCTAATCTATGTGTGAAGCTCTATTCTGTCTGTTATAAATTGTCGGGTACCGCTGCTGAATTGCCGGCCGGCTTTTTTAAAGAGACGGTGCATGAAAACACTATTATATTTTTTAATAAATCCTTTACACTAAATGACAAGTACAGTAAGCAACACTGTCACTGTACTTCATATATATGTGACTGACATGTTTCTATCTATCTAATCTATGTGTGATGCTCTATTCCTTCATGTCTAAATTGTCGGGTACCGGTGTATGCCGCTGCTGAATTGCCGGCCGGCTTTTTTAAAGAAAGCGTCTTCTGAGCAGTTTGTGAGCTTTTGGACACCTTTGAAGGTGTTTTCTATGTGTTCCTATGTGTTTTTGTTTGCCTGCCATTGGTTTTAACGGTGTTCGACGGTGTTCTAAGGTGTTCGACGAACAGTTCGACGAACAGTTCCTCGAACATCCCGGTGTTCGACGAACCGAACCGAACCCGAACACTACGGGGGTGGCTCAACACTAGTCAGCAGCACATGGACTGTGTGACACTGAATTGTATCTCATGTTTAACCAGTATGAAATAAATACTGTTTACTCAATATATCTTGCTGATTGAAGCTCTCGTAAGTACAGTGGTGACTGTAAGAAGATGCACTCTGCCACAGGTTATGGGCCCTGGCCGGAACCCAGACACTAAAGCCCAGACACTACAGGCCCGCACTACAGGAGGATCCTGGATTATAACCCCAGATAACGGAGCACACAGATTATCTCTGTAAACAGAAGGAAATAAATCCAGATACAGGGTGACAAAGGAATTCATGATCCTAGGAGCTGGATATAATTACAGAGAATTCAATACAGACAGGACATACAGGAACTATCAGCAAGAAAAACAGGAGAATATCTTCAGTACAACTCTCTAAACAAGTAAGACTATATAAAGATGATGAGTAACACAGAACTGAAATTCACAGTAGCTAAACTGAATAGTGAAAATTTTCAGTTATGGAAATTCATAGAGATGTTGTTATCTAAGGATGATTTATGGGAAGTAATTGTTACAGAAAGACAAGATCAAGATAATCAGACATGGGATATGATGAATAGACAAGCGAGAGCCACCATTAGCTTATTAGTGGATGATGCTCAATTAATACATACAAGAAATGAAGAAACGGCTAAAGGAATGTGGGAAGAATTAAGAAAACTGTATGAAAGACCTAGCTTGAATCACAAGTTATTTTTATTAAGAAAGCTTTACAGTATGAGATTGAGTGCAAATGACGACATGCAGAAGCACATATTCTCAATGATGGAAGTGATATCACAGCTAAGATCTATTGGTGAAGACATTAAAGATAGTCATGTAGCAGCTATATTATTGTGCAATTTACCAGATTCGTACACAGCCTTGATAAATGCCCTTGAGACGAGACCAGAAACTGACATTACATTAGATTTTGTGAAAACAAGACTAATAGATGAATATCAGAGAAGAAAAGAACAAAGAAATGATTCTTCTACTGAAAAGGACAGTGAAAGCGCTCTTAAAGCTACAGAATTTAAAAAACCCTATAATAAAGAGACAAGAGAATGCTTCAGATGTAAGAAAAAAAGTCATTTAAAGAAAGACTGTACCATATGGAAAGCAGTACAACAAAAGTTACAACATAAAAAGCTTACACAGAAAGTAAAAAACACAATTTCCGGTTCATGTGAGAATAATTGGAATGGCACATTTAAAGTAACAGACAAGAAATCATCACTTGGTTGGTTTATTGATTCAGGAGAAACAAGTCATATGACAAGTGACAAGAATTTCTTTACTGATCTTGATTTAGATAAGAAAGAAGCCATTTATCTTGCAGATGGAAGCAAAATAACCGCAGAAGGTATCGGACAAGGTATGCTAAGTTGTTCAAATAAGTTCGGACAAGATTCAAAGATACTTGTACAGGATGTGTTGTATGTTCCAAAATTAGAAGGCGGATTATTATCTGTGAAACGTTTAACAGCAAAAGGACTTACAGTAAAATTCAAAGACAGTGAGTGTGCAATTATTGCAGGAAACAAGGTTATAACCAAAGTCAAGGCAGATGAACAATTATATCATTTTGACACACCAAAGGAACAGATGAAGGTATGTACACATGATCACAAAAACTGTATTCACATGTGGCATAGACATCTAGGACATAGACACCCTGACAGTATAAGGGAATTACAGAGAAAAGAATTGACAAAAGATTTAAAGATATCAGATTGCTCAATTACCGTAAGATGTGAATGTTGTATAAAATCCAAAGCCACAAGGATATCTATTCCAAAAGAAAGTGAGATGAAAAGCGAAAGACCACTTGATTTGGTGCATACTGACGTATGTGGACCCATGAAAGTGACTACATCAGGAAGCAATAGATACATGTTGACTTTTATAGACTACTCAAGATACACAGTCACATACTTAATTAAGAACAAAAGTGAAGTTTTTGATAAACTTGTAGACTATGTAACAAGATCAAGTAACAAATTTCAAAGGAAGCCAATTGTCATCAGAAGTGATAATGGAGGTGAATTTACAGGTCACAGAATAGAAGAATACTTAAGACAAAATGGAATAGAACACCAGAAAACTGTTCCATACACACCTGAACAAAATGGAGTAGCAGAAAGGAAAAACAGAACTCTAACAGAAATGATAAGATGTATGCTGCCAGATTCCAAACTACCAGAGAAATATTGGGGCGAGGCAGCAATGACAGCTACATATCTACAGAACCGACTTTTTTCCAGAAAACTGACGAAAACTCCATATGAACTGTGGCAAGGTATGAAACCAAGTGTCAATCATTTAAAAGTTTTTGGATGTAAAGTTTTTATATTCGTTCCAACAGAAAAACATTCCAAACTTCAAAACAGATCCATGGAAGGAATATTCGTTGGATATAGTGAAAATTGCAAAGGATATAGAATCCTAGATCCCAAAACAGAAAGAGTTACGGTGAGCAACAGTGTGACATTCATTGAAGATTTAAATGAAGACATTATGATTTCAGTTGAAACAAAAAATGAGAAAAACAATAGTGACATAACTGACGAAATATCTGATGAGAAAGAAGTAGAAATCAATGAAGAACAAAATACTGAAAGTGAAGAATCACAACTATAAACAGACACAGAACCAAGACGTTCAATGAGAGAGAACAAAGGAAAACCACCAAAACGTCTCACATACAAGACAAGCATAAGAAAAATCTATGAGCCTACCTCTTGGGAAGACATATCTAAACTTCTTGAAGAAGAAGCTAATAAATGGATAGAAGCAACAGAAACAGAAATTAAATCCATGCATGATTCAAATACATGGACACTAACAGATTTGCCAGAAGGAAGAAAAGCCATAGGATGTAAATGGATTTTTAAAGTAAAATACCAAACAGATGGCACAGCTGAAAGATACCGAGCAAGACTCATAGCTAAAGGGTATTCTCAAAGATATGGAGAAGACTACGATGAGACATTTGCTCCAGTTGTCAAACACACTACAATAAGAACTTTACTTACAGTTGTAGCAATGAAACAGATGGAACTGAGACATCTGGATGTAAAGACAGCTTTTTTGAATGGAGATTTAACAGAAGACATTTACATGGAACAACCTCCAGGATTCAAAGATGAAAGAAATCCAAACAAAGTTTGCAAATTACAGAAAAGCATATATGGTTTAAAGCAAGCAGCTAAAGCGTGGAATGACAAAATCACGGAAGTACTTACAAATGAAAGATTTCAAAGAAGCAAAGCTTATCCATGCTTGTACACAAAAAGGCTGATTAATAGATGGATTTATGTACTCATATATGTAGACGACATTTTGATTTGTTTTAAACCAGAAATGGATAAAGAAAACATTCTAAAAATCCTGAAGCAACATTTCAAAATCAAAGACTTGGGAAATGTGAAACAGTACCTAGGAATACAGGTAGAAAGAGAAGAAGACGGAAGTTTCCTACTGAATCAAAATCACATGATTCAAGACATAACAGAAAAATTTGGATTAAAGGATGCAAAAACAGTAAAGTCTCCAATGGAAATTAATTATCTCAAAGAGATGAACAGTGAAAAAAATATTCTACCAAATAATGAAGAATACAGAACAACAATAGGAAAAATACTGTATCTAGCGACCGTTACAAGACCAAACATCGCAGCAGCAGTAGGAATCCTGAGTAGAAAGGTATCAAAGCCAAATAAAGCTGATTGGAATGCCGTGAAGAGAGTAATGCATTATTTGAAAGGAACTAGCAATGTTAAGCTGAAATTACCCACAAGTGATAATTGCATTTTAACAGGATATGTTGATGCAGATTGGGCTGGAGATCCAACTGACATAAAATCTACAAGTGGACATATTTTTTTTCTCTCAGGTGGACCAATAAGTTGGACAAGTAAGAAACAGTCAATTGTGACACTGTCTTCAACAGAAGCAGAATATGTTGCCGCAGCACATGCGAGTCAAGAAGTACTGTGGTTAAGACAATTGTTGACAGAATTAGGACAACCACAGTAGGAACCAACAAAACTGAAAGAGGACAATCAAGGATGTCTTGTTCTTGCTCAGATGGAAAGAGTCAATCCAAGAACCAAGTATATTGATGTGAAATATCATTTCTTGAGAGATCATCAGGAACAAGGAGTCTTGAAGTTAGAGTATTGTCCTACTGAAGAAATGACAGCAGACATCTTCACGAAGGCGTTGAATGCTGATAAACACCAGAGACTAATAAAAAAGTTGGGTTTGATTGAATAAGTCCTTACTGTTGAGAAAGGGTGTTGGCATATGCAACAGATTAGGACTAATTATAAATGAAAGGAGGACTTTATACTAACCAGACAGCAGATGGCGATAGTGTGTAAAGTTATATGCTTGCTGTAATGTGTGAGAGGAAAGCTCTCAATGGTTGGTTTTTTATACTTCCTGTTTTTTCTTTCTTTCCTGAATGTGTTATGTCAGCAGCACATGGACTGTGTGACACTGAATTGTATCTCATGTTTAACCAGTATGAAGTAAATACTGTTTACTCAAGATATCTTGCTGATTGAAGCTCTCGTAAGTACAGTGGTGACTGTAAGAAGATGCACACTGCGACAAGATGCCTGCACAGTGAAGGTGGAGAGCTGGGGGGGGGCAGGTGCCTGCACAGTGAGGGTGGAGAGCTGGGGGGGCAGGTGCCTGCACAGCGAGGATAGAGTGCTGGGGGGGCAGGTGCCTGCACAGCGAGGATAGAGAGCTGGGGGGGCAGGTGCCTGCACAGCGAGGATAGAGAGCTGGGGGGGCAGGTGCCTGCACAGTGAGGAGGGAGAGCTGGGGGGATGGACAGGTGCCTGCACAGTGAGGAGGGAGAGCTGGGGGGATGGACAGGTACCTGTGTGGCACCCCTGCGGGTTCAGTCGCCACAGAGGTACTGCATCTCACCCAGAGGTGTGGTATCTCACTCTCAGGTAAGGATAGAGTGCTGCCCGGGACCCTAACACCTGCATCCAACACTACACTACTCCAGACCAGCAGGAAGGGCAAGCTGCGTCGCTTCCCTGCTGAGCCCTGTCCCTGGCTGGAGTGGGGGGAACCAAAGTAGGGGGAACCATGTAGTGGGTGTGGGTGGAGGAAGAAGTTCAGGGGAGCTCAGTAAGAAGTGATATAAAAAGAGGATGGAACATTCTAGAGTGAGTCAGAGTTCTGGAGAGAGTTCAGTGTAAGTCAGTCAGAGGAGGAGCAAGAGCTCTGTAGCAGCTCTGCTCAGGAGGAGGGCCTAGCCAGAGAGGCCCAAGACTGAAGAGAGAGAGAGGAGCAGGAGAAAGGCTCCAGGAACGTGGAAGGGATCCCAGGGGTACGGGCAGTGCTGGAGGCCTCCCGTACGCCCGAATCTGCCAGGCGGTGGAGGGATTGAGCCGCAGAGGGGACCGGCCCCTAACTAGTGAGAATTGCAAAGTTCAACTAGTACTTTCAGGGTGCAGTTGCCACATCCGCACTCAAGTCACCAAAGAGGTAACCACATAGGATCCAGGGAACTCCAGGTTGCCCAGAAAGATCTGAGGATACCAGCTTGGGACATTGTTTGGCGAGGTGTAGGGCAAGAAGGGTGAGGGCCAGCGCAGGAAAACGGCTGAGAAGGGCATATAGAACGGGGTCCTGTCAGGCACTCTTGAAACACCTGGGAGTTTGCTGAACCCCTGCCTGGTTAACGCAGCACGACGTGGGAGGTCGTAATCCGGAAAGTGCAACCTGAGGAACTTATCAACTGTGAGTAAACCCGGAAGACTGCACCCCACTGTCTCTGCGAAATTATTGCTGTGCCATCACCCCCTGCACTGCACTGCACCACAACTGCAACAGCAGCATCCATAACATCTCAGCACAGCCCTGGAGCTAAGCTCTACCTGTGGAGAGCTAAACCAACTCTGCTGCATTAACAACTGCTCCAGAGGATCTGCTACGCAGCGGCGGCTCCCTTTAGCAGCATACCACAGGTGACATCACAAACTGTATATTAGAACTATAAATCCCCTGTAAATATTCCCCTTTTGATTGACCGCCCTGGGTCATAAACCAGGTCACCGCCACTGTGACATCTCCCCTAGCAACGACCGACCCGGCACCGAGTACCCCACGACCCAGGGGGCGCGTCACCTGCACAGTAAGGAGGGAGAGCTATGGGGGAGCAGGTGCCTTCCCAGTAAGGAGGGAGAGCTGGGGGGGGGAAAGGTGCCTGCACAGTGAGGAGGGAGAGCCGGGGGGGCAGGTGCCTGCACAGTGAGGATGGAGAGCCGGGGGGGTGCAGGTGCCTGCACAGTGATGAGGGAGAGCTGGGGGGGGGGGCAGGTGCCTGCACTGCGAGGATGGAGAGCTGGGGAGGGGGTAGTTGCCTGCGCAGTGAGGATGGAGAGCCGGGGGGGGGCAGGTGCTGCACAGTGAGGATGGAGAGCTGGGGGGACAGATGCTGCACAGTGAGGATGGAGAGCTGGGGGGGGACAGATGCTGACAGTGAGGAGGGAGAGCTGGGGGTGGACAGGTGCCTGCACAGTGAGGATGGAGAGCTTGGGAAGGGGAAGGTGCCTGCACAGCAAGGATGGAGAGCTGGGGGGGTGGGGGGGTGGACAGGTGCCTGCACAGTGAGGAGGGAGAGCTGGGGGGACAGATGCTGCACAGTGAGGATGGAGAGCTGGGGGGGACAGATGCTGCACAGTGAGGAGGGAGAGCTGGGGGTGGACAGGTGCCTGCACAGTGAGGATGAAGAGCTTGGGAAGAGGCAGGTGCCTGCACAGCGAGGATGGAGAGCTGGGAAGGGGGGGGTCAGGTGCCAGCACAGTGAGGTTGGAGATCTGGAGGGGTCAGGTGCTGCACAGCCAGGATGGAGAGCTGGGGGGGGCACGTGCCTGCACAGTGAGGAGGGAGAGATGGGGGGGGGTTGGACAGGTGCCTGCACAGTGAGGATGGAAAGCTGAGAGGGGGGGCAGGTGCCTGCACAGCGAGGATGGAGAGCTGGGGAGGGAGTACTGGCCTGCACAGTGAGGAGGGAGAGCTGGGGGGGTGGACAGGTGCCTGCACAGTGAGGATGGATAGCTGGGGGGGGCAGGTGCTGCACAGTGAGGATGGAGAGCGAGCTGGAGGTGACAGGTGCTGCACAGTGAGGAGAGAGAGCTGGGGGGGCAGGTGCTGCACAGTGAGGATGGAGAGCTGGGGTGTGGGGGCAGGTGCCTGCACAGCGAGGATGGAGAGCTGGGGGGAGGTCAGGTTCCTGTACAATTAGGTTGGAGAGTTGGAGGGGTCAGGTGCTACACAGCCAGGATGGAGAGCTGGGGGGGGCAGGTGCAGCACAGTGAGTAGGGAGAGCTGGGGGAACAGATGATGCACAGTGAGGATGGACAGCTGGGGAGGGGGGCAGGTGCTGCACAGTGAGGAGGGAGAGCTGGGGGGACAGGTGCTGCACAGTGAGGATGGAGAGCTGGGGGAACAGGTGATGGACAGTGAGGATGGAGAGCTGGGGAGGGGGGCAGGTGCCTGCACAGCAAAGATGGAGAGCTGGGGGGGGGGGTCAGGTGCCTGCACAGTGAGGTTGGAGAGCTGGAGGGGTCAGGTGCTGCACAACCAGGATAGAGAGCTGGGGGGGGTCAGGTGCTGCACAGTGAGGAGGGAGAGCTGGGGGGGGCAGGTGCTGCACAGTGAGGATGGAGAGCTGGGGGGGGCAGGTGCTGCACAGTGAGGAGAGAGATCTGGGGAGGACAGGTGCTGCACAGTGAGGAGGGAGAACCTGCCAGGAGTAATACTCATCTGTGTACTGCTGATCCACCCTCATCACTTCTCTGCCCCTCTTTGAAGATTTTGTATAAGTGCACCTTAGGCACTATATATTCACCATATACTCCATATATTCCCAAGCGTTATATAGGTAATTGTGTGATTGGTGGTTAAGGTTCGCAGGGCTGGGGAAAGGAGGGGAGTGAAAAAGAAATTAAATGAAAAATACAAATGTACAACTTAGTTGAAAAAGTTTAAAAATTCTAATAATAAGTATTTGGTATTACCATATTTCTACTGCCCTTTAATTTGAAGTAGTCTGGGGAAAAATAAATCATTGCCTGGGGAACTAAATTTGAAAAAAAAAAAAACGTATCAATATTTGTGTACTTTGTATTGTCGAGTCAATATAAGTCAGATCTATTAAAATCTATTATTAAATCCATATGGTATAAGCCATAGAAAACAAAACTAAAACTGAACTGCAGCTTTTAAGTTATTCGTATTGACAATATTTTGTGGACTATAAGACACACCGGACAATAAGATGCACCCCAAATTTTGAGGACAAAAATGGGAAACAATTTTTTTGTTAATGCGTCAAATGGGAGTCCGTCTTATAGTCCGAAAGTAGCTTAAAGGGGGTGCGGCGGAATGGGGTCACAGGAAGCTGGGTCGCCTCTGCAGGAAGCCAGTGGCAGCAGGAGTGGGGCGATGCTGCGGGCCCTGGGCTGGGAGGAGAGTGTGACGCGGTGGTGCGAGGCAGGAGCCACTCTTCTCCAGGCGGTGGGCTTCAAGAAAATGACTGCGGGCTTCAGTAAGATGGGCGCCGGAGGTGGTGCATGCGGAGATTGAGATCTCAGCTAATCATTGATCCAAGATCTAAATCTTCGCATGTGCCGTCTCTGGCGACCATCTTCCTGAAGCCTACCTCCGGGAGAGCAATGTGCGGAGCGGGGACTCAGCTCCTCTTTGCACCACTGTCAGTTTTCTTGAAGCCTACCGCTGGGACACCCCCTCCACCAAGCTCAGGGACTGAAACATCGCCCCACTCCTGCCGTGTCCTGAAGCAGCGACCTTGCCTCTTGTGACCCTGCTCTGCCCCCTGTAAGCTACATTTGGACTATAAGACGCACTTCCATTTTCCTCCCAAATTTGGGTGAAAAAAGTGCGTCTTATAGACCGCAAAATACGGTAAATACAGTACAGAACAAAAGTTTAGACACACCTCATTTAAATATTTTTCTGTATTTTCATGACTTTGAAAATTGTACATTCACACTGAAGGCACCAAAACTATGAATTAACACATATGGAATTATATACTTAACAAAAAAGTGTGAAACAACTGAAAATATGTCTTATATTCTAGGTTCTTCAAAGTAGCCATCTTTTGATTTGATGACTGCTTTGCACACTCTTGGCATTCTCTAGATGAGCTTCAAGAGGTAGTCACCGGAAATGGTTTTCATTTCACAGGTGTGCAATGTCAGGTTTAATAAGTGGGATTTCTTGCCTTATAAATGGGGTTGGGACCATCAGTTGTGTTGTGCAGAAGTCAGGTGGATACACAGCTGATAGTCCTACTGAATAAACTGTAAGAATTTGTATTATGGCAAGAAAAAAGCAGCTAAGTAAAGAAAAACAAGTGGCCATCATTAAGAAATGAAGGTCAGTCAGTCCGAAAAATTGGGCAAACTTTGAAAGTGTCCCCAAGTGCAGTTGTAAAAACCATCAAGCGCTACAAAGAAACTGGCTCGCATGAGGACCGCCCCAGGAAAGGAAGACCAAGAGTCACCTCTGCTTCTGAGGATAAGTTTATACGAGTCACCATCCTCAGAAATCGCAGGTTAACAGCAGCTCAAATTAGAGACCAGGTCAATGCCACACAGAGTTCTAGCAGCAGACACATCTCTTCAACCACTGTTAAGAGGAGACTCTGTGCAGCAGGCCTTCATGGTAAAATAGCTGCTAGGAAACCACTGCTAAGGACAGGCAACAAGCAGAAGAGACTTGTTTGGGCTAAAGAACACAAGGAATGGATATTAGACCAGTGGAAATCTGTGCTTTGGTCTGATGAGTCCAAATTTGAGATCTTTGGTTCCGACCTCCGTGTCTTTGAGCGACGCAGAAAAGGTGAACGGATGGACTCTACATGCCTGGTTCCCACCATGAAGCATGGAGGAGGAGGTGTGATGGTATGGGGGTGCTTTGTTGGTGACACTGTTGGGGAATTATTCAAAATTGAAGGCATACTGAACCAGCATGGCTACCACAGCATCTTGCAGCGGCATGCTATTTCATCCGGTTTACGTTTAGTTGGACCATCATTTATTTTTCAACAGGACAATGACCCCAAACACACCTCCACGCTGTGTAAGGGCTATTTGACCAAGAGCGAGAGTGATGGGGTGCTACGCCAGATGACCTGGCCTCACAGTCACCAGACCTGAACCCAATCGAGATGGTTTGGGGTGAGCTGGACCGCAGAGTGAAAGCAAAAGGGCCAACAAGTGCTAAGCATCTCTGGGAACTCCTTCAAGATTGTTGGAAGACCATTTCCGGTGACTACCTCTTGAAGCTCATCAAGAGAATGCCAAGAGTGTGCAAAGCAGTCATCAAAGCAAAAGGTGGGTACTTTGAAGAACCTAGAATATAAGACATATTTTCAGTTGTTTCACACTTTTTTGTTAAGTATATAATTCCACATGTGTTAATTCATAATTTTGATGCCTTCAGTGTAAATGTACAATTTTCATAGTCATGAAAATACAGAAAAATCTTTAAATGAGAATGTGTGTCCAAACTTTAGGTCTGTACTGTACATAAATGACAAAACTTCTCTCCTTTGCAATGTTAAACACTGACAGCACACAGATTATACACTGGTGCCATCCATGTGCTGGATGTGTTTTTCAAGTACCCATAGACTTGTATTGGCCCTTTTCAGCTGTGATACTGACTCGCCCCCAGGGCCGTGGGGTACTCGGCAGCTGGGCCTTATGGCAGCTTTTGGGGGAGATCACGGTGGCTGGCCCGGTCCGTGACCCAGGGCGGTCAGTGCAAAAAGGGGATATTTATAGGGAATTTGTCGTGAAGCCACCTGTGGTGTCTGGTGAGGATCACCGGCGCTGCGACAGTCCTCTGAGGCAGGTGTTTAGGGCAGCTTGAGATGGAACGGCTCCCCACAGGTGGAGCAGGCCTCAGGGCAGTGAAATCGATGCAGGTTGCGCTGGGCGTTGTGGTGCAGGGGAAGCAAAGGCGCAGCAGAAGTAACGGACAGAAACAGGGGCTTTGCTTCATTACCTTTACTGGTGCTGTTGTTAGGTACGGTCCAGGGTACTCCAGGTGAAGGGAGCACTTTTGAACTTCACCCCAGTGAGCACGTATACGGCCTCCTGATCCGTGTCTGTCTCTGTGTATGTTCCTGGCCAGCCTGCAACTGAGCCTAGACTATGTGTCCTGCTTTTACACCTGTTGCTCTGAAGTAGGACCTCTGGTTGGTAACCACTTTCCCTGGACGTCGGGGCCTTCGTAGTTCCTGGTCCTGTAGGTGTCTAGCTTCAGGTTTGCCGGGGACTTGTAGTCCTCCTGGGATTCCGGTTATCCCTACTGGGTGTAAAGAAGTCCCTGCAGGCTCGGACCCGGTGTCCGGTTTGTATAACGGGGTGAGCTTACTAGGCTCCTCTGCCCCCTTAGCTCCACTCTCTCTTTCTCCTCGCCGTCGACCACACTCGGGGCCCTCACTACTTGGCAGCTGGCGTGCTGCGTCTTCACCGCTCTCTGAGCGTCGGCACGCTCTCAGCTCACAGACTCACTTCTGTCTGAGCTAACATCTAACTTCTCACTAGACTGAGCTGCCTGGCTCCACCCTCCCTTTATATATCCCTATCAAGGCTCCCTCTGGTGGTCTGAGGTGGAAGGTGGAGGTGTATGAATGTAGTGAGGGCCTCTTGTGGAGAAGTCCATCCATGCACCCTTCTGGGTTCTGTGGCACCAATGCGCAGCAGGGCACCACAATACCATAAGAAAACAAACATTTCTCTGTGAGTTTGTGCTCATTCACACATCCGTTTTTCACATTCGAGTGCTATAAATTTTTTTCATGGATAGCACTTGTACTGATAACACTCTATGGGGCTGTTCATCTGACCGTGAATTTTTGTGAACCGAGTAGTTGGTGCAAAATATCAGAGAAATGTCCAATATTGATCAGAGTGTGAGATGAAAATCTAGGTCAGTGAAAGAATCAGACAGCACTCAGATGGCATCCATATGCTGTCTGTTTTTCACTGACTGATAGGAAAAGATAGACAAACGTTTTATTTTCTTTCTCCTCAGTGATGACCCTCTGATGAATATCTCTAAAGAAATGCAGTCTGGTTTTGTCATATGTATGGTGCTATTCACATGTCCGTGATTTTACATAGACCATGTCTCCATGCAAAACACGCAGAGACACGTCCATGTTTTCCAGCAGTACGGCTGAAAAGGGCCAATACAAGTCTATGGGTCTGTAAATAACACGTCCAGCGCACGGATGGCAGCAGTGTGTAATCGGTGTGCTGTTTGTGTTTAACATTGCAAAGTAGAGGAGAATCTTTGTCATTTATTTCTTAATGTATCCATCAATGAAAAACGCTGTAGGTAAAAACAGACACACGGACCATACACCGATACCATTTTTTTTAAAGTATGTGTTTAAACATGGACGTAATCGCAAAAGAAGAAGAAGAGATGGTACATATACAAATGCGCACACCTTCAATCCACAAGTAGTATAACAATGCAAATTTTAAAAACATATAATAACAGAATATAATATTTAGCGAAATAGCAATGCACACTGTGTTTACCAATTAGTGGCCCTAGTTCAAATATGGAAATATAACATATAAACCCACGTCCAACTATATATAAATAAAAGGAGAGAGGGGGGGATTTTTGTTGGAGTGGTTCTCCCAACAAAATCAATAATTGGATGGCACATAAAATGTAGGATGCAAAACCAACCCACTCACAAATCAATATAATACAAAATCTGTCATAAAGCATCAACAGCTAGGTGGAAGGCATGACAACTCCTATACCAAGTAGGCCACTAAAAAGACCATATCATATGTATATTATGGCCACTCTGCCAGCGTGGTACAACCGAATGAGGCTAGATGTCACCCGGCTGATCCAGCTGGTAAGTGTACGTGTGTGTGGTCTGTGTGTGGGTGTCTGGTGTCCGTGTGGGGTTTGTGTGAGGTGTCCGTGAGTGCAGCCAGACGTAGGCCGATAAGAGACTACTACTCCCATCAGCCTACGTCTGTCCCCCGTGCTGCAGTGAGGGCAGGAGCAACTCGATGGGAGCAGTAGTTCCCATCAGCGTGCTCCTGCTCTAGCGCTCATACAAAAATAAAAATAAAATATTGCCCAATAAAAATGTAAAAAAACAGTTGCGCCCCGAAAAAATATAAAAAAAAATATTTTGTGCCCAATAAAACAATAAAATTAAATAAATGTAGTTCATACTTACCTGTCCCCGATGTTGTCACCCCCTAAAATTTTTTTAAAAAAAACTATACTCACCTTACACCTAAATCCCCGAAGCCATTGATCTCCTGTAATAAATAAAAAACCAACCTCATCCTCACCTTTCCGTCGCAGTCCAATTAAAAATCGAGTGCCCCACGAACATCCAAAATTTAGATCAGCCACATAAGATGTGACCGTTCTAAACAGCAGCACTGAGGGTAACGTAAGGCGCTCCCGTCAGTGCCTCGCTGAGTTCACCGGAGTTCAGTCACTTCTGCTCCGGTGATCTCCTTTAGGGCCCCTGCGCTTCTTGAGAAATTCCCATGGTACGCCAGAGCCGTAAAGGAGGTCACCGGAGCAGATCAGCTGACTGCATGCCGGTGACCTCAGTCAGTGCTGCACACTGCCAGGAGCGATTGTGTTCCTGGCAGTGTGTAGCTTACAGGCATGAACAGCTGTCACATCTCCAGATGTAACAGCTGTTCATGTGAGATCTGCGTGGGAAAGTGACAGGTGAGTATTTTTTTTTTAGTAAAATATGAATTTAATTTAAAAAAAGTGTCATTTATTTCAATAAATTTTTATTTTTTTCTGGGTTTTGGTGTTTTAATTTACTTTAACTCTTTCTTTAGGTTAGTAATGGGGGCGTCTTGTAGACGCCTTCCATTACTAGCCTAGGCTTCATGCCAACTGCGGCTGACATGAACCCCAACCCCATTACCCCACTGCCACCCCTACAGGGCAGTGGGAAGAGCGTGGCTAAGCGCCAGATTTGGCGCACAAAATTGATGCGCCAAATCTAGGGCAGCGGAGAGCTGATATTATAGTCTGGGAGGGGGCCATATCTATGGCCACTCCAGAGCTGCAGCCTATTCTTATTTTTACAGGTGGACACCGGGAGAAGACTACCACTACCCTCATTATGGTCCCTGCTGGTGCTGATCACAGCACCGGCAGGGAACCATGATGAGAGCAGTGTTCAGTACCGGTGCCTGGGAACAGCACCATTCCCAGCCGTCAGTACGTGTCATACGGATGCCACACGGATATCATCCGTGTGGTACGTTTTGTGGACTGTGTGTTTTCCAAAAAATGAACTTGTCTCCGTGTGGAGCACTCAGACACACGGGCCGTCAAAATACACTGAGATACATTTGAATGAATCTGCATGTGTTAGTGTCTCTGGTACGTGTGGAAACTGCCACCCCTAGTACCGGAACGCGGGGAGCAGTGAATATTCATTTTCTTTAGCAGTGGGCACAGTGTAGGCTGCAGCAGGTGGCTGCTGCCTCCTGTGCCCCGCTCCTCCACCGCTGCCGCTCCCCCCACACCAGCCACAGTATATATATATATATACATATATATATATATCGGACTATAAGATGCACCTCCCACTTTCCTCCAAAATTTTGGAGGAAAAAAGTGCGTCTTATAGTCCAAAAAATACGGTGTATATATAATATACACCCATTTTTCTGTTAGAAATTGTTTTAATGACACATTACGTTATACATTTTAGGTACAGCAATATCCAGAGATTTGGGATCCCACAAGTCCTAGATATAAGGAGAAACTGAGGCGGGAACAGTGCTGGCAGAATATCTTCAAAACACTTTATACGAATTTGACTTTTGAGGATGCTTCGAAACCCGTGCAGGAAGAAATTGGTAATTATTTTTTTTTTTTATGTACAAAATGCAGTAAATAAACAGTTGTTTTGTATTGCAGCGTCAAAGGACGTCAAAAACAGGTGGCGGTCAGTAAAAGACCGCTACATGAAGGCCCAGCAGGGGAAAAGGGGCTCCTCGCTTCCCAAACGTAAAGTTCCTTAAGCAGATCAGCTGGGGTTCATTGGCACTTGGTAATTTTATAATAATTTTTTATGAATTCTTTTTTTTAAATGTATATATTATTAACATGCATTCTTTTTTTCTATTTCTCACAGTAATATTGATGCAGCTAGTCAAGCTGAGGGTGAGGAAGAGGATGTCACAATGGATGTTGCAGCAGGCCAGGATTCAGATGACATCTTCCTGACATTCTCTCTGGATCCTGATGCCGCTGCTGCTTCGACTTCTGCCGCTGCTGCTTCGACTTCTACCGCTGCTGCTTCTGATGCTCCTACTTCTTCCACTGCTGGTACAACTGCTGCCATTGCATCAGCGGCCACAGTGATGGGCACTGGCACTGCCTGTCCCGTGGCACAAAAAATGGCCCTAACAAAAGGCAAAACAAAAAAACAAAAAGGCCAAGAGGGTGTGAGCAACATTCAAGCTCTCACGACTCACACTGAGTCTTATAGACAGGGTCAACCGTGAGGACGAGTTAGACCATTTCGGGTCAATAATTGCAGGTCAGCTTCGGGCAATACCACGGGACAGGCAGTCCATTTACATGGCAGCAGGCACATCGATGCTCATTGCTCTGGAGAGCCCATTGCCTGTGGCCCCTGCACAGAGCATAGTAAATGGTGTGTTTAATTTAATACATCCAACTGGACAACCACCTTCGGCTATTGGCCAGAAGGTGGTGAGGTGTCTGACTTCTATGGCAACCCGCCACCCCTAGGAAGTGCTGTGCAGCATGCTGGCCCCTCCCCAAATGTCAGCTATTCACAGGACATGTTCCCCCTGTTATGGGTATGACCCAGAATACCATCAATTTCATTAAAAAAGGTATTCCACCTGTCACTAGTTTTGGCCCATAAAAAGTACGACTGGCACCTGTAGGTCCTTATATCCACCATTTTGGAAAGCTGTAAAGACTGCATGAAAAAACACCTTTTATTATAGTCACATACACCAGGCTCCAGGCAGATGTGTGTCACAGTTCTTGATCCGGTCCCTCCTCTCTGCTTGTCATGTCCATCCTCTTAAATGTGGATGATGCTTCTCTGTGCTGAGGAGGGTCGAATGTGCACCAGCTTTGAGCGCCATAGAAGAAGCAGCATCCACATGAAGACGAATAGGCACTGCGGGGCTGGAGGAGATGTCAGACCAAGACCGACGACACTCATCAAACTGGATTATGGCGTAGATGATTATAATGAAAGGTGTTTAGTTTTATATCCTATAGACAGAAAGTGTCAAAGGTGCTGGACGTACTTTATATGGACCAAAACTATTGACAGGTTGCAAAAAGTTGTTTTTTCCTGTTTGGAAAAATTTAGTGTGTTGTATGACAATGTTTGTCAGTAGTAGTTTAATAATTGGGTTCATGTTTAATGACAATGTTTGTCATTAGTTTATTATGTTTTATTAGTTCATGTTCACAATGACATTGTTTGTCATTATTTATATTTCAGTTATTTGTTCTAAAATAAAATTATATTTAAACATTCGTGTTCATTATTCATAAAGAAATAAAAAGGGTCTATACAGGGCATGTGTAGCATGGGTCTATACAGGGGTATTGCACCTCAAGCCAGAGGTGTGGTATTCCACTCCCGGGTAAGGATGGAGTGTGGAACTGAGCTCAGATAGCTGCATACACTACATACATCCCATTTCCGGGGGACAGATCGACGGTACTCCCACCAATATATGTGCAGGTACGACAGTGTCTGTCCCTGGCTGGAGTGGGAGGGGGGTGGAACATCCCAGTAGTGTAGGGGCAGATAGGGGGAGCAGTCTGGGTAATGCTAGGAGCTCATTGGGTGCTGGTCACCTGAGCTCACACATAGAGGGAGTATATAAGGTGGGCACCATCTTAGGACAGGGTCTTTTGTAGAGTGAGTCAGTCTGTCAGAGTTTAGCCTGAGGAGCAGAGCAGAGAAGCTCAGCCAGAAGGGCTGACAGGGAGTTGTGGTTCCGGCTGGGCCCAGCTCCAAGGCCAAGTCTGAGAGAGAGAGAGGAGTCAGAAGGACCCAGAGAGAAGAAGAAGGAACCCCAAGACCCCAGAATACAAACAGCAGGGTGAAGGGTTGGCACCCAGGGTACCGGATCCCAAGCTGGTGGAGGCCACTAATCCTCAGCCAGAGACCGGAGGTCGTGGGCAGGATCTGCCACGACCCTCACTAAATCCACTAGGAAAGCATACCAAGTATAGGGTCAGGGAACCCAGAAGAGGTATACCCACCAAGAGACCCGAGGGAGCCGGACATAAGTGGATCCCTAGTGAGAACGGCCAGAAGAGAGGGAAAGTCAGACAGGAGCTCAGGACCACGCTCCAGAATTGCTTGGGGGTTGGCCGAGTCCAGGACCTGGTGGACGCAGCACGGCTCGGGTGGTCGCTTCAGGCCAGAGTGACCATAAGAACACCCGTAAGTAAAAACCCCTGAACTGCACAGCCCGACTCTGAGTCTTCTTGCTTAGCTCTCCTGCACCTTCACAACCACCATCCTCTACATCTGACCCCCTGAGGCTATACCCCTCCCGTTGGGGGTTATGCTACCACAGCTGCACACATACCAACAGCCTCAGCGGACCCTGCTGCAGCGGCGGCCTTTTGACCGCAAATCAACGGGTGGCGTAGTCGACATTAAGAACATTTAACAACATCTGTAAAGACTGCCACACACTGAGTTTGACACCCTGGGCACGGACCGGGTCGCCGCCACTCGGAGACTACAACCCCCATCAGATCCGGCTCCGGGTAATCCCCAAACAGCACTGGCCCAGGGGGCGCGTCAACTTTGGCGTAGTCGGCAGGATTTCGTGCCCACAACCACCGGGTACTGCGTGCCTGAAGGGAAGTTCAAATTTACCTTAAGAAGAAGTCTCCCGCCTGTTCCAGAGGGTCCCCGTCATGGGACGCCATCACGGATCGTTTCCCGCCGGTTGCCCGCCATCTGCAGCTTTTTCCCGCCATCCACGGAGTTTCCCGCCACTGGGAGACGATTCCCGCCATTTCCAGAAGATTTCCCGCCTTGGAAGAGCGGACGCCATTATGGGCGTGCCAGAGGGTGGCAAGAGGTCACCTCCCATCGTGGGCCAGGTCAAGGAATGGCGCCAAAAGCGGAAACCGCCCCCACCAACGGAGACTGTGATGCTAGAGATGTCCATCAGCGTGAGAGAACTGCCCCTGGAACTGACAATCACAGAGTTGCCCCGGGACCACCTTCAATGTGGGCGGAGACAGAACAAAACAGAGAAGATGGGTGCAGCCTGGAGGAGTCTGGAGAGAGCACACCCGGAGACAAGAAGTCTGGAGAGGACTCCGGAGGAGCCGTACCCGGAGATGGAGGGAGAGGCAGGCAGCACCGACCCAGTGGTCAGGAGCCTGTTGCAAGCGACAACCCCAGAAGGCTTAGTGGAGATCCTGGCACAGCTCCCCCGAGACCGGGAGCATGCACAGACTGCACTGGAGGGCTTGGCTCAGAGGATGGCCCGAGTGCAGCGGGACGTACTGGCCGCATGGAGCAGAGAGATGGCCCAGCAGGCTGGAACCCGCCAGCGAAGCACGCCACCCGAGACGAGGAGACAGACCGCCTCTGAGGATGGTGCAGGAGGAGTGAAGGCCGGAGACGGCGCCGAGAAGGGAGCTGAACAGATGGAGGCAGGTAAAGGGGACGTCACTACCCCGAGCCGAGAAACCGCGTGCCTGCCCCAGCTCCCCGTCGCAGAGCCCGAAATTCCCCCTGCCGTGCCCGTTGCTGCATCGTCACCGCTCCAGACGAGGCCTCAAGCAGAAGCCGCGGCCGCGACCCCTGTGACGTCACGCGCCTCAATCCTGAGCGCGGCAAAGCAGGAAACACCACCGGCCTGGTCGCAAGGTCTAGTACCCCCGGGCGCCGCAGTACCAACAGCGCCCTCTACCTCCACTGAGCCACCGGCCTGGTCGCTGGGCCAAGTAACCCCGGGCGCCGCCGTCTTCACGGTGCCCTTTACCTTCAGGGTGCCCCAAGCCTGGTCGCAAGGCCTAGTGAACCCGGGCGCCGCCACCACCACCGCGCCCTCAACATCTAGAGTGCCGCACCTGGGTGAAGACTTGTTTGCCCAGCACACGTGCCCGGATGGGCAGCCCTTTGTGTGGCCACCGGAGTTCCACCATCCCCGACTCCGGAAAGAAAGACCCCTAGATGAGCCCCTGATTCCGGTTCCGAAGCCCGTTAAGATCACCCCACTCTCGTTGGAGGAAGCGCAGTTTGCGTGGGACCCCACCGGAGGAGACCTCATGAGATTCACCCAAGAGACTCGGGCAGCCGCAGCTGAGCGTGCGGAGTGCTGCCGGCAGCAGTTAGAGGTCTTTGACCGCGAGCGAAGAGAGAGGCGGGTCCGTGAGCAGCGGCTGCAGGAACAGAGTGCAGAGCAGAAGAGCCGGACCAGGAGGAACCCCCGTGCAGCCCACGGTCCCCGTGCCACCGGGACTGTAATTAAATTCCAACTGCAGCACGGTTGGGGTTTCATCAGGGATCATCACACCCCCGGCGACGTCTTTGTCACCCGCAGAGACGTGGAGTCCCATCTGCCGGAGGGACACAGAGGTCGTGACCTATATGTAGGGGACGAGGTCACGTTCACCCGGCACAAGTGTGCCAAAGGACCCTACGCCCTCCATGTACACCGGCTGACGGAGGAGGAGCTACGGTGTGAAGAGGAGCAAGAGGATCCGGACGGGTCTGAAGGAGGAGCAGGAGTACGCCATCATTAAAGTACGGTAAAGAGACTGTACATAGTTACCCGTCAGGGTATAAGAACTGTTACTGCTGCTAGTTAAAATATAGTCCCCGTTGGGACCAGCAAATTGAACTGAAACCCGTGTGTCCCTTTTCCCCACTGGTCGAGGACTGAGAGCGGCCATACCTTCCCTTGTATATAGTTGCGCTTTCTAAGGCGCCCCCTACCGGTTTTATAGGAAACTGTTGTTTTTACTACAAGAGACTGTTGCACTTTACCCGGTCACAAGTTGCACCGTGGCTGGAGGAACAAGAAAGTTAACAAGAATATTTATTATGCTGCTGATAGTGTTTATATGTTTTCTATGTTTATGTTTTATGGAAAAAAAAAAAATGTATGTTTGTGGATGTTTTTATTCTTTTACAGCCCGGGGACGTGCTGTGATTTACCAGGGGGGAATGTAGCACCCTGAGGACTCGGCTGCTACAGGGGTATTGCACCTCAAGTCAGAGGTGTGGTATTCCACTCCCGGGTAAGGATGGAGTGTGGAACTGAGCTCAGATAGCTGCATACACTACATACATCCCATTTCCGGGGGACAGATCGACGGTACTCCCACCAATATATGTGCAGGTACGACAGTGTCTGTCCCTGGCTGGAGTGGGAGGGGGGTGGAACATCCCAGTAGTGTAGGGGCAGATAGGGGGAGCAGTCTGGGTAATGCTAGGAGCTCATTGGGTGCTGGTCACCTGAGCTCACACATAGAGGGAGTATATAAGGTGGGCACCATCTTAGGACAGGGTCTTTTGTAGAGTGAGTCAGTCTGTCAGAGTTTAGCCTGAGGAGCAGAGCAGAGAAGCTCAGCCAGAAGGGCTGACAGGGAGTTGTGGTTCCGGCTGGGCCCAGCTCCAAGGCCAAGTCTGAGAGAGAGAGAGGAGTCAGAAGGACCCAGAGAGAAGAAGAAGGAACCCCAAGACCCCAGAATACAAACAGCAGGGTGAAGGGTTGGCACCCAGGGTACCGGATCCCAAGCTGGTGGAGGCCACTAATCCTCAGCCAGAGACCGGAGGTCGTGGGCAGGATCTGCCACGACCCTCACTAAATCCACTAGGAAAGCATACCAAGTATAGGGTCAGGGAACCCAGAAGAGGTATACCCACCAAGAGACCCGAGGGAGCCGGACATAAGTGGATCCCTAGTGAGAACGGCCAGAAGAGAGGGAAAGTCAGACAGGAGCTCAGGACCACGCTCCAGAATTGCTTGGGGGTTGGCCGAGTCCAGGACCTGGTGGATGCAGCACGGCTCGGGTGGTCGCTTCAGGCCAGAGTGACCATAAGAACACCCGTAAGTAAAAACCCCTGAACTGCACAGCCCGACTCTGAGTCTTCTTGCTTAGCTCTCCTGCACCTTCACAACCACCATCCTCTACATCTGACCCCCTGAGGCTATACCCCTCCCGTTGGGGGTTATACTACCACAGCTGCACACATACCAACAGCCTCAGCGGACCCTGCTTCAGCGGCGGCCTTTTGACCGCAAATCAACGGGTGGCGTAGTCGACATTAAGAACATTTAACAACATCTGTAAAGACTGCCACACACTGAGTTTGACACCCTGGGCACGGACCGGGTCGCCGCCACTCGGAGACTACAACCCCCATCAGATCCGGCTCCGGGTAATCCCCAAACAGCACTGGCCCAGGGGGCGCGTCACATGTATTCTCCAATACAAGAGATATTTGGGTCCCAACTACAACTATTTCATCTTGTACAGTATGTGCTTTGTTGGTGGTAAAAAAAAAAATAGTGGGCCCCTGACCTGTGCAGTCCTCAGTGCAGGTCAGGGGACCGCTCCCTGCAGCGAGTAAATTACTCTGCTCATGAACGTGTGTGGTCGCCTCTAACCAGGAGATCGGAATTTCTTTTTTTTTGTCATTTTCACACGGTTTAGAAAAAACAGGATGAATACTACTCTCATCATTGTCCCTTGCTAGTGCTGCTCACAGCGCAAGCAAGGGACAATGGTGAGTGATTCCTTCAGCACCCAGTACTTGGGAAGTGTGTTATTGTACAGCAGATTTCCAGACACCGGTACGTGTGAGTGGTGCCTCACACGTATGCAAAACAGTTCCACATGAACACGGACATCTCAGGTAAGTTTTTTTGCAGTACCTGAAATATCAGGATGTGTGAAACATTGTTTACTGGGGACTGTCCTGCACTGCAATGCCATCTTGTGACCACTACTTCTGACTGAGCATAAACAGAGGTAACGGTCATAATGTAAGTGTATGATAGCCGCGTTCTACCCTTGTTGTGGCTGTCATAGACTTACATACAGTTGTGAGTTGTCGATTGACCAAAAAACCACGGAGAAGGCAATAATTCAATAACTGATGGAGACTGTATTGAAAACCAAACAAATTTACGTTTATTATGGAAAAATAACAATTTTTTGAAAAAATATTAGAAATAAGAAACAGTTTTCTTGATTATCTTCTTCCTTTTTTCATTGGGGATCTGATCTTATCTGCTAGTCAGGCTGCACACCACCAACACAGGAGTATTGCCAGTGCATGGCATCTTCAGGACTCATGGAGTAGTCAGCGAACGTTTCTCGCACCCAGGCACCAGAGTTGGATGACCTTCCCGGAGCAAAGTTGACCACTGGAATTAATTCTGACAGCTGTGACTCCTCATCTAGCTCAGTGCTATACTCACAAGCATAGTTGTAGAGTACACAGCATGCCTTAATTACAGTGTCAATGGTCTCCGGATCCAACTGGATGGGTGTGTGAAATATCCTCTACTGACTACACATGATTCCGAAGGTACATTCCACATATCTGCGTGCACGACTCAGCCAATAATTAAAAATCCTCTGCTGGGCATTCAGTCCTCTTCGTGGGTATGGGTGCAGCCGATTGGTCATTAAGGGAAATGCCTCATCTGATACCATCACAAAGGAAACTGGATGTGTGGAACCGGGGTCTTGGGGCTGGGAGCGTCCCACCATCTTGAAGAATTTGCAGCCCGATTTGTGATGATTGCAACACCCAAGAGTCCCCAGTACTGCCATAAGCACCAATGTCAATGGCAACAAATTTGTAATGTGCATCAGCCACTGCCATCAGGACCACAGAAAAATACTTCTTATAATTAAAGAAGCTTGATCCTGGTTGTGGTGGCTGCTGAACCCTCACATGTTTGCCATCAACAGCACCTATGCAGTTGGGGAAATTGGCCACAGTTTGAAAGCCTGCTGCCACCTGCAGCCAAGTCTCCTCGGTTGGGGAAGGCATTACGATGGGCTGCAACTTCTGCCAGATGACGGTACATGTGCACCTCACAATTTGGGAAATGGTGGATTTAGCAACCCTAAATTGGAGGTGCAGTGATGTATAGCTCTCTCCGGTGGCCAGAAATCTGCCAAGGAAAATAAGATGATTAGAAACGCCAAAAAAAGGGAATACAAGACAACATTATTACATTAAGGTCACGGCCCCACTATCAGTATTTGATCAGTATTCGGTCAGTATTTTTTCTCAGGAGCAAGAGACAAAACCAGGAGTGGGTGATAAATGCAGAATTGGTGACTTGTTTCTATTACACCTTTTCTCCGATTGTTCCTCACCTGGCTTTGGCTCCCACTCCTGAGTAAAAATACTGACCGAATACTGACCAAATACTGATAGTGGGTCCGTTGCCTAAAAGCATATATAGATTACATACTTTTTTAAATAAAAATCACAAAAAAGAAACACACATGAAATGACTGATAAAGTCATCAGATGCAGGTAATGGCTGCAGTTAAATGCCGCTGACAAACTGTGACAGCGGGATTTAACATGTTGTAGCTGGAAGCGCATTCTTTTGACAAGCATTGGTGCACCCATGACGTGATGAATTAGCACCAATGCTTTGCCATAACAGTACTGGCGTCACATGATGACCACTGTTGCTGTCATGAATACCCTCCTCTGAACAGCAGCCCGTGGCCGCTATTCAAAGGAGACGTTCATTTCTGTTGTTCACAACAGAGCTTTTGCCACATTTAAAAAAAAAATGGATATCACTGCATTGACAAATACCTGAGAAAATATATATATAGAAACAGTGCCGTAACTATAAACTTCGTGGCCCCGGGGCAAAAATTCATAGTGGGGTCCCTCAACATTTCAATCACTAGAGGTTGTGTGGAATGTGGTGAAGCCTGCTACGCATTGTTGTATACAACACACAGGCTTAACCACGTTCCGCAAGGCCTTTAATAGATTTTGTTGTTTATGATGCAAGTTTTAGAAGTTAAATATTCAGTGAATATGTTTGGAAAAATTTTTACTATCAGTTTGGGGCCCCTTGGGTGGTTGGGGCCCCGGGGCAGTGCCCCGGCTGCCCCGGTTGTAGTTACGGCCCTGTATAGAAATAGTTTTATTTTTACTTACCACAAGGTGATGAGCAGCCTTTCCTCAGCAGAGATGGCCCTTCTCATGACTGTGTCGCTGTAGTCCAGCTGGGGTGATAGAATATTCAGCAGCCGGTCAAATGCATGGATGGGAATGCGACAAAATTGCAGAAATTTTTCCGGATATCTGGAAGAAAAAAGAACCAAAACATTAGGTACACACGGATCACAATATACTTTTTTTCCCATATGATAATAACTTAGCTCCTTAAATCTTGATATAGCACATAGAAGTGCCCCTTGTCACATCTCTCCTTCACTATAGGGTGTACCCAGAGTTTTTTCGGTCTTCTTCTTCTTCTAGACCGCTCCTATGGAACAATAATTGGTTAGTGCACACCACAGAAAAAAATAAAATGTACATTCTACCTACATTTAGCTTACCAGCTCACTGTGCAGACGCAGGATATTTAGCACACTAATTAATAGTAGGTTCATAACGGCCTGCGGAGACGCAGGGGCTGCTCTTCATGTGGCATTGTGACTCGCAAAAAGCAGAATAGAAAAGAGGGGTTGGGCAAGGAAATGACATCAGAAAATTCTTTTTTTTACTTACAGTAACAGCTAGCTGTTTTTAATTGATTTTTGATGCTTTAATATTAATAGCCTATCCTTATAATAGGCCATCAATATTGGATCAGTAGGGGGGGTTCAACTACTGACAAGCACTGATCAGTTTACTGGAGGAGATATAGTGCTTCACGGAATAATGACTGTGCTATTATCATACCTATACACATTCCAAATTATTATGCTAATTTTCTCTGATTTTCCTAAATGATCAATGGAAATGAGGGAGCATAATGCCCAAATCATCAACCGTTAGAATAGAAATCAAATTTTATTGGGCAAACTTCCCAATGATATCAGGATTGTTTTCAAAACAAAAAAAAATAAAAATCCACCAAATGCACTCCAGCTCTATCCAGCCCAGCGCTGCGTCCTTCTGCTTCACTGACAGTCTTTGTGCTATGTTTCTTTCAGGAAAAGGAGCTGTAAGTCAGGGGTCCTGTGTTCAAATCCCACCAAGGACAACATGTGCAAGGAGTTTGTATGTTCTCCCTGTGTTTGCGTGGGTTTCCTCCGGGTTCTCCGGTTTCCTCCCACACTCCAAAGACATACTGATAGGGAATTTAGATTGTGAGCACTGATGGGGACAGTGCCAATATTGTTGGTGATGCGCTGTGGAATTAATGGTGCTATATAAGTGAGTAAAATAAATAAATACCTGTCTGCAGCCTGATTGGTGTTGCCTGTGGTTTTGGTGGCATGAATCGACTGACAGGTTCCATTTAAATATCTGTCAGCCAAACCTTGCATTCATGGCAGGATCAACTGACTGTCTACTGTGCATTAGAGTCAGCAGATTCTCCCATGACTACAAATGGAAAAGGGTTGAAAAGTCACTAATGGCAGTGTCTGGCATTAGCCATATTCAACAATAGAGGGTAGGCAGCACTAAAAGTGCCTAGTGCAGCATAAACTATAAATACGGCCCTGGTGACAGCCCTGGTAAAAGGCAGCAGGAAGATAATTTTAAAAAAACATCAACAAGGAAAGGCCATCAATCCCTGAAACTTGCAACCCCTTTCTGTCTCTGGGAAGGATTCTGGGTGCCTCCTCCTCTAAGAGACCGCTTGCAATAGATCACATCCTTCTGCACTTTTTTAGCAGCACTTGGAAGAAGTGTTACTCCAACATTCTAATAGTAGAAAGGGATATACGGATAATTCTGCTCAGCTGCAAGTCAAGAAGTTATCCAATGTCGATGATGGTGTTGAACAAATAGCAGTTTTATTAATCTACACATTGAACAAACTCCTTCATCAGCTTATTGAACTTTTTTCCTGATGAAAGAGTTTGTTCAACTCTGAAATGAGTATCTTCTTGACTAGCAACACAGCAGAATGCATAATTATCCGTATAGTCCTTTCTACTATTGCGTTTACTGCTGGTTTATTCCAGCATACAGAACAGCAGCAGCTGATATCTATACTTGCGTAGGAGTTGTGTCTGACACCACACAGCCAGGTGAGCAATACTATACTATATACAACATTTATTGCCTGTGTGTCACAGTGCTGATGTCTGACAACCCAGGACCAGGGGCTCCTACCCTGTCCCTAACACTAGGGGCACCCTATCTATCCCTGTTCCTCAGGTTACTTCAGATGGCGAAGATGCTGGGGCCACATACCTTGTAATTCTCCTGAATCAGCCTTTAACTGTCCACTCCCCCACCCAGGGAAGTGAGGAGGAATAGTGTATTTATATACACATACCAGACAAACAAGGAAGGACGTACAGGGACAAATGAAAATACCAACCACACAAAATATGCACTCATAGGCAACAGCGGAAAACACCGAAGGGATTAGGAAGGTAAACAAAAATAGAAGAGGATGGGACTATGCACACAACCAAAACTCCAAGCCACAGTCACAGAAAAACTCTCCTTAAACGCCTCTACCGAACACTAACACCTCCACACCACACCACACCACACCACACCACACCACACCACACTACACTACACTACACTACACTACACTACACTACACTACACTACACTACACTACACTACACTACACTACACCACACCACACCACACCACACCACACCACACCACACCACACCACACCACACCACACCACACCACACTACACTACACTACACTACACTACACTACACTACACTACACCACACCACACCACACCACACCACACCACACCACACCACACCACACCACACCACACCACACCAGGCTGTACAAGACATAACACTGGCAATCCCAGATAGCCAGAGCAGAGACTATATAGGAGAGGGGAGTGGCTGATGCTGCACAGCTGAGAACTTCCAAATAGAAGCTACAGAGACTCCAAGCCAAGCATATTAACTCCTGCACTGCTGAAAGAAACTAGCACCATTTAATATAAGGTAGAAGTGCTTCTAGTCAATGCAGGAGTATGTGAACTCAGACGCTGCGGTCTTCTGACTACTTGTTAAATGGTTAATTATGGAAATTCATTTGGAATGTTAATTAATAATCGATAATCATTTTTCTTAAATTTGAGTTCTATACAAGGATGCATCAGCCATCGTGTCTAGTTGACATGCGCTATTTGTGTGTGTATTTTTGGTTCACTACCATATGTAGAACAGGTGTCCATACGACTGGCTATAAAAGCCCATGGTACAGAAAGGGGGGGCTCTCTTGCTCTGCCCACCTCACAAGACACAGAAGAAGAATCTTCATGCTGAGAAACAGATGACATGTAGGCCTGGACACGTGCTGGACAAAGACATGATTTACCAGCCAGGATCCAAGGAAAGATGGGTGAATCTCAACAATTAAGCTAATTATGGACAAATGGACAATTACTTTATAACTAATTATTATATGTACCTGCTGCAATCTGATTCTTTTTAATGGACAATCCAAGAATAAATAGATACATTTTTTTATAAGAATATCGTGATATTGATACTTTGAGAAGTCCTCAGTAGAAAAAATAATACAGAGAAGAGTATTATTTTACAATGGTGAGCCAGCCAGTCCTGTTTTTTCGTTTTTTTTAAAATTAAGTAAGTGAATTTCTTCCCGTGAACAAGGGGGAAGTCCTGACGAGCTGAACAGCTGTTGTTCACGTGTCAGTAAATTCACTAATTTATCACGAGAAGCAGAAAGAAGCCTACAGACTGAGGACTAACGGGAAGCAGAGGTACTAACAAGGAACAGAATCAGACGAACTGAAGACAGGACGTGCTGATAAAGAAAAGCCAAGGAATCTTAAGGTAAGCAAAATATGGATATAATTTCTTCTTTTGCTAAACAAAGTAATATTAATTTCAAAGTTAATGTAGGAGATGACATAGAAGTTTTGTGGCTCAGTTTATACAAAGAATGTGAATTGCAGAATTTACAGTTAACTTCTAAATTGGTAAATAGAGAGAAACACAAATTGCGGAATATTCTACATCTTGTACAAGTATTTCATAATTTTGTACTTGACAGTTCTAAGCAGAAAAATAGTGTAGAAGTGTCAGATAGTGACAATGATTCTGACTGTAATGTGGAAAATGAACAAGATTTGAGACACGTGTCTGTAACTGAAGGTGACCTTGGGTCTGACCAAGAGATGGACATACAGAAACCTCACATGGGAGGAGACATGACTGACATACGAGAAACCGACATATTAGGTGATGTGGGAGGAGACGTGAGTGACGTAGGAGGAACGGACGTACAAGAGCCACTAAAAATATCAGAGAATTCAGGAATTACCCAGGCTCAACTACAAATTAAAATGAGGAAAAATTTGCTGAAATTATACAAAATCATGCCAAGATATGATGTCAAAATCCATGCCTGTAGAAATTCAGAGACATTTGAGAGCTTCTCTGATAAGTTTGATTTATCCAATGAGGAGAGGAATCAATTATTTAAAATATGGATTCCTGTGACATTGTCCAGACGTTTACATTTAATGCCCTGTGAAAATGACTCTCCTAATGGATGGGAAAATGATTCGGACAGATTAAGATATTTGATTTATTGTGTCACAAAGGATTTTCCCAACATAGAAGATCTGCAGAAACTAAGGATTGGTAGGAAGGAATGTACATATACATTCATGTCCATATTTGAACGGTTGTATAAAGCTCTTATCAAAAATGGAAAAGTACAACAAATGATAACAACTTTTGTACAAAAATTCAAATTCCTAGATCCAGTATCTAGAGTTATAGCGTCACAAAAAGAATCCCTATTCAAATGTGCGCAGTTGCTGGATTCTGTTAGAAAACATGAGAATCGTGAAAAGAAAATAAATCAAGTTAATGTTATAAAACCAGGAAAGGTAAAATCTTACCAAAAGCCAATATCAAACTCTCCTAGATTAAGTCATCCCCATAGTGAACTCTATCAAATATGCAGGAGATTTCATATCTGTTATAAGCCATATAAAATGATTGAAAGATCCATCTCTTCACAGAATGAGTTCATTCTCAGTCAGAACTGTGACTCTCTAAAAAGGAAAATGGCCGAAACTGATGAACAGAGACAGGTGAGACGACCAGCTCACAGTGACGTCATGGAATGTGGACAGAAGGACAGACAGTTCTCTGAGGTTTTGAAGGATAGAAAAATGTCTTTCCTAAATAGGGCGTTCCTGGAGATATTTGAGAGAGACAGAAGATTTGGTTTAGGGAGTGGCTAAGGAAAAACTGTAATTATGATGTTGTATCAAAATGTTATACAATGTCTCAATATTTATTTCTAATCTTATACAGTAAAATTGTAGTTACATAGTTTCTAGTAGTTCATGTATGTATATATATATATATATACACTTGTCTAAGTAGAGATTGTGTATAATTATATTTATATATATGTTTATAAAATATATATATATTAATTAATAAATTAGAACTTCATATATAAATTTAAGTAACAATATTTTGAATTACATTAGAACCAACCAATATATGTATAAGATATTTAAATAATTCTGTTTCTGTATGAATTTGATATTTAATTTTATTTTCTTATATTTCCTTAGAGGTTTCATTCCAAAGCAGGATTTGATCAAACAACTCTAAAATGGATTTATTTCTTTATTCACACAGGAAGTGGAAAAATTGCATGATTTATATGTGTTACATTTTAAAATAATAACAATATATCTAGTTGGACTATAATATACAGTACAGACCAAAAGTTTGGACACACCTTCTCATTTAAAGATTTTTCTGTCTTTTCAAGACTATGGAAATTGTACATTCACACTGAAGGCATCAAAACTATGAATTAACACATGTGGAATTATATACTTAACAAAAAAGTGTGAAACAACTGAAAATATGTCTTATATTCTAGGTTCTTCAAAGTAGCCACCTTTTGCTTTGATGACTGCTTTGCACACTCTTGCCATTCCCTTGAAGAGGTAGTCACCGGAAATGGTCTTCCAACAATCTTGAAGGAGTTCCCAGAGATGCTTAGCACTTGTTGGCCCTTTTGCCTTCACTCTGAAGACCAGCTCTCCCCAAACCATCAGGTCTGGTAACTGTGGAGGCCAGGTCATCTGGCGTAGCACCCATCACTCTCCTTCTTGGTCAAATAGCCCTTACACAGCCTGGAGGTGTGTTTGGGGTCATTGTCATGCTGAAAAATAAATGATGGTCCAACTAAACGCAAACCAGATGGAATAGCATGCCGCTGCAAGATGCTGTGGTAGCCATGCTGGTTCAGTATGCCTTCAATTTTGAATAAATCCCTAACAGTGTCACCAGCAAAGCACCCCCACACTATCACACCTCCTCCTCCATGCTTCACGGTGGGAACCAGGCATGTAGAGTCTATCCGTTCACCTTTTCTGCATTGCACAAAGACACGGTGGTTGGAACCAAAGATCTCAAATTTGGACTCATCAGACCAAAGCACAGATTTCCACTGGTCTAATGTCCATTCCTTGTGTTCTTTAGCCCAAACAAGTCTCTTCTGCTTGTTGCCTGTCCTTAGCAGTGGTTTCCTAGCAGCTATTTTACCATGAAGGCCTGCTGCACAAAGTCTCCTCTTAACAGTTGTTGAAGAGATGTGTCTGCTGCTAGAACTCTGTGTGGCATTGACCTCGTCTCTAATCTGAGCTGCTGTTAACCTGCGATTTCTGAGGCTGGTGACTCAGATAAACTTATCCTCAGAAGCAGAGGTGACTCTTGGTCTTCCTTTCCTGGGGCGGTCCTCATGTAAGCCAGTTTCTTTGTAGCACTTGATGACTTTTGCAACTGCACTTGGGGACAATTTCAAAGTTTTCCCAATTTTGAGCACTGACTGACCTTCATTTCTTAAAGTAATGATGGCTGCTCGTTTTTCTTTACTTAGCTGCTTTTTTCTTGCCATAATACAAATTCTAACAGTCTATTCAGTAGGACTATCAGCTGTGTATCAACCAGACTTCAGCACAACACCACTGATGGTCCCAACCCCATTTATAAGGCAAGAAATCCCACTTATTAAACCTGACAGGGCACACCTGTGAAGTGAAAATCATTTCCGGTGACTACCTCTTGAAGCTCATCAAGAGAATGCCAAGAGTGTGCAAAGCAGTCATCAAAGCAAAAGGTGGCTACTTTGAAGAACCTAGAATATAAGACATATTTTCAGTTGTTTCACACTTTTTTGTTAAGTATATAATTCCACATGTGTTAATTCATAGTTTTGATGCCTTCAGTGTGAATGTACAATTTTCATAGTCATGAAAATACAGAAAAATCTTTAAATGAGAAGGTGTGTCCAAACTTTTGGTCTGTACTGTATATGTAATACTTATTAATTCTTTTGTGTTGCTAATATTTTCTGTGCATGAAGTGTTCGTGCTGATTGGGGTAGCTTTCCAGCATGACGTGTGACAGCTGCGGCCTTTGAACTTGGAGCTAATAGTATAGAATACCATTCATTCTATTTTCAGCTGATGTAACTTAAGACCGGGCAGCCAGTGAAAAAGAATCTATAACAAGAGGTTTTTTTCAAGTATCTGAAATTTCAAATACTTACTCTCATATTATATAATATGTATTTGGGGAATATTCAAAGAATATTAAGATATTTAATTGATATGGAAATGCGCATTAATAAATTGGGATACAACAATTTTGGGTTAAATATATATATATCTATAACTTCATATGTGGAATGTTTGAGTTGAACAGATCTGTGAATGTCAGAGTGAAGGTGACAGATGAGTAAATCAGCAGCTGCTAAGTGTGATTGATGTGACAGAGGCCTCGTATGTTTGTATGTTTGAAAAAAAATGTTTCTTTATGTGAACGTACAAAAATATATTTAATTCTGAGAAAAATTATAATACATAATTAGGTATTATCTACATAACATATATATTTCTATATTTCTTTAATAATTATTATTTCTTGATTTAACTAATAGTGGATAAGAGCAACCACATATCAAAATGGTTTACAAAGCAAATTTACATTTAGAATAATTTTCCACATGATAATATTCTTGAATAACTATGATATTATTTTTAATGGTTACCTAAATAGGTACACACCTCTCTTTAGACAAATCTATGCTACTCATCAATATGAAAGTTATGCAAAATATTTATAGAAGAATAACTATTTTTAACCCCTTAAGCCCCGCGGGTGGTTTGCACGTTAATGACCGGGCCAATTTTTACAATTCTGACCACTGTCACTTTATGAGGTAATTACTCTCGAACGCTTCAACGGATCCCCCTGATTCTGAGATTGTTTTTTCGTGACATATTGTACTTCATGATTGTGGAAAAATTTCTTCGATATCACTTGCGTTTATTTGTGAAAAAAACGGAAATTTGGCGAAAATTTTGAAAATTTTGCAATTTTCAAAATTTGAATTTTTAAGCCCTGAAATCAGAGCGATATGTCACACAAAAGAGTTAATAAATAACATTTCCCACATGTCTACTTTACATCAGCACAATTTTGGAACCAAAATTTTTTTTTGTTAGGGAGCTATAAGGGTTAAAAGTTGACCAGCGATTTCTCATTTTTCCAACAAAATTTACAAAACCATTTTTTTAGGGACCACATCACATTTGAAGTCACTTTGAGAGGTCTTTATGACAGAAAATACCCAAAAGTGACACCATTCTAAAAACTGCACCCCTCAAGGTGCTCAAAACCACATTCAAGAACTTTATTAACCCTTCAGGTGCTTCACAGGAATTTTTTGAATGTGGAAGAAAAAAATGAACATTTAACTTTTTTCACAAAAATGTTAATTTAGACCCAATTTTTTTTATTTTCACAGGGGTAACAAGAAAAAATGGACCCCAAAATTTGTTGTGCAATTTCCCCTGGGCACGCAGATACCCAATATTTGGGGAAAAAATACTGTTTGGGCGCACGGCAGGGCTCGGAAGGGAAGGAGCGCTATTTGACTTTTTGATTGTAAAATTTGCTTGAATAATTAGCGGACGCCATGTTGTGTTTGGAGAGCCCATGTGTGCCCAAACTTTGGAGCTCCCCCACAAGTGACCCCATTTTGGAAACTAGACCCCCCAAGGCACCTTTCTAGATGCATAGTGAGCACTTGGAACCCCCAGGTGCTTCACAAATTGATTCGTAACAATGAAAAAGTGAAAAAAAAAACACTTTTTCATTTTTATGAATCAATTTGTGAAGCACCTGAGTGTTCCAAGTGCTCACAATGCATCTAGATAGGTGCCTTGGGGGGTCTAGTTTCCAAAATGGGGTCACTTGTGGGGGAGCTCCAATGTTTGGGCACACAGCGGCTCTCCAAACGCAACATGGTGTCGCTAACAATTTGAGCCGATTTTCCGTTAAATTTGTTAGAGGACACCATGTTGCATTTAGAGAGTCCCTGTGTGCCCAAACATTGGAGCTCCCCCACAAGTGACCCCATTTTGGAAACTAGACCCCCCAAGGCACCTATCTAGATGCATAGTGAGCACTTGGAACCCCCAGGTGCTTCACAAATTGATTCGTAACAATGAAAAAGTGAAAAAAAAACACTTTTTCATTTGTATGAATCAATTTGTGAAGCACCTGAGGGTTCCAAGTGCTCACTATGCATCTAGATAGGTGCCTTGGGTGGTCTAGTTTCCAAAATGGGGTCACTTGTGGGGGAGCTCCAATATTTGGGCACACAGCGGCTCTCTAAATGCAACATGGTGTCCGCTAACAAATTTAACGCAAAATTGGCTCAAATTGTTAGCGACACCATGTTGCGTTTGGAGAGCTGCTGTGTGCCCAAACATTGGAGCTCCCCCACAAGTGACCCCATTTTGGAAACTAGACCCCCCAAGGCACCTATCTAGATGCATAGTGAGCACTTGGAACCCCCAGGTGCTTCACAAATTGATTCGTAACAATGAAAAAGTGAAAAAAAAAACACTTTTTCATTTTTATGAATCAATTTGTGAAGCACCTGGGGGTTCCAACTGCTCACTATGCATCTAGATAGGTGCCTTGGGGGGTCTAGTTTCCAAAATGGGGTCACTTGTGGGAGAGCTCCAATGTTTGGGCACACAGGGACTCTCTAAATGCAACATGGTATCCGCTAACAAATTGAATGGAAAATCGGCTCAAATTGTTAGCGGACACCACATTGCGTTTGGAGAGCTTCTCTGTGCCCAAACTTTGGAGCTCCCCCACAAGTGACCCCATTTTGGAAACTAGACCCCCCAAGGCACCTTTCTAGATGCATAGTGAGCACTTGGAACCCCCAGGTGCTTCACAAATTGATTCGTAATAATGAAAAAGTGAAAAAAAAAAACACTTTTTCATTTTTACGAATTAATTTGTGAAGCACCTAGGGGTTCCAAGTGCTCACTATGCATCTAGATAGGTGCCTTGGGGGGTCTAGTTTCCAAAATGGGGTCACTTGTGGAGGAGCTCCAATGTTTGGGCACACAGGGACTCTCCAAATGCAACATGATATCCGCTAACAATTTGAGCCGACAATTTGTTAGCGGATATCATGTTGCATTTGGAGAGTCCCTGTGTGCCCAAACATTGGAGCTCCCCCACAAGTGACCCCATTTTGGAAACTAGACCCCCCAAGGCACCTATCTAGATTCATAGTGAGCACTTGGAACCCCAGGTTCTTCACAAATTGATTCATAAAAATGAAAAAGTGTTTTTTTTTTCACTTTTTCATTTTTACGAATCAATTTGTGAAGCACCTGGGGGTTCCAAGTGCTCACTATGCATCTAGAAAGGTGCCTTGGGGGGTCTAGTTTCCAAAATGGGGTCACTTGTGGGGGAGCTCCAAAGTTTGGGCACAGAGGGGCTCTCCAAACGCAATGTGGTGTCCGCTAACAATTTGAGCCGATTTTCCATTCAATTTGTTAGCGGATACCATGTTGCATTTAGAGAGTCCCTGTGTGCCCAAACATTGGAGCTCCCCCACAAGTGACCCCATTTTGGAAACTAGACCCCCCAAGGCACCTATCTAGATTCATAGTGAGCACTTGGAACCCCAGGTGCTTCACAAATTGATTCATAAAAATGAAAAAGTGTTTTATTTTCACTTTTTCATTTTTACGAATCAATTTGTGAAGCACCTGGGGGTTCTAAGTGCTCACTATGCATCTAGATAGGTGCCTTGGGGGGTCTAGTTTCCAAAATGGGGTCACTTGTGGGGGAGCTCCAATGTTTGGACACACAGGGGCTCTCCAAACGCAACATGGCGTCCGCTAACAATTTGAGCCGATTTTCCATTCAATTTGTTAGCGGACACCATGTCGCGTTTGGAGAGCCCGTGATGTGCCTAAACAGTGGAGCTCCCCCACAAGTGTCCCCATTTTGGAAACTATACCCCTCAAAGATTTTATTAAGGTGTATAGTGAACATTTTGAACCCAGAGGTACGGCACATTATTTGTTTACATTAGGTCATCATATTGAATAAGTTTTCATTATTCTTGAGCGCAAGTGCTCGCTACTTGAGTTTGCATCGGGTACTCAGGTATGCACCATGTACAGCGTGTGCTCGAGTGACATGCTCGAGTCCCTGCTCCGCATGTTTCACGGTTATTAGACACCCAAAAAAAAACATGCGGGGATCGCTCGTGCATGGCAGGCAATCCCCATAAAGTTTTTTGGCCGCGAAGCATATGGGGCAGAGACTCGAGCATGTCACTCAAATACCCACGATACTAAATGCATACCAGAGCACCCGATGCAAACTCAAGTAGCGAGCACTTGCTCTCAACACTAGTCGCCATATCGTCATCTTTTTTTCTTACTTTTGAAAAAAATCCCAACCCCAGCCCTAACCCTAGCACAACCCTAGCCCCAGCACAACCCTAGCCCCAGCACAACCCTAGCCCCAGCACAACCCTAGCCCCAGCACAGCCCTAGCCCCAAACCCAGCCCTAACCCTAGCCCAATCCTAACTCAAGAGTTTATTTTTGACGCCGTTCCTTGTGCGGTATAAGTGATTAGACGACTTTATTCTTCAGGTCGGTGTGATTACAGCAATGCCAGAATCATATGGGGTTTTTATGACTGACAGCTGTCACACACTAAAAGACGCATTTTTTGTAAAATCTAGTTTTTGCATCGCCATATTTTGAGAGCTATAATTTTTCCAGATTTTGGCAGACAGTCATGTGACGGCTCGTTTTTTGCGGGATGACTTGACGTTGTTATTGGTGCCATTTTCAGGCACGTGACATTTTTTGATCGCTTTCTATTCCGATTTTTGGGAGGCAGAATAAACAAAAACCAACAATTCAGGATTTGTTTTTTTTTTTTTTTTTTATTCTGTTCCGCGTGTGGTAAAATTGATGAGGCAGCTTTACTCTTCGGGTCAGTACGTTTACAGCGGTACCACATTTGTATCATTTTTCTATGTTTTGGCGCTTATACACAATAAAAGCTATTTTATAGAAAAAAATATTTTTTAGTATCGCTTTATTCTGAGAGCTATAACTTTTTTATTTTTCGGCTGATGGAGCTATATGGCGGCTTGTTTTTTGCGGGACGAGATGACGTTTTCAGCGGTATCATTTTTATTTATATGCGTCTTTTTGATCGCGTGTTATTCCACTTTTTGTTTGGCGGTATGGTGATAAAGCATTGTTTTTTGCTTGTTTTTTTTTTTTTTTTTTTTACCGTGTTCACTGAAGGGGTTAACTAGTGGGACAGTTTTATAGGTCAGGTTGTTCCGGACGCGGCGATACCAAATATGTGTACTTTTATTGTTTTTTTTTTATTTTTTTTATAATAATATTTATTGATGGGTACATTATATTTTTATTTTTGGTGTATTATTTTTTTTATTTTTTTATAATATTTTTGCACATTTTTTTTTTTTTTTTTTCCACTTTCACACAGTTTATACACTTTATTACTTTGTCCCACTCTGGGACTTTCACTTTTTTTTTCTGATCGCCTGCATGGCACAGGAATGGAGCACCATCCCTATGCCATGCAAGCTGTCAGAAATGCACAGTGTGAAGATTGCTTGGAGATGCACTGCGCATGTCCAAGCAATCTTCCTGCTCTCTGGTGACCCGGATGTTGTCATGACGACATCGGGTCGTCATGGCAACACCCGGGAAGCCTTTGCAGACTGCGCTGGAAGCCGGAAGAGGAGGTGAGTATCGCCGATCACCTCCCCTTGCCCCCGCAATGCCGCGATCGACTTCGATCGACTTCGATCGCAGCATCGCGGGGGTTAATGTGCTGGGAGCGGTGCGTGACCGCTCCCTGCACATAGTACCGGGTGTCAGCTGTGACAATCAGCTGACACCCGGCGGCGATCGCGCCCGCACAGCCTGTGTGCGGGCGCGATCGCGATGACGTACTAATACGGGTCTGGCTCTTAAGTCCCAGGGCACAGACGCGTATTAGTACGTCAGATGTTATTAAGGGGTTAATTTGGTTCTGATATATACATAAATTTTATAAAATAATATTTTTTGGTATTAAGGGGGAAAATGTGTTTTTGATCCTGATTACATAATCACTTTTGATCAATACTTATTTTTTACACATTTTAATAAAGAAGAAACAATAATAAGGTACAATGATATAATTAAGAAGGGTGTTACATGCAAAGTTGCATAGTTTAATAATTTTTTGGTGATACAAGGTTATGACAAATATGAAATCATCCAGATAATGGAGATATAAGGGCATTTTTTTATGGAAAATATAATTACTCTGCATTTGTCATTAAAATTTAAAGGCCTTATTTTTATTTTTGTTTTTATTCTTATTTTTCTTCTTAATTTTATTTTTCATTTTTAAAATTTTATTCTTACTTATTTTCTTATTTTTCCATTTTTCATTTTTTAATTCTCAATTTTTGATTTTAATTCAGTTCAATATTTTAATTGAGAAAACACATTAATATTTAATGGGGTAATGTCAAGTACAAGAATATTGCTTCATTAAATATAATGATGATATGAATTAATATAAGAAAAATGTTTACATTTTCTGAGTAAACACAACAATTCATTCATTCATTCATTCATACATTCATATATTTATTCATTTTAGTTCAGGAGTATACATTCTTTGGTATTATTGGTTTAATAAAGATATAAACACTTGTTGTTTCAAAACACACTGACACCTATGGGTTGGAAAAGGTAATTACACCTATGACATAAAAATGTTCTATCATATGGAGAACTTCATTGAATTATTATCTATTATTGTTTATTATTCCAAACATAATTTATTTTAATATTTTGATAATAATTAGATGGATATTATTGATTGCTATGGTACGCTGTGATATTATAGGTTAGGAAAAACTGCCAGATTTGGTATCAGATTAGGGAATGAAGACTTCAATCAAGACATCGCAATTATGAATTCTATCTTAATAAAGACTTTTCATATTTATAAATCAAAGAGATTCCCAAAAGTTACAAGAAGAAGCAACTGATATCCGGAAGTCTCAGAAGGTAACAGGTGTGAATGCTGAGTGATAATAGACTGTGTCCATTACATACAATACAATTCTCACCACTGATCACCGGGACGGCAGAGGACGATGATCCTATATGAACTGTGTTGTGCTCAAGTTTCATCACGTTCCAGTGGTATCTCATCACCTGCAACGCTTCAATGAAAGCTGGTGAACAGGTAATACCTGGCATATGTGTCCTGTATATAAAGGACTGAGTACTGGTTATGGTGCTATATAAAGCAGAGAAGTGTCAAGTTAACCCTTGCTTTACTGACCAAAGACGTCACATCTGTTCCAAAAGTGACACGAGACCAGTGCGGACGACACGGAAGATTCCAAAGACGATCCAACGTAAGTCCAGGTGACATCACACAGATATTAAAGCTACATTTCATCCATGGACTTTGTTTTTTTTTATCAATTGACACACATGATCTTTCTAATAAAGAGTACAGTTTATGGACTGAACAATAATGAATACAATTATGGACTGTACAATATCTACACGCTATCATTTATTTCAAAGGAGTTTTCATCTAAAGACTGTTTTATAAAAGAACCAAGAAGAAGACGAGACGACGACCCGATGACATCAGATGATGACGATTGGACCCGCGATTACTTCAATTTAGATATAGGGAAGTATAATTATACATGTTAAATGAATATTAGTCACGGCTTACCATAACATGAATTCACATCATTATATAACAACAATCTGATACTATTATTGATATTATTATTATTATTATTATTATGGAAATTTAATGATATTGCCAAGGAAGAAGGAAAGGAAAAAATGATTGATGAATGTATCTTCTTTTGAGAATTTTCAGTTTAAATCCTTTTATTCTCAAAAAAGGGGGAAATGTTAAATGGTTAATTATGGAAATTCATTTGGAATGTTAATTAATAATCGATAATCATTTTTCTTAAATTTGAGTTCTATACAAGGATTGCATCAGCCATCGTGTCTAGTTGACATGCGCTATTTGTGTGTGTATTTTTGGTTCACTACTAGAGATGAGCGATGTTCGACTAGAACTGTTCGCCAATCTCAAATTCGAGCTGTTTTGGGCGGTGTTCGAGTTGTTCGACGAACCCGAACGATTTGCAAAAAATTCGGCTGTTCGAGGTTATGTTCGATAACTGTTCGTGCACCAAAAGCGTGTCCTGCATGTCTGGCGCTATTTAGAGCACCAATCATGCAGGGATTGTCTGCCACTCACTGTAATGCCACAGCCATGGTGGTTGTGGCATTACAGTGATTGCCCAAATCGTTGGGAACAGTGCTCACAGTGAAACATGAAAAGCCGGCAATTCATCAGCGCATACACCGGTACCCGACAATTTAGAACCGAAAGAATAGAGCTTCACACATAGATTAGATAGATAGAAACATGTCAGCCACATATATATGAAGCACAGTGACAGTGTTGATTACTGTACTTGTCATTTAGAGTAAAGGATTTATCAAAAAAAATAATAGTGTTTTCATGCACCGTCTCTTTAAAAAAGCCGGCCGGCAATTCAGCAGCGGTACCCGACAATTTGGAATAGAAAGAATAGAGAATCACACATAGGTTAGATAGATAGAAACATGTCAGTCACATATATATGAAGTACAGTGACAGTGTTGCTTACTGTACTTGTCATTTAGTGTAAAGGATTTATTAAAAAAAATAATAGTGTTTTCATGCACTGTCTCTTTAAAAAAGCCGGCCGGCATTTCAGCATCTGTACCCGACAATTTAGAATAGAAGGAATAGAGCATCACACATAGATTAGATAGATAGAAACATGTCAGTCACATATATAAGAAGTACAGTGATAGTGTTGATTACTGTACTTGTCATTTAGTGTTAAAATAAAGGATTTATTTAAAAAAAAATTGACGTGGGGTTCCCCGTAATTTTAGGCTCTAGCGGAGGTTAAGCAGACGGCTGGGGCAGATGTTTGAAGCCTGGGAAGGGGGTAATACCCACGGAGCTTCCCAGGCTACTAATATCAGCCCCCAGCGGAATACCTAGCCTTTACTAGCTAGTAAAATGGGGGTCCCCCCCAAAAAAAATGACGTGGGGTCCCCCCTATTTTAATATCTAGCAAAGGCTAGGCAGACAGCTGGGGGCTGATATTAATAGCCCAGGAAGGGTGCCATGAATATTGGCCCCCTCCCAGGCTAGAAACACCAGCCGTCAGCCGCCCCAGAAATGGCGCATCCATAGGATGCGCCAATTCTGGCACTTAGCCTCGCTCTTCCCACTGCCCTGTAGCGGTGGCAGTGGGGTAATAGGGCTGGGGTTGATGTCAGCTTATAATGCCAGCTGACATCAAGCCCAGGTTAGTAATGGAGAGGCGTCTATGAGACACCCCCATTACTAACTCCATAGTCAAAGTTAAAAGAAAACACAAACACCCAGAATAAAGTCCTTTAATTGAAATAAAGACACAATCCTTTATTGTTCTAAATTAAACCATACTTACCATCACGCCCATTCCAGCTGAAGCCAACGATCTCCTGCAATAAAGGTAAAATAATAAAGCAACCTCATCCTTACCTTTCCATGGTTCCCAGGACAGCTTCAGCTCTGCTACATTGAGATGACAGGCTGGACCGCAGCAGAACGCTGCCATCCAGCCTGTCATCCCGCAGACACTGAGAAGCGCAGGCATGCTTGCGCTCCTCAGTGTCTCGCTGTGACGGCATCCAGATGAGCCGACAATGAACTCGGCGCACCTCATGCACATCACTGACAGCGTGGGAGAATTCTCCTGCACTCAGCGCTTCAGCGTGAGAATTTTCCCACGCTGTCAGTGACGTGCATGAGGTGAGCCGAGTTCATTGAACATGAATGAGCTCAACTCATGCACGTCACTGACAGCGTGGGAAAATTCTCACGCTGAAGCGCTGAGTGCAGGAGAATTCTCCCACGCTGTCAGTGACGTGCATGAGGTGAGCTCATTCATGTCCATTGAAATCAGCTGACCTCATGTACGTCACTGACAGCGTGGGAGAATTCTCACGCTGAAGCGCTGAGTGCAGGAGAATTCTCCCACGCTGTCAGTGACGTACATGAGGTGAGCTGAGTTCATTGGACATGACCTCGGCTCATCTGGATGCCGTCACAGCCAGACACTGAGGAGCGCAAGCAAGCCTGCGCTTCTCAGTGTCTGCGGGATGACAGGCTGGATGGCAGCATTCTGCTGCGGTCCAGCCTGTCATCTCGATGTAGCAGAGCTGAAGCTGTCGTGGGAACCATGGAAAGGTAAGGATGAGGTTGCTTTATTATTTTACTTTTATTGCAGGAGATCGTTGGCTTCAGCTGGAATGGGTGTGACGGTAAGTATGGTTTAATTTAGAACAATAAAGAATTGTGTGTTTATTTCAATTAAAGGACTTTTTTCTGGGTGTTGTGTTTTTTTTAAATACTTTACTAGAAATTCATAGTGGTCATGTCTAATATTGGCGTGACCCCATGAATTTCGGGCTTAGGGCCAGCTGATAATGCCAAGCTGGCCCTAACCCCTTTATTACCCAGTGAGCCACCGCACCAGGGCCCTGGATGAGTTGGGTACAGCGCCAGAAGATGGCGCTTCTATGAATGCGCCATTTTCCGGGGTGGCTGCGGACTGCAATTTGCAGCTGGGGGGACCCAGAAAGCTTGGGCCTCCCTGCGCTGCAGATTCCAGCCCCCAGCTGCCTAGTTGTACCTGGCTGGACACAAAAATAGGGCGAAGCCCCACGTATTTTTTTTTTTAATTATTTCATGAAATAATTAAGAAAAAAAGGGCTTCCCTATATTGTTGTGTCCGGCCAGGTACAAATAGGCAGCTGGTGGTTGGGGGCAGCCCGTTCCTGCCTGCTGTACCTGGCTGGACACAAATATAGTGCGAAGCCCCACGTCAATTTTTTTTTAAATTATTTCATGAACCTAGATGGTGGCCCGATTCTAACGCATCGGGTATTCTAGAATATGTATGCGGCAGACCCGGCGCAATCAGCAGAGCGGTGTTTAAATTTGGCGCCAAAATCGCTGACTGGTCGCGGCCAGCAACCGCGACCAATCAGCAAAGCGGTGTTGAAATTTGGCAACTATATCACTGATTGGTCACGGCCGGCGGTCGCGACTAATCAGCAGAGCAGGGTTTAAATTTTGCGCCAATAATGCTGATAGGTTGTGGTCGCGACCAATCAGCAAAGCGGTGTTTAAATTTGGCGCCAATAATGGTGATTGGTCACGACCTCGACCATTCAGCAGAGCGGTGTTTAAATTTGGCGGCAAAAATGTTGATTAGTCGCGGCCGGCATCGCGATCAATCAGCAGAGCGGGGTTTAAATTTGGCGCCAATAATGCTGATTGGTCGCAATCGCCGGCCGCGACCAATCAGCAGAGCGGTGTTTAAATTTGGCGTCAAAATCGCTGATTGGTCGCGGAAGGCAACTGTGACCAATCAGCAGAGCGGGGTTTAAATTTGGCGCCAATACTGCTGATTGGTCGCGGCCGGCAACCGTGACCAATCAGCCGAGCAGGGTTTAAATTTGGCACCAATACTACTGATTGGTCGCGGACGGCGACCGCGATCAATCAGCAGAGCGGTGTTTAAATTTGGCGCCAATAATGCTGATTAGTCGCGGCCGGCATCCGCGACCAATTAGCAGAGCGGGGTTTAAATTTGGCGCCAATCTCGCTGATTGGTCGCGGCTGGAGTCCGCGACCAATCAGCAGAGCGTTGTTTAAATTTGGCGCCAATCTCACTGATTGGACGCGTCTGGCGTCCGCGACCAATCAGCAGAGCATTGTTTAAATTTGGCGCCAAGCTCGCTGATTGGTCGCGGCCGCTAATTAAATGTGGCGCCCAAATCGGTGATTGGTCGCGGGCAGCGTCCGCGACCAATCAGCAGAGCGGTGTTTAACTTTAGCGCCAAGATCACTGATTGGTCGCGTGCGGAGAGCGCGACCAATCAGCTAATCGTATTGGTGAGGACCGGGGAGCGCCGCTGCCTGGTCGGATACTTCCGTTGCGAGAAGCCGGGAGATGAGCGACTGCTCGCAGCAGAAGTATCTCGACCCGCAGCGCCGCTCCCCGGTCCTCCCTTGACACCCTAGCCGCTGATGTCCCCACAGTATCAGCATGGTGTTACAAAGATCCGGACATTTGTGTTAAAAATCGCTGATTGGTCGCTGGCGCTGCCCACGACCAATCACCGATTTGGGCGCCAAATTTAAATATCGGCCGCAACCAATCACCAATCTTGGCTCCACATTTAAACACCGCTGTGCTGTGCCACATTTAAATAGCGTCCGCGACCAATCAGTACAGCGGTGTTTAAATGTGGAGCCAAGATGGGTGATTGGTCGCGGAGGATATTTAAATTTGGCGCCCAAATCGGTGATTGGTCGCGGCTGATATTTAAATTTGGCGCCCAAATCGGTGATTGGTCGCGGGCAGCGCCAGCGACCAATCAGCGATTTTTAACACAAATGTCCGGACCTTTGTGACACCATGTGGATACTGTGGGGACATCAGCGGCTAGGGTGTGAAGGGAAGACCGGGGAGCGGCGCTGACATCCAATTGGTTGCGGCCGCTATTTAAATGTGCCGCACAAATCAGTGATTGGTCGCCGTCTTGACCGCGACCAATCACTGATCTTGCCGCCAAAGTTAAACACTACTGTGCTGATTGGTCGCGGACGCTGCCCGCGACCAATCACAGATTTGTGCGCCAAATTTAAATATCGGCCGCGACCAATCACCGATCTTGGATCCACATTTAAACAACGCTGTGCTGATTGGTCGCGGCCGATATTTAAATGTGGCGCCCAAATCGGTGATTGGTCGCGGTCTTGGCGCGCGACCAATCACTGATCTTGCCGCCAAAGTTAAACACTACCGTGCTGATTGGTCGCGGACGCTGCCCGCGACCAATAACCGATTTGTGCGCCAAATTTAAATATCAGCCTCATGCACGTCACTGACAGCGTGGGAAAATTCTCCTGCACTCAGCGCTTCAGCGTGAGAATTCTCCCACGCTGTCAGTGACGTACATGAGGTGAGCTGAGTTCATTGGACATGACCTCGGCTCATCTTTATGCCGTCACAGCGAGACACTGAGGAGCGCAAGCATGCCTGCGCTTCTCAGTGTCTGCGGGATGACAGGCTGGATGGCAGCTTTCTGCTGCGGTCCAGCCTGTCATCTCGATGTAGCAGAGCTGAAGCTGTCGTGGGATCCATGGAAAGGTAAGGATGAGGTTGCTTTATTATTTTACTTTTATTGCAGGAGATCGTTGGCTTCAGCTGGAATGGGCGTGATGGTAAGTATGGTTTAATTTAGAACAATAAAGAATTGTGTGTTTATTTCAATTAAAGGACTTTATTCTGGGTGTTGTGTTTTTTTTTTTAACTTTGACTATGGGGTTAGTAATGGGGGTGTCTTATAGACGCCTCTCCATTACTAACCTGGGCTTGATGTCAGCTGGCATTATAAGCTGACATCAACCCTAGCCCTATTACCCCCTGCCACCGCACCAGGGCAGCGTGGAAGAGCGAGGCTAAGTGCCAGAATTGGCGCATCCTATGGATGCGCCATTTCTGGGGCGGCTGACGGCTGGTGTTTCTAGCCTGGGAGGGGGCCAATATTCATGGCACCCTTCCTGGGCTATTAATATCAGCCCCCAGCTGTCTGCCTAGCCTTTGCTAGCTATTAAAAAAGGGGGGACCCCACGTCATTTTTTTGGGGGGGTCCCCCATTTAAATAGCTAGTAAAGGCTAGGTATTCAGCTGGGGGCTGATATTAGTAGCCTGGGAAGCTCCGTGGGTATTACCCCCTTCCCAGGCTTCAAACATCTGCCCCAGCCGTCTGCTTAACCTCCGCTAGAGCCTAAAATTACGGGGACCCCCACGCCAATTTTTTTTTTAATAAATCCTTTATTTTAACATTAAATGACAAGTACAGTAATCAACACTATCACTGTACTTCTTATATATGTGACTGACATGTTTCTATCTATCTAATCTATGTGTGATGCTCTATCTTTCTGTTCTAAATTGTCGGGTACAGATGCTGAATTGCCGGCCGGCTTTTTTAAAGAGACAGTGCATGAAAACACTAATATTTTTTTAAATAAATCCTTTACACTAAATGATAAGTACAGTAACCAACACTATCACTGTACTTATTATATATGTGATTGGCATGTTTATATCTATCTATGTGTGATGCTCTATCTTTCTGTTATAATTTGTCGGGTACAGATGCTGAATTGCCGGCCGGCTTTTTTAAAGAGACGGTGCATGAAAACACTAATATTTTTTTAAATAAATGCTTTACACTAAATGACAAGTACAGTAAGCAACACTGTCACTGTGCTTCTTATATGTGTGACTGACATGTTTCTATCTATCTAATCTATGTGTGATGCTCTATTCCTTCTTGTCTAAATTGTCGGGTACCGGTGTATGCCGCTGCTGAATTGCCGGCCGGCTTTTTTAAAGAGAGCGTCTTCTGAGCAGTTTGTCAGCTTTTGGACACCTTTGAAGGTGTTTTCTATGTGTTTCTATGTGTTTTTGTTTGCCTGCCATTGGTTTTAACGGTGTTCGACGGTGTTCTAAGGTGTTCGACGAACAGTTCGACGAACAGTTCCTCGAACATCCCGGTGTTCGACGAACCGAACCGAACCCGAACTCTACGGGGGTGGCTCAACACTATTCACTACCCTATGTAGAACAGGTGTCCATACGACTGGCTATAAAAGCACATGGTACAGAAAGGGGGGACTCTCTTGCTCTGCCCACCTCACAAGACACAGAAGAAGAATCTTCATGCTGAGAAACAGATGACATGTAGGCCTGGACACGTGCTGGACAAAGACATGATTTACCAGCCAGGATCCAAGGAAAGATGGGTGAATCTCAACAATTAAGCTAATTATGGACAAATGGACAATTACTTTATAACTAATTATTATATGTACCTGCTGCAATCTGATTCTTTTTAATGGACAATCCAAGAATAAATAGATACATTTTTTTATAAGAATATCGTGATATTGATACTTTGAGAAGTCCTCAGTAGAAAAAATAATACAGAGAAGAGTATTATTTTACACTACTGTCTGACGCTGTAAACCCGTAATACTGGGTTATGCTCTATTGTGCGATTTTTTGTCACCTTTTAGCTAATCCAACTGTCTAAAAACCTTTTATCCAGGAATCCAGAACAAAATACCTTTAATTTAGATAAAATCAAGTGATAACAGTAAGATTGTACGTCTATTCAATGTTAGCCAAGTGCTCTAGAAATTGAAAACCTCAATTCTACTGTAGAACCACAAAATTTAATCCATCTGCGTTGGATCTCTTGCCCTCTTCGTAGCCAGTATTCCAGAAAACACGAAATCAGATGATCTTCATATTACCATTCACTAGTGATGAGTGAGCACTAATATACTCGGGTGCTCGTTGCTCGTACTGAGCAATTCCTGATACTCGAATGCTCGTTATGAGTATAATGGGAGTCAATGGGAAAGCCAAGCTTTTTTTCCGGCAGACCCTACAAAGCGGTCTGGGAGGCAGTTAAAATGTTCCAATGGATGGGAAAAGTGCTGAATGGAAGGAGAACAACATGGGGAAGACCCTTGAAAGTATCTCTGACTCCCTGATCGCTGCTGAGAACAATGGTGTCACACTTTTACTCCACTTTAAGGAGTGAGAATAAAATATTCTAAACTGACAAGAAATTGCATTTTACAGGAACAAAAATGTTAAGAATCATTTTTTCCTGTATAATGACTTGCATATAAGGCCAGATTTAAAAAGGATTTTAAAAAATTATAATTTAAGTAAACCAAAATTGTTTTTTCATCAAAAAATAGAAAATTTCAGTTTCATTTATGAAGAAAGCAAGATTTCCAAAAATTAAGGACACAGAGGGACTCAGATACACCCTGTATTAGACATAAAAGAGGGTCTCATATGCATTTTGTTCAAATTGTCATGTAGTGGTACTCCTAGACTTATAACGGCTATGCACTTTTGAGGGTTATATACCAAGGAATTGTACTCCAGACCACGTAATAGTCTATGGGTGAGCACTATAATACCGATAAAAGTTTGAACAAGTTGTTTTGAGGCTTACTGTATATAGCAACGAAATCTACCCAAGAAGATGTAATACCCTATGGATGATCAATATAATACCGATACATTTTGAAAAAGTTTTTCGAGGCTTATATACCACTGAAATCAACCCAAGAAGATGTAATACCCTATGAATGAGCAATATAATACCGATTAACTTTGAACAAGTTTTTTTAGGCTTATATAGCCATGAAATCTACCCAAAAAGATGTAATACCCTATGGATGAGCAATATAATTCCGATCAATTTTGAACAAGTTTTTTGAGGGTTATATATCAAGGAAATGTACTCCATGTTGCACAGCTTCTGGATATTCACAGTTGTAGTAGAAAACTTCACAGAGCAGATTACATGGGATAACAAGCTTTCACTTCTCAGAACATGAGTTAAAGGAAAAAACGCACAGTCACACAGTACTGCATCAGGAAGTAAGAACAAAACAGAAAAAACGAGACTTTTTTTCTTTTACAATACAGTAAACAAGGAAACTTTACACAACATTGCCATCTACTGTCAGATCAGCATAAAGTCCTCCTTCACACAAACAAAGAAGTCCACAACTGTTGCATATACCAACACCCTTTCTCAACAGTAAGGACTTATTCAGTCAAATCCAATTTCTTCATCAGTCCCTGATGTTTTTCAGCATTCAATGCCTTTGTGAAAATGTCTTCTGTCATATTTTCAGTTGGACAATATTCTAATTTCAGGATTCCTTGCTCCTGATGGTCCCTCAAGAAATGATACTTCACATCAATGTGATCGGTTCTTGGGTTAACTCTTTCCATCTGAGCAAGAACAAGACAAACCTGATTGTCCTCATTTATTTTTGCTGGTTCCAACTGTGCTTGTCCTAGGTCTGTTAGCAATTGTCTTAACCATAGAACTTCTTGACTCACATGTGCTGCTGCAATATATTCTGCTTCTGTTGACGACAGCGTTACTATTGATTGTTTTTTACTAGTCAAACTAATTGGTCCACCTGAGAGAAAGAAAAGATAGCCACTGGTAGATTTTCTGTCAGTTGGATCTCCAGCCCAATCTGCATCAACGTATCCAGTTAAAATGCATTTATCACTTGTAGGCAGTTTCAGTTTAACATTACTGGTTCCTTTCAAATAACGTATTACTCTCTTCACAGCATTCCAATCCGCTTTATTTGGCTTGGACACTTTTTTACTCAGAAGTCCCACTGCTGCTGCAATGTCGGGCCTTGTAACAGTCACTAGATACAGTAATCTTCCTATCGCCATTCTGTACTCTTCATTATTTGGTAACACATTTTTCTCACTACTCATCTCTTTAAGATAATTAGCTTCCATTGGAGACTTTGCTGGTTTTGCATCCTTCATTCCAAATGTTTCAGTTATGTCTTGAATCATGTGTTTTTGATTAAGTAGGAAACTTCCATCTTCTTCTCTTTCTATCTGTATTCCTAAGTACTGTTTCACATTTCCCAAGTCTTTGATCTCGAAATGTTGATTCAGGATTTTTAGCTTGTCCTCTTTATCCCTTTCTTTTTCAAAACAAACTAAAATGTCATCAACATATATGAGTAGATAGATCCATCTGTCCATTAGTCTTTTTGTGTACAGGCAAGGATCAGCTTTGCTTCTTTTAAATTTTTCATTTGTGAGCACCTCTGTGATTTTATCATTCCACGCTTTAGCAGCTTGTTTTAAACTGTATATACTTTTCTGTAATTTGGGTTACATTCATCTTTGAATCCTGGAGATTGTTCCATGTAAATATCTTCTGTTAAACTTCCATTCAAAAATGCTGTCTTTACATCCAGATGTTTCAGTTCCATTTATAAAATCATAGAATCATAGAATTTTAGAGTTGGAAGGGACCTCCTGGGTCATCTGGTCCAACCCCCTGCTCAAAGCAGGATTCACTAAATCATCTCAGACAAATGTCTGTCCAGCCTCTGTTTGAAGACGTCCATTGAAGGGGAACTCACCACCTCTCGTGACAGCCTGTTCCACTCATTGATCACCTTAACTGTCAAAAAGTTTTTTCTAATATCTAATCTGTGTCTCCTCCCATTTAGTTTCATCCCATTGCTTCTAGTCTTTCCTTGTGCAAATGAGAATAAAGATGATCCTTCTACAATGTGACATCCCTTGAGATATTTGTAGACAGCCATTAAGTCTCCTCTCAGCTATTTGTTTCATTGCTGCAACTGCAAACAAAGTTCTTATTGTAGTATGTTTGACAACTGGAGCAAATGTTTCATCATAGTCTTCTCCATATTTTTCAGAATAACCTTTAGCTATGAGTCTTGCTCGGTATCGTTCAGCTGTGCCACTTTACTTTAAAAACCCATTTACATCCTATAGCTTTTCTTCCTTCTAGTAATTCTGTTAGTGTCCATGTTTTTGAGTCATGCATGGATTTTATTTCTATTTTGTTGCCTCTATCCATTTATTGGCTTCTTCTTCAGGAAGTCGAGATATGTCTTCTCAAGAGGTAGGCTCATAAATTTTACTTGTACTTGCCTTGTATGAAAGACGTATTGGTGGTTTTCCTTTGTTTTCTCTTATTGAACGTCTTGGTTCTGTGTCTGTTTGTAGTTGTTTCTCTTCACTTTCAGTATTCTGTTTTTTATTAATTTCAACTTCTTTTTCATCAGCTATTCCTTCAGCTATATCATTGCTGTTTTTCTCATTTTTTGTTTCCAGTGAAATCATAGTGTCTTCATTTAGATCCTCAATGAATGTCACACTGTTACCATAACTCTGTCTGTTTTGGGATCTAGGATTCTATATCCTTTGCAATTTCCACTATATCCAACAAATATTCCTTCCATGGAGCTATTTTGAAGTTTGGAATGTTTTTCTGTTGGAATGAATACAAAAACTTTACAACCAAAAACTCTTAAATGATTTACACTTGGTTTCATACCTTGCCACAGTTCATATGTTTTTTTTTTTCAATTTTCTAGAAAAAAGTCGGTTCTGTAGATATGTAGCTGTCATTGCTGCTTCACCCCAATATTTCTCTGATAGTTTGGAATCTGTCAGACTACACCTTATCATTTCCGTCAGAATTCTGTTTTTCCTTTCTGCTACTCCATTTTGTTCAGGTGTGTATGGAACAGTCTTTTGATGCACTATACCATTTTTTTTAAGTAGTTTTCTATTTGGTGTCCTGTGAATTCACCTCTATTATCACTTCTAAAGACAATTGGCTTCCTCTGAAATTTGTTATTCGACTTTGTCACGTAGTCTAGTAGTTTATTGAAAACTTCGCTTTTGTTCTTGATCAAGTATGTGACTGTGTATCTTGAGCAGTCATCTATAAATGTCACCATATATCTATTGCCTCCTGATGTAGTCACTTTCATGGGTCCACATACGTCAGTATGCACCAAATCAAGTGGTCTTGTGCTTTTCGTCTCACTTTCTTTAGGAATAGATATCCTTATGGCTTTTGATTTTATGCAACATTCACATCTTACAGTAATTGAGCAATCAGATATCAATAGATCCTTTGTCAATTCTTTCCTTTGTAGCTCCATTGTACTTTCAGGATGTCTGTGTCCTAGACGTCTATGCCACATGTGAATACAATTCTTGTGATCATGTGTACACAACTTCATCTGTTCCTTTAATGTGTCTAGATGATATAATTGTTCATCTGCCTTGACATTGGTTATTACCTTGTTTCCTGCTAGGATTGTACACTCATCATCTTTGAATTTTACAGTAAGTCCTTTAGCTATTAGACGTTATACAGATAACAATCCTCCTTCTAATCCTGGAACATATAACACATCCTGTACAAGTATTTTTTAATTAGTCCTATACTTGTTAGAACAGTTTAGCATTCCTTGTCCAACACCTTCTGCAGTTATTTTGCTTCCATCTGCAAGATAAATGGCTTCCTTCTTATTTAAATTAAGTTCAGTAAAGAAATTTGTATTACTTGTCATGTGACTTGTTGCTCCTGAGTCAATAAACCAACCCAACGATGATTTCTTATCAGTCACTTTAAATGTGCCATTCCAATTATTTTCACATGAATCAGAAATTGTGTTTTTCACCTTCTGTGTATTCTCTTTATGATGTAATTTCTGTTGTTCTGCTTTCCATATAGTACAGTCTTTCTTTAAATGTCCTTTTTTCTTACATCTGAAACATTCTCTTGTCTCTTTGTTATAGGGTCTTTTTGATTCTGTAGCTTTAAGAGCATTTCCTTTATCTTTTTCAGTAGAAGAATCATTTGTTTGTTCTTTCCTTCTTTGATATTCATGTATGAGTCTGGTCTTCACAAACTCTACTGTAATGTCTGTTTCAGATCTTGTCTCTAGTGCATTTATCAAAGCAGTATATGAATCCGGTAAACTGCACAATAATATTGCTGCTACATGGCTTTCCTTAATATCTTCACCAGTTGATCTCAGCTGTGATATCACTTCCATAATAGAGAATATATGCTTCTGCATGTAATTGTCTGCACTTAGTCTCATACTGTAAAGCTTTCTTAGCAGAAATAACTTGTGATTTAAGCTGGGCCTTTCATGTAGCTTTCTTTGTGCTTCCCACATTCCCTTTGCTGTATCCTCATTCCTTATGCGGATTAATTGAGCATCATCCACTAATAGGCTGATGGTAGCTTTAGCTTGTCTATTTTTCTTATCCCATGTCTGATTATCCTCATCAGGTCTATCTGTAGTGATTACTTCCTATAAATCATCTTTAGACAATAGCATTTCTACTTTGAACTTCCATAACTGATAATTCTCATTATTCAGCTAAGCTACTGTGAGTTTTAGCTCTGTGCTACTTGTCATCTTTAACTTGTCTTACTTGTTCGGAGAGAATTGTACTGAAGAATTCTTCTGCATTCACCAGGGTCTTGCTGAGAGTTCCGGTGTCCTGGGTGTCTGGGGTCCTCGGTGCCTGGGCCCATAACCTGTTGCACAGCTTCTGGATACTCACAGTTGCAGTAGAAAACTTCACAGAGCAGATTACATGGGATAACAAGTTTTTACTTCTCAGAACATGAGGTAAAGGAAAAAAACGCACAGTCACACAGTACTGCACCAGGAAGTAAGAACAAAACAGAAAATACAAGAGAGACTTTTTTCTTTTACAATACAGTAAACAAGGAAACTTTACACAACATCGCCATCTACTGTCAGATCAGCATAAAGTTCTCCTTCACACAAACAAAGAAGTCCACAACTGTTGCATATACCAACACTCCAGACCACAGAATAGTCTATGGGTGAGCAATATAATACCAATAAATTTTGGTATTTGGGGTCAACATCCCCACTGATAACTGACTATCAGCAGCATCCAAACTCTTGTCTCTTACTTCATCTTTTGGACTTACTCAGTGGTCCTCCTCAGCCACCCACACAGATGGACAAACATTGGACCTCATCTTCACCCGACTCTGCTCCCTATCTAACCTCTAAACCTGCCCCCTCCCCCTTTCTGACCACCATCTACTCACGTTCCCATCCCTGTCCTCCTCACCTGTCACCCATGTCCAACAACTAGCACACCCACACAGAAACCTTGCACATCTAGACACTCACACACTTTCTGACTCTATTCTACCACTGACATCCATATCTTGACTTCACGAGACAGACAGCGCCACTGCTTTCTACAATGCCACTCTCGTATCAGCTATTAACTCGGTCACCCCTCTTGTACATGGCAGAGTGCAACGAATCAATAACCTTGGCACAATAACCTCACTAAAAAGCTTTGTCAAGCGTCCAGAGTTGCGAAGCCGCGTTGGAAGAAAACACATTCGCAAGATGACTTCACTGCATTCAGACAAGCAACACTGACATTCAAATCAGCCCTCACCTCTGTTAAACAGGCCTACTTCACAACTCTCATCTCTTCCTTATCCTACAACCCTAAACAATTATTTAACACTTTTAATTCCCTCCTCCGACCTCCACTGCCCCCTCCGACCTCTCTCATCGCTGCTGAGGACTATGCCAAACACTTCAAAAATAAGACTTACCAAACAAGGCAAATCTTTATTGTCCGACCACCACAACCCCTTTGATTTCCAGACCATTGCCCTTCCCTCATAACTTTGCTCTCCAACATCACTAAAGGAGAGCTTCCTCGCCTCCTCTCCAAATCACACACTTGTGTACTCGACCCCATCCCATCACACCTCCTCCCCAACCTCACCCCCCACACTCATCCCATCCCTAACCCATCTCTTCAATCTATCACTAACTTCTGGTACCTTCCACTCTTTTTTAAAACATGCCACAATCACTCCAATCCTCAAAAAGCCATCGCTCGACTCAACCGCTTTGTCCAACTATCGCCCCATATCACTGCTCATATTTGCCTCCAAACTCATTTAGCAACATGTTCATGCTGAACTTTCCTCTCATCTAACTCTCTCTTCGACAACCAACAATCTGGCTTTCGTCACTACCATTTCACCGAAACTGCCCTAACCAAAATTACTAATGACTTACTTACAGCCAACTCTTGCAGACAATTCTCCATACTCCTCCTTCTAGACCTGTCCTCTGCCTTCGACACAGCTGACCACAGACTCCTACTACAGTTTCTCTCTTCCTTTGGTATCAAAGACCTTGCCCTATTCTGGATCTCCTCATACCTTTTCAACTGCACATTTAGCATCTCCCACTCCCACAATACCTCCTCATCCCGCCCTCTCTCTATTGAAGTCCCTCAAGGCTCTGTCCTAGGACCCCTACTCTTCTCCATCTATACACTTGGCCTGGGACAGCTCATAAAGTACCATGGTTACCAGTACCATCTGAACTCTGATGACACTCAGATCTACCTCTCTGGCCCAGATGTCACCTCTCTGTTGTCCAGAATCCCAGCGTGTCTATCAGCCATATCCTCCTTCTTCTCTCGTTTCCTCAAACTCAATGTGGACAAATCTGAACTCATCATCTTTCCTCCATCTCACGTATCTTCCCCATCTGATCTATCTCAATAAATGACACCACGCTTTCCCCTGTACCAGAAATCCGCTGCCTCGGACCTTTGACTATACCCTGTCCTTCAAACCACTTATCCATGCTCTCGCCACCTCCTTCACTTCCAGCTCAAAAATATTCCCAGAATCCATCCTTTCCTCAACCCTCAATCTACTAAACAGATTGTGCATGCCCTCATCATCTCCCGCCTCGACTTCTGCAACATCCTCCTCTGTGGCCTACCTGCTAACACTCTTGCACCTCTCCAGTCCGTCCTTAACTCTGCTGCCCGACTGGTTCATCTCTCTCCTCGCTACTCCTCTGCTACCCCCCTTTGCAAATCCCTTCATTGGCTCCCAATTGCCCAGCGTATCCAGTTCAAACTACTAACACTGACTTACAAAGCCATCCATAACCTTTCAACTCCATACATCTCCCGATATATTCCCTTACGTAATCTCCGCTCCTCCCAAGACTTCCTCCTCTTTTCCACACTCATTTGTTCCTCACCCAATCACCTCCAAGACTTCTCCCGAATATCCCCAATCCTCTGGAATTCTGTGCCTCAACACGTCCGATTATCCGCCACATTTGGATCCTTTAGACGGAACCTGAAAACCCATCTCTTCAAGAAAGCTTACAACCTGCTATGACCACGCTGCCACCTCACAACCACCAGAGCTGCTGCAACCCCCCAACCTACTGTCTCCTTCCCAATCATCCTGTAGAATGTAAGCCCGCAAGGGCAGGGTCCTCTTCCCTCTGTACCACTCTATCATTGTTAGTTCATTTACTGTAACTGATATCTGTATTTTGTATGTAACCCCTTCTCATGTACAGCACCATGGAATCAATGATGCTATATAAATAAATAATAATAATAATTGTGGAACAAGTTTTTGTAGCGTTATTTACCACTGAAATTTACCCAAGAGCACGTAATACTCTATGAATGAGCAATATAATACCAATAAATTTTTTAACAATTTTTTGAGGGTTATATACCAGCGAAATGTACTCCAGACCACAGAATAGTGTATGGGTAAGAAATGTAAACAAGCTAAATTTTTAGATGCTTTTTGGGAGTGTTATATACCATCAAAATGTAACAGAAAGCACGTAATACTCAAATGGATGAGTAATCTAATCCAGAAATATTTGTCAAAGCTTTTTCTAAGTTTTACATACCACTGTAATGCTACAATAACTGTGTTTAACTGTATGGATGAGTCATTGAATCCATAAAGAAAATTTGAACGTAAACATTTTGAAAGTATACTTGGTGTACTTATACAGTCATAAAGGCTAAGCAGAAAGTGCAAAGCCGGATAAAAATTATAAGAAGAGTAGCCATAGACCTCTGAAAGGCAACAACTGGTGGGCCTCATTACAATATTGAATATTAAAACCACTTTACGTGCTGTTGTCATCTGGTGGTGTGCAAAAGTGTGGGCTAATCCAGGCTTTGTTCATTTTCATGAGAGTGAGCCTGTCAGCATTCTCCATTGACAAGCCAAAGCGCCTTTCTGTTATGATCCCCACGGTGACACTAAAAACCCCCTCAGACAAGACTCTAGTGGCAGGGCAGTACAACATCTCCAAGGCATAGAGGGACAGCTCATGCCAGGTGTCCACCTTTGAGACACAATAGTTGAAAGGCGCAGAGGAATTAGGGAGTACAAAGGTTTGGTTGGCCAGGTATTACTTGACCATCTTTTAAATCTTTTCCCTTCTTGTCAAAAATACTCAGTCATGAGGGCATGGACGCTGGGAGGATGTCTTGAAATTGGCCAAGGCCTTTGACAGTGTACCCCTGCCTCTGCTGTACTCGGTGTGTGTCTTCCTCGCCTCTCCTCCTTGGTTGGGCAATGAAGCTTGCCCCATGCTGCTAGCGTTGTCTGATGTGAATTTTTTCAACATATTTTCCACAATGGCCTTCTGGTGTAGCACCATTTTAGAACACCTCTCCACCTCAGGAATAAGAGACACAAAGTTCTCCTTGTAGCATGGGTCTAGCAGGGTGAGCAACCATTACTGTTTTTGGACTAAGATGAATGTAACGCTAGGGTCACGGGAAAGGCAGCTGTACATAAAGTTTGCCATATGTGCCAAGGTCCCTACAACCAACACTTCCCTGTCTCCACCATGAGGACCACACTCCATCTCCTCCCTCTCTTCCTCTTCATTACCCTCCTTAGCCCATCCACGTAGGAGAGATGGGACAAAGCTTGTGTGGGTACTACTCTGTTTTGCACTATTAGCCAGGTCCTGTTCCTCCTCCTCAGCCTCCACCTCCTCATTATTAACTAATCCGTGCTGAGCAGATGAGATGAGGCTGAGCTGGGTGGCATCTCACTGTATCCTGTCTTTCATTGTCTCCATCTGGTCCGCATGTAAAGTGTAGCATCGGCGTCCCTGCCCTCTGCTAGGCAGGGACGCCGTCTCTCTCACCTCCGCGCTCCTCACGTGGGTCCCTCCAGCGCTTCTCTCTCTCGCCCCCCGGCTCCTGGCGCGGCTTCTCCCTGCGCTCCGTTCCCTGCTGTGGCCGGCGCGCGTCCCTCCTCCAGCAGAGTGCTTAGGGCGTGCGCGCGCGCACTCCCCCCCTCTTAAACGGACTGCGCGCGTCTTCCTAAAAAGTCCCCGGCCAATGGCCAGAGGACTTCCCACATTTAAGGCACCTCCTCCAAAATGGAGGTGCCCGAGCAACAGTTGTCGCACTGTGTCTTCACCTCTGCTTCAGCCCTCAGGTCCCTCTGCTAGCCTGACTAGTCCAGCCTGATTCCTGCCTGTCACCTGTCTGCTACCTGGAAGCACCTGCCAGCACCCGCTGAGTCTATCTTCCAGCTAACCTGGAAGCACCTGCCAGCACCCGCTGAGTTTATCTACCTGTTTATCCGGAAGCGCCCGCCAGCACCTGCCGTGGCTATCCACCTGCTTACCCGGAAGCACCTGCCAGTACCTGCCGTGTCTATCTGCCCGCTGGGTTGAAGGTACCTGCCGTCTACCCAGAGACTGTCCCCGTCACTTGCCGTGACCTCCTGCCTGTCTACCCAGAGACTTTCCCCGTCACTTGCCGTGACCTCCTGCCTGTCTACCCAGAGACTGTCCCCGTCACTTGCCGTGACCACCTGCCTGTCTACCCAGAGACTGTCCCCGTCACTTGCCGTGACCACCTGCCTGCTTACCCAGAGACTGTCCCCGTCACTTGCTGTGACCACCTGCCTGTCTACCCAGAGACTGTCCCCGTCACTTGCCGTGACCACCTGCCTGTCTACCCAGAGACTGTCCCCGTCACTTGCTGTGACTACCTGCTTGCCTTCCCTGGCAGTCACCCGCTTCCTTACAAGGACTTCCCCTTTGTATTGCAGCTCAGAGGTTCCACCTCCCGGACCCGTTACATAAAGCTTCATGTTCAATTGTCAGCAGCGACTGTTTAAATAGGCACAGAATCGGGATCATTGTACTGATGATGGCGTCATCGTCACTCACCATCTTTATTGAATCCTCAAAGTCTTGGAAAACCACACAAATGTCAGATATCCATGCCCACTCTGCAGTTGTTATGTGCAGAGGCTGACCAGAATACTGACAGGCAGGTTGGAGCTGGTATTCCACAACTGACCTCTGCTGTTCACAAAGCCTTGCCAGCAGGTGCAGTGTGGAGTTCCAGCACGTGGTCACGTTGCACACCAGTCAGTGAGCTTGCACTTGCATGCGCTGCTGCAGCTCTTCTAGAGAGGTGGCAGCTCTAGCTGACTCACTTAAACGGGCAGAGACACAGCGTACCTTGACCATATGCTCTTGAAAGTCTGGGTAGGTTTTCAGAACAAGCTGAACTAACAAGTTGAGGTCATGTGCCAATCATGGGACGTGTGTGAGCTTGCCAAGCTTCACAGCCACCACCAGGTTATGGCCATTATCACACACAACCATGTCTGGTTGAGCGTCAAAAAACACAGATCTGTCTGTTATTCCTTTCAATAACTCTGGCGCGGTGTGCAGCTTGTTTCCTAGACAAATTGGCTTCAGCAGAGCCTGTTGCTGCTTAGCTGAGGCAGTTCTGCAGAGCTTCCGGCTGATGTGGACAACATGCTCTGAGATAACAAATTGGAGATGGAGGAGGAGCAGGAGGGGGTGCAGGAACTGGTGTAGGAGGTGGAGGAAACTCTGGTAGAAGTGGGGCCAGCAATCCTTGGTGTCGGTAGCACATGTGCCATGCCAGGGTGGGACTCGGCCCCGACCTCCACAATGTTCACCCAGTGTGATGTCAGGTAAATGTAGCGTCCCTGGCCACAAGCGCTTGTCCACGTATTGTTCGTTAAGTGGACAATCCCATAATTGTCTTAGCAGGACAATTTGTTTGTTTTATTTCAAAGCAACAAAATTTGACACAAACCAAGTTTTACAGTATAAGTGACAATAGTCAAATTTTGAACAACCACATTTCTACAACTGTTCCAGGCCAATTTTGTTTCTTTATTTCAAACTAACAAAATTACACACGAACAGAGTTCAACGGTATATATCATAAGTAAAGATGAGCGAACCCGTGGATGTTTGGGTTGGCCAGTCATACAGTAAAAAGTTGGTTTTGGGTCCGAACTTGTCCTCAAACTTGACCCCGGACGCTAACCCAATACAAATCAATAGGGACATGAACTTAGGTGTTTTAAAATGGCTTAAAATGGTCATAGACAGGGCTATGGGAGCTGCAAAAGGAAGCTAAATGGAGGTAAGAGCAGGACAATTGCCCTGCAAACAAATATGGATAGGAAAAGGACTTAAAGGGGTCCTGTGACTATAGCAATCATGGTAAAATAGGAAGTAAATGAATATGTTTCCATATTTATCCCATAGAAGCTGATAATACATTTCACCCACAGAGCATGTTTTCAAATTTCCTTGAGAAAGCTGATTAAAAATTTCACATTCACACAATGGGGCACAGTACCCCCACAGCCCAAAAATGTCTGCTCCAGTAGTGTACGTTACAAATGCCGCAGATGAAAAGCTGTTAATATGATCTTGGGTCGAGCTGGCGGTCTGCAGCGAGGCTTGCTACCGGCAGACAAGTTAAACATTTCAACCACAAAGCATGCTGTTGACACATTTCCTCTACAGCTCCAAAATTTCACCTCCAGTAGCGCACAAGCAGCCGCAAATAAAAAGCTCGTAGTTTGATTCTGAATACAGCTGGTGGCCCACCGCGAGGCTACGTACTGCCAGTCCCAGCCCCTTTACCTTGAGCCGCCTCCCAATGCTTTTGACTTAAGGTACCAGGGGTCCAAAGTGTTTCCCTTGAAAAAATTAGTGTTCAAAGCTGGCAACAACACATGAATATTTCAGCTAGGAATAATGGAATTGTACTTTGTTTCTATTTTCTTGTTTGTTCCAAATGGGGCCATGATTAAGAGTGGACCCGGTGGATCACAAAGTGAAGGAGCTGGACGCACTTCTCGGCCATCCAATCTCAAACCACCCACAGGCCGGGTTGCAGAGTACACACGGGTAATGGAGAATGCAGTTTCTATTCTGGAGATGCAACCTGAGAAACGTGTACCACTTCCAAGGATGGCAGCAGTCAAGCAAATTAACCATTTCTCAACTGAGTCAGCAGTTGATATTGCATTACAGAAAAGCCATCCATGACAATTTAGAGGCTCTGTAATTGGAATGGGTAGTTAAATACTTTAATGGCCTTTAGGTCTGGTCACAAAGGTAGAGTAAAATTATTTTTTAGGCGCACTACTCATACTGACACGGCTGCAGAGTACATAGAGGCTTTTGCTAGTACCCCCATAGAAGGTATACTAATAACAAATTTCACCCACAGAGCATGTTTCCACATTTATCCCACAGAAGCTGATAATAAATTGCACACTCAGACAATGGCCCACAGTACCCCCTCCAGCAGGGTTGCAGAGTACACACAACAACTTAAAGGCACATTACTCCCACAGATATGGGGGATCAAGAACACTTACTGTATTTTTCGGACTATATCAGATGTAGCGGACCATAAGATGCACCCCAAACTTTGGGGTGGAAAATAGGAAAAAATATTTTTTATAAAATGGGGGTCTGTCTTATAGTCTGAATAGGTATACACTGTGTTCCAAATTATTATGCGAATAATATTTTCTCAGATTTTCCCAAATTACCTATATGAATTGCAGTCATTGTAATTTTCCAGTCAAATAACTATTAGAGTACAATTGAAAGGTTTTTGTACAAACTGCCTATGATAACAGTATATTTTTAAAAAAATAAAAAACTCAAACTGCACTCAAAATGCATGTTCCAAATTATTATGCACAGCAGAGTTTTCAACCTTTTCATTTTAATAAAGAAAAAAAAATGGTCATTTTTGAAATTATAAGCATTAGCAGGTTATTGCAAACTAAAATCAAACAGTTTTCAACTCAAAACTTTATTCTAGGTGATGTTACATTTGCACATAGGACCCCTTGTTCGAAAGGAGCTTCTGAACTCTCTTGTCCATTGAATTTGTCAGGTTTTGGATGGTTTCTGCTTCAATTGTTTTGCATGAGGATGGCATACCCTCCCAGAGCTGTTGCTTAGATGTGAACTGCCTCCCGCCATCATAGACACTACTTTTGATGATGCTCCAGAGGTTCTCAATGGGGTTGAGGTCAGGGGAGCATGGGTGCCACACCATAAGTTTGTCCCCTTTTATGCCCATAGCAGCCAGAGATGCAGATGTGTTATGTGCAGCATGCGGCTTGGGATCGGGCCTTTGTGGTTCGGGGAAAGCGGCCGTGTAGCGTCGGCGTCCCTGCCTCCTGCTTGGCAGGGACGCTGTTCCCCTCACCTCTCCGTGCCCGGCGTCTTCCTCCCGCTCTGCTGGCAGCGCGCGCTGCTTCCCGGCCACTGTGCTTAGGGCGCGCGCGCGCACGCTCCCCCTCTCTTAAAGGGGCCGTGCGCGCCGTCCTAAGGAGTCCCCGGCCAATGGCCGGAGGACCTCACCATATATAAGGCACCTCCTCCAAAATGGAGGTGCCCGAGCAATGTTGTTGCATAGCCTATCACTCTGCTTCAGCCCTCAGGTCCCGTTACCAGATACCTGCCAGTTACCTGCCAGTTACCTGCCAGATTCCTGCTTGATACCTGCCTGATACTTGTCTATCTACTTGCATTCCTGTGGTCCGACAGTCTGCCTACCAGCCCTGCCAGTCTGTCTATGGATCTGATTGCCCGCTCACCTGGGAGCGCTCATCTGCTACCTGCCTGCTAGCCTACCTGGAGGCTCTGCTGTCACGTGCTGTGACCACCTGCCTGTCCAGAGACTCTTACCTGCTCACCTGGGAGCGTCCGCCTGCTACCTGCCTGCTAGCCTACCTGGAGGCTCTGCCGTCACGTGCTGTGACCACCTGCCTGTCCAGAGACTCTTACCCGCTCACCTGGGAGCGTCCGCCTGCTACCTGCCTGCTAGCCTACCTGGAGGCTCTGCCGTCACGTGCTGTGACCACCTGCCGGTCCAGAGACTCTTACCTGCTCACCTGGGAGCATCCGCCTGCTACCTGCCTGCTAGCCTACCTGCAGGCTCTGCCGTCACCTGCTGTGACCACCTGCCTGTCCAGAGACTCTTGCCCGCTCACCTGAGTGCCTCCACCTGCTACCTGCCTGCTAGTCTTCCTGGAGGCTTAGCCATCACTTGCTGTGACCACCTGCCTGTCCAGAGACTCTTGCCCGCTCACCTGGGAGCGTCCACCTGCTACCCGCCTGCTAGCCTATCTGGAGGCTTAGCCGTCACTTGCCGTGACCACCCACCTGTGAAGAGACTGTCCCCGTCACTTGCCGTGACCTCCTGCCCTTCTTCCCAGAGACTGTCCCCGTCACTTGCCGTGACCTCCTGCCCTTCTACCCAGAGACTGTCCCCGTCACTTGCCGTGACTACCTGCCCGCCTACCCTGGGAGCCACCCGCTTCCTTACAAGGACTGCCCCTTTGTATCGTTGCTCAGAGGTTCCACCTCCCAGACCCGTTACAGTTTGCTTGGGCCATGGAACCCGGTGGCACCCAAGCTCCCTTGCTCTCGGACTTGTGTCATGAACTTTCCCGTCAGAGGTCCCAATAGGAGTCCATCCTGAGTCATCTGCGTAGTGTTAACTCCCGCCTGGACACATTGTCTACCTCTTCGGGAGCTGCCTCCACATGCACACTTACTACCCCGGCACCGCCGCAGCCCATCAACACCATGGCATCTCTTCCAGGTCCCCGCCTCTCCGCTCCTCCTCGTTTTGGCGGAGATCCCAGCCAGGCACGGGGCTTCATTAACCAGTGCACTCTGCACTTTGAACTGTTGGCACACCAGTTTTCCACCGACCGAGCCAAAGTAGCCTTCATCATGTCCCATCTCACGGGAGAGGCACTGGCTTGGCTAAATCCTCTATGGGAGAGAGGAGACCCCTGGTGTCCAACCTGCCAGCCTTTCTCATGGCTTTCCAGAAAGTCTTCGACGAACCAGGACGGAAGACCTCATCCGCATCATCTCTGCTACGCCTCCGTCAAGGAAATCTCACCGTGGGCCAATATGCCATACGGTTCCGTACCCTTGCTTCGGAGCTGGCCTGGGATAACGACGCCCTGGTGTCTGTCTTTTGGGAGGGTCTGTCCGGCCGTATTAAAGATGAACTCGCCGGTCGGGACATTCCTACCACTCTCGACGACTTAATAACTCTTGCCACCCGGATAGACATCCGGTTCCAGGAGCGCGCCAAAGAGGTCACCCGTGAGAGGAGGTTTCCACGTCTAGCCCCTACCTTCCAGAAGCCCGTCACTTCTCCCGTTACTCCCCAGGTGCACTCACCCGAGCCTATGCAGGTCGACCAGACCAAGATGGTCAAGACCCGTCAAGAGTTACGCCGAGCTGAGGGGAGCTGCTTCTACTGTGGCAGTAAGGAGCACCGGATCCGTTCCTGCCCGGAGAGGTCGGGAAACGCCTGTGTCTAGGATCGCTCAGAGAGGTCGTCCTAGAGAAGAGTAAATCCTCTCCATCTCTGTTGCTGTCGGTCTCTATCATCTGCGAGGAGAACCGTTATTTTGAACTAGCCCAACTTGACTCTGGAGCTGCCGGAAATCTCATTTCTCAGTCCCTGGTAGAGAAATATCGCATTCCCACCAAACCTCTAGCTGTACCCTTATCTGTCGCTGCCGTAGATGGGGGCCTCTTACCACATCCCATCTAACTCATCACCGAATCCATAACCCTGCAGGTGGGAATGCTGCACTCAGAGAGCATCTTCTTTCATGTTCTGCCTGGACTCTCTCACGCCCTCTTGCTAGGCCTACCTTGGCTTCAGAAACATGCACCCGTGCTTGATTGGCAGACCAGAGAAGTCCTTCGCTGGGGACAGGACTGCCATAAGACTTGTTTAGTTCCCGTCCATCCTGTCCGTCCTTCTCCTACCCCAGCCAATCTACCTGGTCTTCCGGTTCCCTATTGGTCTTATGCGGACGTCTTTAAGAAAAAGGAGGCAGAGACATTACCCCCTCATAGACCATAAGACTGCCCAATCGACCTGATGCCCGGCGCTACTCCTCCCCGTGGGCGTATTTACCCTTTGTCCGCTGCTGAGACCCGGTCCATGTCTGAATATATTGAGGAGAATCTGGCCCAGGGATTTATCCGGAAATCGACCTCCCCGGCGGGAGCAGGCTTCTTCTTCGTCAAAAAGAAGGACGGCTCACTCCGTCCCTGTATAGACTATAGAGGCCTTAACCAGATCACTGTGAAGAATAAATACCCCCTTCCGCTCTTTCCGGAATTATTTGATCGTCTGAGGGGGGCTAGAATCTTCACCAAGCTGGACCTCCGTGGGGCGTATAACCTGGTCCGTATCCGTCAGGGGGATGAATGGAAGACGGCATTCAACACCCGGGACGGCCACTATGAATACCTGGTAATGCCCTTCGGTCTCTGTAACGCTCCCGCCATCTTTCAAGAGTTGGTCAATGACATCTTCCGGGACCTTCTCTACTCCTGCGTAGTGGTGTATCTGGACGACATCTTGGTCTTCTCCCCGGATCTCCTCACTCACCGGAGGGATGTTCGTCAGGTCCTGCTCAGGCTCAGGCAGAACCACCTCTACGCTAAATATGAGAAGTGCCTCTTTGAGCAGACCTCGCTTCCGTTCTTGGGCTACATAATCTCTCAGACCGGCCTACGAATGGATCCTGAGAAACTGTCTGCCATCCAGAAGTGGCCCCGACCAGAGGGGTTGAAGGCTATTCAGCGGTTCCTGGGCTTCGCCAACTACTACCGCCTCTTTATACCGCACTTCTCTTCCCGGACTGCCCCAATCTCTGTGCTCACCCGTAAGGGCACTAATCCCAGAGAATGGCCGCCCGAAGCAGAGGAAGCCTTTCTTTCCTTAAAACAGGCTTTCTCTTCCGCCCCGGTGCTGCATCGTCCGGATGGCAACAAACAATTCTTCCTGGAGGTGGACGCCTCCTCCTCTGGAGCAGGAGTGGTACTTACCCAAAAGTCGTCTTCCGGAAGAATGGTAACTTGCGGCTTCTTCTCCAAACTCTTCTCCCCTTCTGAGCGCAATTATTCTATAGGAGACCGAGAGTTATTGGCCATTAAGCTGGCACTGGAGGAGTGGCGTTACCTGCTCGAGGGGGCTCTTCACCCAGTAATTATTTACACGGACCACAAGAACTTGGCTTACCTCCAGAGCGCCCAGAGACTTAACCCGCGCCAAGCCCGGTGGTCCTTGTTTTTTGCCCGCTTTGATTTCGTTCTTCATTTTCGCCCGGCAGACAAAAACATCAAAGCTGACGCCTTGTCCCGATCCTTCCTGGTGTCTGATCTAGAGGAGGAGCCTAAGCACATCATTGATCCCGCAAGAGTAATGCAGGTGGCCCCCGTGAATCTAAATCGTCTCCCTCCCGGTAAGACGTTCGTAACAGTACCTGATCGGAAGAAGATCCTACACTGGGGTCACTTGTCTAAGCTAGCTGGCCACGCCGGTCAGAAAAAGACACTCCAGCTTATTACCCGGCATTACTGGTGGCCTACCCTGCACAAGGACGTAATAGACTTTGTTTCAGCCTGTGTGTCCTGCGCCCGCAACAAGGTTCCGAGACATCTGCCAGCCGGTCGCCTCCTTCCTCTTCCAGTACCTGCTGCCACATGGCAGCATATAGCTATGGACTTTATAACGGATCTCCCTGTCTCTGCCGGTTGTACGGTCATTTGGGTGGTCGCTGACCGCTTTTCCAAGATGGCTCACTTCATTCCCCTGCCGGGCCTCCCGTCTGCACCCGAGCTGGCTAAAGACTTTATCCGCCACATCTTCCGTCTCCATGGCCTGCCCCTCCACATCGTGTCGGATCGTGGGGTTCAGTTCACCTCACGCTTCTGGAGAGCCACTTGTAAGCTGCTGGATGTCACCCTGGACTTCTCCTCCGCTTACCACCCACAGTCCAATGGTCAAGTGGAGCGGATCAATCAGATCCTGACCAGTTACCTCCGGCACTTCGTTAATGCCCACCATTCGGACTGGGTGGATCTCCTACCATGGGCCGAGTTCTCTTACAATAATCACGAGAGCGAATCTTCCTCCAAATCCCCATTTTTTGTAGTCTTCGGTCAGCATCCTCGGATCCCATTTCCCGTCTCCACCTCAGTGGACAATCCGGCTGCGGAATCTCTCGTTAGCGAATTCTCCTCCATTTGGGAGAGTACCCGATCCGCACTCCTTCAGTCGTCCGAGCGGATGAAAAGACACGCTGACAAAAAACGCCTGGATCCTCCACAATTCCGTCCTGGAGATAAAGTCTGGCTCTCGTCCAAGTATGTCCGGCTCAAGATTCCTTCCTACAAGTTAGGCCCACTGGAAGCCACTGGAAGTTATCAAACAAATCAACCCAGTGGCCTATAAATTGAAACTCCCGGCCAACTTGTGGATCCCTAACTCCTTCCATGTATCTCTCCTCAAACCCGTGGTACTTAAATCTTTTTCCAAGTCTACAGGTACGCCTCCTGCTCCGGTTTCCGCTGAAAACGAGTTTGAGGTAGAGAACATTCTGGCCACCAAAAGGGTAAGAGGAAAGACCTTTTTTCTAGTGGATTGGAAGGGGTTTGGTCCTGAAGAGAGAACGTGGGAGCCCCGGGAGAACATCCATGCACCTCTCATCCTTGATAAATTTCTGTCTGGCCTAAAAAAGGGGGGCCTAAAGGGGGGGGTACTGTAGTGTCGGCGTCCCTGCCTCCTGCTAGGCAGGGACGCTGTTCCCCTCACCTCTCCGCTCCGTGCCCGGCGTCTTCCTCCCGCTCTGCTGGCAGCACGCGCTGCTTCCCGGCCACTGTGCTTAGGGCGCGCGCGCGCTCCTCCTCTCTTAAAGGGGCCGCGCGCGCTGTCCTAAGGAGTCCCCGGCCAATGGCCGGAGGACCTCACCATATATAAGGCACCTCCTCCAAAATGGAGGTGCCCGAGCAATGTTGTTGCATAGCCTATCACTCTGCTTCAGCCCTCAGGTCCCGTTACCAGATACCTGCCAGTTACCTGCCAGTTACCTGCCAGATTCCTGCTTGATACCTGCCTGATACTTGTCTATCTACTTGCATTCCTGTGGTCCGACAGTCTGCCTACCAGCCCTGCCAGTCTGTCTATGGATCTGATTGCCTGCTCACCTGGGAGCGCTCATCTGCTACCCGCCTGCTAGCCTATCTGGAGGCTTAGCCGTCACTTGCCGTGACCACCCGCCTGTCAAGAGACTGTCCCCGTCACTTGCCGTGACCTCCTGCCCTTCTTCCCAGAGACTGTCCCCGTCACTTGCCGTGACCTCCTGCCCTTCTACCCAGAGACTGTCCCCGTCACTTGCCGTGACTACCTGCCCGCCTACCCTGGGAGCCACCCGCTTCCTTACAAGGACTGCCCCTTTGTATCGTTGCTCAGAGGTTCCACCTCCCAGACCCGTTACAGGCCGTATCCGGACTATAGGCTCCTGCCACCTGCGCTGTCCTGCCAGCTTCCTATGGCTCCAATATTCCTCCTGTCACTCCCTAGGGAGTCTCACGTGATTATGCCATCTTTGTCGCCCACTAAGCACGTTTCACTGTATGGATGACTAATTGAATCTATAAAAAAAATTGAATGCTTTTTTTGGATTGTTATATCCCACAGAAATATACCCTAGAGCATGTAATACTCTATGGATGAATAACTGAATCCAGAAAACTGTTTCAACACTTTTTTTGAGTATTATATAACACCAAAATGTACCACACAGCACGTAATACTGTATGGATGACAATATAGTCAATTTTTTCACACAAAAAAAAAAGAATGTGATCATCTGCCACAGCTATATATTTAGCCACTCTCCCTGCTCCTGCAACTCGCTCTCCCTCCCTAGGCTAAATGTAGAATGTATCTGTGTCAGGATTCCTATTGTCCTTCTACAGTTTAACCATTAGCGGCTGCTATTGTTCACCTTAATGATTGTGCTACAATATCACTCCTTACCACTGGAGGCTGCAGTTGTGTTCTGCAATTGCCCTTTACCAAGATGGCAGATTCTGAACCTATGAAATCCATCTTGTTTCCTGTTTTGGCCTACTTAAAGCCACATGGATTTCTCACTCATTGCTTGAGTATTGTGTCTAGCTGTTTAGTCTAGTTCCAGTCTCCAGCTCCTGGACTGTCTTACCCAGACTGTTCTCACCTATCTACGGATTGTTTCCTACAACTCCTTTGCTAACTCCAAGAACTTCTACTATCACTTGCTGTTCCTGTTTGTGCTCCTTCGGCCACTGGATTCCAGCAGTTCTATGCCAGTATCGTAAAAATCTGATACAAACAGCAAGGCGCAAAATTAGCCCTTACAAGGATTGTTAATATGATGGTTCAGCTTCAGCACCAGTATCAACACTACAGGACTCTGCTTCATTAAACTGTGCACACACACTCCTGGACAAGCTCTTTCTTCCTCAAATAAGAACTGTCACAGAGCTGTGCAATCGCATCAGTGTGCCGAGCCTGGCGGCGCCTGTCCTTTTATAACCCCTGATGATGTCATACGGCTATCCAATGACAGTAATGCCACTACCAAGATGGCTACAGCATTATAGTGACTCGCAGGCAATCCCTGCATGCTTATTTACTGTGTCTGTTGCAAACAAAGAATTTGAGATTGAAATCGAGCACCGCGTAATGCTCACCGAGTAACGGGCACATCCGAGCACCCAGATACTCAAGTGATATCCGAGTATCACCAAGCACATTCTCTCATCCCTAGTGGGGTGTAAAGATTATGGACAGTGCAGAGATATATGAGATGAAGGACTGCTGATAAGCTGTGCATGAAAGAAAGATCCCCTGATCTATTTGCTGTATGTCCAGTAGGTCAAAGCCACAAATCTAAACTAGCAATGAGTGAACAGAAGTGGAAATGTCTGCAGTGGGAGACAACTAGTAGCTGGCACTTTAGGCATTTTTACTGGGGTAATACAGCATTTTCTGTTAATAAAGTGATTTACCATTTTGCTATTTAGTATGCTGGATAGCAATTGGACATAAGTTTATTGAAGAGACTGTGACCCCAATCTTGCTGCCACTAAGCTTGCAGTTGATGATTCCCCTTGAATGTATGGACCAATGTCAGTCAAATACCAGTTTGTCGGTTCAATAGACATATTTAAAGAGAATCTGTCAGCACAATTTTGTAATGTGAGGTAAATACAGTACATGGCTGTAATGGCGCTGTTTACATTGATTGGTGAAGAAATCTGCTTTGTTGTTCTTCTTTAATCACCATTTGAAGTTTTCTGCTAATTAGATGTTGGTGCACAGGGGCCGGACTGCATATGTAGCGCCCCGAGGGTTCGGCCGCTACAGGGGTATTGCACCTCTGCCAGAGGTGTAATGTTCCACTCCCGGGTAAGGATGGAGTATGGACCAGGGCTCAGTTAGCTGCATACAGCACACACACCCCATTTCCGGGGGACAGCTCAACGGTGCTCCCATTAGACAGTAATGCAGGCACGACAGAATCTGTCCCTGGCTGGTGTGGGGAGGGGGGAGAAAAACCCAGTGATGTAGGAGCAGGAGGGGAGGGTTTCTGGGCATAGGTAGGAGCCCATTGGTTGCTGGTCACCGGGGCTCATGGTCAGAGGGAGGTATAAAAGGTGGCCACCATCTTAGTTCTAGGAGAAGTTCTGTCCAGAGAGGAGAAGACAAGGAGTAGAGGCTCTGTAGGAGCTCTACCCCAGTAGGGCCTGGAGAAGAGGCCAAGGGAAGGAGGAGAAGACAGAACAGGAAAGAAGGAGAAGAGACAGAGAAACAGAAGGGCTCAGGAACAAGAAGGTGGAAGGGACCCTAAGAACCCATGAGAATCTAGGGTGCAGGGTCAGGCAGATTAAGGGTGCCGGATCCCAAGTTGGTGGAGGAGAAACTACCCTCAGCCAAAGACCGGACGTCGTGACCATTTATTGGTGCGACACCTCATCAAACCTGCTAGGAAGGCATCATATAGGACAGCGGAGGACGGGGCCCACGTTTAACCGCACAAGTCCGCAGTAGCGGGACAAAAGTGGGTCGCTGTTGAGGCAGGCCAGAGGAAGGATTAAAGGGGGTCCTGAGCCATACTCCTGAGCTGCCTGGGAGTTGACCGAGCCCCTCACCTGGTGGACGCCGCACGGCTCGGGCAGTCATTCCCTGCAGAAGTGACTTGGATATTAACCGTGAGTAAAGACCCTGGACTGCAGTACGTTGTCTGTGTGCTTTTTCGCTCCTCCGGCACTACCGGTACTGGGACTCTCACCACCATCACTCCCACCATCCACTACACTGCCCTGGGGCCGCACTCTTCCCGTGGTGAGTCACACCATCCCAGCTGCATACATCATCAGCCCCAGCGGTCTGCCCTGCAGCGGCGGTTCCTAATAACCGCAATCCACGGGTGGCGTAGTCGGACATTATCTAAAAGACTGCCACTGGTCTGACCACCCTGAGCCACGGGACTGGGTCGCCACCACTACCCCCATCGTCTACCTATTGCCCGGTTCCGGGTGCCCCACGGCCCAGGGGGCGAGTCAGCTTTGGCGTAGTCGGCAGGATTTCGTGCCCGCTAACAACAGGTACTGCGCGCCTGAAAAGAGACTGTTTCACTGTACTAAAGATGGCGCCCGCCCCAGAAGAACGAGCACCATAATGTGCACGCCAAAAGACCACAGGAGGCCGCCTCCCATCGTGGGCCAGGTCCCAGAATGGCGCCAAAGAAGGAGCCCGCCCCCAACAGCCATGAGTACGGCTGTGGAAATGTCCATCAAGGTGGGGGGGCTGCCCCTGAAAGTGATTGTCACCAAGTTGCCCCGGGACCACCCCCAATGGGGGTGGGAAGAGAAGAAAACCGTGGGGCAGGGCGCGGTCTGGATCAGTCCAGACAGACCGCACTCGGGGAAGGACGCCTTCAGCAGCACGAGCCTCCTGGCCCGAAGTCTGCTGCGGGCTGAACCGCCCTGCAGCCTAGCAGAGGTCTTAGCGCAGCTCCCTAGAGACCCGGAGCGTGCGCAAGCTGCACTGGAGGACCTGGAGCGGAGGATGGTCCGGGCACAGCGGGGTGCACTCACCGAATGGAAAGAGGAACTGGCCCGGCAGGCTGAAACCCGCCAGCGGCAGGTACCGCCCGCACCCTGGAGTCCGCCTGCCTCTGAGGACAGAGCAGGAGAAGTGAAGGCCGGACGCGGCGTCACGGAGGAAGTTATGAGGACCGAGGCAGGTACAGGGGACGTCACCACCCCAGGCCCAGCAGCTGCAAGCCTGCCCCAGCCTCCCGTAGCAGAACCCGAGGCCCCACTTACCACACCGGTTGCCGCGCCGCCACTGCTCCCCGCTAGGCCTCAAGCGGTGAGCGCCTCGGCCACGCCCCGCCCGGCGCCACGCCCATCGACCCCGGGCGCCGTAAAGCGAGAAGCGTCATCGGCCCGGTCGCAAGGCCTGGATGACCCGGGCGCCATTGCTAAGCCTGCGCCCCTGTCCCGGACGGGACTGCCATCGGAGGAACTACAGCACTACGGCTATGAGGAGAGCCAAGAGGGCCCGGACGGGTCTGAAGAACCATATGAGGAGGAAGAAGGAGCATATGGAGGACACCGCTACTGGTAAGTAGCAAAAGCATATGTGTAAATAGTTACCCGTCGGGGTACAAAGGACTTTTGTGAAACTGTTTCCCGTGTGAACTTTACCCCCTACATCCCCCTGCCAGGCTGAGGACTGTGAGCAGCCATTCCCCTCCCCAAAACTGGCCGAGGACTGAGAGCGGCCAATCCCCTGTAAATAGTTGCGCTTCCTAAAGCGCCCCCTACTGGTTTTATAAAAAGACTACCACGTCTACCTCGGGACAGCAAGTCCCTCTTGTTTACAAGTTTGCCAAAGTTCCTGCACTTACAAGAAGAGTGCACACCTGGTCGCAAGTTGCACGGCGGCCATGACCCAAGAATCTAAGAATGTGCTTTACTTAAAAATGTTTGACGTAGGAAAGTTTTATATGCTGCTAGGTGATAATGCAAGAGTTTTATAAGGTGTTTTATACAAAAGAGTTCCGGAAGTATTGAAAATATTTCATAATGCCTAGTGAAAGAAAAGTGTGTCCCATAAAGGGAATTCATCTGTGTCGTCCGCTTCTAAATGTAAAAAGTTATTGAAAAAGTTTTTGCATGTCCTGTAATCAACTGTTTTTGCTCTTTTCCAGCCCGAGGACGTGCTGTGGTTTACCAGGAGGGAATGTAGCGCCCCGAGGGTTCGGCCGCTACAGGGGTATTGCACCTCTGCCAGAGGTGTGATATTCCACTTCCGGGTAAGGATGGAGTATGGACCAGGGCTCAGTTAGCTGCATACAGCACACACACCCCATTTCCGGGGGCAACTCAACGGTGCTCCCATTAGACAGTAATGCAGGCACAACAGAATCTGTCCCTGGCTGGTGTGGAGAGGGGGGAGGAAAACCCAGTGATGTAGGAGCAGGAGCGGAGGGTTTCTGGGCATAGGTAGGAGCCCATTGGTTGCTGGTCACCTGGGCTCATGGTCAGAGGGAGGTATAAAAGGTGGGCACCATCTTAGTTCTAGGAGAAGTTCTGTCCAGAGAGGAGAAGACAGGGAGTAGAGGCTCTGTAGGAGCTCTACCCCAGTAGGGCCTGGAGAAGAGGCCAAGGGAAGGAGGAGAAGACAGAACAGGAAAGAAGGAGAAGAGACAGAGAAACAGAAGGGCTCAGGAACAAGAAGGTGGAAGGGACCCTAAGAACCCACGAGAATCCAGGGTGCAGGGTCAGGCAGATTAAGGGTGCCGGATCCCAAGTTGGTGGAGGAGAAACTACCTTCAGCCAAAGACCGGACGTCGTGACCATTTATTGGTGCGACACCTCATCAAACCTGCTAGGAAGGCACCATATAGGACAGCGGAGGACGGGGCCCACGTTTAACCGCACAAGTCCGCGGTAGCTGGACAAAAGTGGGTCACTGGTGAGGCAGGCCAGAGGAAGGATTAAAGGGGGGTCCTGAGCCATACTCCTGAGCTGCCTGGGAGTTGACCGAGCCCCTCACCTGGTGGACGCCGCACGGCTCGGGCAGTCATTCCCTGCAGAAGTGACTTGGATATTAACCGTGAGTAAAGACCCTGGACTGCAGTACGTTGTCTGTGTGCTTTTTCGCTCCTCCGGCACTACCGGTACAGGGACTCTCACCACCATCACTCCCACCATCCACTACACTGCCCTGGGGCCGCACTCTTCCCGTGGGGAGTCACACCATCCCAGCTGCATACATCATCGGCCCCAGCGGTCTGCCCTGCAGCGGGGGTTCCTAATAACCGCAATCCACGGGTGGCGTAGTCGGACATTATCTAAAAGACTGCCACTGGTCTGATCACCCTGAGCCACGGGACCGGGTCGCCACCACTAGCCCCATCGTCTCCCTATTGCCCGGTTCCGGGTGCCCCAGGGCCCAGGGGGCGAGTCACATACAGGGTCTTCTCTTCCCTGTCTGTGATTCCCCGCCACTCCACCTGCCTCCGGTCTTCAAATGGTGAATAAAGAAGAACTACAAAGTGAATTTCTTCACTAAAGGTATCAATTTAATCTGTACCACAGCACCATTACAGCCATGTCTCTACTTTTTAAAATCATGCTGACAGGTTCCCTTTAAGATACATATGTCCAGTTTTTGTCATAATCCTTTATTGGTATAGATCTAGATTTAGTTGTTTTTATTTGGTATGAAAGCTTATATATATTTTAAGACAGTGTCGGATACAGGCAGACAGAAGACAGCCCTTGTAAAATATGGGACCTTTGCGGTCCAATAGCTCATCATTATGCACAACCCCACCTGCTATGACGGTAGAAGTAGGCCCCCTTACCTCTTGGTCTCCTGTGTGGTTGCACCAATTCTATGTCAGCCACTGTTTAAAGACATATAGTAATGACTCGCCCCCTGGGCCGCGGGGCACTCGGAGCCGGGCAATAGGGAGACGATGGGGGTAGTAGTGGCAACCCGGTCCGTGGCTCAGGGTGGTCAGACCAGTGGTAGTCCCTTTATAGGTTTTAAGTGATGTCCGACTACGCCACCCGTGGACTGCGGCTATTACGAACCACCGCTGCAAGGTAATCCCCTGAGGCTAGTGGTGTGTGCAGCTGAGATTGTATAACTCCCCACGGGAAGAGTGTAGCCCCAGGGCAGTGCAGGGGATGGTGAGAGTGATGGTGAGGAGAGTCCCGGTACCATTAGTGCTGGAGGAGCAAGGAACACACAGACAACGTACTGCAGTCTAATGCCTTTTACTCACAGTTCATATACTCCGGGTCACTTCTGTACAGGCAATGACCGCCCAAGCCGTGCTGCGTCCACCAGGTGAGGGGCTCGGTCAACCCCCAGGCAATTCAGAAGCGTGGCACAGGACCCCCTTTTATCCTTTTTCTGGCCTGCCTCACCAGTGACCAACTTTTGTCCAGCCGCCTCGGATCTGCACGGGTAAACGTGGGCCCCGTTCCCCGCTGTCCTTTATGGTGCCTTCCTCGCAGGTTTGATGAGGTGTCGCACCAATAATGATCACGACGTCCGGTCTTTGGCTGAGGCTAGTTTCTCCTCCACCAACTTGGGATCCGGTACCCTTAATCTCCCTGACCCTTCGCCCGGTATTCTCATGGGTTCTTAGGGTCCCTTCCACCTTCTTGTTCCTGAGCCCTTCTGTTTCTCTCTCTCTTCTCCTTCTTTCCTGTTCCTTCTCTTCTCAGGCCCCGGCCTTTTCTCTAGGCCTGCCTCTGAGCAGAGTTCCTACAGAACCTCTGCTCCCTGTCTTCTCTGACTGAACTCCCTCTGACTGAACTGACCCTGATCTAAGATGGTGCCCACCTTTTATGCCTCCCTCTAGAACATGAGCCCAGGTGACCAGCAACCAATGAGCTCCTACCTACGCTCAGGAACCGTCCCCTCCTGCTCCTACATCACTGGGTTTTCCTCCCCACTCCAGCCAGGGACATGGTCTGTCGTGCCTGCATTACTGCCCAATGGGAGCACCGTTGAACTGTCCCCCGGAAATGGGGTGTGTGTGATGTATGCAGCTACCCGAGCCCTGGTCCATACTCCATCCTTACCCGGGAGTGGAATATCACACCTCTGGCAGTGGTGCAATACCCCTGTAGTGGCCGAGCCCTCGGGGCGCTACATTCCCCCCTGGTAAACCACAGCACATCCTCGGGCTGGAAAAGAGCAAAAACAATTAAGTACAGGACATGCAAAACTTTTCAAGACTTTTCACATTTAGAAAACGGACGACACAGTTCAATTCCCTTCATGGGAAACACTTTCCTCACTTGTTACACTATTGTAAAACACTTTGCTAATGCCTCTGGAACTCTTTTGTCATATAAACATTATAGAAAACTTTCACATTACTATTTAGCAGCATATAAAACTTTTTCATATAAAACATTTTTAAGCAAAACACATTCTTGGATCCTGGCCGCGGTGCAACTTGCGACCAGGTGTTCATTCTTCTTTTAAGTGCCAAAGCTTCAGCAAACTTTTAGACGTGAGGGACTCTCTGTCCCGAGGTAGACGTTGCAGTCTTGTAATAAAACCAGTAGGGGGCGCTTTAGGAAGCGCAACTATTTACAGGGACGGCCGCTCTCAGTCCTCGGCAAGTTTTGGGAAAGGGGATGGCTTCTCTCAGTCCTCAGCCAGGTTAGGGATGAGGGGCAACGTTCAAACAGGTAACAGTCTCTTAACAGTCCCAACGGGGACCACACACTCTCTAGAAACAGTTCCTTCAACAGTCCTTATACCCTGACGGGTAACTATATACATTTGTGTGCTGCCATTTTTCAGTGGCGATGTCCTCCTTGCGCACCCTCCTTGGGATAGTCTTCAGACCCGTCCGGGTCCTCTTGGCTCTCCTCGTAGCCGTAGTGCTGCAGTTCTTCCTCGGTAAGCCGATGGACATGGAGGGCGTACGGTCCTTTTGCGCCCTCGTGTCGGGTAAAGGTGACCACATCACCAGGGTAGAGGTCACGTCCACGGTGTCCCTCGGGTAGATGGCTTTCGACGTCCCTGCGGGTTACAAAGACGTCGCCGACGGTTTCCGGATCTCTTATAAAGCCCCAGCCATTTTCCATGTGGAACTTTATCACGGTCCCGGTGGCTCGGGGACCGCGGGCGGCCCGGGGATCTCGACGGGCCCTGCGCTTCTGCTCGGCGCTCTGGGCCTGGAGCAGCTCCTCCCTAACGCGCCTCTCTCGCCGTTCCCGCTCAAAGGTCACCAGCTGCTGTTGGCAGGAATCCAGACGACGGGCTGCGTCCGCCCGGGTCTCCTGAGTGAACCCCATTAAGTTCTCACCAGCGGGGTCCCACTCGAATTGGGCATCCTCTAGTGGGGGCAGGGTGACTTCTACGGGCTCCGGAGCAGGTATCAGGGGCTCGCGCGGGGGCTGGGTCTTCCATGGTTGGCCGCTGACCAGCTCGGCCGGCCACACTAACGGCAGTCCATCCGGACCGGTGTGTTGGGCAAACAGGTCCATGCCCAGCGGTGGTATAGCAGAGGGCCTCAATTTGGGAGCAGCGCCCGGGGGCACTCGGCCTTGCGACCAGGCCGGGGGTCTGCTGGTTGTGCCCGATGGCGGCCCAGTCCAGGAGGGGGGCGCTGGTGGGGTGACGGCGCCCGGGTTTACCAGACCTTGCGACCCGGCCGGTGATGCCTCCTTCTTCACCGCGCCCGGGGTCAGGGGTCGTGGGGCGTGGCCACGGCTTCCGCCGCTTGAGGCCTAGCCGGGAGTAGTGGCGGCGCGGCAACAGGTGCGGTGAGTGGGGCTTCGGGCTCTATAACGGAAGGCTGGGGCAGGCTTGCTGCTGCTGGGCCTGGGGTGGTAACGTCCCCTTTACTTGCCTCGGTCCTCGTGGCTCCCTCCGCGACGCCGTCTCTGGCCTTCACTCCTCCCGCACCATCCTCAGAGGCAGGCGTACTCCGGAGTGCGGGTGATGCTTGCTGCTGGCGGGTCCCAGCCTGTCGGGCCAGTTCTTCTTTCCACTCGGTGAGTGCACTCCGCTGCGCCCGGACCATCCTCCGATCCAGGTCCTCCAGCGCAGCTTGCGCACGCTCCGGATCTCAAGGGAGCTGCACCAGGATCTCTGCCAGGCTGCATGGCGATTCAGCCTGCAGCAGGCTCCGGGCCAAGACATTGGTGTTGCTGAACGCTTCTTCCATTCCCAGGTGCGGTCTGTCTAGACTGATCCAGACTGCGCCCTGCCCCACAGTTTTCTTCTCTTCCCACCCCCATTGGGGGTGGTCCTGGGGCAACTTGGTGACAATCACTTTCAGGGGCAGCCCCCCCACGTTGATGGACATCTCCACAGCCACACTCATGGCTGTTGGGGGTGGGCTCCTTCTTTGGCGCCATTCTGGGACCTGGCCCACGATGGGAGGTGGCTTCCTGTGGTCTTTTGGCGCGCACATTATGGCGCTCGTTCTTCTGGGGCGGGCGCCATCTTTAACACAGTGAAACAGTCTCTTTTCAGGCGCGCAATACCTGTTATGTTCTGCTACCAGAGCTAAGGAAAGAGAGGAGATCTGTCCCTACGATAGAACTCAGCTGAATCCCTACGATGAAACAGGAAACCTGATCCTGCGATCAGACCTGCTAATGTCCTAAGCTAGTCTGTACGGAGACCTATAGATGTGGGGAAGGAATCCCTACAAGTACTAAGGACTGGGAGGAAAATGGGACACCTCCTAACAGAAATAGTAGCAGACAGACGAACAAACAAAATATATAGCACATAGAGGTCCGTAGACCAAGCAAACTAACAGAGTTAGATGCAGAGCACAGGCTAGCTAGAAAGTAGTTATACAATGAAGTCCAGCAAAGCCAGAAGGGCGGAGCAGGATTAAATAGGCCAACAAGGTCATGTGACCAGCAAAGGAAAAAACCTAAGAGCAAGGTTCTAACAGTACCCCCCCTTCTAAGAGGATCCTCCGGATCCCCTAGGACCAGGCTTATCAGGAAATCTCCTGTGAAACGCTCTGATAAGTCTGGACGCGGAAACATCATCAGACCTCACCCAAGAGTTATCCTCGGGTCCGAAACCTTTCCAGGCCACAAGATACTGCAAACTACCTCTATACCGTCTAGAGTTAAAGATGCGAGAAATTTCATATTCCCCGTCCTCCACCACCGGAGGAACAGAGGCAGAGGCGTCACCATCCGACACAACAGCTTTTTTTAACAGAGAGACATGAAATACCGGATTAAGTCTCCAGGAGGTAGGAACCTCCAACCTAACAGCAGATTGGTTGACAACCTGAAGCACCTTAAAGGGCCCTACAAACTTGGGACCCAATTTCTTAGAAGGAATCCTCAACCGCAGATTCCTAGAGGACAACCAAACCATGTCACCAACAGCGAACAAAACCTCCTGTCGTTTCCTATCAAAGTAGTCTTTAGATTTTCTGTTGGCCTCCTGAAGATTACCACGCACATCCGTCCAAACTCTCTCCAAATCACCGGAAAAATTCTCCTCCTCAGGCACGGCAGATCCCAACTTGGAGAACGACCCAAACGACGGATGTCTCCCAGAACAACAAAAAAAAGACGAACAACCAGCAGAAGAAGATGTATGATTGTTCAGAGCAAATTCAGCAAGTGGCAGAAACTCAGACCACCCCTCTTGATTGTCTGCCACAAAACAACGCAAGAACTGCTCAACATCCTGGTTTTTCCTTTCTGTCTGGCCATTAGATTCAGGATGATATCCGGACGAGAACGACAAATGAACTCCCAACCTGTCACAAAAGGCACGCCAAAAACGAGCCACGAACTGAGGACCCCTATCAGAAACAATGTCAGTAGGAACGCCATGAAGTCTGACAATTTCCTTGACAAAGGCCTTAGCGAGAGTTTTAGCGCAGGGCAGTTTGACAAAGGGAACCAAGTGACACATCTTGCTAAAACGGTCCACGACCACCCAGATGATAGTAAAACCCTCAGAGGGGGGAAGGTCAGTTATAATGTCCATAGCCAAATGTGTCCAAGGAGCACTGGGAACCTCCAAAGGACAAAGCAACCCCGCAGCAGGAGTATGTGAGGACTTAGATCTAGCACATATAGTACATTGACGCACCCACTTAATGACTTCCTTCTGCCATCCAGGCCACCAAAAACTGCGACCCACCAGTCTCTTGGTCTCAGAGATTCCGGGATGACCTGCCAACCGAGATTCGTGACACTCAACAAACAAATCTCTCCTAAAGGTCCCAGGCACAAACAACCTCCCATGAGGAGTGTTAGATGGGGCATTCTCCTGTGCTTTAAGAATCTCATCTTCCAAAACGGAGTCCAAAGCAGCTATCACAACACCTTCTTGTAAAATGTTCTCCTCTTTCTCAGCACCGACTATGGGAGAAAAACTGCGAGACAAGGCATCCGCCTTAACATTCTTAGTACCAGGGATGTAAGTAACGGAGAAATTAAACCGCGAGAAAAACAGTGCCCACCTAGCCTGACGGGCATTTAGGCGCTTGGCAGCATCAAGATATATCAGATTTTTATGATCCGTAAGAACCTGAACGGGAAATTCCGCACCATCCAAGAAGTGTCGCCAGTGTTCAAATGCGAGTTTAATAGCCAATAATTCCCGATTACCAATATCGTAATTCAGTTCAGTCTCCGAAAATTTTTTTGAAAAAAAGGCACAGGGATGTAATCCATCCCCGTTATCCTGAGACAATACTGCGCCAACCCCCACAGAGGAAGCATCAACCTCAACCAAAAACGGCTTAGTCACATCAGGCTGCATAAGGATGGGAGCAGAGGTGAACCTCTCCTTGAGATACACAAAAGCTTCAATGGCCTCAGAAGACCACTGAACCGCATCAGCACCTTTCCTGGTGAGATCGGTCAGAGGTTTGACAATACTAGAAAAATTTTTTATGAATTTTCTGTAATAATTGGCGAAACCTAAAAACCTCTGTATCGATTTCAAACCAATAGGCCTAGGCCATTCCTGTACAGCTTGAACTTTAACCGGGTCCATCTCAAAACCTTCGCTGGAGATAATGTAACCCAAAAAACTAATTCTCTGTACAGCGAACTCACATTTCTCCAGCTTAGCAAAAAGCGAATTGTCCATTAATAACTGTAATACCTCACGTACGCTCCGCCAATGAGACTCCAGATCCGGCGAATAAATCAAAATGTCATCCAAATACACAACCACATTTTTGCCGATCAAAGGTCTAAGGATGTCATTAATAAGATTCTGAAAAAATGCAGGAGCATTAGTAAGACCAAAAGGCATAACCAGATTCTCAAAATGACCCACAGGAGTGTTAAAAGCAGTCTTCCATTCGTCACCCTCCTTCATGCGCAACAGATTGTATGCCCCCTTAAGGTCAATTTTAGAGAACCACTTGGCCCCCATTAACTGGTTAAACAGATCAGGAATCAATGGCAGTGGGTAAGGATTGCGTACAGTAATTTTGTTAATCTCACGAAAATCCAGACAAGGACGTAAACCGCCGTCCTTTTTTTTTACAAAAAAAAATCCAACCGCCACAGGAGACTTAGAGGGCCTAATGTGACCGGCGGCCAAACTTGTCTGTATGTATTCCTCCAAAGCCTTCCTCTCAGGAATAGTAAGGTTAAATAAACGACTTTTAGGAAGAGTCGCTCCAGGGACAAATTCAATAGAACAATCATAGTCTCTATGGGGAGGCAAAACCTGCGATTCCTTCTCAGAAAAAACTCTCCAAAAATCCTGAATAGGAACAGGCAATTCTCCCCTATCCAAAGCTGCAATACGCCCGTTACAACACTTGTCATAACATTTATGGCTCCAGGATTTAATTTCACTGGTAGACCAATCCAGTACAGGATTGTGAAATTTTAACCAGGGCAATCCCAATATTACTGGAGAAGGCAAGTTATTCAAAACTACCAAATCCAATTTCTCATGGTGAACACCATTAATAGTGAGAGGAAATTCACAGACCTTGAGAGTAATATTCTTCAAAGGGGAACCATCCACAGAAACCACAGCAATGGGGGATGATAAAGGTTCGGGTTTTAAATTGAGTCTTTCCAAGAATCCCCCATCAATTACATTCAGAGTAGACCCACAATCAACAAACACCCGAAATTCCATTAATTTTTCCTGAGCAATCGTGGAAGCAGCTAAAAATACACCCTTGGAATTTAAACAGGCAATACGGGCATGACTGACCATTTTTTTTTCTTTCTTCATACGAAGCTCACAGCCTTTAATCAAATGACCAGATTTTCCGCAATAGAAACACAAGCCTTCAGAAAATCTACGGTCTTTTTCTTGAGAGCGAGGTGCCACCGATCTAATCTCCATTGGTTCACCACTGTTAGTACACACATTCTCATAACCAGAAACTGACATAGCAGAGGATTTGCTCTCATTAACCCTTGCACGCAGTCTCCTATCCACCCGTATAGCTAATTGCATAGCCTGTTGCAAATCTTCAGGTGTAGGATAAGCAATTAGCAGGTCTTTAACCCTTTCATTGAGCCCAGCAAGAAATAGACTTTTCAGAGCAGAATCGTTCCACCCTGTTTGAGTAGACCAACGACGGAAATGAGTACAATATTTTTCCACATTACCTGATCCCTGTTTCAAACGTCTCAACTCAGTCTCAGCTGATGCGACACGGTCAGGATCATCATATAATAGTCCCAAAGCAGAAAAAAAACTATCCACTGATCTAAAGCATGTATCACTAGGTTGCAAAGAAAAGGCCCACTCCTGAGGCTCTTTGCGCAAAAGTGACATTATGAACCCTATGCGCTGGGATTCATCCCCAGAGGACTTGGGTCTCAAACGAAAATACAATAAGCAAGCATTTTTAAATGAAAAAAATTCTCGGTGTTCACCAAAAAATAAATCCGGCAAACATACCTTAGGCTCCAAGAAATGTGCTCCAGGACAGTTACTCACGTGCTGACGGAGCTCGGCCACCTCCAGAGAGAGTCCCTGCAGGCGATGAGCCAAATCCTGAACCGACACCATGATGGAACAGAAAAATCTTTCCTTAGAGAATTTGCAGGCTGGACTTACTGTTATGTTCTGCTACCAGAGCTAAGGAAAGAGAGGAGATCTGTCCCTACGATAGAACTCAGCTGAATCCCTACGATGAAACAGGGAACCTGATCCTGCGATCAGACCTGCTAAAGTCCTAAGCTAGTCTGTACGGAGACCTATAGATGTGGGGAAGGAATCCCTACAAGTACTAAGGACTGGGAGGAAAATGGGACACCTCCTAACAGAAATAGTAGCAGACAGACGAGCAAACAAAATATATAGAACATAGAGGTCCGTAGACCAAGCAAACTAACAGAGTTAGATAAAGAGCACAGGCTAGCTAGAAAGTAGTTATACAATGAAGTCCAGCAAAGCCAGAAGGGCGGAGCAGGATTAAATAGGCCAACAAGGTCATGTGACCAGCAAAGGAAAAAAACTAAGAGCAAGGTTCTAACAATACCAGCTTGTGGCGGGTTGGTAACGATCCTGCCGACTACGCCAAAACTGACTCGCCCCCTGGGCCGCGGGGCACTCGGAGCCGGGCAATAGGGAGACGATGGGGGTAGTAGTGGCAACCCAGTCCATGACTCAGGGTGGTCACCAGTGGTAGTCCCTTTATAGGTTTTAAGTGATGTCCAACTACGCCACCCGTGGACTGTGGCTATTACGAACCGCCGCTGCAAGGTAATCCCCTGAGGCTGGTGGTGTGTGCAGCTGAGATTCTATAACTTCCCACGGGAAGAGTGTAGCCCCAGGGCAGTGCAGGGGATGGTGAGAGTGAGTCCCGGTACCGTTAGTGCTGGAGGAGCAAGGAACACACAGACAACGTACTGCAGTCCAATGCCTTTTACTCACAGTTCATATACTCCGGGTCACTTCTGTACAGGCAATGACCGCCCAAGCCGTGCTGCGTCCACCAGGTGAGGGGCTCGGTCAACCCCCAGGCAATTCAGGAGCGTGGCACAGGACCCCCTTTTATCCTTTCTCTGGCCTGCCTCACCAGTGACAAACTTTTGTCCAGCTGCCGCGGATCTGCGCGGGTAAACGTGGGCCCCGTTCCCCGCTGTCCTTTATGGTGCCTTCCTAGCAGGTTTGATGAGGTGTCGCACCAATAAATGATCACAACGTCCGGTCTTTGGTTGAGGGTAGTTTCTCCTCCACCAACTTGGGATCCGGTACCCTTAATCTGCCTGACCCTTCACCCGGTATTCTCATGGGTTCTTAGGGTCACTTCCACCTTCTTGTTCCTGAGCCCTTCTGTTTCTCTCTCTCTTCTCCTTCTTTCCTGTTCCTTCTCTTCTCAGGCCCCGGCCTTTTCTCTAGGCCTGCCTTTGAGCAGAGCTCCTACAGAGCCTCTGCTCCCTGTCTTCTCTGACTGAACTCCCTCTGACTGAACTGACCCTGATCTAAGATGGTGCCCACCTTTTATACCTCCCTCTAAAACATGAGCCCAGGTGACCAGCAACCAATGAGCTCCTACCTACGCTCAGGAAGCGTCCCCTCCTGCTCCTACATCACTGGGTTTTCCTCCCCACTCCCCACTCCAGCCAGGGACATGGTCTGTCGTGCCTGCATTACTGCCTAATGGGAGCACCGTTGAACTGTCCCCCGGAAATGGGGTGTGTGTGATGTATGCAGCTACCCGAGCCCTGGTCCATACTCCATCCTTACCCGGGAGAGGAATATCACACCTCTGGCAGAGGTGCAATACCCCTGTAGCGGCCGAGCCCTCGGGGCGCTACAGTAACAGCAGTTGATGTCAAAATGATAAATGTTAATTCATCTAAATGATGTTTTATATACTTATTCATATTGCAACATTTTAAAATACACCTGTACAGGGCCTATTCCATCATCCCTCTATATGTACAAAGATTCTGGAAGGATGAGATAGTGGGGAAAAAAGACACAGAAAGCACTATCTAAGCGTAGTAAGTTTGTCCGATTTATGAAGGAGATGAATGCTTATACAGGTGCTTCTCACTAAATTAGAATATCATCAAAAAGTTAATTTATTTCAGTTCTTCAATACAAAAAGTGAAACTCATATATTATATAGAGTCATTACAAACAGAGTGATCTATTTCAAGCCAATAAAAACACAAAAGTCATTATCTCAGTAAATTAGAATACTTTATCACACCAGCTTGAAAATTGTTTTTAAAATCCGAAATGTTGGCCTACTGAAATGTATGTTCAGTAAATGCACTCAATACTTGGTCGGGGCTCCTTTTGCATCAATTACTGCATCAATGCGGCGTGGCATCGAGGCAATCAGCCTTTGGCACTGCTGAGGTGGTATGGAAGCCCAGGTTGCTTTGATAGCAGCCTTCAGCTCGTCTGCATTGTTGGGTCTGGTGTCCCTCATTTTCCTCTTGACAATACCCCATAGATTCTCTATGGCATTAAGGTCAGGCGAGTTTGCTGGCCAATCAAGCACAGTGATACTGTTGTTTTTAAACCAGGTATTGGTACTTTTGGCAATGGGGACAGATGCCAAGTTCCGCGGAATTATGAAATTTCCATTTCCACAAAAAGCTTGTCGGCAGAGGGAAGCATGAAGTGCTCTAAAATTTCCTGGTAGACGGCTGCACTGACTTTGGTCTTGATAAAACACAGTGGACCTATACTAGCAGATGACATGGCTCCCCAAAACATCATTGATTGTGGAAACTTCACACTACACCTCAAGCAGCTTGGATTGTGTGCCTCTCCACTCTTCCTCCAGACTCTGGGACTTTGATTTCCAAATGAAATGCAAAATTTGCTTTCATCTGAAAACAACACGTTGGATCACTGAGCAACAGTCCAGGCCTTTTTCTCCTTGGCCAAGGTAAGACACTTCTGGCATTCTCTATTGGTCATGAGTGGCTTGACACAAGGAATGCGACACTTGTAGCCCATGTCCTGGATACGTCTGTGTGTGGTGGCTCTTGAAGCAATGACTCCAGCAGCAGTCCACTCCTTGTGAATCTCCCCCAAATTTTTGAATGGCCTTTTCTTAACAATCGTTTCAAGGCTGCGGTTATTCCGGTTGCTTGTGCTCCTTTTTCTACCACACTTTTTCCTTCCACTCAACTTTCCATTAATATGCTTGGATACAGCACTCTGTGAACAGCCAGCTTCTTTAGCAATGACCTTTTGTGGCTTATCCTCCTCGTGGAGTGTGTCAATGACTGCCTTCTGGACATCTGTCAATTCAGCAGTCTTCCCCATGATTGTGGAGCCTACTGAAACAGAATAAGGGACCTTTTAAAATGCTTAGGAAGCCTTTGCAGGTGTTTTTTGTAAATTATTCTAATTTACTGAGATAATGACTTTTGTGTTTTCAATGGCTGTAAGCCATAATCATCAACATTAACAGAAATAAACACTTGGAATAGATCACTCTGTTTGTAATGACTCTATATAATATATGAGTTTCACTTTTTGTATTGAAGAATTTAAATGAATTAACTTTTTGAAGATATTCTAATTTAGTGAGAAGCACTTGTATATCACACTCACCTTTATGAGTTGTGCAGTTAGGCACAACTCTAAACATCGTTTTGGGTAACATAAAGATTCCTTCACTTGGTAGCTGCCGTTCCAGTGTACCTTGTAGGTAACTATTCCTTTCCAGATAACCTTTCACGTTGATGTATGAAAAACAAAGAATGGGGTTTTCTGGCTGGTGGTTCTGTTTCAGACGGAATCTCCAAAGTGAGTCAGAGGAATATTTTCATATTCTCTATATGTACAGAGAGATGTGTACAGTCCATATTCTCCTGATTTATATATCTGTATATGCAAACACACAAAAACATGTCACATACATTTCACCTTCTCATAATGCACTGAGATTACACGATTATTAGAGAACATAGAAACAAACATGATAGTTATCTGCTCTTCCTAGTATGCAGTTTTTCTGTAACCATTGTTTCGGGAGATTTGGTTGCTTAGAAACGTTCCAAGATAAGGACAAGGCATTCACAAGATAAATGTAGAATATACTGTAGTGCATGATATGCGGTAATAAACATAAAGGTTTAACTTGTCTTTTTATTAGGTATCCTGCTATGTATAGCTGTATATTAAGAGGTGGGGGATGCGATGATACTATGGCAGGTTCTGCTGACCTGAGCTGGGATGTTGCATGAGGTGGGGGCTACATGAGTAATATGAGAATGACATCATCTTGTGAGAGTGGATCCTCCCCAGGGAGAAGAGAAGAGCAGGAGGAGGGAATGAGAGAGAAAAGCAATCACTCTGAAAGCTCTGGATGGATCCCAGCACACGGCATGCTGGCTGACTCCAAGTATGGACGCTTTCGCAATGAGTCTGTAACTTCAGCAGAGGAACAGACAACTCTACCAGCCGGAGCTATGAGTGGACAAGTTGCCCCTAGTACACCAAGCACATCACCATCACTGGGTCAACCATTCTCTGAACCACAGTGCCCAGAAGAGCAGGATGTAGCTACCACCTTCTGCATGATGATACCCAGGATGGGACAATGGAAATTCTCAAGTCCTGCAGCTTTTCTGAGCCGATCCCCATCCGGTGCCAGCAAGGATTTATCCTTGGAGAAGTCAGGGGCTTCTGGTGGACTAGGGTCAATGTTTGGAGCCTGCGATCCTGTTTGCTCGACACCTTGCACTCTGCAGGTGATAAACCGGTTGCGAGGTGGTGCAGGAGGAGGAAGTAGAAAGGCTTCTCGAACAGAGACATTTAAATTGCCTGGGGAAGAATGGACTCGTAAAGGGACTTTTATCAGCAAACCAGCCCAGGGTTGGCTTCATCCTGATGATCGATTGCAAGGACCTGGGGTCTCTTATATCGTGAGGGTAAGTGTTGGTGAATACAGGTTCAATTAAGTTAGGAGAGGTGACATGAATAATCATATAGGGTGGGGTATACTGAGAGTAAAACAGACACATTAATGTGACAAAATGGTCTAGGGATTGGAGGCCATTCATCTGAACTCAGTAAATTAAACCCGTAAAGCCAAGGCAACGACAGTGATATTAATATACAGCTATAAAAAAACAGTCAGAAAAGATGGCCAATACAATATAAAATCATTCCATCCTGAAGGCCTACAATTCTTTAAGTGATACGCCCTATGTCCCACAACATTCAAATATGAGCAGTTCCCTTTAATTAATGGATCAGCGCTGCAAGAGCAGTGCGCAGAGTGTTATGTTCTGTTACCTAATTGGATAGCTTTTCCCTTCCCTGGTACTGATTTGTAAAAGTGCTGATGCAATGTTTTTCTTCTTTGTTTTGCTGTGCGCTCATTGGATGATGGCTCCTTTGTTTTGAAGGAGCAAAGGAAGGGCTAGGGTAACCATATTAGATTCTGGAACAGTTGTTCTTCTATAGTCCATCCATAAACACATCAGACCAGAATACCATATACATTTCACAATTAACCAAGTCTCATATGGTTTCCAATTCCTAAATGCATTATTACTATTATTTAATATATTGAGCATAATCTATAACGTTACAAGTTAGAATTATTGTTTGACATTTTTGGATATTTTCAGTTACCGTACTGAAGACATCTACACATTTATAGAAGTAATTTGTACTCTGCTATGTCATATGTTATAAATCTTCATTGCACATTATTTGTTACTTTACTTTTTTTTAAATATTACTGAGGGGGTCAGTCTACCTTGTATAATCTGTGATTTCGGCTGACATCTACCCCTTCTGTTGGACATGTCCTTGCCCTAGATTGCCCTGTTAGGGCTCATCTTCTCTGATGCATCTCCCATGGGTAATGAGCTGAGCCAGCGGAGTGTTCGCCGTCTGACATCCATTCTGGAGATTTTCAAACTCATTGCTTAATTCAATACATTTCATTACACGACAAGAGCAAGATGGAGGAATAGAAAAGATAGGATAAGGCAGATAGGCTGAAGAATGAGGTATATAAGATGAGCTTACAGGAGGTAATTTACTTGATTTTAGAATAAGATATGCTAAAACTTTTCCTTGCAAATTATCATTAACCATTTAAGATTCTCATGTGTTATAAAGATGAACGACCTATCTCCTAGCTCTGCCCTCATCATAAATTATTATTCCTTGCAATCACTGGGATAACTAATGTGTCATCACATGTTTTATGTACATCTAATATGATGAGATCATTTGAAGACACCAACACAGACATCGATCGCTTAGAAGTCACACGCAGCCTCCATTGTCACCCATGTCTGTTTACACATATCTATGAATGTCCTGAAGAGGGCAGGTCAGGCTACTGTCTAAGCATGGAGGATCGAGAATTCTAGAAAAGCTCCTAAAGAAAACCTCACAAATATACACCCATCAGAAGATACACAACACAGTATATTCTTCTTTCACTAATTATGGGTATTGGTGGGCCATGGCTTGTGGTATGACAGGTCTTTATTAATATACCTATTGTTTTCAGCAACATTTCTGCTGTTTTTTCAGATCAATGCCTTTCATGCTATTTAATCTATTCAATAAATGAAGTACATTTATGACACGTTGTTGTAAGTGTTAAATATTGTATTTAATTCCTGGCAAATCATAGTACAAAAAAGATCCATTGGTTAAGAACCATAAGGTGGCTTCAATGTAATCGATAGCAATATGTGGTAAATAGATCATTATTCTGGCATCAAACAGTTGCAAAGTTTGGTGCAAAGGGTATTTCCTAAAAATTATGTGACTTTGCACAGGGCCGGCCTGACACTTTAACCTCTGGACCTCTAATTTACTATCACGTATGCCAGAAAATGTAAATTAGTGTAAATTTTAGCTTGAATCTATGCATATTTAATTTTTCTTTTGTTCACGGGCAGCCCTAAAATGTGCCAAATTTATTATGAGGCATGTGCCACCTCCTAATAAATCTGGTGCGCCTTACTCCTGCAGATGTAAAGTCTGTCAGAAGCAGTCAGCACCATAAAATGCTACCTCAGACAGACTTGACTCAAGCAACTCTATCTAGCAGATGCCAGAAGAACCCTGGCCATCACCCTTTAACCCTTATAGAGGGATCTGGACTTACTGCAGGCTTCGCTGGATTGCATCCATGGAGTAGCTGCTGGCAAGAAGAGGGAGCCCGAGCCAAAGATGTTAAACTAGTCGGGCCAATAACCAAAGAGTCAAAACCATAGTCAGGATTACAGCAGAGGTCAGATACCAAATGGTTAGTGAAAGCGAAGTCAGTCAGGATTCTGAAGAATGGGGTCTTAAGGTAAGATCAAAATCAAAACAAGAAAACCACCAGCAAACCCCCCCCAAAAAAACTGGGGTGTGGTACTGCCCCATTGGCCACAGCAAGGAGCTGGCTACACAGCACACATGCCCATTCTGACTGTCTGAGTAGCACCACAAATCCCAAGCACACCAGTATACCTGGCTGGACAACATTTGCACTGCCCATTAATATTGGCCATAACACATCTATCACCAATGCTTCTCACGGGATGAATATGGCCGCAACTGGCAACAGAAGCAGAAGCCACAGGAGCAGGTCCGGATAGAGCTACAGCAGTGTGCTGTTACTTCAAGACTGGCATATGAAAAACTGGACTTGATAAACTCCCAGCATGATGTAAAGATTTATATGAGAAAAAAAGCATTTGGTCTCATGCCAGTTCAGAGAATATCAGATTAGTCCATGTTCACATGCAGCATTTTTTATGCAAATGAAAAACTGCTTTTTACAGTACCAGCAAAAGCTATGAGACTTCAGAAACCTCGTGTACATGCTTTTTTCTTCCTGGCTGAATTTGAGAACTGCAACGTTGAAATCTACAGCGTGTCATTTCTTTCAGCGCGCATCATTTTTTTCATCCATAGAAAGCAATGAGAAAGTGAAAAAAACATTGCAAAAAGCACAACAAACATTGCTGCAGCGTGTCCGCTGCATTTTAAGCATTTTTGGTGAATAAAACTAACTTTATTAAACATATACTGTAGATAAAGCACACATGTAATCCGCACCCAAAAAAAGCGCAACTAAAACACCGCAAAAAAATGAGAAGACAGGCATTTTGAACGCAGTGTTTTTACAGCCAAGAGAGTAGGTTTTGGCTGCAGAACAAAAACCTACAGAATTTGTCCAAAGCCAAGGGCCAACCAAGTATACAATTATCAAACCTATAAAGAAAGGCTACACATACCATAAATAATTCAAAGACATAACTTTATTAACAAATAAAAGAGACAGTCTTAGAAATAACAATAAAGAAATGAGTGGTTATGTTTACATTAATCCAATGATTCAAAATATATCTAAAAATTGGCTCCAAAGTGCAACATTTGATACAGTGTTATAGGACATATTAAAATAGATATGATCAAAGAATAAGGCGAAGATGACTTCCCTAAATATGGTAAACGTTCCTAATATGTAAATTCCCTTCTGAAATATCACAGCATCACCACTAACAGAGGTAGATATGTAGGGGAAAAAAGTTCTTACTTAGTAGAAAAATAGTAATTCATAAAAAGTTATTTGGATTGAAAATGAAAAATATGTAACACTATATGCAAATATCCAATAAAGTGCAATAATAAGAATGCAAAGTGACTACAAAGCGCAAAAGGAGTGCTACATATAATAAGCTGCACAATATGGCATAGATGACTAGGTCTTCCTCATAAGCAGATAATGGATGAGCCCTTCCTTATGCGTTCACATAAGGAACCACACAGAGGAAAGGCGTGGATGTTCTGTTTATATTACTAGAAGATATAATATGTCTTCAACCTGTGCAACTGCTTAATCATATTAGTGGTGTCTATGAGATCACATGTATGGGGCTAAGCGCATTCCTGCTCATAACTCACAATTACTGGTGGATGTTTAGGAGATCCATTCATGAGTGGGACTTTGTGTAGCACACTGCTGGCATTAAATTAACAGATGGCAGCCTAGAAGCCCATATTCAGTTCCTCAAAATAGCTAATTAGTGTCTGCCCTGTGGTCGCATTTTTTGCGTTTTCAATTTTTCCTCCTCTTCTTCCAAGAGGCATAACGTTTTTAAGTGTATGGAGTGAGGCAGCGCTGAATGGCCGGGGGTATGTATAACATATACATACCCTCTGGTCCCAGGTCTCATACCGGCGAATCCCCGCAGCGCACAGTGCCTGCGTTGGGGGCATTCATAAGTCTGCAGTCACACAGAGTGACTGCAGACTTATCACTTTTGACCGGACAACCTCTTTAAGCAAAAGGCACCACTAACCAAATAACACCATGATGACCAAGGAGATCTCCAAACAAATCAAGTTGTTGAGAAGTACAAGTCAGGGTTGGGTTATAAAAAAAAAAAAAAATTATCCCAATCTCTGATGATTCCCTGGAGCAGTATCAAATGCATTATTATCAAATGGAAAGAAAATGGTACCACATCAAACCCAAGAGAGGGCCGCCCACCAAAACTCTCAGTCCGGGCAAGAAGGGCATTAATCAGAGAGGCAGTAAAGAGACCAAAGGTAGCCCTGAAGGAGCTGCAGAGTTCCCAAGCAAAGGCTGGAGTATCTGTCCATACGACCACAATAAGCTGTTACACTCCATAGAGATGGCCTTGATGGAAGAGTGGGCAGAAAAAAGCCTTTACTTACACATAAAAATTGTAGGTCTTGCTTTGAGTTTGCCAAAAGACATGTGGGAGACTCCCCAAATGAATGGAGGAAGGTGCTGTGGTCAGATGAGACCAAAATTGAACTTTTTCGCCACCAAGGTAAATGCTGTATTCTAGCGCCAAACCAACACAGTTCATCACCCCAAGAACAACATCCCCACAGTGAAACATGGTGGTGACAGCATCATGCTATGGGGAAGGGAATGTTTTTCAACAGAAGGGACAGGGAAAATGGTCAGAGTAGAGGGGAAGATGGATGGTGCGAAATACAGGGAAATTCTTGTGCAAAACCTGTTTCAGTCTGTCAGTGATTTGAGACTGGGACAGAGGTTCACCTTCCAACAAGACAAAGACCCAAAGCATACTGCTAAAGCAACACTCGAGTGGTTTAATGGGAAATGTGTAAATGTTTTGGTGTGACTTAGTCAAAGCCCAGACCATAATCCCATTGAGAATCTATATTCAGACTTGAAGATTGCTGTTAACCGGAGGAAACCATCTAACTTGAAGGAGTTGGAACAGTTTTGCCTTGAGGAATGGGCAAAAATCCCAGTGGCAACATGCGGAAAGCTCAGAGACTTATCCACAGTGAATTGCAGATACAATTGTCGCAAAAGGAGGCTCTACAAAGTACTGACTTTAGGAGGGTGACTAGTTATGCACAATGAAGTTTTCAGTTATTTTGTCCTATTTGTTGTTTGCTTCACAATAAAAAGAAAACCAAATTGCCACAGTTGTAGGCATTTTCATTACATGAACTGATGCAAACCCCCCAAAAAACTGTGAAATTCCAGGTTATGAGGTATCAAAACATGAAAAATGCCAAGGGGGTGAATACTTTCACAAGCCACTGTACGACATTTTGATAGCTTTTTATTGGATTTTTTTTAGTGAGGAGTGGTGACTAAAAATGCTATCCTGATGTTTTGTCCTTCTCTCTGTAGCACCCATTTAATCCGCTTCGGTAGACAGGGTGTCTAGTTGTTCTCACCTTAGTATGGCGCAGTGCATCCATCCAAATCTTGCTGGGAGCTCTAGGTGAATGCAGGAATGTCTTCCTCTTCTGCCAGGGGTCAACTCGGAAGAACCCCTCTCCACACTCCCTACACATTCGCAAGAGATGAGATTGAAACACTTAGGCCGTGTTCACATGTTCAATATTTGGTCAGTATTTTACATCAGTATTTGTAAGCCAAAACCAGGAGGGGAACAAGCAGAGGAAAAGTATAATAGAAACATGTGCACCACTTCTGCATTTGTCACCCACTCCTGGTTTTGGCTTACAAATACTGATGTAAAATACTGACCAAGTACTGAACATGCGAACATGGCCTTAAGGGTTCCCTGAAGGGTCTAGTTTCCAAAATGGTGTCACTTGTGGGGGGTTTCTACTGTTTAGGCCTATCAGGGGCTCCCCAAACAAGACATGGCGTCCGCTAATTCAAGCAAATTTTACATTCAAAAAGTCAAATGCCGCTCCTTTCCTTCCGAACCCTGCCATGTGTCCAAGCAGAGGCTTTCTCAGGAGAAATTGCACAACAAATTTTGCGGTCTATTTTTTCTTTTTACCATTGCAAAAATAAAAAAAATTGCGTCTAAAATAACATTTTGTGAAAAAAGTTAAATGTTCATTTTTTTTTCACATTCCAAAAATTCCTGTGAAGCACCTGAAGGGTTAATAAACTTCTTGACTGTGGTTTTGAGCACCTTGAGGGGTGCAGTTTTTAGAATGTAGTCAATTTGGGGTATTTTCTGTCATAAAGACCCCTCAAAGTCACTTCAAATGTGATGTGGTACTTAAAAAAAAAATGGTTTTGTAAATTTTGTTGGAAAAATAAGAAATCGCTGCTCAACTTTTAACTTTTTTAACTTCCTAACAAAAAAAAATTTTTGGTTCCAAAATTGTGCTGATGTAAAGTAGACATGTGGGAAATGTTATTTATTAACTATTTTGTGTGACATATCTCTCTGATTTAAGGGTATGAAAATTCAAATTTTGAATTTTCAAATTAAAATTTGAAATTTTCAACGTTTTTGCCAAATTTCCGATTTTTTCACAAATAAACGCAATTCATATCGAAAAAATGTTACCACTATCATGAAGTACAATATGTCACGAAAAAACAATCTCAGAATCATTGGGATCCATTGAAGCGTTTCAGAGTTATTACCTCATAAAGTGACAGTGGTCAGAACTGTAAAAATTGGCCTGGTCTTTAACTTGCAAACCACCTTCAGAGGTAAAGGGGTTAAACGCATCCAATTGTGAAAGTTATTATTATTCCAAGATTTATTGATTAAAATGAACTTTCGTTTGTGGGAAAACCCCTTTAAGTTTATGCAGCAAGCTTACCTGTGGATCTCATTGTAGGACCAATCTTCATGCCAGTTTTGATTATCTAATCATTTATTTTGAAAATTTTCCACATATGTAGGATGGGTTATTGTTAGATAGTAGAGCTGGTTATGCTTACGTATATATTCATTGTCCATTGAATTGATATATTTGACATGTTAAGTATATTTGTCATTTTTTATTCCTTTGTCTATTTTGATCATCTTTGGAATATTAAATACATATGCCTTTTTCCTTATCATTCTCATGTCTAATATGATTCAGGGTGAACATTAGGGAATTCAGGGCTGCTGACGTTGAGCGGGGACGCCTTACCGTTTAACATTAGGGTGCCAACCTCCACAGCAAGGCAGGGAAAGAGATAGGACATTCTAGGGTAAGATTAACCCCTTCTATGCCACACTTGTGTGAAAGAATTATTCCCTGATAATATACCTATGTCTCCTTTTCTCCGCAGTAGGGTAGTATGACTACCAAGGATTATTGAATCCCCACTACCAAATATGTGTATAAATCTTTTACCGTCGTGCTATATTTGTATGGGGATATTTTATATGTTTTGTTGTTAGTCTTTATGCTTTTAGAATAAAAGCAAGTTAATATTTAGGTGTCTACAGTGAAGGAAATAATTATTTGATCCCTTGCTGTTTTTGTAAGTTTGCCCACTGACAAAGACATGAACAGTCTATAATTTTAAGGGTAGGTTAATTTTAACATTGAGAGATAGAATATCCCAAAAAAATCAAGAAAATCACATTTTATAAATTAGATATATTTATTTGCATTTTGTGGTGAGAAATAAGTATGTGATTCCTCTGGTAAACAACACTTAATACTTGGTGGCAAAACCCTTATTGGCCAGCACAGCAGTCAGACGTTTTTTGTAGTTGATGATGAGGGTTGCGCACATGTCAGGAGGAATTTTGGTCCACTCCTCTTTGCAGATCATCTCTAAATCATTCAGATTTTGAGGCTGTTGCTTGGCAACTCAGAGCTTCAACTCCCTCCATAAGTTTTCTATGGGATTAAAGTCTGGAGACTGGCTAGGCCACTCCATGACCTTAATGTACTTCTTTATGAGCCACTTCTTTGTTGCCTTGGCTGTATGTTTTGGGTCATTGTCTTGTTGGAAGACCCAGCCACGACCCATTTTTAATGTCCTGGCGGAGGGAAGGAGGTTGTCACTCAGGATTTTACGGTACATGGCTCCATCCATTCTCCCATTGATGCGGTGAAGTAGTCCTGTGCCCTTAGCAGAGAAACACCCCCAAAACATAATGTTTCCACCTCCATGCTTGACAGTGGGGACGGTGTGCTTTGGGTCATAGGCACCATTTCTCTTCATCCAAACACGGCTAGTTGAGTTAATGCCAAAGAGCTCAATTTTTGTCTCATCTGACCACAGCATCTTCTCCCAATAACTCACAGAATCATCCAGGTGTTCATTGGCAAACTTCAGACGGGCGTGCACATGTGCCTTCTTGAGCAGGGGAACCTTGCGGGCACTGCAGAATTTTAAACCTTTAAGGCGTAATGTGTTACCAATGATTTTCTTGGTGACTGTGGTCCCAGCTGCCTTGAGATCATTAACAAGTTCCCCCCTGTGTAGTTTTAGGCTGATCTCTCACCTTCCTCATGTTCAAGGATACCCCACGAGGTGAGATTTTGCATGGTGCGCCAGATCGATGTCGATTGACAGTCATTTTATATTTCTTCCATTTTCTTACTATTCCACCAACAGTTGTCTCCTTCTCACCCAGCGTCTTACTTATGATTTTGTAGCCCATTCTAGCTTTGTGCAGGTCTATAATCTTGTCCCTGACATCCTTATAAAGCTCTTTGGTCTTGCCCATGTTGTAGAGGTTATAGTCTGACTGCTTCATTGAGTCTGTGGACAGGAGTCTTTAATACAGGTGACTATGTAAGACAGCTGTAGATTTATACTCTAGGCAGAGGGATAGCTCGAACAATTTATGGGCAAGTCTCCCACTTCTCATCTAGTTTGCTGGAGCAATGATTCTTTTTAAGCCGGACTCGATATCCGACAGTTAAAGGTTTTGCTTTGGCATTCAAGTTGTGGTTCTTTTCTTGTCTCTGATGAACGCTTTTATTCTCTGTTCCACAATGACATTAGCTACTTCTAGTCGTCGCTGATGCTCTTTGAACCAATCAGTGTGTGGTAGATGGTTGACTGTCTCTGGAACGTGCACTTCCAAGGCAACATCTGCTGGTAGTCTTCCTTGTCGACCAAACATCAGGTAATAAGGCGTATACCCGGTGGAACAATGGACATTGTTATTGTAGAGATAGAACAATTCTGGCAGTAGATTCAGCCAATCAGTTCTCTGCTGAGCAGGTATTGCATGTAGCATGTCAATTAGAGTCTGGTTCATTCACTCACACGGACCATTACACTGAGGATGATATGCAGTTGTTCTCACTTTCTTACAGCTATAGAGGCTACACAGTTCTTGGAACAGTTCAGATTCAAATGCAGCACCTCTATCAGTTAGGATCTTTTCTGGATATCCATAAGATTGTACAAAAATCTTCTAGAAAATTTTGGCTGTCGTTTTTGCTGTAAGATCTTTGACTGGAACTGCCACAGCAAATTTCGTATTCAGGCCATAGCTAGTGAGTGTGTTGAAGACCTCTGACAGGTGCTCAAGGTGTTCCTCATATCTTCTGGAAAACACAATCACATCATGCAGGTAAATCAGGACCGTCTCAAAGTTCTTATGACCTAGGCAGTATTCCATTAGACTTTGGAAAGTTTCTGGGGCATTGCACAGTTCAAATGGCATAAAATTGAATTCAAACAGGCCCATAGTCGTTATGAAGGCTGTTTTCTCTTGGTCTTCTGGGGCTACAGGTACTTGCCATTACCCGCTGGTCAGGTCCAATGTTGAGAAGAATGCAGCTAACTTTAAGGCTGTGAAGGATCCCTCAATACGTGGCTTGGGGTAGGCATCTTTGTGGGTGACACTATTCAGCTTTCTATAGTACATAGAGAAGAGGATGTTCCTGTCTTTCTTCCTCACAAGGACAAGTGGTTCCGCCCAAGGACTGTGACTGTCTCTGATAACATCTGTGCTTTTCATGTCCTGGATTAACTTTTTCACTGGCTGGTACATCAATGGAGGAATGGGCCGGTGTCTTTGCCGGATAGAGGTGCATCTCACATAATTAGAATATCATCAAAAAGTAAATTTATTTCAGTTCTTCAATACAAAAAGTGAAACTCATATATTATATAGAGTCATTACAAAGAGAGTGATCTATTTCAAGTGTTTATTTCTGTTGATGATTATGGCTTACAGCCAATGAAAACACAAAAGTCATTATCTCAGTAAATTAGAATACTTTATAACACCAGGTTGAAAAATGATTTTTAAATCCAAAATGTTGGCCTACTGAAATGTATGTTCAGGAAATGCACTCAATACTTGGTCGGGGCTCCTTTTGCCTCAATTACTGCATCAATGCGGTGTGGCATGGAGGCGATCAGCCTGTGGCACTGCTGAGGTGTTATGGAAGCCCAGGTTGCTTTGATAGCAGCCTTCAGCTCGTCTGCATTGTTGGGTCTGGTGTGTCTCATCTTCGTCTTGACAATACCTCATTCTCTATGGGGTTAAGGTCAGATGAGTTTGCTGGCCAATCAAGCACAGTGTTACTGTTGTTTTTAAACCAGATATTGGTACTTTTGGCAGTGTGGACAGGTGACAAGTCCTGCTGGAGTATGAAATGTCCATCTCCAAAAAGCTGGTTGGCAGAGGGAAGCATGAAGTGCTCTAAAATTTCCTTGTAGACGGCTGCGCTGACTTTGGTCTTGATAAAATACAGTGGACCTACACCACCAGATGACATGGCTCCCCAAAAGCATCACTGATTGTGGAAACTTTACACTTGACATCAAGCAGCTTGGATTGTGTGCCTCTCCACTCTTCCTCCAGACTCTGGGACCTTGATTTCCAAATGAAATGCAAAATTTACTTTGCATTACTTAGTGTGGCAATGACTGCCTTCTAGATATCGGTCAAGTCAACAGTCTTCCCCATGATTGTGGAGCCTACTGAAACAGACTAAGGGACCTTTTTAATCGCTTACGAAGCCTTTGCAGGTGTTTTTTTGTTAATTATTTTAATTTACTGAGATAATGACTTCTGTGTTTTCATTGGCTGTAAGCCATAATCATCAACATTAAAAGAAATAAACACTTGAAATAGATCACTCTTTAATGACTCTATATAATATATGAGTTTCACTTTTTGCATTGAAGAATAGTGATGGGCGAGCACTAAAATGTTCGGGTGCTCGATGCTCGGGTCGAGCAGACTGGAATATTCGGGAGTAGTGTTGAGCCACCCCCGTAGTGTTCGAGTTCGGTTCGGTTCGTCGAACACCCGTGTGTTCGCCGAACTGTTCGTCGAACTGTTCGTCGAACACCTTCGAACACCGTTAAAATCAATGGCAGGCAAACAAAAACACATAGAAACACATAGAAAACACCTTCAAAGGTGTCCAAAAGCTGACAAACTGCTCAGAAGACACAACTAACACATGGAAAAGTGACAAGTACATATAGTCATGCGAAAAGAAAAGAGGTGGAGGAGTAAAAGGAGGGGGAGACACAGATATAGGCATGTCATGCCCTTCTAAAATCCAAAAAGTGAGAAGCCGACACGTTCAGTCCGCTCCTGCCCGTGCCACCTCCGCGTCGCCGGGTTTGTGCCAGAGCCGCGGTGAACCCTGACGGCCAGCCCCCCTCTCCCAATACTGGTGCCTGTCCGCTGGTGGGTCGAGCGAGCCCCCCTGTGGTGGAGGCAGCTCTAAGCTTTTTAATTTAAATTGTCTCTCTAATTTGAATGAATACACTTTAAATCCATTTACAAGGATCTATTGGAGGGCAAGTCTCATGCCAGCAGCCGCGTAATTCCAGCTCCAGTAGCGTCCACTAAAGCTGCTGCAGTTAAAAAGCTTTTATAAGGATCGAGCTCGGCTGTCCACCGCAAGGCATCCTACTGCCAGTCCCAGCCCCTATGCCTTGGGGTGCCTCCTGATGCTCTTCACTGAGTATCCCGTGGTCCCGAAGCATTTCCTTTGAAAAAATTAAGTGTCCAAACTACAGGTGGTGTAGCTTGCTTAACAGCCGGGATAATGCGCTGACTAGCAGACACTGCTACTAGGCACAAAGTATTTCCTGGGCTAGATGCAGTTAAAAATTTGTAATTAGATACTCTCGTTGGATGCTGAGAAAGCATTCCATAGAGTCTCCTGGCACGCCATATATGATTCTCTTAAAAAGCTTGGGGTAGGGGTCTAGGGGACCCTTTTATAGCCAAAATCACGGCCCTGTATCGCAATACGTCACCTAGGCTGAAGATAAATGGAACTGTAGCACCCTGAGGGCTCGGTTGCTACAGAGGTATTGCACCTCACCCAGAGGTGTGATATCTCACTCTCAGGTAAGGATGTAGTGTGGATCAGGACCCGACACCTGCATGCATTACACCACATTGCCGTGGGGCAGGGCGACCAATATGCCCCTGAGATGGGCACGACAGTCCCTGTCCCTGGCTGGAGTGGGGGGAGGGAACACTGAGGAAGGGGAACCCTGTAGTGCAGGAGCAGGGAGGAAGCAGTTCCTGGGTGCATTGAGAAGGGAGTATAAAAGGTGGGCACCATCTTAGTTCAGTGCAGAGAAGTCTGAGCAGAAGTGGCAGGGAGCAGGGGCTCTGCATGAGCTCTGCTCCGGAGGCGGGCCTAGTAACAGAGGCCCAGGCCTGGAAGAGGGAGAAGGAAGGAAGAGGAGCGGAGAAGGCTCCAGGAACGAGGAACGAAGGGATCCCAGGGGTGCGGACGGGCGAGTCGCCACCGCACGCCCGAATCCACCTGCGTGGAGGGGTCAGGCCAAAGGGGGAGACCGGTCCCCGAAACTAGTGGAGGCAGGAAACGACCCTCAGCTAGAAACCGGAGGCTGTGACATTTTATGTGGCGCAGCCCCTCGCTACACCCGCTAGGAAGGCACCACATAGGGTCAGGGAAACTGGCGCCAAGTTTACCAAGAGGAGGCCCGAGGCAGCCGGACAGAAGGGTTGGTAAGAAAGGCCAGACAAAGGACACACAAAGGGGGTCCTGTGAAGCGCTCCAAAGTTATCTGGGAGGTGTCTGAGCCCCTCACCTGGTGAGCACAGTACGACGTGGGCAGCCGTTACCTGCAGACGTGGTCTGGATAATAAGAACTGTGAGTAAAGGCCCTGGACTGCATCACTGACTCCGTGTCGTTACTGCTGCTGCCCTGCACCATCACCCCATCCTCCGCATACACTGCCCTGAGGCTATACTCCTCCCGTGGGGAGTTATGCTACGCTCTGCTGCACCCACAACACCAGCCTCAGCGGTCTGCCCTGGAGCGGCGGTTCACTCTGACCGCAATCCACGGGTGGCGTAGTCGGACATTTAAACATCAAAACCACATAAATAGTTCCGCCACTGGTTTGACCGCCCTGAGCCACGGAACCGGGTCGCCGCCACGGAGACTACAACCACCAGCATCCACCAAAAAGGGTCCGGCTCCGGGTGTCCCAAGGCCCAGGGGGCGCATCAGAACATTTTCATCACCTTTCACAATCACCAATGGAACAAGGCAGGGATGTTCTCTGTCCCCTCTCTTATACATCCTAGTGACGGAGCACCTGCTCTCATCAATTCGCCATAACCCCAATATTAGGTGGATTGAGGTGGGAGGCACCGAGTACAAGTGCTCTCTATTTGCTGATGATGTCCTAGTATATATCACTCAATCACATATATCCATCCATGCTGTTATGGCTGAAATAGATCACTTTGTTACATGTCAAATTTTAAAATCAATGCAGCGAAGTCTGAGGCCCTCGATGTCTCCCTCCCCAAATCCATATAGGATTCCATCCAGTCCAACTTTCCCTTTGCCTGGCCCTCACAGGGTATCAAATACTTAGGAATTCCTATTCATAGAGACCTCTCCCATCTATGTTATCTTAATTTTGGGCCCTTTATTGAACAACTCCATACAGACCATGGTTGACAAGTTAGAACTGTAAGATTCACTACGTGAACCACTGGTGTTTTGTGGAAAAGCACATGTGCACTGTGTTCCAAATTATTATGCAAAAAGTGTTTAGGAGTGATAAGGGAAGAATTTGTTTGTTTGTCAGTTAAACTCATTGATGGTGATGTGTGTCAGGGCTCTTTATATCACTGTAAGCAATTGCAGACACCTGTGCTAATTAGTTTGGTAGGTGTGTCCAATGAAAGGCAAGACTACTTAAGAAGGCTGTCTCACATTATTAAGCAGCCTACATTTTCTGCCAAAATGGGAAAGAAAAAGGATGTGTCGGCTGCTGAGAAGCAACAAATTGTGGAGTGTTTAGGTCAAGGCATGACTACAATCAACATTGTGCGATGATCAGGATGAAGTGTCTTGGCAATCAAGAAGTATGTAGCTGATTCACAGTACACACGTGTGCGTGCTGATAAGGGCAAATTGAGGACTCTTTCCTACAGGCAATTACGTCAGGTTGAAAGAGCAGCGGCAAAAAAGCCTTGTCATAGCAGCAGACAAGTTTTTGAAGCTGCTGGTGCCTCCAACGTCCCCCGAACAACAAGATGCAGGGTCCTTCAGAGGTTTGCAGCTGTGCATACGCCATCCTGTCAACCTCCTCTATCCACTTCACACAAGCAGAAACGGCTCCAGTGGGCCAAACATTACATGAAGACTGATTTCAAAACTGTTTTGTTCACGGATGAGTGCCGTGCAGCGCTCGATGGTCCAGATGGATGGAGTGGAGGATGGCTGGTTGATGGACACCCCACGCAAACACGGCTACAGCGCCAACAAGGAGGAGGTGGAGTAATGTTTTGGGCTGGAATCATGGGGAGAGAGATTGTCGGCCCCTTTAGGATCCCTGAAGGCGCTAAAGATGAACTCCATAATGTATGTGGATTTTCTCAAACAGCACTTCCTGCCATGGTTCAAGAAGAAGAACCGTGTATTTCACAGCAAGATCATTTTTTTGCATGACAATGCACCATCTCATGCTGCACATAAAACATCTGCATCTCTGGCTGATATGGGCATAAAAGGGGACAAACTTATGGTGTGACCCCCATGCTCCCCTGACCTCTACCCCATTCAGAACCTTTGGAGCATCATTAAAAGGAGTGTCTATGATGGCGGGAGGCAGTTCACATCTAAGCAACAGCTCTGGGAGGGTATTCTGTCCTCATGCAAAACAATTGAAGCAGAAACCATCCAAAACCTGACAAATTCAATGGACGAGAGAGTTCAGAAGCTCCTTTCGAACAAGGGGTCCTATGTGAAAATGTAACATCACCTAGAATAAAGTTTTGAGTTGAAAACTGTTTGATTTCAGTTTCTAACAACCTGCTAATGCTTATAATTTCAAAAATGACCATTTTTTTGGTCTTTATTAAAATGAAAAGGTTGATCGAAAAGTTTGGGGGATCTAAGAGTGTGGCAACCCAGTAGTCATGATTACTTCGAATTCTGACAATATGAGGGTCATGCTGCAGGTAGTGCAGCAAGAAGGCACTTATGTGTCTTGCGCATCTCGGAGCCCCAAAATTATTTTCCGGGCTAGATGCAGCTAAAAATTATTATTAATTTTAAATCTGGTGAAGCTTTAGTATAGATGGCCTAATAGGATCAGTGCTGCACACTGCTACAAAGCCCAAATTATTTTCCAGTCAAGATACAGATAAACATGATTAGTAATTTTAAATCTGGTGGAGCTTATTATAGATGGCCTAATAGAATCAGTGCTGCACACTGCTACAAAGCCCAAATTATTTTCCAGCCAAGATACAGATAAACATGATTAGTAATTTGAAAGCTTAAAACGGTTGGTAGGGTGATTTTAACCAATCATCAAGCTTTTACTCTCCCCAGGATGACACAGGGGTAGAAAAGTCGTTTCGGATCCATGATTTGTTCATCTTTATGAACGTGAGTCTGTCTACATTATCAGTGGAGAGCCGCGTGCGCTTATCTGTCAGCACACCACCAGCAGCGCTGAACACACGTTCAGACAGAACGCTGGCTGTGGGGCATGACAAGATCTCCAAGGCGTAAGTGGCTAGCTCCGGCCATTTATCCAGATTGGAAGCCAAAAAGAGCAAGGGTCCAGTGACACAGTCATGGCTTCAATGTTTACTTGGAGATACTCCTGTACCATCGTCTCTAGGCGTTGACTATGTGTCAGACTTCTTGTCTCCTGTGGCCTTGCAAAGGATGGGCTAAAAAAGTGGTGAAATGATTCCGCAAAATTGATGTTACCAGCAGATACTGTGGTTCTGTTACGGTTTGAGTGCTGAACACTTGACGGTCCCACGGTTGGCAAGTTGGAACTGTAAGATTCACTACGTGCACCACTGGTATTTTGTGGAAAAGCACATGTAAGATTCTGCAACAGTCTCTGCTGATACTCCTGCATGCGTGCATCCCTTTCTATGGCAGGAATAATTTCTGCAAATTTACTTTTGTACCGGGGATCTAACAGTGTGGCAACCCAGTAGTCAGGATTATTTCTAATTCTCACAATTCGAGGGTCATGTTGCAGGTAGTGCAGCAAGAAGGCACTCATGTGTGTTGCGCATCCAGGAGCACCAAGTCCCTGTTGTGTTGGTGGCGAGGTAACAATCATGCTTCCTTCCTCTGTCCTCTCCCCCCAACCTCGCACAACAGAAATGTGATCAAGGTCTCCCTCATCTGATGAGTCTTCCATCAGTTCGTCCTCCACTTCTTCCTGGGCTCCTGCACCTTCCTCACTAGTTTGGCTGCTACCATGCGCCCTGGTAAAACCATCTCCCCCACTCTCACATGCCTGCCGCCTTGGTGCTGCCGACCGTCTGGACCTTGCAGATGTTAGCCCTTCCGCATACAACTCCTCCTCCTCTACTTCCTCCACCTCCTCTTGTGCCACCACCTGACTCCGAATTCTGTTTAACATGTGCTCCAGCATGTAAATCACCGGAATAGTCATGCTGATAATGGCATCGTCAGCACTAAACATCTTCGTCGCCATTTCAAAACTGTGCAGAAGGGTGCATAGGTCCCTGATCTGAGACCACTCCTCCAGCGTGATTTGCCCCACCTCTGGATCTCGTTGGCCCAGGCTATACGTCAGAACGTATTGCACCAGGGCTTGTCGGTGCTGCCACAGTCGCTGCAACATGTGCAGAGTTGAATTCCACCGGGTAGGCACATCGCATTTTAGCCGGTGAAGTGGCAGGCCCAACGACTTCTGTAGAGATGTAAGTCGCTGAGCTGCGGGATGCGAACGGCGGAAGTGAGCACACAGCGACCGTGCCCTCTGCAGAAGGCCATCTAGTCTGGGATAGTGGGCTAAAAATTGCTGGACAACCAGGTTCAACACGTGAGCCATACAAGGCACGTGTGTGACATTGCCCCGGCGAAGGGCCGCACCCAGGTTTGCAGCATTGTCGCACACGGCCTTCCCTGGTTTCAGGTCCAGTGGAGACAACCATTCATGAAATTGGTTCTCCAGAGCTGACCACAACTCCTCAGCTGTGTGACTCACATTTCCCAGACATTTCAATGTAAAAACCGCCTGATGACGTTGAGCCCTACTGCCAGCATAGTAAGGAGGTGTGCAGGATCCCTTCTGCGCAGTTAGAAAGCTTGTGGCATGACCAGACAGGCTTTGGGTGCAGGTGGAAGACCGAGAGGAGGTTGAGGAGGCAGAAGCAGTGGAGGAACTTTGACATAAAGAGGATTGACGCACAACTCGTGGGGACGGCAAGACTTGGACAGCAGCCCCTTGTCCTGCTGTCACCATAGTTACCCAGTGCCCAGTCAGCGACATGTAACGCCCCTGTCCATGCCTACTCGTCCAAGTGTCTGTGGTGAAATGCACCCTGTCACACACAGAGTTTCTCAAAGAAGCGGTGATGTTGTGTGTGACATGCTGGTGGAGCGCAGGCACACCTTTCTTTGAGAAGTAGTGCCGACTGGGCATCTGGTACTGGGGCACTGCGACGGACATAAGGTCTCGAAAATCCTCTGTGTCCACCAGGCGGAAAGGCAGCATTTCTGTAGCCAAGAGCTTGCAGATGGTGAAATTCAACCTCTTAGCTTTCTCATGGCTAGGAGGAAATGGTCTTTTACTTGTCCACATCTGAGGGACCGAGGGCTGGCTATTGTGCTTAGACGGGGTTGATAAGGGTGTCCCCGGCAAACTGCCGGTCTGTGAGGAAGATGCAGGCGGACATGTTAGGTTGCCTTGATCCAAAGGTGGTGCTATCGATGTCGGACAGCGCTCAACACCAGCTGGTGTTACCACCTCCAAAGAAAATGATGACCTGCCAATCACGCTGGCTGTTGCGGGTAAAGAGGTGGCAGGTCTGCGCCCCAAAACAGGTGTGACTGCTGTCCCCCCAGTCACAGAGGATGAAGAGGCCGCGGATGCACAAGATATGGCAGACGGTGGTTGGCCCGGCCGGCTAGGCCGCATTGTAGCACACTGAGCTTCCCACTGCAACTTATGCTTCATGTCCATGTGCCGGTTCATGCATGAAGTACTCAAACTATGTATTTTTTAGCCTCTACTTAGCTTTTGCTGACAAATGTTACAGATAACACGAGTTGGGTCATCTTTATCGATCTGAAAAAATGCCCAGGCTATGCAAGGCTTAGCACCCATGCGACCTGAAGAGCCACCACGACTTGTGGTGAGAGGCAGAGTTGTGTTTGAGGATGCAGTTGTTGACGTGCTTCCAGTACTACGTCTCTGTCCAGGAAGGCGCAACCTGACCTCGTCGTCACTAGCATCTTCCTCCACCTTCTCTGCTGACCTCATCTCTTGGCTGACTGTGGGTTGACAGTAAGTGGGATCTCCAACCTCATCATCATCACCCTGTGCGTTATCACACCCGTCGTCCTCAGAGCCAACCTGTTCCTGCCCTGACAAAAAACTAAAGTTGTCGCTCCAATCAGGTATTTGAGTCTTATCATCGTCTTCCTCATTGTCTTCACCAACAGGAGTTACAGTTTGGGAATGAGGGTCTACATTATGGTCAGAACCTTCTGCGTCTGGTCCTGGATCCGACTCATAAAGATTCTGGGCATCAGTGCAGATCATTTCCTCGTCTGGATTCACAGAAGCGCTGGAGTCGACCTCTGATTCCCAGGCTATAGTATGAGTAAACAGCTCTGCAGACTCAACCATCTGTTCTACCTCATACTCAGACGGGCAGCTGGAGATTTGGGAGCTGTGAGGAAGCAAGTGCGATTGGGGTGACACCTTTGAGGACTGGAGTATTTGTGATGTTGAAGTTGATGTGGAGGAGAGCCCACTTAAAGGAGCACTTGATATCCGTTGAAGCACCTGCTGTTTTTGTGCCTCATCTGGAATTTGTAGCGATTGGCGTGGCCGTAAGAAAGGGATCTTATCACATTGTCCGCTAAAAGAAGTAGACATTTTAGTTTGGCTGGAAGATGGTCTTTCTTCTGCAGATGTTACTGTTGCTTTAACACCTACCCCACGGACACAACCTTTTTCCCGTTCCCAACACGCCTATTCCCCATTCCACCAGCAGCAGGCCTTTTTCCACTCATTTTGGTGGTTAACTAATTCACAACTCTGGAGTTGTTTGCACAAAAAAACAATGGATGGTAACCGAGCAGAGCTGAGTGGCCAAACTGTGGTATTAGGCCAAAACTATTGGCTGGGTTAGATGCAGAAAAAAATTATATTCAATTTGCAACCTGATGGAGGTCAGTATAGATGGACTAATAGAACAAGTCCCACACACAGCTAGAAGCCCAAATATTTTTTCAGAGGTAGATGCAGAAAAAATTTTTATTCAGTTTGCAACCTGATGGAGGTCTGAATAGATGGATTAATAGAACAAGTCCCACACACAGCTACAAGCCCAATATTTTTTCAGAGGTAGATGCAGAAAAAAAATATATTCAGTTTGCAACCTAATGGAGGTCAGTATAGATGGACTAATAGAGAAAGTCCCACACACTGCTAGAAGGCCAAATATTTTTTCAGAGCTAGATGCAGACAAAAAATTATTTTGAATTTGCAACCTGATGGAGGTCAGTATAGGTGGACTAATAGAACAAGTCTCACACACTGCTAGAAGGCCAAATATTTTTTCAGAGCTAGATGCAGAAAAAAATTATATTCAGTTTGCAACCTGATGGAGGTCTGTATAGATGGATTAATAGAACAAGTCCCACACACAACTAGAAGCCCAAATATTTTTTCAGAGGTAGATGCAGATAAAAATTATTTTTAATTTGCAACCTGATGGAGGTCAGTATAGATGGACTAATAGAGAAAGTCCCACACACTGCTAGAAGGCCAAATATTTTTTCAGAGTTAGATGCAGATAAAAATTATTTTTAATTTGCAACCTGATGGAGGTCAGTATAGATGGACTAATAGAGAAAGTCCCACACACTGCTAGAAGGCCAAATATTTTTTCAGAGCTAGATGCAGATAAAAATTATATTCAATTTGCAACCTGATGGAGGTCAGTATAGATGGACTAATAGAACAAGTCCCACACACAGCTAGAAGCCCAAATATTTTTTCAGAGGTACTGTAGATGCAGATAAAAATTATTTTTAATTTGCAACCTGATGGAGGTCAGTATAGATGGACTAATACAACAAGTCCCACACACAGCTAGAAGCCCAATATTTTTTCAGAGGTAGATGCAGAAAAAAATATATTCAGTTTGCAACCTGATGGAGGTCAGTATAGATGGAGTAATAGAACAAGTCCTACACACAGCTAGAAGCCCAAATATTTTTTCAGAGGTAGATGCAGATAAAAATTATTTTTAATTTGCAACCTGATGGAGGTCAGTATAGATGGACTAATAGAGAAAGTCCCACACACTGCTAGAAGGCCAAATATTTTTTCAGAGCTAGATGCAGATAAAAATTATATTCAATTTGCAACCTGATGGAGGTCAGTATAGATGGACTAATAGAGAAAGTTCCACACACTGCTAGAAGGCCAAATATTTTTTCAGAGCTAGATGCAGATAAAAATTATATTCAATTTGCAACCTGATGGAGGTCAGTATAGATGGACTAATAGAACAAGTCCCACACACAGCTAGAAGCCCAAATATTTTTTCAGAGGTACTGTAGATGCAGATAAAAATTATTTTTAATTTGCAACCTGATGGAGGTCAGTATAGATGGACTAATAGAGAAAGTCCCACACACTGCTAGAAGGCCAAATATTTTTTCAGAGCTAGATGCAGAAAAAAATTATATTCAGTTTGCAACCTGATGGAGGTCAGTATAGATGGACTAATAGAGAAAGTCCCACACACTGCTAGAAGGCCACATATTTTTTCAGAGGTAGATGCAGAAAAAAATATATTCAGTTTGCAACCTGATGGAGGTCTGTATAGATGGATTAATAGAACAAGTCCCACACACAGCTAGAAGCCCAATATTTTTTCAGAGGTAGATGCAGAAAAAAATATATTCAGTTTGCAACCTGATGGAGGTCAGTATAGATGGAGTAATAGAACAAGTCCTACACACAGCTAGAAGCCCAAATATTTTTTCAGAGGTAGATGCAGATAAAAATTATTTTTAATTTGCAACCTGATGGAGGTCAGTATAGATGGACTAATAGAGAAAGTCCCACACACTGCTAGAAGGCCAAATATTTTTTCAGAGCTAGATGCAGATAAAAATTATATTCAATTTGCAACCTGATGGAGGTCAGTATAGATGGACTAATAGAGAAAGTTCCACACACTGCTAGAAGGCCAAATATTTTTTCAGAGCTAGATGCAGATAAAAATTATATTCAATTTGCAACCTGATGGAGGTCAGTATAGATGGACTAATAGAACAAGTCCCACACACAGCTAGAAGCCCAAATATTTTTTCAGAGGTACTGTAGATGCAGATAAAAATTATTTTTAATTTGCAACCTGATGGAGGTCAGTATAGATGGACTAATAGAGAAAGTCCCACACACTGCTAGAAGGCCAAATATTTTTTCAGAGCTAGATGCAGAAAAAAATTATATTCAGTTTGCAACCTGATGGAGGTCAGTATAGATGGACTAATAGAGAAAGTCCCACACACTGCTAGAAGGCCACATATTTTTTCAGAGGTAGATGCAGAAAAAAATATATTCAGTTTGCAACCTGATGGAGGTCTGTATAGATGGATTAATAGAACAAGTCCCACACACAGCTAGAAGCCCAATATTTTTTCAGATGTAGATGCAGAAAAAAATATATTCAGTTTGCAACCTGATGGAGGTCAGTATAGATGGACTAATACAACAAGTCCCACACACAGCTAGAAGCCCAATATTTTTTCAGAGGTAGATGCAGAAAAAAATATATTCAGTTTGCAACCTGATGGAGGTCAGTATAGATGGATTAATAGAACAAGTCCCACACACAGCTAGAAGCCCAATATTTTTTCAGAGGTAGATGCAGAAAAAAATATATTCAGTTTGCAACCTGATGGAGGTCAGTATAGATGGACTAATACAACAAGTCCCACACACAGCTAGAAGCCCAATATTTTTTCAGAGGTAGATGCAGAAAAAAATATATTCAGTTTGCAACCTGATGGAGGTCTGTATAGATGGATTAATAGAACAAGTCCCACACACAGCTAGAAGCCCAATATTTTTTCAGAGGTAGATGCAGAAAAAAATATATTCAGTTTGCAACCTGATGGAGGTCAGTATAGATGGACTAATACAACAAGTCCCACACACAGCTAGAAGCCCAATATTTTTTCAGAGCTAGATGCAGAAAAAAATATATTCAGTTTGCAACCTGATGGAGGTCTGTATAGATGGATTAATAGAACAAGTCCCACACACAGCTAGAAGCCCAATATTTTTTCAGAGCTAGATGCAGAAAAAAATATATTCAATTTGCAACCTGATGGAGGTCAGTATAGATGGACTAATAGAATGATGCTATGCCCAAAAGATTTTACTTCACTAGGTGCAGTAAAAAAATTGGTATTCTATACACAGGTGGTATATCTTGCAACACAGATAGGCTACTCCACTGACTAACACACTCTGCAATAGGCCAAAAAGGATTAGCTTTGCTAGATTCAGCCAAATGCTGTGAAAAAAACTTGCACAGCACTGGCACAGACCTGCCTGGCAAAAACTGATAGGAACTGATGTAACCTAGTCCTGAAAAGGACTCCAATTACAATTAGTCTTTACTCCCACAATCTATCTATTTAAGAGCACAGACCTGCCTGATAAAAGTCGTAGGAAATGCTGTAACCTAGTCCTTAAAAGGACTGCAATCACAACTATTCCCTACTCCCAAGCTATCTGTAGATTTGTGCGAAAATTGGCTTGAAATTAACAAGGTATAGCGCACACAGCAACAGCGGTGCCGTCTAACACGCAGCTGCAGCAGTGAGAAAATGGTGGCGACGGGGAAAATGGCTTGGTCTTATAGGGCAAGGACATGTGACATACACTGCCAATGACACATGCCCTTGCTTGTGTGAAAAAAAGCACTTCGCTCCGTGTGTGCGCTGCTGATAGGCTGACAGATTGCACCTCCCCACTGTAAATGCGGGAAAGAGAAAAAAAAAATGGTGATCTTCATTGTTCCTGCAGAGATCCATCCCCTGCCCCTCCCCCCACCCCGCTGTACACTCAAACTGTGTATTAACATTAATTTTCATCATTACTGAGAAAAAATCCAGTTATGATTTTGGTGCACGAACAGTTATCGAACATAACCTCGAACAGCCGAATTTTTCTCAAATTGTTCGTGTTCGCCGAACGGCTCGAACACCGCCCAAAACAGCTCGAATTTGAGATTGGCGAACAGTTCGAGTAGAACAACGCTCATCTCTACTCGGGAGCTCGACCCAAGCAACGAGCCCAATGTAAGTCTATGGGAAACTCGTGCATTTTTCAGGCGGTTCCCCCCGGCGGTCTGCAGAGGGCCTAAAAATTACCCAAATCGATGGGAACAGTGCTCAAATGACATGGGAACACCATGGGGAAGACCCCTGGAAGCATTTCTTACTCCCAGGTCACTTCTGTCAACAATGTTGTCAGAGATATTACGCCACTTTTACGGACTCACAATAAAACATACAAAAACGAAACCAAAATGGATTTTCCTGGGAAATATGTTAAGGAACATCCGTTCCAGGGTAATGACTTGTATATAAAGCAAAATAAATAACCAAAAACAAAAATGCTCCTCCATACCTTGGGCTATTTTCACACGTAGCGTTTTTTGATGCGTTTTTGCACTTTTGCATTGTTTTTAACCATGACAAATGCATTCATCAGGAAATGTCATTTTCATTTATGATGGAGGGACTCTGAAAGTCACAAAGCCTATTTTTATAGGGCCATCAGGCGGCCTTTACTATTCTTAAAGGGCCAGCAGTCGGCCCTCACTATTCTTAGAGAGCCATTAGCCAGCTATGTTTTATTGTTCCCATTACTAAAGAGTGGGTCTCCTATACTGTTATTGCATATGCAGTGAGTGGCAGGGCTGCCCAAAATTTGGATGCATTCCAATACCACTTTGAAAATTTGGACACACCCCAATACCCCTTTGAAGAGACTTAGAGGAGGGCCTCCTGAAAACAATGTTCCCATTATTAGGAAGTAGGTCTCCCATTGTGTTTGCCTATGCAGTGAATGCAAGGGTTGCCAAAAATTTTGAGGCACTCCAATGCCCCTAGGAAGAGACGTAGAGGAGGGCCTCCTGAAAAAAAAAATGTTCCCATTATTAGGAAGTGGGTCTCCCATTGTGTTTGCCTATGCAGTAAATGCAAGGGTTGCCAAAAATTTGGAGGCACTCCAATGCCCCTTGGAAGAGACGTGGAGGAAGGCCTCATAAAAAAATGTTACCATTAGAAAAGAGTGGGCTGACAAACATTTACCCCTGGGGGGTATACATGAACATACTGTATAATAATTTTTTTTACGGGCATCATAAACACCCTTTAAAAAAATTATGTGGGTGTTGCATCACGGACCACGGTCACCCTGGTGATATGGTGGTGGAGGATGAGGAGAAAGAGGAGGACAAGAGCAAATAGCCAAAATCAGGAAGCTTATACCCATGTGTGGGTGTGAAAAGGTGAATGGGAATACACCTCCCAAAAAAAGACACTGGATTTGAGTTTATGTTACGCTGCTATCATTTGGTGTTGTTGAGAAATCTGGCCCAATCCAGCCCTTGTTCATTTTTATAAGAGTCAGACTGTCAGCATTTTCAGTTGACAGGCGGATGCGCTTATCAGTTATAATTCCACCAGCGGCACTAAAACCCCGCTCTGATAAAACGCTGGCGGCAGGGCAGGCCAGAACCTCCAAGGCATAGAGAGCCAGTTCATTCCACGTATCCAGCTTGGATACCCAATAAATATAAGGCACAGCGGAATCACGGAGGACATTGGTACGGTCAGCAAGGTACTCCCTCAGCATCTTCCAAAACTTTGCACTCCTTGTGAGAGTACCCCGCGCCTCAGGGCTTGTGCGATGGGAGGGGCTGAGAAAATTCTCCCAGAACTTTGACAGTGTTCCCCTGCCTCTGCTGGATTGAAGTTGTGTCTCTCTCGCCTGTACTCCTTGGTTGTCCAACGAACTGTGACCTCTGCCGCCAACGTTTTCAGATGGGAATTTTTTTAATAGTTGCGCAACAAGGGACTTCTGGTACTGCCCCATTTTTGTAGACCTGTCCGCCTCAGGAATAAGAGATATTAAGTTCTCCTTGTAGCGTGTGTCTAGAAGTGTCACCAACCAGTAATGACTGTCACCCAAAATTTTGAGAATGCGAGGGTCATGGGAAAGACAGCGTAACATAAACTCAGCCATGCGTCCCAGACTGCTAACAGGCAAGACTTCCGTGCTCTCACCAAGAGGATGACTGACCATGCTCTCCTCCTCCTCCTCTCTGTCCTCAGGTCATCCACGCTAAACAGACTTGGGCAGGTAGTTGGGCAGGTAGTACCGTCTATAGCGCATGAAACTAGCTCCTGTTCTTCCTCCTCCTCTTCCTCATTGTCACCCAATCCACGTTGTAATGAGATGAGGCTGGTTGTGTGTAATCACCCTGTATGGTTCCTTGCTCCATCTCATTGTGCTCCGCCTGCAATGCATCTAATTTGATTGTGAGCAGAGAGCTCCGGGTAGGATTTGAGAAACCGCTGAACCACGAGGTTAAGCACATGGGCCAGGCATGGTACGTGTGTGAGATCGCCTCGCCTCTGAGCCGCCACCAGGTTCCGGCCATTGCCACACTCGACCATGCCTGGCTGTAGGTTCAGCGGTGTGAGCCACAGATCTGCCTGCTCTTTCAGAGCTGTCCACAACTGTTCAGCATTGTGCGGTTTGTCACCTAAGCATATTACCCTCAGCACAGCCTGTTGCTGCTTCCCCGAGGCAGTGCTGCAGTGCTTCCAGCTTGTGACTGATGTGGTCATTTCGGAGATGGAGGCTGAAGAGGAGGAGGAGGCTGAGGAGGTTGAGGTGTAGACTGTGGGGGCAACCCTGATTGACCTAGGGCTCGCAATCCTTGGCTTGGGAGGACATGTTCCGTCCCAAGGTCCAACTGGGTCCCGGCTATCACTATGTTAACCCAGTGTGCTGTCAGCGAGATGTACCATCCAAGCCCACAAACACTTGTCCACGTGTCCGTGGTTAGGTGGACTTTCCCGGTATCTGCGTTGTTGAGGGCACGGCAAATGTTTTGGGACACGTGCTTGCGTAATGCGGAGACGGCACATCGGGAGAAACAGTGGCGGCTAGGGACCGAGTACCGAGGTATGGCCGCCACCATCACCTTGCGGAATGCTTCCGTATCCACGAGCCTAAAAGGCAACATTTCGAGCGCAAGCAGTCGTGAAATGTGGGAATTTAGTAGTGTGGCCTGTGGGGCGTTGGCTGCGTATTTGCGATTGCATTCCAAGGACTGGGGTATGGACAACTGAACGCTGTGCTGGGACAAGGACGTGGACGTGCTTCCTGATGCTGCTACTTGAGAGTGTGCAATGACAGGTGCAGGGCAGGAGGCATCTTGGCATGCAGCATGGACAGGGGATCGGCTTGCATGCACAACAGCGGAAGAAGCAATGGTGCCACCAGCAGACACTGTTCCGGGACCCGGGGGTTCGGCCCACAAAGTCGGGTGCTTTGCTGCCATGTGCCTGATCATGCTAGTTGTGGTCAGGCTGCTAGTTTTCCCACCCCTGCTGATGCTGGCCTGGCAGGTGGTGCAAATGGCCTTTTTTGGGTTATCGGCAGAGTCTTTAAAAAACAACCAGACTCGGGAAGACCTAACAGTTGTACTGGCAACTTCCTTCGTGTTGGTGTTACGGGGAACGTTTGCTTGCCTTCTGTCTGTGGCCATCACACTGCTTCTTACTGCCTCTTGGGTTGCTCTGCCTCCCTCCTCCTCCTGTGTGCTGCTGTCCTCCTGCCAGGTTGGGTCAGTTACTATATCATCCACCACCTCGTCTTCCACTTTCGCACCCTGGTCCTCCTCCTGACTTTCTTGCAATTGTGTCTCATCATCGTCCACCTCTTGTGCCACTTTCCCACCGTCGCCTTCATGTGACCCTGGCTGCTCAAATATTTGGGCATCGCTACATGCGATCTCCTCTTGCCCCGCTTCAAGTGGACCGGGCGACAGGCCCAAATCTATAAATGGAAAAGTGAAGAGCTTTTCAGAGTGTCCAAGTGTGGGATCAGTTGTCTCCGGGCACTCGGCATGGTGGGAGGAAGGAGGATCAGGGTGAGGAATATGCAGTCCAGACTCACGGCTACTGAGACTTGGGTGGCGGTGGAAGACAGGGTGGCGGTGGTGGTGGTGGCAAAGTGACTGGAAGCATTATCCGCTATCCAACCAACAACCTTTTGACATTGCTCTGGGTTCAATAGTGGTGTGCTGCGGTCCCCTAGTAATTGGGACAGGAAGGTCGGGCAAAAAGATGTGGGTGTTTGTTGTGGCACAATTTCAGCTTGCCCATGGCCTCTGCCTTGGCCTCTGCATGCACCATAACCATCACATCCAGTTCCCTGTCCCTTGCCACACGCCTTGCCCATTTTAAATGGAGGACAATATCTTCCACGCCCACTACAAATGGCTGAATTTGGAGCGAAGTTATATGTAATCCGTGCGATGGAGAAACCACAGTTTTTTATACCTGGCCTGTAGGTAACTATTTTGAACAGCAAACCGGTGTCAAAAACTTTGCTGACACACTGAAAAAAAATTAGAATGGAGGCCAGAAATGGCAGAATTTTTAGAAAACGTATATGTGATCCGTGTGACGGATAAACCACAGTTTTAAATACCTGGCCTGTAGGTAACTATTTTGAACAGCAAATTGGTGCCAAAAACTTTGCTGACACACTGAAATTTTTTTTAATGGAAGCCAAAAATGGCAGTATTTTCAGCGCAATTATATGTGATCCGTGTGACGGAGAAACCACAGTTTTAAATACCTGGCCTGTAGGTAACTATTTTGAACAGCAAACCGGTGTCAAAAACTTTCCTGACACACTGAAAAAAAAATTGAATGGAGGCCAAAAATGGCAGTATTTTCAGCGCAATTATATGTGATCCATGTGACGGACAAACCACAGTTTTAAATAGCTGGATTTTTAGCACTGTAATATGGAAAGGACCTAGCTGTATTCTGCAGTGCCAGCAAGCAAATGGCGCAGAAAAACGTTGTTCTCTGGATTGCTTTTTAAGCAAATAATGAGGATTATGATCCAAAAAAAATTATTCCTGGCCCCTGAGACCTGGGCCTTTGTCTATAAATATCTAACAGCAGCAGTAGGCAGAACTGGAATGGAGCCTCTTGTGCTATATGCACAGCAGTCTGCTATATACTCAGCCTGCCTATACACCCAGCCTGCCTGATATCTCTGCAGATGGATTAGTCCTCAGAAGGACTGTTTGTTAAGATGGATATGTGTAATGTACTTGTTTTCTCCCTACACTACTTAATACACAACCAAATCTCTCCCTAGCTCAGCAGCACCTCTCCCTACACAGCCATTGCGGAGTAGACTGACGAGCACAGCGGCGCCAGGTCTGATATACACCTGATGATGCAGTGCGGCCAGCCAATCACTGTAATGCGACAACCAACATGGCTGTGGCATTACAGTGAGTGACAGGCAATCCCTGCATGTTCATTGGCTCGAGTATGCTCGCTCAACATTATTGAAGAACTGAAATAAATTAACTTTTTGATGATATTCTAATTTTGTGAGATTCACCTGTAGGTGGGTTTGAACCAGTGGGAATGGTGTGCTGGATGATTTCCACTTTCTGAAAGTCCATGGAATTCTTACTGAAGTCTTGATGGTGTTGTTTCAAGACTTTCAGAACTCCACTCCTCCACTCTTCTGGTGTGTTCTGATCTCCCACATGGATCTCTTTTCACCATGGGTTTTCAGGGGTTTTCACAGGTCTAACCTCTGTCTGGGCACCTTGTTGGCAGTTCAACGCCTCTTGACTCAGGATATCCTGGAAGGACACTCTTGACAGCTTGGCAACAGCGCGGTACTTTCCCAAACATATCTGTTCTTCAGTGAGATTCAGAAAACGAATAGGGACTCTCCCTTCGGTTACCGTAGCTAGACTCGTGCGACTAGAATAGACACTTCACCATTCAGAGGGATCGGTTCCACCAGGACATCATAGCTTTGATCTCGCAATCCTTTTCATGCTTTGCACCAGATGAGCGTCTCAGTACCTGCGGGTAAAACGATAGGATGTCTACTCACCACCTGGGCCATACCGATTGTCCCATCTGGACCAGCAAACTATTGGTGTCAGTAGGCAGATAGTCCTCTGGATCACTTCTCTTTCTTTGGGTGGAGCGAGAGTCAATTCATGATTAAGGGCATCTAGCATCTTTTGCCGGAAGTTTTGCAAAACATTCATACCCAGGACAACAGGGGGAAATCCATCATCCTGGACGTCAACGATAATTAAGCCCTGTATTGGGAGATCTGCTTGGCCAATGTTTACTATAGGTTCTCAATAACTTTGCTGTGGAATAGCTTGTCCATTACTGGCGATAAAATTTATCGAGGCTTCAGGAAGGTGCAGTAACTTGTCAGGATTCCAGTAGCGTTCATAGAAGGAGGCTTGGATGGTGGTGACTTGAGAGCCTGTGTCAAGTAAAGCTGAGAAAGGAAATGGTGATCTTTATCACACAGCTGACTGTGGTCTTCCATATACAGGAGCTAGGACTGCCTTTCTTACCTTCAGCTTTCCTAGACCACACACTGGTGCACACAAAATGTCTCCTTCTCTAACAGTGCTAAGCCCAGGACCTAGTCATGTGGTCTCACCATGTGACCTTATGACATATATGGGAAGCAGGGCTGCTTCATTAACTCTTTACAACCTCCTGATAGCAGAACATAATAAGTACATCACTTTATGCATATATAAACCACTTCTCTGTACATTATCTGCAAATGGAAATGTGAACACTGTGCAAACATAATAAGGTACCTGATAGCTCTGCTACATCTTAAAGGCACATACACAACATCTTTGGGTCATTACATAAGTTCAACAGTTAAGTTCTTGTTGTGATTAAAACTCCAACTCTGCTTGTTTTGAATTGTTAATTGTTTGACTTTTTTTTTATACATGACCTGTTTAAAAATGACAAGTGCTTTGGAATACACTGGTTCTGTATAAATAATTCTTATATTATTATTATTACTATTGTAAAAAAAATGGCCTATGACCTCTGTTGCTATGGTCAACGACTAAACAGTTTTTCTGTATTCCACTTGATGCTCTTGCATATCATATCTCAAGAATGAAGTGAACACACCTTAAGATACAACATAAAATAAAAGCCAGCTACATTTATTTTACTCTGATAACATATCATTATAAAAAAGTCCCCACCCATTAACTGACCTTGTTCTAACTATCATACATTAAACCTGGCTTCTTTTTTTATTCCTTCTATTAAGCACATACACCGATTACATTCATAGTACATGTACTTAAGATGTATAAAATATTGCAATAGGCATGTTATTCCTAAGAAATGAGGAAGATAAGTGGCTGCCAGATAGCTTTGGATTTTTTTCTAAGGAACAATAAAGTATTACACATATAACATGTAATTTAATATGTTCAATCTATGTTTCCCCAGTGGTGGACTGCAGAGAAAATTTGTACTGTTCCCATAGGTATTGGATTAGCTAGCCATAGAATCCAGATAACTGCAGAGAGTAAAGAACCTTACCCAACTTTAATAATACCATCAGGCCCAACCCATAGCCAAAAATATAGATACATTATAACTTTTCCTGGGTGAGTGTCAGCTAAAGCATTTATTGAAAATTACAAACAGAGAAACTTATGACATGGTAGAACAGTTCACTCATGGTTTGAGACATCCATTGAACCAAATCTTTGATTACCAATATTTTACTGCCTGGTGTGACACATACAAGCGGGTTCAGGAAAAAAAGAAAGCCTCATGGAGGAAATAATCACTCATGGGCATGTGACCTAGGGCGAACATAATGGGCCTTCCTCCATGGTTTAATCCTCTCCTGAACCCACCCTCAGCAGTGAAAGGCTACACACCTATACAGCAAGACTCCCTAGCTAGATTACCAAGAGTAAAGATCATTACCCAACTTCAATAATACCATTAAACTTATCCCGTAACCAAATAATACACTCTGACACATTATAACTTTTCCTGGGTGGGGGTTGGTGAGAATTTATTGAAAATTATCAACAGTCCTATAACATGTTAGAATGTGGTAGCTGCACTGAATGCCCACATCCACATAACAAGAAGCATGGGACACCCATTGGATGACGTCTTTGATTACCAATATTTTACCATCAGGAGGAGCCATGTACTGCAAATAGCCTATGCTTCAATCCCCACCTAGGACATACAGAGCTTGCTCTATACCATCTTGAGAGCTAGACAAGAAAGTATACTGGTCTATACTATAAGATTAAGTGAACTCCATGCACTAACATTAAAGGCGCTCTCTCCAAATGTAATAAAATGTCTTCATCCCATAATACAAATGGCAGCCCATCCTAGTCACATGTCAGGCTGGGCTGCAATCAGAAGAAACCCAGCTTCTGAGATATGGGTCTCAACTGACAGAGAAGCTGTATCGTAAGTACACATATCTGAGCTGCCAGAGTAGTGTGTGGCAGGAAAAAAAATAAATCTCCTCTGCTGACTGAGCACAGAGGCCTGGAGAAAAAAATCCTTTGTGCTCAGTCAGCTGAGAAGAAGATTTATTTCTTATCCAGTCACACTTCCGGTCGCTCTTCATCTCTTGTAGGTACATGTGCTTATGATACTGGTCTTCTGTTAGTTGAGACACATCTCAAGAAGTGTGTTTTGTCAAACACTGTCCTGACACGACACTAGGACAGGCTGCCGTCTGAATTACGTGACCAGGTCCATTTTATTACATTCTTGGAGAACTCCTTTCAGTGATTATTGTCCTAAACCCCTTCAACTCTGAGCCTGTTTTCACCTTCCTGGCCAGGCTAAATTTTACAATTCTGACAAATATCAATTTATGCGGTAATAACTATGGAAAGCTTCAACATATCCCAGTGATTCTGAGATTGTTTTTTTGCGATACATGGTACTTCATGTTAGTGGGAAATTTAGGCCGGTATTTCTTGCATTTTGTGAAAATATCAGACTTTTGGTGAAAATTTCGCAATGCTCTAAAATCACATAGTTATATCACACAAAATAGTTGGTAAATAACATTTACAACAAGTCAACTTTACACAGGAATAATTTTTAAACATAATTTTATTTTGATAAGAGGTTAGAAGTGTTAAAATTTGACCAGCAATTTCTCAATTTTCCAACAAAATTTATAAAACCAATTTTTGTAGGGACTGCATCACATTTGAAGTGACTTTGAGGGGCCTATATGACATAAAATACTCAAAAGAGACACCATTTTAAAAACTGCATCCCTCAAAGTGCTCAAAACTACATTCAATATGTTTATTAACCTTTTAGGTGCTTCACAAGATTTAAAGCAATGTGGAAGGAAAAAATTAACATTATACTTTTTCCCTCAAAAATGTTGATTTAGCCCCAGTTTTTTCATTTTCACAAGGGTAACAGGAGAAAATGGACCATACAATTTGTTATGCAATTTCTCCTTGGTATGCCGATACCAAATATGTGGTGGAAAACTATTGTTTGGGCGCACAGCAGGGCTCGGAAAGAAGGAGCACCACTTGACTTTTGGAGTGCCAAGTTGGCTGGAATAGACTCCATGTCGCGTTTGGAGAGACCCTGATGTGCCTTAACAGTGGAAAATCCCTACAACTAATCCAATTTTGCAAACTACACCCCTCAAGGAACTTATATAGAGGTGTGGTGAGCACCCTGTGTGTGCTTCACAGAATTATATAACGTTGAGTTGGAATAAGCAAAGGAAAAAAAATGGAAAATGAAAAAATTTAAAAATGCCCAGTTGGGAAGAAGTTGAATCAAACATTGCATCGTGAACATAATAGGACCAAGCAATGCAGTAGGCAAAGAAGTAAAACAGTTAATGCAAAAAAGTCGGCTGAGGTTGTGTGACCAAAAGCAATCCTTTTTGACAGTAGGTCACCCTAAATTTTTGACGTAAATAATGTCACTATGAGAAAAATTTCCAACACTGTTAAGTTTCTGCAAAAACTACTGTCTTGACACACCTCCGGCCAACACTCACTGACAAATATGAGCCTGATGTGAGCCATCCACATTATGTATGAGCCCAAAATTGACCCAAAACCAATTAAGCCCCTGGCATCAATAAATAAGGAGGTGTCTCAATACCCAATTTCTTTTTACAGGAAATGCAGTCAGGAGATCATCCTTGTGTATTTTAGTTAAGTGAATTCTGTGGCAAGTGACCTTTATTCCTTAAGTCACCAAGGAAAACTGCGAAGAAAAGAAAAAAAAACATTGTTATTGTAAGAATAGCAAGAGCTTACTAGAGTAGGTAGTCGAATACAAATATACAAAACTATTATTATTTTATTATTTGGACTAAGATGTGATTTATCAGGGCATGTGGACTACATATAGGCAAGGATAATCACATGGATGCCATGCTATACATGCATGCAGTTGGAGCTAGGCTTTCAAATTGAGGTTTTGGTCTATATAAATTTGAAAACAAGTCATCTTAAAAGAAAGATCTTAAAAAGTGGTTTAATGTACTGTATGTAAAGTGCTATTTTTATATTTTAAATTGGTGGCTTAATTTAGCAAGGTTTAATATTCTGTTGTCTTATTTTTCAATTTGTAGTACATGGGATGCATTGAAGTTCAACGTTCAATGAGGTCTCTGGATTTTAACACAAGAACCCAAGTGACAAGGTTGGTAATAACAATAACATTTAAAAAAAATTTCCCACCAAATAGATTTATTACCTACAGTGGGGAAAATAAGTATTTGATACACTGCCGATTTTACAAGTTTTCCCACCTACAAAGAATGGAGAGGTCTGTAATTTTTATCATGGGTACACTTCAAATGTGAGAGACAGAATCTAAAAATAAAAAACAGAAAATAACATTGTATGATTTTTAAATAATTAAATTGCATTTTATTGCATGAAATAAGTATTCAATCACCTACCAACCAGCAAGAATTCTGGCTCTCACAGACCTGGTAGTTTTACTTTAAGAAGCCCTCCTACTCTGCACCCATCAATTTATTAATTGCACCTGTTTGAACTCATTACCTGTATAAAAGACACCTGTGAACACAATCAATCACACTCCAACCTCTTCACCATGGCCAAGACCAAAGACTGTCTAAGGAAACAAGGGAAAAAAATTGTAGACCTGCACAAGGCTGGGATGGGTTACAGGGTAACAGGCAAGCAGCTTGTTGAGAAATTAACAACTGTTGGCGAAATTATTAGAAAATGAAGATCACTGTCAATCTTCCTCGGTCTGTGGCTCCATACGTGATCTCACCTAGTGCGGTAAGTTTGATTCTGAGAAAGGTCAGGAATCAGCCAAGAACAACACAGGAGTAGAGATGAGCGTTGTTCTACTCGAACTGTTCGCCAATCTCAAATTCGAGCTGTTTTGGGCGGTGTTCGAGCCGTTCGGCGAACACGAACAATTTGAGAAAAATTCGGCTGTTCGAGGTTATGTTCGATAACTGTTCGTGCACCAAAGTCATAACTGGATTTTTTCTCAGTAATGATGAAAATTAATGTTAATACGCAGTTTGAGTGTACAGCGGGGTGGGGGGAGGGGCAGGGGATGGATCTCTGCAGGAACAATGAAGATCTCCATTTTTTTTTTCTCTTTCCCGCATTTACAGTGGGGAGGTGCAATCTGTCAGCCTATCAGCAGCGCACACACGGAGCGAAGTGCTTTTTTTCACACAAGCAAGGGCATGTGTCATTGGCAGTGTATGTCACATGTCCTTGCCCTATAAGACCAAGCCATTTTCCCCGTCGCCACCATTTTCTCACTGCTGCAGCTGCGTGTTAGACGGCACCGCTGTTGCTGTGTGCGCTATACCTTGTTAATTTCAAGCCAATTTTCGCACAAATCTACAGATAGCTTGGGAGTAGGGAATAGTTGTGATTGCAGTCCTTTTAAGGACTAGGTTACAGCATTTCCTACGACTTTTATCAGGCAGGTCTGTGCTCTTAAATAGATAGATTGTGGGAGTAAAGACTAATTGTAATTGGAGTCCTTTTCAGGACTAGGTTACATCAGTTCCTATCAGTTTTTGCCAGGCAGGTCTGTGCCAGTGCTGTGCAAGTTTTTTTCACAGCATTTGGCTGAATCTAGCAAAGCTAATCCTTTTTGGCCTATTGCAGAGTGTGTTAGTCAGTGGAGTAGCCTATCTGTGTTGCAAGATATACCACCTGTGTATAGAATACCAATTTTTTTACTGCACCTAGTGAAGTAAAATCTTTTGGGCATAGCATCATTCTATTAGTCCATCTATACTGACCTCCATCAGGTTGCAAATTGAATATAATTTTTTTCTGCATCTAGCTCTGAAAAAATATTGGGCTTCTAGCTGTGTGTGGGACTTGTTGTATTAGTCCATCTATACTGACCTCCATCAGGTTGCAAACTGAATATATTTTTTTTCTGCATCTACCTCTGAAAAAATATTGGGCTTCTAGCTGTGTGTGGGACTTGTTCTATTAATCCATCTATACAGACCTCCATCAGGTTGCAAACTGAATATATTTTTTTCTGCATCTACCTCTGAAAAAATATTGGGCTTCTAGCTGTGTGTGGGACTTGTTGTATTAGTCCATCTATACTGACCTCCATCAGGTTGCAAACTGAATATATTTTTTTCTGCATCTACCTCTGAAAAAATATTGGGCTTCTAGCTGTGTGTGGGACTTGTTCTATTAATCCATCTATACAGACCTCCATTAGGTTGCAAACTGAATATATTTTTTTCTGCATCTACCTCTGAAAAAATATGTGGCCTTCTAGCAGTGTGTGGGACTTTCTCTATTAGTCCATCTATACTGACCTCCATCAGGTTGCAAACTGAATATAATTTTTTTCTGCATCTAGCTCTGAAAAAATATTTGGCCTTCTAGCAGTGTGTGGGACTTTCTCTATTAGTCCATCTATACTGACCTCCATCAGGTTGCAAATTAAAAATAATTTTTTTTCTGCATCTACCTCTGAAAAAATATTGGGCTTCTAGCTGTGTGTGGGACTTGTTCTATTAGTCCATCTATACTGACCTCCATCAGGTTGCAAATTGAATATAATTTTTATCTGCATCTAGCTCTGAAAAAATATTTGGCCTTCTAGCAGTGTGTGGGACTTTCTCTATTAGTCCATCTATACTGACCTCCATCAGGTTGCAAATTAAAAATAATTTTTATCTGCATCTAGCTCTGAAAAAATATTTGGCCTTCTAGCAGTGTGTGGGACTTGTTCTATTAGTCCACCTATACTGACCTCCATCAGGTTGCAAATTCAAAATAATTTTTTGTCTGCATCTAGCTCTGAAAAAATATTTGGCCTTCTAGCAGTGTGTGGGACTTTCTCTATTAGTCCATCTATACTGACCTCCATCAGGTTGCAAACTGAATATATTTTTTTTCTGCATCTACCTCTGAAAAAATATTGGGCTTGTAGCTGTGTGTGGGACTTGTTCTATTAATCCATCTATACAGACCTCCATCAGGTTGCAAACTGAATAAAAAATTTTTCTGCATCTACCTCTGAAAAAATATTTGGGCTTCTAGCTGTGTGTGGGACTTGTTCTATTAGTCCATCTATACTGACCTCCATCAGGTTGCAAATTGAATATAATTTTTTTCTGCATCTAACCCAGCCAATAGTTTTGGCCTAATACCACAGTTTGGCCACTCAGCTCTGCTCGGTTCCCATCCATTGTTTTTTTGTGCAAACAACTCCAGAGTTGTGAATTAGTTAACCACCAAAATGAGTGGAAAAAGGCCTGCTGCTGGTGGAAAGGGGAATAGGCGTGTTGGGAAGGGGAAGAAAGGTTGTGTCCGTGGGGCAGGTGTTAAAGCAACAGTAACATCTGCAGAAGAAAGACCATCTTCCAGCCAAACTAAAATGTCTACTTCTTTTAGCGGACAATGTGATAAGATCCCTTTCTTACGGCCACGCCAATCGCTACAAATTCCAGATGAGGCACAAAAACAGCAGGTGCTTCAACGGATATCAAGTGCTCCTTTAAGTGGGCTCTCCTCCACATCAACTTCAACATCACAAATACTCCAGTCCTCAAAGGTGTCACCCCAATCGCACTTGCTTCCTCACAGCTCCCAAATCTCCAGCTGCCCGTCTGAGTATGAGGTAGAACAGATGGTTGAGTCTGCAGAGCTGTTTACTCATACTATAGCCTGGGAATCAGAGGTCGACTCCAGCGCTTCTGTGAATCCAGACGAGGAAATGATCTGCACTGATGCCCAGAATCTTTATGAGTCGGATCCAGGACCAGACGCAGAAGGTTCTGACCATAATGTAGACCCTCATTCCCAAACTGTAACTCCTGTTGGTGGAGACAATGAGGAAGACGATGATAAGACTCAAATACCTGATTGGAGCGACAACTTTAGTTTTTTGTCAGGGCAGGAACAGGTTGGCTCTGAGGACGACGGGTGTGATAACGCACAGGGTGATGATGATGAGGTTGGAGATCCCACTTACTGTCAACCCACAGTCAGCCAAGAGATGAGGTCAGCAGAGGAGGTGGAGGAAGATGCTAGTGATGACGAGGTCAGGTTGCGCCTTCCTGGACAGAGACGTAGTACTGGAAGCACGTCAACAACTGCATCCTCAAACACAACTCTGCCTCTCACCACATGTCGTGGTGGCTCTTCAGGTCGCATGGGTGCTAAGCCTTGCATAGCCTGGGCATTTTTTCAGATCGATAAAGATGACCCAACTCGTGTTATCTGTAACATTTGTCAGCAAAAGCTAAGTAGAGGCTAAAAAATACATTGTTTGAGTACTTCATGCATGAACCGGCACATGGACATGAAGCATAAGTTGCAGTGGGAAGCTCAGTGTGCTACAATGCGGCCTAGCCGGCCGGGCCAACCACCGTCTGCCATATCTTGTGCATCCGCGGCCTCTTCATCCTCTGTGACTGGGGGGACAGCAGTCACACCTGTTTTGGGGCGCAGACCTGCCACCTCTTTACCCGCAACAGCCAGCGTGATTGGCAGGTCATCATTTTCTTTGGAGGTGGTAACACCAGCTGGTGTTGAGCGCTGTCCGACATCGATAGCACCACCTTTGGATCAAGGCAACCTAACATGTCTGCCTGCATCTTCCTCACAGACCGGCAGTTTGCCGGGGACACCCTTATCAACCCCGTCTAAGCACAATAGCCAGCCCTCGGTCCCTCAGATGTGGACAAGTAAAAGACCATTTCCTCCTAGCCATGAGAAAGCTAAGAGGTTGAATTTCACCATCTGCAAGCTCTTGGCTACAGAAATGCTGCCTTTCCGCCTGGTGGACACAGAGGATTTTCGAGACCTTATGTCCGTCGCAGTGCCCCAGTACCAGATGCCCAGTCGGCACTACTTCTCAAAGAAAGGTGTGCCTGCGCTCCACCAGCATGTCGCACACAACATCACCGCTTCTTTGAGAAACTCTGTGTGTGACAGGGTGCATTTCACCACAGACACTTGGACGAGTAGGCATGGACAGGGGCGTTACATGTCGCTGACTGGGCACTGGGTAACTATGGTGACAGCAGGACAAGGGGCTGCTGTCCAAGTCTTGCCGTCCCCACGAGTTGTGCGTCAATCCTCTTTATGTCAAAGTTCCTCCACTGCTTCTGCCTCCTCAACCTCCTCTCGGTCTTCCACCTGCACCCAAAGCCTGTCTGGTCATGCCACAAGCTTCCTAACTGCGCAGAAGGGATCCTGCACACCTCCTTACTATGCTGGCAGTAGGGCTCAACGTCATCAGGCTGTTTTTACATTGAAATGTCAGGGAAATGTGAGTCACACAGCTGAGGAGTTGTGGTCAGCTCTGGAGAACCAATTTCATGAATGGTTGTCTCCACTGGACCTGAAACCAGGGAAGGCCGTGTGCGACAATGCTGCAAACCTGGGTGCGGCCCTTCGCCGGGGCAATGTCACACACGTGCCTTGTATGGCTCACGTGTTGAACCTGGTTGTCCAGCAATTTTTAGCCCACTATCCCAGACTAGATGGCCTTCTGCAGAGGGCACGGTCGCTGTGTGCTCACTTCCGCCGTTCGCATCCCGCAGCTCAGCGACTTACATCTCTACAGAAGTCGTTGGGCCTGCCACTTCACCGGCTAAAATGCGATGTGCCTACCCGGTGGAATTCAACTCTGCACATGTTGCAGCGACTGTGGCAGCACCGACAAGCCCTGGTGTAATACGTTCTGACGTATAGCCTGGGCCAACGAGATCCAGAGGTGGGGCAAATCACGCTGGAGGAGTGGTCTCAGATCAGGGACCTATGCACCCTTCTGCACAGTTTTGAAATGGCGACGAAGATGTTTAGTGCTGACGATGCCATTATCAGCATGACTATTCCGGTGATTTACATGCTGGAGCACATGTTAAACAGAATTCGGAGTCAGGTGGTGGCACAAGAGGAGGTGGAGGAAGTAGAGGAGGAGGAGTTGTATGCGGAAGGGCTAACATCTGCAAGGTCCAGACGGTCGGCAGCACCAAGGCAGCAGGCATGTGAGGGTGGGGAGATGGTTTTACCAGGGCGCATGGTAGCAGCCAAACTAGTGAGGAAGGTGCAGGAGCCCAGGAAGAAGTGGAGGACGAACTGATGGAAGACTCATCAGATGAGGGAGACCTTGATCACATTTCTGTTGTGCGAGGTTGGGGGGAGAGGACAGAGGAAGGAAGCATGATTGTTACCTCGCCACCAACACAACAGGGACTTGGTGCTCCTGGATGCGCAACACACATGAGTGCCTTCTTACTGCACTACCTGCAACATGACCCTCGAATTGTGAGAATTAGAAATAATCCTGACTACTGGGTTGCCACACTGTTAGATCCCCGGTACAAAAGTAAATTTGCAGAAATTATTCCTGCCATAGAAAGGGATGCACGCATGCAGGAGTATCAGCAGAGACTGTTGCAGAATCTTACATGTGCTTTTCCACAAAATACCAGTGGTGCACGTAGTGAATCTCACAGTTCCAACTTGCCAACCGTGGGACCGTCAAGTGTTCAGCACTCAAACCGTAACAGAACCACAGTATCTGCTGGTAACATCAATTTTGCAGAATCATTTCACCACTTTTTTAGCCCATCCTTTGCAAGGCCACAGGAGACAAGAAGTCTGACACATAGTCAACGCCTAGAGACGATGGTACAGGAGTATCTCCAAGTAAACATTGAAGCCATGACTGTGTCACTGGACCCTTGCTCTTTTTGGGCTTCCAATCTGGATAAATGGCCGGAGCTAGCCACTTACGCCTTGGAGATCTTGTCATGCCCCGCAGCCAGCGTTCTGTCTGAACGTGTGTTCAGCGCTGCTGGTGGTGTGCTGACAGATAAGCGCACGCGGCTCTCCACTGATAATGTAGACAGACTCACGTTCATAAAGATGAACAAATCATGGATCCGAAACGACTTTTCTACCCCTGTGTCATCCTGGGGAGAGTAAAAGCTTGATGATTGGTTAAAATCACCCTACCAACCGTTTTAAGCTTTCAAATTACTAATCATGTTTATCTGTATCTTGGCTGGAAAATAATTTGGGCTTTGTAGCAGTGTGCAGCACTGATTCTATTACGCCATCTATAATAAGCTCCACCAGATTTAAAATTACTAATCATGTTTATCTGTATCTTGACTGGAAAATAATTTGGGCTTTGTAGCAGTGTGCAGCACTGATCCTATTAGGCCATCTATACTAAAGCTTCACCAGATTTAAAATTAATAATAATTTTTAGCTGCATCTAGCCCGGAAAATAATTTTGGGGCTCCGAGATGCGCAAGACACATAAGTGCCTTCTTGCTGCACTACCTGCAGCATGACCCTCATATTGTCAGAATTCGAAGTAATCATGACTTCTGGGTTGCCACACTCTTAGATCCCCCAAACTTTTCGATCAACCTTTTCATTTTAATAAAGACCAAAAAAATGGTCATTTTTGAAATTATAAGCATTAGCAGGTTGTTAGAAACTGAAATCAAACAGTTTTCAACTCAAAACTTTATTCTAGGTGATGTTACATTTTCACATAGGACCCCTTGTTCGAAAGGAGCTTCTGAACTCTCTCGTCCATTGAATTTGTCAGGTTTTGGATGGTTTCTGCTTCAATTGTTTTGCATGAGGACAGAATACCCTCCCAGAGCTGTTGCTTAGATGTGAACTGCCTCCCGCCATCATAGACACTCCTTTTAATGATGCTCCAAAGGTTCTGAATGGGGTAGAGGTCAGGGGAGCATGGGGGTCACACCATAAGTTTGTCCCCTTTTATGCCCATATCAGCCAGAGATGCAGATGTTTTATGTGCAGCATGAGATGGTGCATTATCATGCAAAAAAATGATCTTGCTGTGAAATACACGGTTCTTCTTCTTGAACCATGGCAGGAAGTGCTGTTTGAGAAAATCCACATACATTATGGAGTTCATCTTTAGCGCCTTCAGGGATCCTAAAGGGGCCGACCATCTCTCTCCCCATGATTCCAGCCCAAAACATTACTCCACCTCCTCCTTGTTGACGCTGTAGCCGTGTTTGCGTGGGGTGTCCATCAACCAGCTATCCTCCACTCCATCCATCTGGACCATCGAGCGCTGTACGGCACTCATCCGTGAACAAAACAGTTTTGAAATCAGTCTTCATGTAATGTTTGGCCCACTGGAGCCGTTTCTGCTTGTGTGAAGTGGATAGAGGAGGTCGACAGGATGGCATATGCACAGCTGCAAACCTCTGAAGGACCCTGCATCTTGTTGTTTGGGGGACGTTGGAGGCACCAGCAGCTTCAAAAACTTGTCTGCTGCTATGACAAGGCTTTTTTGCCGCTGCTCTTTCAACCTGACGTAATTGCCTGTAGGAAAGAGTCCTCAATTTGCCCTTATCAGCACGCACACGTGTGTACTGTGAATCAGCTACATACTTCTTGATTGCCAAGACACTTCATCCTGATCATCGCACAATGTTGATTGTAGTCATGCCTTGACCTAAACACTCCACAATTTGTTGCTTCTCAGCAGCCGACACATCCTTTTTCTTTCCCATTTTGGCAGAAAATGTAGGCTGCTTAATAATGTGAGACAGCCTTCTTAAGTAGTCTTGCCTTTCATTGGACACACCTGCCAAACTAATTAGCACAGGTGTCTGCAATTGCTTACAGTGATATAAAGAGCCCTGACACACATCACCATCAATGAGTTTAACTGACAAACAAACAAATTCTTCCCTTATCACTCCTAAACACTTTTTGCATAATAATTTGGAACACAGTGTACATGTGCTTTTCCACAAAACACCAGTGGTTCACGTAGTGAATCTTACAGTTCTAACTTGCCAACCGTGGTCTGTATGGAGTTGTTCAATAAAGGGCCCAAAATTAAGATAACATAGATGGGAGAGGTCTCTATGAATAGGAATTCCTAAGTATTTGATACCCTGTGAGGGCCAGGCAAAGGGAAAGTTGGACTGGATGGAATCCTATATGGATTTGGGGAGGGAGACATCGAGGGCCTCAGACTTCGCTGCATTGATTTTAAAATTTGACCATGTAACAAAGTGATCTATTTCAGCCATAACAGCATGGATGGATATATGTGATTGAGTGATATATACTAGGACATCATCAGCAAATAGAGAGCACTTGTACTCGGTGCCTCCCACCTCAATCCACCTAATATTGGGGTTATGGCGAATTGATGAGAGCAGGTGCTCCGTCACTAGGATGTATAAGAGAGGGGACAGAGAACATCCCTGCCTTGTCCCATTGGTGATTGTGAAAGGTGATGAAAATGTTCTGACGCGCCCCCTGGGCCTTGGGACACCCGGAGCCGGACCCTTTTTGGTGGATGCTGGTGGTTGTAGTCTCCGTGGCGGCGACCCGGTTCCGTGACTCAGGGCGGTCAAACCAGTGGCGGAACTATTTATGTGGTTTTGATGTTTAAATGTCCGACTACGCCACCCGTGGATTGCGGTCAGAGTGAACCGCCGCTCCAGGGCAGACCGCTGAGGCTGGTGTTGTGGGTGCAGCAGAACGTAGCATAACTCCCCACGGGAGGAGTATAGCCTCAGGGCAGTGTATGCGGAGGATGGGGGTGATGGTGCAGGGCAGCAGCAGTAACGACACGGAGTCAGTGATGCAGTCCAGGGCCTTTACTCACAGTTCTTATTATCCAGACCACGTCTGCAGGTAACGGCTGCCCACGTCGTACTGTGCTCACCAGGTGAGGGGCTCAGACAACTCCCAGATAACTTTGGAGCGCTTCACAGGACCCCCTTTGTGTGTCCTTTGTCTGGCCTTTCTTACCAACCCTTCTGTCCGGCTGCCTCGGGCCTCCTCTTGGTAAACTTGGCGCCAGTTTCCCTGACCCTATGTGGTGCCTTCCTAGCAGGTGTAGCGAGGGGCTGCGCCACATAAAATGTCACAGCCTCCTGTTTCTAGCTGAGGGTCGTTTCCTGCCTCCACTAGTTTCGGGGACCGGTCTCCCCCTTTGGCCTGACCCCTCCACGCAGGTGGATTCGGGCGTGCGGTGGCGACTCGCCCGTCCGCACCCCTGGGATCCCTTCGTTCCTGGAGCCTTCTCCGCTCCTCTTCCTTCCTTCTCCCTCTTCCAGGCCTGGGCCTCTGTTACTAGGCCCGCCTCCGGAGCAGAGCTCATGCAGAGCCCCTGCTCCCTGCCACTTCTGCTCAGACTTCTCTGCACTGAACTAAGATGGTGCCCACCTTTTATACTCCCTTCTCAATGCACCCAGGAACTGCTTCCTCCCTGCTCCTGCACTACAGGGTTCCCCTTCCTCAGTGTTCCCTCCCCCCACTCCAGCCAGGGACAGGGACTGTCGTGCCCATCTCAGGGGCATATTGGTCGCCCTGCCCCACGGCAATGTGGTGTAATGCATGCAGGTGTCGGGTCCTGATCCACACTACATCCTTACCTGAGAGTGAGATATCACACCTCTGGGTGAGGTGCAATACCTCTGTAGCAACCGAGCCCTCAGGGTGCTACAGTTCCATTTATCTTCAGCCTAGGTGACGTATTGCGATACAGGGCCGTGATTTTGGCTATAAAAGGGTCCCCTAGACCCCTACCCCAAGCTTTTTAAGAGAATCATATATGGCGTGCCAGGAGACTCTATGGAATGCTTTCTCAGCATCCAACGAGAGTATCTAATTACAAATTTTTAACTGCATCTAGCCCAGGAAATACTTTGTGCCTAGTAGCAGTGTCTGCTAGTCAGCGGATTATCCCGGCTGTTAAGCAAGCTACACCACCTGTAGTTTGGACACTTAATTTTTTCAAAGGAAATGCTTCGGGACCACGGGATACTCAGTGAAGAGCATCAGGAGGCACCCCAAGGCATAGGGGCTGGGACTGGCAGTAGGATGCCTTGCGGTGGACAGCCGAGCTCGATCCTTATAAAAGCTTTTTAACTGTAGCAGCTTTAGTGGACGCTACTGGAGCTGGAATTACGCGGCTGCTGGCATGAGACTTGCCCTCCAATAGATCCTTGTAAATGGATTTAAAGTGTATTCATTCAAATTAGAGAGACAATTTAAATTAAAAAGCTTAGAGCTGCCTCCACCACAGGGGGGCTCGCTCGACCCACCAGCGGACAGGCACCAGTATTGGGAGAGGGGGGCTGACCGTCAGGGTTCACCGCGGCTCTGGCACAAACCCGGCGACGCGGAGGTGGCACGGGCAGGAGCGGACTGAACGTGTCGGCTTCTCACTTTTTGGATTTTAGAAGGGCATGACATGCCTATATCTGTGTCTCCCCCTCCTTTTACTCCTCCACCTCTTTTCTTTTCGCATGACTATATGTACTTGTCACTTTTCCACGTGTTAGTTGTGTCTTCTGAGCAGTTTGTCAGCTTTTGGACACCTTTGAAGGTGTTTTCTATGTGTTTCTATGTGTTTTTGTTTGCCTGCCATTGGTTTTAACGGTGTTCGAAGGTGTTCGACGAACAGTTCGACGAACAGTTCGGCGAACACACGGGTGTTCGACGAACCGAACCGAACTCGAACACTACGGGGGTGGCTCAACACTACACAGGAGGACCTTGTTAATGACCTGAAGAAAGCTGCGACCACATTCTCAAACATTACCGTTAGTAACACACTACACCGTCATGGATTAAAATCTTGCAGGGCATGCAAGGTCCCCCTGCTCACGCCAGCACATGTCCAGGCCCATTTGAAGTTCGCCAATGACCATCTGGATGATCCACAGGAGGCATGGCAGAAGGTCATGTGGTCAGATGAGACCAAAATAGACATTTTTGGTATCCATTCTACTTTTCGTGTATGGAGGAAGAAGAAGGATGAGTACAACCCCAAGAACATTGTCCCGACCGTGAAGCAGGATGGGGGAAACATCATACTTTGGGGGTGCTTTTCTGCAAAGGGGACAGGACGACTGCACCATATTGAAGGGAGGATGGATGGGGTCATGTATTGCAAGATTTTGGCCAACAATCTCCCTCCATCAATAAGAGCACTGAAAATGGGTTGTGGCTGAGTCTTCCAGCATGACAATGACCTGAAACACACAGCCAGGGCAACTAAGGAGTGGATCCGTAAGAAGCATTTCAAGTTCCTGGAGTAGCCTAGCCAGTCTACAGACCTGAACACAATAGAAAATCTTTGGAGGGAGCTGAAACTTAATGTTGCCCAACGACAGCCCCGAAACCTGAAAGATCTGGAGAAGATCTGTATGGAGGAGTGGGCCAAAATCACTGCTGCAGTGTGTGCAAACTTGGTCAAGAACTACAGTACTACTACTGTAATTGCAAGCAAAGGTTTCTGTACCAAATATTAAGTTCTATTTTTCTACTGTATGAAATACTTACTTAATGCAACAAAATGCAAATTCATTATGTAAAAGTCATGCAATGTGATTTTCTGGATTTTTTTTAGATTCTGTCTCTCACAGTTGAAGTGTACCTACGATAAAAATTACAGACCTCTACATTCTTTGTAGGTGGGAAAACTTGCAAAATCGGCAGTGTATCAAATACTTATTTTCCCCACTGTATGTTCATGGTGGGTGATAAATGTATGAATGGTTGGGGTCTGACCACTAGCATTCCCACCAATTCTCATGACAGCGGTTCCAAAGTCCCTTATGTGAATCAAGTGATGTTGATAACTGCTCCATTCACTTCAATTCCCATTAGATCAATTACTGTTCTGAGGGGTAGTTCAACCTTTAGCTGACTGCTCAACATTGCCTCATTCCAGTCTGTAAAAGCATGCGCAGCCATCATAATGCTGAGCTGCTAGCTGTCTTCCTGCTGGTACTTGTGTCACAGCATTGCTCCTGCTGTCACTGATGCTGTGCCTTCTACCTTACACTAGTTTACCTCCTCATTTTAACCCTTCTTTAACAGCCCCCCACCTGTGCCGAGTGATCAGTGGCAAAAGTCACTGATCGCATTTCTGCTCAAGTTTTGGCACAGGACAATTTTTTCTTTTGATTTTTTTGCTTCGCCCTTCCACTGTGTGTCCATCTTGTGTTCCCTGAGCACTGATCAGTTACGCACATCACTAATCAGCATCTGTACTTAATTTTGGCCCAGGAATGAAGGGTATGTACACACACTCCCGGCTAGTGGGCACACTGGGTGGGGGTATGTTTCTGGTGCAAATTAAGCTAGAGTTTGGGCGCCTTCAGCTTAGGAAACTTTCTCCATAAACATTACGTAGACACTCGGTTTTGATTGTTTGTTTTATAACTTACTTGTTATTAAAATTGTTAGATTTTGTATTCATGCTCTCTAATTGTTACGTCACAGAGAAGCCATCAACAGACTTTATGAGGCTGTCCCTGGAGTGAGAGGGACCTGGAAGAAGAAGGTGGGTGTAATGATTTGTTTGATGACAAAGAAAAAGATCATGACCACCCTCTACACGAGAAATGCTGTCATATGTAACATGTCACGTTTTATATTTTATTTCTTTAAAGGCACCAAATAAATCTTTAGGATCAATCTTGGGTAGGAGTAATCTTCGGTTTGCAGGAATAAGCATTGCTATAAATATATCCGTCGAGGGACTGAATCTCAGTATACCAACCACCCGACAGGTAGCTAGTTTCCCTTTAATCCAATTAATTGATGGTATTTTTGTATAATCTGAATGATGGAACTCCTTCATATATTTGATTTTGTAGATTTATATACAGTATACTTTTCTATAACATGTGGATAGTCCAGAAAATGTGATAATCTAGTGTCAGACCTGTATATAAAGGATTATGTCTGAATTTTCACACTGTTTTAAAGGTGTTGTACCATAAATGCAAATTATCAAATATCCTCTGGCTCTGGATTGCCAGATTTGAATTGAGAATTTTCCCCGCTGCTCTGTTCATTGTTTATGGGACAGCTGGAAATCCTTGAGTACTGAAATCTGCTACCTCTAGCAGACCCATTGCCATCAGCAAACTATCATCCATTGTGTTGATATTTGTCATTAGGCAAATATCAATCAGAACCTGTAAGGATTATCAATCCCCCCAAACAGTGCATAAGGTTATGTTGCTCTTTGAAGATTATGTCATCTTCACCTTTACTAATCCATTCTGCTGCTCTGCCTGAAATTGCTGTTTTAATAAATATGACTTAAGTGATCTGGACATGACCAAGCACTTCCCAAGCTTCTGCCTCCATGGCTTTATTCACTGCCCAGCCCCAGCATCCTCTGCTTCTCTGACAGCTCACTAACTACTCAGTGAGCTGTCAGTCAAGCAGGGGAAGGTGAGTCTGGGCGGGGAATACATTCAGGGAGGAAAAGGGTTGGGAAGTGCTTTGATACTCCCTGAGCACTTAAGTCTCATTTGGGAGCAACACATTGCATTAGAAAGAGTGTGAATGACATTATCTTTTAGAAAGCAACATGGCTTTTTGGGGGTAAAGGGGTGTATTGATCGTTGCGACAGATTCCTTCTAAGTTATTTACAACCTAGAGGGTCTTTAAAAGGAATCTGTCGGTATGTTTTTGCTATGTAATCTGATGACAGCAGGAGGTAAGGGCTGAAACACTGATTTCAGTAATGTGTCATTTATTAGGATGTGTGGTGCTGTTCACTTACAATGAAGGTTTAATCACCAGAATATTATCACTGCTGGACTCAGGCACCTGCTAGACTGAACACGCCTCCTTCTCTAATAAGCAGCTCACTGTCAATAGACAATGTACATAGAGAGCTGCAGTGTGGGGCATTGGCTTTTGAGCTCTGCTATATGCTCCATCTAAGAACTCTAATTGTGTCACAACCGCTGCACCCAGTAAACTAATTTATCTGCAGCTACAGTGACTATTTGGGCCCCACAAGTGTTTTCCCACCGCAAGATACATTCTATACTTTTATCTGGAAAACTGCAAATCTGCCAGCTTAGTGTCCATACATTGTGCCCAGCATGCACCCCATAATTTGTTAAGTGGGCTATCACCACTACAGTAATGTCTGGCGGACCTGTGTGTGGACTTGCTTTTTGCTGGATAAGTTGAAGTTTTTATTGGTAAAATTTTGGGGTACATAACATTTTTTGTTTGCTTTCAGCAAAGTTAAGCTCATATTTATTCTGTGCTCTACCCTGAGCACTAACGACGAGGTCCATCTAAATGTGATTCAGACGAAACATATAACGGAACCACTAAAATGAAGCAGAGAGAGACACTTTGGACTCCATTTGACATCTGTTCCAGTGGTGTCTATTGTTTTAGGAATACATACAACTGTGGTCGACCACACTTTTGTGTGCTAAAAAGACACCTAAAATAATAAGACACCACTGGAACAGAGGCCAAGTGGAGTTCAAAGGGCTCCATCTTTCTCATTATGGTTGAGTCGAGGGTTTCATCTGAATTATATTTTTGGGGGACTTAAATGGAAACTCCAACATATGTGCTTAACGTAGAGCACAAGATAAATGTGGACAAAGCCTTATTCTGATCTTTGGGAGGCAGAATGAACAAATAAACAGCAGTTCAAGAATTATTGTTTTCAATTTTATTTTTTACGCTGTTCATTGTATTATATAAGTGATAAGACAGCTTTATTCTTCAGATCAGTGTAATTTTTATATTTTTTGTAATGTTTTGCTACCTTTGAACACTAAAAAGGCTTTTTATATTTAAAAAAATGTGTTTTTTCTTGTTATATTCTTCTGAGACCTATAACTTTCTTACTCTTTTTTTGTCTAACAGAACTGTATAAGGGTTTATTTTTTGCCAGACAAGTTGAAGGTTTTATTGGTACCATCTTGGGGTGCATAGCATCTTTTGGTCACTTTTTGTTTGGATTTTTGGGATGTAGTGAAAAAAAAATTGAATAGCAGTCAGATATCAGTCATGTGTTATTCAATATTCATGGACTATTTAAGAGGAGAAGATTGAGAAACCTTTTTTTCTTACATTGGAGAAAAACTGATGAAACTGATGAAAATCTGATCAGAAACAGTGCTGAAACTCTGACTATTTTTCTTGTACAAGACAAATACTGACATCTGAATGAGTCCTTACACTGACACAGACTGACACAGCCTGCTGATGGTATGGCCTAACAGGCTAACATACCTCAAGGTCATTATTTTATTGTCGTGATCATGGGGTGCCGAAAGAGTAAAGGGGAAGCCTTTTGCCATATGGATGCCACTGTCACTACTGACATTGCATCTGTGAAGCCCAGCTGCGCTTGGTATCACAGATCCTGGAAGAGTGCATTGATGGATTCCTCCACAAGACGCCCCCATAACCATTCACACATCTCCACCTTCCACCTCAGACCAGCAGAGGGAGCCCGTTAGGGATAGATAAATAGGGAAGGTGGAGCCAGGCAGTAGGTAGTCTAGGCTGGAGTCGACAGAGAGCAAACCTGTTGAGAGAGTTCCTGCAGTAGAGAAGCCTGAGAGAGGTCAGTCTGCAGTGGAGCACAGTCCAGACTCAGTTGTAGCTCAGAATAGTGAGCTTTAGGTGTGCCGGCGCCGTAAGATCGGTGAAGCGCGGCAAGCTGCCGTTAGTGTGAGTAGCCTAGTGAGGGCCCGAGTAGGCCGAAGGCGAGTGGAGAGTTAGTACATAGGGGGCAGAGGAGCTTAACTAGCTCACCCCGAAGCAGTTACCGGACACCGGGTCCGAAGCTTACCGGGATCTCCACGACCCAGTAAGATATAACCGGAATCCCTGGAGAACTACAAGTCCCAGGATCGCTAAAGTGCTGATACGTATGAGAGCCAGGAGACACATAGGCCCCGCAAGCTGAGGAGCGTGTACTCCAAGGAAAGGCCCTACCACAAGGTCAGCCAGCGCAGGACAGAGACAAAGTTAGGCCTAGCTCCAGGCAGGTCAGAAACTTACTACGCAGAGACAAGAAACAGGAGGCCCAAAAACCCGCTCATTGGCGAGGATCCTGACATGCACCCTTCACCCTACAGAACTCCGGGACGTGCCTGAATTTCCATCAGTAAAAGGTACTGAAGTGACTATCGTGTCTGTCCCTGTTCTTGCTCTGACCCGGCTGGGTCTCGCCTGTCCTGCATACCCCGTCATACACTGCCCTGAGGCCTAGCTCCACCTGTAGAGAGCTATACCATCAAGCTGCCTTATGGTCGGCCTCAGAGGACTGCGCAGCGCTGGTGATTATCACCAGAAGCCACAGGTGGCGTCACGAACTCTTTCTTAAAATTAACAAATATCCACCCTTTTAAAGAGAGACCCTAGGGTACGGGCCCGGGAGCCGACCACCGCGACATCCCCAAGGCAAAGGCCCGGGTACCGAGTCATCCCCATCCCCTGGGCTGGTCACATCTATGGGATTAATTAGCCCCAATCTGTTCTAAAACTCATCGGGACCAATGATGCACTGTCATCTGTCATATAGAGCTGACATCCACAGCATTTTCATTCATTACGGGTGCTATACACTTAATTTTCAGTGCCGTAAAGAAGCGGCACTGAGGAATAAGGCCCTTTAGTGACCACCGTTAAAAGACGTATTGGCGATTGTTAAGAGGTTCAGACTGTCTATTCTAAGTTTTCACTGTCTAAGAATTAGTCTGCTTTGATAAATGTGCCCCAGTGTTTTTTTTTCCTGACTCTCTCAGCCTGTTTAGTTCAGATAGTGTATAAAGTCACCTTGGGATCAATGCTCATGTTTCACAAAGTATAATCAGCTTTGCCCTCGAGTGACGTGTAAATATATTACTTTTTTCTTGGAGCGGTGGCAATGTTATTGAGTGATAGTATATAAGTATTATACATGCACTGTGAGAGTTGGTATATATTGCTCTCTGACAATGCACACAGGGGGGTATGATTCTATATAAATTCAGTTCTACTCAAAACATATGTGTTTTTTTTACAGGTTATTGCTAATCATCACATGCAAGCAATCTCCTTTGCATCAGGAGGGGATGTGGTAAGCAATCTTTCAAGTCCCAGTCCAATGTACTTCAAGTGAAATGAAATTAACTGAGAACAAGCCATCATATTTCCTTTTCTTTGCTAGGATACAACAGATTATGTGGCATACGTGGCCAAGGACCCTATTAACCAAAGAGGTACATATTATGTGAATTGCCCTTTATCATAATATGAAGTTATTTTATTTTCATTATTACTGTCTGTGAAAAAAAGCAGTTTGTAACCAGGTAAGCCAAACCTCCGACTCCTCAATTTCCATGACTCTGACTCCCTCATACATGGCTCATGTGTAAGTGATAAATTTACTGTAGCACAGATTCATCTCAGCTAAAAGTCTAGACCCTTAGATCAGGAATAGGACAAACATTTATAGGACATTTCATAACTTTCCCAAATTCCTATGAAAACATTTACACAGGGCTGTGGAGTCGGTAAGCCAAACCTCCTACTCCGACTCCTCAATTTCCATGACTCCGACTCCATGACTCCGACTCCCTCATACATGGCTCATGTGTAAGTGATAAATTTACTGTAGCACAGATTCATCTCCGCTAAAAGTCTAGACCCTTAGACCTGGAATAGGACAGACATTTATAGGACATTTCATAACTTTCCCAAATTCTTATGGAAAAATAGTCCCCACAAACTGCATTGAACTACTGTACCCAATTTATTATATATTTTAGGAGTTGGAGTCGGTCCATTTTATACTGACTCCGACTCCACCAAAATGGACACCGACTCCACGACTCCGACTCCACAGCCCTGTTTGTAACATGATCCATTAGCTGTGCCAACCATAACTGTATTTTCAGTTTGTACTGAGTTAGGCCAGAACTATTCACTTGTATTGCGCTGTTAGGTAGTAGCTACACATAGCTTGGTTATAGTCTCTCATCGAGAGCACAGTCTTGTCAGATACACACAATATTAGAGCACAGTGCTTTTCAGTTACACATGAGGGTAACAGAACGGAGGATGGCGGTCACACTTTAGAGTGGAGGCATTATAACAAAGACACAGATCAGAAGAAAGGCAATTACACATCAGAATAAAGGAACAGAGGTTAGTGGTTACACTTAAGAGTTTAGGCATAGAGCTTTGCTGTTGTTAACAGGAAAAAAAACAGTCCTTTAACATATTTTACAATATAATTAACAGAAGGTGGTTGCAAGGCTTAGCAAACTTGTTATTGGCATTAGAATAATTGTCTTAAAACGATAGTCTTCCCAAAGTGATCAACAATCATTGCTATATCCAGATCGATCCACCTCTAATCAAGGAGTGTTTACTTTGGTAAGGTCAATTAAAGTAGCAGTCCAGAGCGGGTCCATGGCAATGCTCCCTCTAAGCCTAGGCAGCTTCTGAGTGGAGTATTTAAGGAGATGGCACCTTGCAAGTATCATGAACGTGTCTTATTCTAATTCATAGACACCTGCATAATTATTGCTGGGCTTTGGATAGTGTGCAGCAATGTTTCTCCACCTCAAAACAAATGAATGTTAGTTACCATACGATTTTCTGAGTAAACCTGCAAAACTGAGCAACCATAAAAGTTCTTCAACCACTTAACAATCAATATTTATGAAGCCAATTGACAACCCTGCCAGATTTACATGACCAAAGGGTTTTTCAGCAGCATCACAGCCAGGTCTCTGCTCATCTGCCATTTAGCTACTGGTGACAACACTGTAATTTGTTAGTATATGTCATCAGTTATATAATAACCTCCAAGTTTTACTCACCTGTCCCGACACAAGTACTGCACCTGGTTCCCTTTTCCTATGGTCACCTCCCTTTGCAACCCTGCTGGAAGATACCAGTGTCCTATACAGTCACTGTTCCCGTGTGTATCCACAAACCTGGCTCAGCTTCATGTTTTGTACCTGCTCCGCTTGTTTGCCTGCTGTCCTGATAACTCAGCTGTCTTGGTCCTCAATCATCCACTCGTTGTCTATCAAGGCATGTTCCGCTACACCATTGCATCACGTTCATGTTGCTCACCCAAACCTACAACTTGGAGAATCCACAATGTGACCTGTTAATATCAAGTACTTTACATCCCCATCTTTTACGAGTACATGACATCTCTATCTAATACTGCTCATTACATAAGAACAATTTATGAAAGAAAACGACACTAACACATCATCAGTTAAAGAGAATACCTGTTGTTTAAGAGCATACCTTCGCAATTATTCAAACGGTGGTGCAAGAAAAAAATTCACAAATTCGTATGATCGATAGAAAAAATAGAAAAATCAGCACTCACCATTTAATTAAAAATAATGTCCTTTATTTCATGTGGCGGGACAATCTTTTTAGAAAAGCGAGGGGAATGGGGAGATGGATCAGGACAACAGCCGTTTTGCACCTATCCAATCACTTCTGCGGGTCCAAGTATGGACATAACCCAAATTTAATACACACAGTACACAACATGCTCATCTAATATACCCGGCACTTGACTTCCCCCATCTGATACACCCAGTGCATGACATCCCCCATCTAATATACCCAATACATGATATCTCTAATCTAATATAACCAGTACATGACATCATCTATCTAATATACCTAGTACATGACTATACCCAACTACTATACCCAGTTTATGACACCCCCCTCTAATAGACCCAGTACAGAACATTTCCATCTAATATTCCAAGTATGTATAAGACATCCACATCTAATATACCCAGTATATGTCATCCCCATCCAATATAGCTAGTACATGACCTTCCCTATCTAATGTACCCAGTACACAACAACCCCATACAACATACCCTATCTAACATACCCAGTAGATAATATCCCTCTTCTAATATTCCCAGTACATTACCCATTTAATATACCTAGTATATGACATCCTTAACTAATATACCCAACACATGAAATACCCCGTAGATGACATCCTAGTCTAATATATCCAGCTCATGACATCCCCATCTAAAATATCCAGCACATGACATCCCCATCTGATATACCCTGTACATTACATACCCCATCTAATATACCCAGTACATGGCATACCCTATTCAATATACCCAGCTCATTACATCATCATCTATTAAACCCAAGGCATGAAAGCCCTATTTAATATACCCAGTACATGACATACCCCATCCATATACCCAGCAGATGACATACTCCTCTAATAGACCCAGTACATAACTTCCCCATCTAATATACTCAGTACATCACATCCCTTTTATAATATACTCAGTACATGTCACCCCCATCTACTGTAATATACCTAGTACATGACATTCCCATCTAACATATCCAGTACATGACATCTCTCATCTAATATACCCAGTACATGACATCCCCTATTTAATATATCCAGCACATGACCTCCTCAATATACCCAGAACATGTCATACCCCATCAAATATACCCAATACAGAACATCCCCATCTAATATACCCAGTACATGACATCCCCTATTTAATATATCCAGCACATGACCTCCTCAATATACCCAGAACATGTCATACCCCATCAAATATACCCAATACAGAACATCCCCATCTAATATACCCAGTACATGACACCACTAATATACCCAGTACATGACACCACTATCTAATATACCCAGTACATGACATCCCCTATTGAATATACCCAAAACATGACATACCTGATCAAATATACCCAATACATAATATCCCCATCTAATATACCCAGTACATGACACCATTATGTAATATACCCAGTACATGACATCCCCTATTGAATATATCCATCATATGACATCCCTCATCTAATATACACAGTACATGACATCTCTCATCTAATATTCCCTGTACATGACATCCCCTATTTAATATACCCAGCACATGACCTCCCCCAATATACACAGAACATGTCATACCCCATCAAATATACCCAATAGATAACATCCCCATCTAATATACCCAGTTCATGACACCACTATCTAATATACCCAGTACATGATATTCCCTATTGAATATATCCAGCACATGACATCCCCTATGTAATATACTCAGTGCAATATCCCTCTTCTAATATACTCAGTACATGACATCCCTATTAAATATACCCAGTACATGACATCCCCTATTGAATATATCCAGAACATGACATTCTCTATTGAATATATCCAGCTCATGACATCCCTTATGTAATATACTCAGTGTGATATCCCTCTTCTAATAAACCTAGTACACGACATCCCTAGTAAATATACCCAGTACATGACATCCCCTATCTATAATATAGCCAGGCAAGTGTCTGTCTGTCTGAAGCCTCTATAGACTGCCCCTGCGCAGTCTGGATCTAGGAAGAAGGAACACATCCCAGACAGGGATGAGGGATTGGGAGTGTTGTACCGGAGTTCGTGGTATGCGTAGGCACCGTAAGCACACACCTGACTGGAAGGAGTGTTGTCGCGGCGCCTCTGTTCGGGCCGGAGGCCAGGGGAGGAGTGTGGCATCAGAATCGGCGCATGCACATAGTGCGCTATCTAGTGCCATTTTAGCGAAGACTCATTTGCAGTGTGTCTTCAACAAAATGGCGCCGAACAGTGCGATATGCGCACGCGTGTACTCTGGCACCATTTTGTTGAATACGCTCTGCAAATGTGTCTTCACTAAAATGGCGCCGGATAGCGCACTATGCAGGCGCTGATTCCGGCGCCATTTTAGGAAAATAACACAGGCGACGCGCTGCAGGGGAGTGATGGAAAGGTGAGTAGGATATTTCTTTTATTTAATTGATGGATGGATGGGGGAGCATATACTAGGATGGGGGCGCAGGATGGAGGAGCACATAACAGGATGGGGGAGCATATACCAGGATGGGGGAGCACATAACAGGATTGGGAGGCCAGGATGGGGAAGCACATAACAGGATGGGGGCGCAGACTGGGGGAGCACATAGCAGGATGGGGGACCAGGATGGGGGAGAATGTACAAGCATGGGGGAGCACTTAACAGGATGGGGGACCAGGATGGGGGCACATATACACAGAAGGGGGAGCACATAACAGGATGGGGGATCATATACCAGGATAGGGGACCAAGATGAGGGAGCATATACCAGGATGAGGGAGCATATATCAGGATGGGGGAGACTATGCCAGGATGGGGGAGCATATACCTGGATGGAGGACCATATACTAATAAAAATGCTCGCAACCCGGGAATAGACTGGTTTCAATAGCTAGTTTAATATAACCAGCATATGACATCCCTCATCTAATATACACAGTACATGACATGTCATCTAATATACCCAGTACATAACATCTCTCATCTAAAATACCTAGTACTTTACATCTCTCATCTAATATCCCCATTACACAACATCTCCTATCTGATATACTCAATACAACATCCATCTTCTAATATACCCAATACAACATCCCTCTTCTAATACACCCAGTACATTACATCCCCATTAAATATACCCAGTACATGACATCCCCTAGTTAATATACCCAGCACATGACATGCCTCTGCTAATATACTTAGTACATGACATCCCCATTAAACATACCCAGTACATGACATCCCCATTAAGTATACCCAGTACTTGACATCTCCCTATTTAATAAACTCAGCACATAACATTCCCCATCTAATATACCCAGTACAAGACAAGCCTCTTCTAATATACCCAGTGCATTACATCACCAAACCCCAGATAAAAATTATGCCAGCAATCCCAGTATAAAATATGATGATATGCCATTTTCTGAAATGACAGTTTAAAAACAAAACATAAGATTATTTTGTATATACGTGGTGACTTAATAATGTACAGAATATAAGTGTATCCATATTCTGTTTACTATATGAACAAGCTCAATGACATATCTGTCTGTTAATTGTTTCAGTGGTATAACTACAGTACTTGTAGATGTACCTTTAACAATGAGTCCTCATAATCATGCACAGAAAATAAATGAAAAAAGAAAATCTACAATCGGAATAAAAACAGTTTCAGGCTGGGTGCCCACGTAGCGTTTTTCAAGCGTTTATGCTGCGGAATTTCCACAGCATAAACGCTTGTGAAGCGCTAGGTAATCCGCACCCCATGGTCCCCAAGGGGATTCCGCATGTTCTATGCACATGCTGCGGATTTTTCCGCAGCGTTTATGCTGCGTACAAAAATCCGCAGCATGTCATTTAATTTTGCGGAAGCGCAGCGGAACTCCCGCCATTGACTTGCATTGAGACACATAGAAACCGCGACTGTACATTTTTACAAGCGGCTTCTATGCGTCTCTATGTGCGGATGGTACCCAGTTCTGGAGGAGAGGAGACTCTCATCCAGACCTGGGTACCATTGTACCTGTAAAAAAAGAATAAAATAACAAATAAAGTTTATATTCACCTGTCCGACGGCTTCTCTCTGAATGCCGGCATCGCTTGAGGACCTGCGGTGACGTCACAGTCATGTGACCGCAGGCCCTTCACCGCTCTGTCTCGCGATATGCCGGCAGCCGGGAACCAGACAGGAACGAGCGCTGCTGCACACACCGGGGCCTCGGGGGTGAGTATACAGTCATGGCCAAAAGTTTTGAGAATGACACCAAAATTATATTTTCACATGATCTGCTGGCCTCTGGTTTTTATTAGTGTTTGTTTGATGTTTATATCACATACAGAAATATAATTGCAATCATATTATGAGTACCAATAGGTTATATTGACAGTTAGAATGAGTTAATGCAGCAAGTCAATATTTGCAGTGTTGCCCCTTCTTCTTCAAGACCTCTGTAATTCTCCCTGGCATGCTCTCAATCAACTTTTGGACCAAATCCTGACTGATAGCAGTCCATTCTTGCATAATCAATGCTTGCATTTTGCCAGAATTTGTTGGTTTTTGTTTGTCCACCCGTCTCTTGATGATTGACCACAAGTTCTCAATGGGATTAAGATCTGGGGAGTTTCCAGGCCATGGACCCAAAATCTCTATGTTTTGTTCCATGAGCCATTTAGTTATCACCTTTGCTTTATGGCAAGGTGCTCCATCATGCTGGAAAAGGCATTGTTGGGCGCCAAACTGCTCTTGGACGGTTGGGAGAAGTTGCTCTTGGAGGACATTCTGGTACCATTCTTTATTCATGGCTGTGTTTTTAGGCAAGACTGTGAGTGAGCCGATTCCCTTGGCTGAGAAGCAACCCCACACATGAATGGTTTCAGGATGCTTTACAGTTGGCATGAGACAAGACTGGTGGTAGCGCTCACCTCTTCTTCTCCGAATAAGCTGTTTTCCAGATGTCCCAAACAATCGAAAAAGGGATTCATCAGAGAAAATGACTTTTCCCTAGTCCTCAGCAGTCCACTCCCTGTACCTTTTGCAGAATATCAGTCGGTCCCTGATGTTTTTTCTGGAGAGAAGTGGCTTCTTTACTGCCCTCCTTGATACCAGCCCTTGCTCAAAGAGTCTCCGCCTCACAGTGCGTGCAGAAGCACTCACACCAGCCTGCTGCCATTCCTGAGCAAGCTCGGCACTGCTGGTAGTCCGATCCCGCAGCTGAAACAGTTTTAAGATACGGTCCTGGCGCTTGCTGGTCTTTCTTGGGCGCCCTGGAGCCTTTTTGACAACAATGGAAGCTCTCTCCTTGAAGTTCTTGATGATGCGATAGATTGTTGACTGAGGTGCAATCTTTGTAGCTGCAATACTCTTCCCTGTTAGGCCATTTTTGTGCAGTGCAATGATGGCTGCACGTGTTTCTTTAGAGATAACCATGGTTAACTGAAGAGAAACAATGATACCAAGAACCAGCCTCCTTTTAAAGTGTCCAGTGATGTCATTCTTACTTAATCATGACTGATTGATCACCAGCCCTGTCCTCATCAACACACACACCTGTGTTAATGGATCAATCACTAAAACGATGTTAGCTGCTCCTTTTAAGGCAGGACTGCAATGATGTTGAAATGTGTTTTGGGGGTTAAAGTTCATTTTCTGGGCAAATATTGACTTTGCAAGTACAGTAATTGCTGTTAAGCTGATCACTCTTTGACATTCAGGAGTATATGCAAATTGCCATTACAAAAAATGAAGCAGTAAACTTTGGAAAAATTACTATTTGTCTCATTCTCAATACTTTTGGCCATGACTGTAGCTTTATTTGTTTAATTTTTATGGTTCACACTGTATAAATCCATGCCGTTTGCATGGATTTATATAGTGTGACCTAGTTGTCAAGCACTTTCCAAGTGATGCTATCGCCTGGAAAGCGCTTGTCAATCTGCATGCGGAAACGCATGTGAATCCGCATGTATTCTGCAGGAAAAACGCATGCACAATCTGCATGAGTTTTTTTCTGCCAGGGAGATGCAGAAATGCTGCAGAAATTTTCTGCTTCATTTCTGCATCGTGGGCACATAGCCTCAGGCTGCGTGCCCACGATGCGTTTTTCATGCGTTTCCGCTGCGGAATTTCCGCAGCGGAAACGCATCAAAAACGCATGGTAATCCGCACCCCATGGTCCCCAATGGCATTCCGCAATGTCAATGCACATGCTGCGGATTTTTCCGCAGCGTTTCTGCAGCGCTCATAAATCCGCAGCATGTTCATTCATTTTGCGGAAGCGCAGCGGAATTGCCGCCATTGACTTGCATTGAGACGCATATAATCCGTGTCTGTACATTTGTACAAGCGGATAATATGCGTTTCAATGTGCGGATGGTACCCAAGTCTGGAGGAGAGAAGACTCTCATCCAGACCTGGGTACCATTGTACCTGTAAAAAAAAGAATAAAATAATAAATAAAGTTTATATTCACCTGTCCGGCGGCCCCTGCAGCGCTTCTCCTTCCAGGACCTGAGATGACGTCGCGGTCATGTGACCGCAGGCTGTCTCGCGAAATGCCGGCAACCCGGAAGGAGCCAGGACGAGCGCTGCAGCACACGCGGCGGGGGATCGGTAAGTATAGCTTTATTTTTTACGGTCACACTATATAAATCCATGCTGTTTGCATGGATTTATACAGTGTGACCTAGTTGTCAAGCACTTTCCAAGTGATGCTAATCGCCTGGAAAGTGCTTGTCAGTCCACATGCATAAACGCATGTGGATACACATGTGAATACGCGTGTATTTTGCAGGAAAAACGCATGCACAATCTGCATGCGTTTTTTCTGGCAAGGGAGATGCAGAAATGCTGCAGAAATTTTCTGCTTCATTTCTGCATCGTGGGCACATAGCCTTAAATAGGTTAGATTAGAAAAAATATATTTCACTGTATGATTTTAATTAGTCAAACATATACAGTAGGCAACATATTCCCACATATTCAACTGAAATAAACTGTGGTAATTTAATCATTTTGTCTGGCTTATCAATTTGTAGATTTTATTTATTACAATGTTTTTTTTTCATTTACCAAAATTCAATTATTAATATTAGTACAAATAAAATGAACTCAATTTGAGCTCATCTGCATTCCCTAGATAATTATAAAAAAATAACAATTTGATTTTATTTAAAGAGGACCAGTCACTGTTTTTTTTATTAATTTAAACTGAGTGCCAGACACTTCTCCATTGTTTCTGGAACAGTTTTTCTTTTCCTTCTATGCCTCTCTGCTCCAAAGTTACGCCCCCTGATAATAATAAAGATGGAAATTTTCCCTTTAACAGCCAGGCGTGTAACACTGAACTTCTTTGTGGGGACGGCCATGTTTTGATTGGCTAACGTAAAAGGAGAAACAGAAAGTTTCCACAGTTTTGTGGTATATGCTCAGTTGGTTAATGGAAGATTTGCAATATTATTACCAGGGGTAAAACTTTGGATTGGAGGGGCACAGAAAAAAAACCAAAAGGTGTTCCATAATCAGTGAAGCAGAGACAATTGGATGAGGTACTCAGTTAAAATATATAAAAAATCCAGTGAAAGTTCCTCTTTGAACAAAAATTAAAGGTAATAGAAGTAAAATACTGTATGTGAATACCTATTTAAAGGAAATCTGTCACCAGGTTTTTGCTACCCCCTCTAACAACAGCACAATGTAGGGTCAGAGACCTCGATTCCAGTGATGCCACTTACTAGGCTGCTTGATGTCATTTTCATACATTCACTGTTCTATCTTCTGCAGATCTAGCAGTTCTCTGAATACTAAGCTCTGTACTATTACTCTGCCCACACCACTGATTGGCAGCTTTCTGCCCACGTACAGTCTACACATGAAGTTGCCAATCAGTGCTGGGTGCGGGGTCATGCAGAGTTCTTGACTACCAGGCAGCAGGTTTACTAGTCCTCTAGTGATAATATCCTGCTGTTTTTATCAAAACTGCACTAAGCAGCCCAGTAAGTGAGACATCACTGGAATCAGGATCTCTGTTTCTACTTTACTCTGCTCTCAGGTTAGGTGGCAACAGATTTAATTTAAAGAATCCAGTTCAATTCTAGAACCCAAGCAATGCTGAGCTGGTTAATAAATATCAGTGGATTAGTAGAAACTGGCATGGCAGACCGTGGGCAAGATTGTCCAAGTTATTTGTCATTAGTCATTTTTCAGATGCCTTTGGGTAATAAAAGCAGCATCAGAGTGGATGTTTTGGGCGACTGTTCCCTGTTTACCTGCGCCAGATTGATATATCTTCCCCACTGTTATTAAGCAGTAGACTATGATTTTGTGATGTATAAGTCATAGAAGTGCCACAAGTAGATGGACGGGATGAGAAAGATGGTGAATGATGATGCTAGTAGGGAAAAGAACGGTTTCCACAAGTCAAGGTGACACATGATGGGCAACATATAACCATCTGTCCATAATTTTCTTTCCTTGTTTCATACCTCAGACCTTCTGTTTAATTCATCTTGGTGTTAATGTGTGTTTTTGTCTCTTAAACCACCCTCACTGTCCTACTTTATACCATCCCTGTCCTCCCATCTGTCCCCTTGTGTTCCTAAATCATCCGCAGCCTGCCACATTCTGGAGTGCTGTGATGGCTTGGCTCAAAGTGTAATCAGCACTGTAGGACAAGCTTTTGAGTTGAGGTTCAAACAGTTCCTGCACAGTCCCCCCAAAGTGGCAGCACCCCCAGACAGGTACGATGGAAACCCAATTTAATCCACATTCTTTAGTCCTTAGCTTCAATTCATATTCTATTTCTATCTATAAAATACATATTTGATCTAATGAAGAGTAGGTAAGACTTGGCTTATGTACACGTTATGTTTTTGCCTCCTAATTGTTAAAAGATTTATCCTGAACTATTTTTTTTTACTAGTGGCCTAAAAACTAACAGGCAGGCAGTTGCTAACCACCTGCCTGTTCTACCCGGTGCCAGCACAGAGCAGTCATTGACCGCTCCTGCTGACGATTCAGCTGCTCCATATCAACAGAGCAGCTCTTCCTCTTCTGGGCTTCTCTGTCGACAGGGCGTGATTGCCGGCGTCATGCTGAGTCACAGCCGGCTCCCCGCAGTTAGGCAGCATTCATTCATGCCCCATCAATGTAGCGGAACGGAAGAAAGACAGCTGCTCTATCAACTTGACATCAGCTGAAACCACTGAATCACCGGAAGGGTAGTCTGTGACCGCTCTGTGCATGTGGAGATCGGTGCCTGCCTGGCACAGCAAGCAGGTATGTAGCTACCACCTGCCTGTTAGTTCTTAGGCCCATATAAAAAAAAAAAAGAAATCGTCCTGGACAACCCCTTTAATATACAAATTACTTGTGACTTTTCCCTTACTTTAAATATTCTTCAGTGCTCCAGTTTCTTTATTTTATTTCTTTTGAAAGTTATTTAATTCCTGATGCTACCCTGAGTATTTTTTTATACAGCTCCAGAGTTATTAACCTTTCTTTTTTTTTAGTGCAACCAATATGCTTATTTTTATTGTCTTTACTAAGTAGGTAGAGCTCACAGGATTCTCTAGGGGCGTATCTTTCCATAATTAAATACCTAAACTTGACCATATAATACATAGGCCCTCCCCAAGGAATACGGAAAACCTACAAAGAACAAGGAGTATAGCAGCCAAAGTAAAATAGAAATCTTTATTGATGAATTACAAACAAGATAAAAAAAATTCTTAAAAAGAGGACGTCAAATAGAAGGCTAAAGCCCCCGTCTCACATAGCGATATTGCTGGCGAGATCGCTGCTGAGTCACGGTTTTGGTGACGCAACAGCGACCTCACCAGCGATGTCGCTATGTGTGACCCTTTGCAGCGATCAGGCCCCTGCTGTGAGGTCGCTGATCGCTGCAAAGTGTCCTGGACCATTTTTTGGTCGTTGGCCTCCCGCTGGTCAGCACACATTGCTGTGTGTGACCAGCGGGACCAACGATCTGGCTGGTAACCATGATAAACATCGGGTTACTAGGGGCACACGCGCACTTAGTAACCCGCTGTTTACCATGGATACCACTCTGCTACGGTGCGCGGAGGCTACCGTTCACCTTAGCAGAGTCGTATCCATGATAAACATCGGGTTACTAAGTGCGCGTATGCCCCTAGTGACCCGATGTTTATCATGGATACGACTCTGCTAAGGTGAACGGTAACCTCCCGCGCACTGTAGCAGAGTGGTATCCATGGTAAACAGCGGGTTACTAGGGGCACACGCGCACTTAGTAACCCGATGTTTACCATAGTTACCAGCCTGCTCCTGCTTAAGCAGCAGGCTGGTAACGGGAGCAGGACATCGTGGAACGATTCTTTCCACGATGTCGCTGCTCCCCTGATCGCTGGTGAGCCTGCCTGTTTGACAGCTCACCAGCGATGTATTAGCGAAGCAGCAACGATCCCTGACAGGTCGTATCGTTGTCGGGATCGCTGCTGCATCGCTTAGTGTGACAGGGCCTTTAGGCCGCACAGGGAGCCTCAGTGCCAAAGTGACAACAGCTAATCAGGCTAAAGAAGAACAAATTATATTGGCAAGTAGATACATGTTATGCAGTCAATATAATAACAAATCTGCAAAAGAACATGATAAATAGCAAACTTCAAAGGAAAATGCAGAAGAAAAACATCTTGTTTAGCAAAAGGATCTAATAACTCGTGTAAATAAATAATGGAATGAACTTCTACAAAGTTATTACGCCAGAACATCCTTATGCTAGTATAACCAACTGGTCAATAAAATATAAAAGGAATCCTAAATAGGAGTAAAGCAATAGTGATTGCAAAATACATTGCGAAGTCAAGAGGGGCAAGATCTGTGTGATGTTCAGCCAAGAAGAACACCCCTGACGCGTGTTTCGCATGCAGCGTCTTCCTAGGGGTCAGTAACCTTGTGAGCACAGACGCCTTGGTAAAGACTATAAAAAAAATTGCATATTGATCACATTGAATGAGAAGGCCCTTTTTTGCTACCTCTCTATGACGTATTAAAAAAATGAAATAAACAAGAAAAGGATTACTAAGGGGAGATGCAGGTATAAAATAATAGTAAAAATTGGCTTTTTTTTGTCATGATGACCCATTTTATGTGAAATGTACCAATCTATAACGTTTCCATGCCTAGTTGGGTAATCCTCCATAAAAATCCATATGAAAACAATGCACATCGACAATGCACCTACAGGTTTACTACTTGCTTTATAATACCCACTCAGTTTTTCTACAATCACTTGGGGAAGGCATATATGGTCACTTTTTTGTGTCATTTGTCTCTAAAGGATAGTGGTTGGGAGTGAAGAGCTTGCTTGGGCAGCTGAGGAGGATCATAATTCCGAACACAACTATTACAATAGTATACCCGGTAAAGAACCACCTCTCGGAGGAGTACAAGACTGCAGAGTCAGGGATCCGGGTGCAACAAACCAGCCAAGCGCACAGATAATCAGTAATGGACAGTGGACACAGGTACTTTAATTCTACTTGTACATGTAACCTGAAAAATACATGCAACAGTGCAAATCTAGCCGCCTCAGTTAGTATGAAGAATGGTATCACTCTGTACTATGTCCATGCATATATCTACATTTTTAATGCCTCCCTCTTTATCTTATTTCTCTTTGTAGATGGGATCTCCAGCAAGAAGAGCACCAGTAACACAATCTGGATCACAGTGGGAACTGGAAGACCATGGTAAGATTACTGAAAAAAGTTTAGAATTTTGCAAATTGGATACTTAAGTTCATGAGACAACCACTCAAGCAGTCAACAGCATGGAATCCTGACAGAGTGCATATTACACACTGTTGGGATTCAGCTACCCGCAATGCCATAGAGGCACTGCAGAAATTTTATTTTATCCCAGAAAACACCTTTTTACGATTGTAAAATTCTCTGAATCATTACCATTAATCACCACTGCTATATCCATCTTTGGGCTATGAATTTGAAACATGCATTTTCCAGATTCTTAACATATTCTTTTATCAGGGCCAACAAATGAAATGTTCCATGGAAGCAATGGTCGTGCTTTAGGGCTAAGAGACTATGAGGAACACATGTATGTCAACACACGAACTCTTGATGGGCTAAATACAGAAAAGGAGCCCTATATGATCCCAGAGGATAGTCCCAAGAAGGATATCTTTGATATGAGTAAGTGTATATAGGATCGATCTATCTATCTATCTATCTATCTACCCCATATCTATCTATATATATATCTATCTATCTATCAAAATAGAGGCAGCACTCCAATATAAGAAAAAAGAAAAATATTTAATGGCCCATAGAGGCAACGGTGACGTTTTATTCCAAATAAGAACCTTTCTCAAACAGTGTTCTTGAGAAAGGTTCTCATTTGGACCAAAACGTCACCATTGCCTCTATGGGCCATTAAATATTTTTTATTTTCCCTTTTGGAGTGCTGCCTCTATTTTTTGGAATATATTCGAGGACTGGTTGCACCTGGTAGGCTATGCACCTTATTATTTATTGCTGGTGCTGCATCTATATTTTTATTTTACATTTATCTATCTGTTTTCTTACTTAAATCTGAAAAGTTTTGCATCAATGTTAATGTTCACAAGAACCAGACAGTGGAATTTATATTAGATTTACCTTTCCACACTGTACTCAGTTAACGTGTAATTCGCTGGGGCCATTATCAGTAATGGCTACATTCGTCAGTATATGTAGACAGAGGGAGTTGGCCCTTGGAAAAGGAACTGAGACAGTCTGAGATATGTGGAACAATACACATCAAATGCATTAGAAGAGTGGTATAGTGTAGATATGTGTGTAGTAACAGAGAGAACTGACCACACAGTATTAGCACAAATGGATATCTAGGAAAGGGAGACTGGACTATACTGTCAAAATTAGAGATATAAAAATTACTTGAATAGTTCAGCTTTCCTTTAAGTCTGTTCCATAATGAAATGAATGGTGGATGCATCAACAGCAGTAACAATAGTGTTCCTGATTCTAGATTTGCATATCCAAACAGGTTTCTAGAAAGCATATGCTAATGTTACTATTAATTGCAAGAGAAAAAATTCTCATTTGTCATGTATGCGATACATTGCCTTTGATTTACGGGAACCTATGATGACATTTTCTAGACCACTTCCTTTAGCTTATACTGGAAGGCAATAGGTTTATAAAAATGTATATATTCTGTATTGTTGCATTGTATTATAAACATGTGCTTTGGGCAAATTACCAATGAAGAACCATGGAGCATGGAGGCTGCTTTGTGATGGTGTATCCCAATCATGCCAGAAAGCCTGTGTTTAGTGCCTGGTTACTGTGACTCTTCAGAATAGTAGTACTGCCACCAGGCTTCTCAGTAGTAATTTGCATGCAGCAGAAGCTCTGTTTTAACTTTATTTATTTATTATTTTATTACATAGTACAGCCACATAGAATTTATAGGGACATGTTTTAAAAAGGACCTGTCACTTGCTCACATAAATGGAATTAAATACCTCGCAAAGATCCCTGAGGTCTGTTTGTCTTTTCCGTTTAGCACTGCGTCACTCCATTGCAGAGATAATCACATTTGTTGCATTTGAAGCTCAGTATGTGAAATCTCTGTTGCAGACTAACTTTGTGTGCTTTCACCCCTTCCTCACAGACGCTGCAAATCACAGCTCGGATGCATCTGAGACTGTTAGGCTATGTACGCACGTTCAGGATTTGAATGCAGAAAATTCCTTAAGGTTTCTGCATCTCCTGGCAGGAAAAATGCTGCAGAAAAAAGCACGCATTTTGCCGCGATTTTGATGTGTTTTTGATGGGTTTTTGTACATCAATGAATGCTTTTTGGAGCTAAATAAAGATATTTGAAAAAAGAAACGTGGGACATCGCTTTAACCCTTGGATTACCGTCAGACCTGTATTGATTATATTGGTTAATTTAAATGATTAAAGAATGTGTCTGTTGTATTTCAAATAAAGTATTTTACTCTGTGTGTGTTTATTTAACTCTTAACTTTATTTTAATTAGGTTTAGTAATGAAAGGGTCTGACTGACATCTTGTCATCACTAAACAAAAGGGCTAGGTGTCAGCTAATCCAATAAACCCAATCTCATTAGCATTCCCATTCAAGTCATTTCTGGGGCAGCTGACAGCTGCTATTTTTAGCCTACGATGGTGCCAATAGGCAAACATGTTCCCTGGCTTTTAATACCAGCTCACAGATTTTTTTTTAGCTGCTACATCCCCACGATCAGCAACCAGTAGTGCTTTGGAAGCAGCGTATTTTCACTGCATCCAAAACGCTGTTTTCTAATGCCGCACTTTTGTTGTAAATACATGTGAATCCACCACATATAATGACATTTCACTCTGTCAAAATCTGCAGTGGAGACTAGCGTATCCGCTACAGAAATTGACATGCTGTGGGTGAGTTTGGGTACGTTCCCACGATCAGGAGCCACTGAAGATTTGAAGCTGCTTATTTATGCAGCATCAAACCCGCAGCGTCCAGATGTTACAGCATAGTGGATGGTATTTCTACAAATACCATGTCCACTATGTGTGCATCTGAGGCTGCGGATCACCAGAGGACACTGACATGTGGTACGTCTCTCATGTCAAATTCTCTTGCGGAGTCACTAGTCTCCATAACATAAATTTAAGCACTTGAATGTATTAAATGCAGTAAATCCACATGGTTCACTGAACACATGCTGATATACCTGCATTCAATAGAACGCAGCGTTTTGGACACAGCAAAAATATGCTGCGTCCAAAGCGCTGCTATGTCTGGATCGTAGGCACATAACCGAAAATTTTAAAAAATGGCGTGGGCACCCGGGTCATTTTCATAACCAGTAGAGGGAAAGCTGACTGCTAGGAGCTGATATCACTAACTGGGGAAGGGGCCATTGGCCAAAAATGTTCCCTGGCTATTAATAACAGCCCACAGTTGTTTTATTAGCCTTTACTGGCTAGATTAAAGGGGGACCCCAGAAAAAATTGACGTAGGGTCTCTCTATAAAATCTAACCAGAAAAGGCTAAACAGACAGCTGCGTGCTGATATTAATAGCCAGGGAAGTGGCCCTGGATATTAGCCCCCTTCGCAGCTAATAATATCAGCTCTCAGCAGTCCCAGAAATAGTGCATCCATAAGATGTGCCAAATCAGGTGCTTAGCCTCCGCTCCTGCGACTGCCGTGTAGCAGTGGCGAGTGGGGTAATAGGGTTGGGGTTTATGTCAGTCTTGTATTGGCGACTGACATGAAGCCCAGGTTAGTAATGGAGGGCATCTATAAGACGCCCCTATTACTAACCCCATAGTAAAGGTTTTCGATGCTTTTTCAATAAAGACACGGCCAGAATAAAGTCTTTTATTGAAAATAATTTATGTAAAAATAAAAAACACTGTATATTCACCTAACGCCTAATCCCCAAATCCCTTGTCTCCTGTGAAAAAAACAAAAATAGAAAACAACCATATCCCTCACCTGTCCACCGTCATGATGTAATCCCAGTGTCCCACAGTGACACGGGTCATATTTATTGCAACCACTCCTGTCAGTGTACATCGCTGCTGCTGGGGCTGAGTTCACCTGAGTTCATCAGCTGAAGATCAGCTGATAAGCCCCGGTGACCTCATTTACTGCAATAGTGTTGCATGGGAACATTCTCACGCAGCACAAGTGCCGTAAAGGGAGGTTCCGGAGCTCTCAGCTAATCTTCAGCTGATGAACTCCAGTGAATTTAGTCCCGGCAGTGCAGCGATGTACACTGCTGGGAGCGAGCGCGCTCCAGTCAGTGTATTGGCGGCTGCTGGGTGATCGGGTCGCCAGGGGACATCAAGAGGACAGCGGACAGGTGAGAATAAGGTGTTTTTAGTTTAATGTAGATTTTTACTTTTTTTTTTATTTTTTAAAACACATGCACAGACGCCGGCTGAGGAGACTGCTTCTCCCCACAGCTGCGCCTGCTCCCGCTGTTATCAATGGCAGCGGTGGTCGGATAATGGGAGGAGTAGTCTTCTTCCCCGACCCGGGTACCATTCTTTCTGAGTTTTTGACTCATTGACGTGAATTGAGTCAGTCAAATATGCAGCAAACAGCCGCAGCAAATCCACAAGTATATTTATACCTCAATTAACTCAATGGATGGAAAATGCTGCAGAAACGCTACAAAGAATGGACATGCTGCCGATGTAAACGCAATGACAATCCTGTCAGGAAAATTCCTGACCATGTGCACAGCACATCAGGATTGTCATTGCATTACATGGCACACGGATTACCTAGCGTTTTTGGTGCATTTCTGCACTGAAAAAAAGCTGCAAAAATGCATCAAAAATGCACAGTGTGCACATAGCCTTACACTGCTAAATCAGCAGCCAAGCTGTGAATGGCAGTGTTTAAGAGGGAGTGGTGAAAGCATATGCCCCAAAGAAGACGGTTAAGAAATGCCCAGTTGCTTTGCAAGCAGAGATTTCACATACTGCACTCCGAAAGCAACAAATGTAAATATCTCTGCGATGGAGTAATGCAGTGCTGAACAGAAAAGAGTGACAGAATCAGAGGAGCTCAGGGATTTGTGCAAGGTATTTAACTTAATTTGTTTGAGCAACTGACAAGTTCTCATTAAAGAAGAGTGGCCAAAGAGGACAGTTTTTGCTCTTATTTTATCCCCAGCTACTTCCCTGAATATTATATTTTTTCAGAAATGCACTATATGGTTCCGGAGATATGGGTATTTTTATTTAGTTCTACTTTTTATGGTCTTTACAAGGAGGCATTGTTCACGGGGTAATGATACGCTCTACATAATCTTTAGCGAGTGGGAGTTGCCCACAGGATTCCTGGGGTGTGTGTTTTTAGACTGCTCTTTGTTGTACTTTTGGTAACACAGTGTTTTATCTACTGCAGCTTATGAGAACATTGGCAAAATGTGTGCCTGTGTGTGGTGGCAAGTTTCAGTTTTGTTCTACCGATTTTTTGTACTTTGTACTTTTTCTTCTTGAAATATTCTACATATGGAGCATTTCCCTTATTTGTCTTGTCCCCTCAAGCAAGAAGCCCAGTAAGTGACCCAGCACTAGAATTAGTGTCCCTCTCCCTATTTTATGCAGACCTCAGATTGGTAAGCATGAACCTGCTGACAAATTCCCTTTAACATGGTACATAAGGGTAGGTGATCTTCTACCTCATAAATTGTGAGATGACAACAGTAGAGACACAAAAAATGCAAACAAAATAACAATTTTAATTGCTAAGCACAATGGGTGTAATAAGACCTTAGCAAACGTTTGAGTGTGGTTTGGGAAAAATTCAGTTCACTTGGCCAAATAAAATGTGTTTTGTGGGTATTACCATTATTATTATCATCTGAAATGTACAATCATATCAGTGGGTCTTGTGTCTTATTTAAAAGTCTATGAATTAGCATTATCTGAAAACGTATTGTGATCATACTATGCAGCTGTGTTGCTGTATTTACTGTTTTTCATTACAGATGCATTAGAAAATGTGTTATTAATAATAAAGCCAACCAATTAAGACATTAATTTAACATATTTAGATTTTTTTTTCACCAGGACCATTTGAAGATGCTTTAAAACTTCATGAGTCTGGTTTATCAGTGTCCCAAAAGTTAGAAGACCAGTGGCCAAGTCCTCCAACTAGGAGAGCACCAGTTGCCCCCACAGAAGAACAACTGAAAGGAGAACCATGGTACCAGGGTAAAATGAGCAGGAGGGAAGCAGAGAAGCTTCTTCAAAGAGATGGTGACTTCTTGGTTAGAGACAGTATTACTAATCCAGGCCAGTATGTCCTGACCGGCATGCACAGAGGACAACCTAAACATCTCCTGTTGGTAGATCCTGAAGGAGTGGTAAGGAATGCTTTATTTGCGTTTTGTGCTCCCTATCATCCATGTATCGATCTCTAGCCTCAGACGTCTCCTACCTGTGCATGGTGCTACTGACTTTCTATCTCTCTATCGATCTGTACCATCTGTGCGACTGGCAACTTTGGGATTTCTGTGAAAACACAAATTTACTTTGATGGTTTCCAAAAAATCTAGACAGTTGGAATGTATGTGTATAATGAGATGATTCATTTTGCATGTTCTCATTAAGAATAATCATTTTTCCCTTATTTAGAGCAGAGGTTGGCAACCTATGACATGAGTGTCATCTGTGTCATATTTGCCTTGCAGAGCCGCTGTTCTTTAATGATTAGAAGAAAATAAACTATTATACTCACCAGGGTCGTACATAGAAGTCATGGGGTTCCATAGAAGAAGTATACTTCACCTCCCATAGTCCTCCAAATAGTATAATGCATCCCATAGTCCTCCATATAATATACTGCACAGCTCAGTCATCCATGTAGTAGAATGCACAGCCAATAATCCTTCATAAAGTATAATGCACAGCCCATAGTCCTCCATAAAGTATAATTCTCCCCATAGTCATCCATAAAGTATAATGCACCCTCATAGTCATATATAGTAGTATAATACACCCCAGTCATCCTATAAAGTATAATGCACCCCCATAGTCATCCATAGTAGCTTAATGCACCCACATAGTCATCCATTAAGTATAATTCAGCCCCATAGTCACCCTATAAACTATAATGCATCCCCATAGTCATCCTATAAAGTATAATGCATCTCATAATCATCCATAGTAGTATAATGCACCCCTATAGTCATTCTATAAAGTATAATGCACCCCATAGTGCTCTATACAGTATAATGCACCCCATAGTCATCCATAGTAGCATAATGCACCCACATAGTCATCTATAAAGTATAATTCAGCCCCAAAGTCAACCTATAAAGTATAATGCATTCCCATAGTCATCCTATAAAGTATAACGCACCCCCATAATCATCCATAGTAGTATAATTCACCACCATAGTCATCGTATAAAGTATAATGCACCCCCATGGTCATCCTATAAAGAATAATGCACACCATTGTCATCCATAGTAGTATAATGCACCCCATATTTAAAAAAAAAAAAATACTCACCGTTCCTTCGCTCTCGCGCCATTCACTTCCTCTTGAGAAGCCAGCAGCTGACTCTGGCATGCGACGGGAGCGTGTGACGTCACTGCCATGCGCCCTGTCACGTGAACGTGACGTCAGTTGCTGGCCTCTGATTGGCTGGCAGCGTTTATTGTGGTGCGCGGACCCACGCCCGCAATACAATTCAACTGTATGTGCGTCCTTGAAGCTTTTGCTGGCGTTGGCGGGCCCTGGCCCTCACCTGCCAGGCCCCTGACCCTCCGGACCCGGTTGTTACGCCACTGGCTGAGAGGGTGGGGTTTTGGTTACATTGGCAGCCGAACACTATTATTTTGTCCCCAGTTAGAGCTATTCAGAAACCACAAGTGACTTTCACCAGTATACCGGATTCCATTCTTCACAGAAGGAAGACTGCGCTAACTGGAGCGCTGATTCCCAGGCGCCATCCGTGTGATCCTGATGCGGCACACTGTTGCCACACGTGTAAGACACTCGAACACACGGGACACGGATATCTCCGGTACTGGTTTTTCCGGTACTGGAGATATGCGGACGTGTGAAACCGGCCTTAGAGTATTGAAAGGACTTCATTGTAACATGAACTGCATGCCATTACGAGAATTGTATTCACATATTTCAATATTCATTTCCAATTAGAAGGAAGCATCAATTGCAGGGATATTCATTGTATAGAATATGAAAGGCAGTTTCCTACGGAAAAATAATCATATCAGCTTCCACAATATTGTAATTAAATGGGGTTGTCCACTACTGGGCATCCCTTTATTAATAGGCCCAGTGATGTAAGAAAAGTAAAAATATGATACTCATCTCTCAGAACTGTGACAATCCTCTGTAGTCAGAGCTGTGTCCCCTGCCTGTCTGCTGGAATATGTAACGCTGGCTACAGATGACAGGCACCAGTCCTGGAGTTCAGCATCATTTTATTACATTTATCCATACCTCCCAACTTTTTCAGAAAAGAAAGAGGGACACATTATGGGTCGCGCATAGCGCGCCACCGCAAATTTTGGCCACCCCCCTGGCCACACCCCAATCCACACCCATTTATCCTTCTTTCTCCCCCGGCAGGAGGAGTTGTCAGAGGGGCGCTGGCAGTGAGGGAAATTCAGCAGACGGCCGAGACTGCAGGTTGTAGACCCAAATCCAAGACTGTCCGCTGTATCCAGGACAGTTGGGAATAGAGATGAGGGGATGGATTCACGTGACTCCAGTCCAGCATTCAGATCAGTAATACCTGGCGGCTGGACAGGAGGCCGTGAATCTCTAACCATTCGGCATCCCCAGCGGCTTTTGGTCACCCATCGCTGGCACTACGCCATCTGTGCGTCCTGCTCATCTCTAGTTGGGACCTATGGATTATTTTTTGTTCCTTCCTTCACAGTCGGAGCCGCCAGAACTTTCTCATCTTTATGTAGCTTCACTATATGACATCTGGCTTATTTGTGTCTGTAAAGCCATGTTCACACGTTGCAGAAATACTGTGTTTTTTATTTTATGCAGATGTCCGCACCAAACTCCACAATAACAATCTTCTCCCCCTTCTTTCATGCGTTTCTGGTGCAGATGTGAAGCCGCGTTTTTAATGTGTTTTTTTATAGTACAGAAAAGCTTTGATTATGCACTTAATAAAGTATCAACAGTTTTTTTTAGGCTCCACATAGAAGCATCTAGAGAGAAAAAAAGCACCAAAACCGCACAGTTCGGCGGCGTCCTTGGGCGCATAGTGGGCACCTTTTTTGTTAAAGTAGTTTTTATTAAGGATTTTTTACATAAATGGGGTAAAGAAAAGGGGAAGACACATTATAATTACACAGTAATATAGAAAAAGGGGGAGACACATTATAACTACACAGTAATATAGAAAAAGGCGGGAGACATATTATAAATACACAGTAATATAGAAGCAAACAAGAACAAAATAAAAGCAAATTTAAAGGGATGAAAGATAAAGGCAAAATAATGGATGGAAAGAGTTAAGGATGAGAAAGGGGAAGGAAAAATATAGTTTATTAAAGAAAATTGAAGGGATAGAAGAAAAATTAAAAAGATTGGTATGTACAGCATAGGAAAGGAAAAGGGGTTACGATACACATGTAATATACCTTATATATAAAACATTTAAGAGGTAGGAGGGGAAGAAAAGGAATAGGAAAGGCAAGGAAAGAAAAGGGAAAGGAAGAACACCTGTAAAAACATGTGGAGAGACAAGCCTATAGAGAAATACTAACTTCTAAATAATGTAAAATACTGTTTGTTGAATTCTAATAGCGGGCGCAGGTCTCATGAAATCACATCCACTTTGCTTCGACAATTAAACACAGCAGAATTTTTGTGCAAATGAGCAGCAGAAAATACGCAGCATTTACACTACATGTGAACACGGTCTAAATTTATAAGCAAAGTGGACGTGATTCCATGAAATCTCCACCCTCTGTGGTCTGAAGACGCTGCTGAACTCTGTGGTTGTGGCATTTTCTCTCTATAGGCTTCTTCTGAAAAAAATGCATGAAGAAAAAAAACGTCGCAGCATTTTTAAGTGCAGAATCAAAGCTTTTCTGTACTGTTAAAAAAGGGTTAAAAACTCTGTTTCATATCTGCCCCAAAATCTCATCAAATAAAGGGAAAATGCATAAAAGAAACGCCGCAGACACACAATAATCAGAGAAGATTGTTATTGTGTCGTCTGGTGCGGACACCTGTAGAAAAAAAGCAGCAGAAAGAACGCAGCATTTATGCTACGTGTGAACACGGCCTCAGCGTTACAGTTTTATTACATTTTTTATGGGTTTAATAGAGAGAAAGTATCAATCATGCCATTTTTTTACATCATTTACCGATCCCCGTAAATAATCTGATTGCTGTGTTGTGCGGGTCGTTACGATTACAGGGACACCAAATGTGTCCATGTTATTTGCTGATTTGTGATGTTCATTATTTTTTATAAAAGGCATTAAAAATTACAATATTTTTTTTCATTATCAAGTGTTTTTCATTATTTTTTTTAGCAATTTTATTGGCTGAAAAAATCTCTTATTCTCCCTGTAGAATAAAAATGCATACATTGTACATAGCAGTGTATTTCCATCAGTTTAAATCAAGTAGACAGAATTCTCCTAGAGACATTGCTAGAGCTTGTGGCTCAGCAGCTTAAATGTCTGTATCAATAATGTTTTAGGCTGTGTGCCCTCTATGCGTTTTTTAAGAGTTTCCGCAGCAGAAATTCCACCTCAGAAACACTTAAAAAACGCTTGGTAGAAGGTCTGCAATGTTCCCCAATGATAATCCACATGTGCTGTCCACATGCTGCGGATTATCATTGTGGAAAAATCCGCAGCACTACCAATTATTTTGCGTAATCGCAGCATTTTCGCCGCCATTGACTTGCATTGAATCGCTTAATATCCGCATGACTACATGTGCACATGCGGATATTAAGCGATTCAATGTGTGGATGGTACCCGGGTCTGGAGAAGAGGAGACTCTCCTCCAGACCGGGGAACCATAGTACCTGTAAAAAAAAAAGAATTTAAAATAAAAAAAACATTATACTCACTTTCTGATGGTCCATAGTGACCTGGCTCTCCGGCAGCTCGCGATGGTCTAAAAGGTTGCATGGATTTATATAGTGTGACCAAGTTGTCAAGCACTTTCCAAGTAATGTTAAAATCGCTTGGAAAGCGCTTGTCAACCCGCATGCGAAATCGCATGTGAAAAACGCTTCTCTTCCGCTTGTCCCTGGCAGGAAAAACGTATGTAAAATCTGCATGCGTTTTTTCTGCCAGGGAGATGCAGAAATGCTCAGGAAAACTCCGGAGCATTTCTGCATCGTGGGCACATAGCCTCAAGGTTGTGGATTCAAGACCAGGGACTCAGAGAAAAAAAAATACATTTTTGTAATTGTTCATAAATTTACTACTTTTAAAGGACCAAAAAAATAAGTTTCTTCAGCTCAGTATACAGGCACCATAAAAATACATTGTTATACACAATGTATTTCTATGGACTTGTATGAACTGCTTCTGGATTCATTGCCTGCAATGTAGAGCCATCATCATTGACAGCTGTAGCCCAGTGGTTTGTGCTACAACCTCTGGACACCGAGCTCTTTGTTGGATGTGAGTTTGAGTCCTGAGGAGATGAGATCATGTAAGAAGAGGTAAGTAATATAATTTAATTTATTCACTGACCAGCAAGCAGCCACGCCCCAAGTGATGAAAACATCAGAGAGGTGAGTATATATAGAAGCTGGGAGAACAGCTGTGCAGTGATGGGACAGTCCTACCGAGTAAGGGACGGTTGGGAGCTATGCATTTATCTCACATTGCTTGGCCCGTCAGTTAGGGGTTGTCCAGTAGTGGACAAACCCTTTAAACAAATATAAACTTTACACTCAATCTCTGAAAGAAAATGTAGTATGAGGCTAAAACTAATGTGGATGATAAAATAAGAAAATGCTTCTCCATTTCCGATCCTTCCATTTCATGAGCTGTTGTAATAAAAGGCTTCAGCTGGCTTATACATCAGAGATCTCAGGTGGCCAAGTTCTGAACGACTTGTCGATAATGGTTAGTTTGACTAGTTTCTTGTCATGGGTGACATGTTAAAATCAGTCAAACCATCTGATCTCGGCAGTGTTCTGTGTGATTTCACCCATTGCAAAACAAAAGGTGCAGTCTGTGGCCAGGTCCACACTAAGCTTTGTATGGTACACATGTAGGGATGTGGACTGTCTTACCCTGTTCCTGCCCTGAACACAACAGATGTGCTATGTGAATACCGTCGTGTGGATCTATATGTAAAAGTAACGTGTGTTTAATGCAATGTGATGTACTGTGTAAAAGGTGTTAATGCATAATGTGAGTATAGCATAAGAATAAGCTTAGGACAGCATAGGATATAGAATAAGGATAAGTAGGTTTAGCATGAAAGATAATAAATGGTTAAGAATAGGATTAGCCCAGTGGGTGGGCGCTACTGCTGATAAAAAGGGGGCATTTCCTGGTTAGAGGGAGTTCAGTGTCAGCTAGTGAAGTGTATTGTTCAGTTCAGGTTCAGGTGGAGTGGTCGGTTGCTAGGGGCAGCATGGGCCCAATGTTCAGGGCAGTGGGCGGCCAAATGGAGATCCCCGATGGACATTCCAACAGCGTCCAGAGCCTAGGGATCAGGCCAGGTAACATGGAGCGGGCCTGGTCTTCTGACATCACGAGTCCAGTGGACATGAAGTTATGTGGGGGGGCAAGTGGCCAGTCCCAGGAGCACTGCTGGAGTGGACAACGAATTGCTGAGTCTGATGGAGTCAGCGAGCTTGGGGGTAGTCCAGAATTAACTGGTGGCTAGACAGAAGAGGAGTTGTAGTAAGGAGGAAGGAAGTCTGCATTACTGTACCCTATCCCACTTATGCCCATCTGATGAACTTGGACAGTTTAGTATAAGTTTGACTGTTACAAATAACGTGGTGTCCCATGCATTTGGTGTGTATCCCATGTCTGCGGCCTACAAGTGAGTGTGATGCACCCCACACCCTACAACACATTGGGACTGGGACACTTATTGTCTCTAAAGTGCCAGAGCACAACCGGACAGCAGCTCGGTCACGAATACTGCTCTCAGATACTTTACACACATGCAGACTTTACATCAGTTGTCATCAATATTTAAAGGAAAGAAATCCCCACCTCCTGTTTGAATTATAATTTTTCCCCCCTCCCCTGCACGTGTGCCCTGTGACGTGCAGTTCCCGTTGCCATATCCCACGCCTGTGCAATTTACCTTGTACGCAAGGCAAGCTTTATCCTTCGTCTATATTCAGGTATGTTGTGCGCCGGCGAGTCACAGTGATTTGCTGGCGCATGCGCACAACATACTTGATCATAGATGGGAGGATAAAGTGCACCCGGCATACAAGGTAAATTGCGCAGGCGCGGGATCTGGCCATGGGAACTGCACGTCACAGGGCACACGTGCAGGGGAAGGGGGAAAAATTATAATTCAAACAGAAGGCCGGGATTGCTACCCCCGGCCCGCAAGCTTTAAAAACTGTAAAGAATAAAAAGCCATATCACTGCGACAAGACCTCTAATATGAGGCATACAGGTAAGTATAGATTCACATTTCTATCACCTGTATGCCCATATTAGAGGTCTGATAAGTGACAGGGGGTGACAGATTCCCTGTAAGGGTAAAATGTCTACACATATCCTTGTAGATATTTTCAAATGCAACCTCTACACATTCAGGTCCAACTTCTTTCTGTCTGGAATACCACTAACATAACTTTTACCTCTCATTTCTGCTATTAGGGTGCAATCGAGTGGATGCACCCTAACAGCTGCAAGGAGAGGTGAAGGTCAGAAGGATGTGCAGCAGATTTTCTGTTGTATGGTACAGTACCTGCTTTGATCATGACATTTTACTAAATCCACAGGCTATGGAATACCTATGATAAATGTGTAGTTTGGGGGAAAAAACAGTTGCAAAGTTTTCAATAATCTCTGCAAAGGGCTGCAGAGTATGTGAGTGCTATATATGCAAACATAATCGAAAAATATTTTGGTTAATGGGGGAAAGTCACTCAATAGATTTGATGGCGGTCACAAGTGAATGATTGGTTTTCAACTCCAATTATATTATGCGAGGATTATTCGTCGCAATCAAAAACTATAAGGTTCTTGCTATTTTACAGTTATGCAGGTATCTCAATTAGAACATTGCTAATGCATAAGATATGGATGCAAATGTCTTCATCTTCTTTCTTTCAGGTAAGGACAAAAGATGTGTTGTTTGAGAGTATAAGCCATCTTATTTCCTACCATCTGCATAACCAACAGCCAATTGTGGCAGCAGAGAGTGAACTGCACCTACGGCAGGTGATAGCGCGAAGAGGAACATCCTAGGTAAGACAATATACCCTGGTTCCTGGGGTAGAAATAGAAGAAATTATTTTAAACAGTTGGTCAAATCCTGAATTTTGAAGAGATTATTATGTTGACTCTACAGAAATAAAGCATGGAAGTCTAAGTTGCAAAGTGTATAAAACGATGGTGAAGGTTTAATGGGTTGTCCACTACTATACTCCCCCTTGAAAATTAAAAATTTCCTATACTCACCTCTCATACCGGCACCATTCCAGTGTTGTCGTCGCCAGGACTTCCGAGGCTCGTGTGACATTGTTATGTCATGTGAGCCCTGCAGCCACTCAGTGGCCGCTATTGAGCTGCTGTGCTCTCACTTCCTTCGGAGTTCTGAGGTTCATTCAAAGAAAATGAGAGCACAGCAGGCTCAATAGCAGCCATTGATTGCAGCCAACGTCATATAATCCTCGGAAGACCAGGCGCTGCTACAGGAGTTGAGGATTGGGTATTTTTATTTTACAAGGGTAAGAAGCGGTTGTCCTAGTAGGTGACAACCCCTTTAACAATACAATAAGGCCATGGTAAGACACTAAAATGTCAGACACATTTTAGTTTTGCTAAAATTAGGATCACTTTCTGCTTCATCCAGTAATGATTTGGTTAAAAATGAAAGAAAAAAAACACGCTAACACTTATTTAGCATTTTAAAATGTATGCTTTAAAGACATGCCATCCATTTCAAGTGTTTCATACAGGAGGTGTTAAAGGGGTTGCTCATTATATATTTTTTTCTTATTAAACAAATGCGTTGGGGACATGATTTGTGGCACTTCTTAATATCTAAGCATTACAGGTTCTACTTCCACATTTGTTAGTGCAGTTTTCCCCACAGACTGCACAGCACTGTCCACATAATGGCTGCTGCTGGTGGAGGAGCATGTGAGCAGACCAGTACATAATCCTCCTCCAATTAAAACGACTACATGTAAGAAAGATACTCTTCAATTGGATGATGTTGATGGACAGTCCTGATCACATGCTCCTCCACCAGCACCATGTTGTGGACAGGAGAGTTGTGGGGTCTGTGAGGAAACTGCAGTAACAAGTGCAGGGCAAAAACACTTTTTTGTAATCTGTGGCACTCAAGTGGTCTTATAGAGACAGGAAGTTCCCCCTTTTAGCCAATGACACTAATGCAAATCAATCAGTTTTATCAGATCAACTGAGGGTTTAAAAGAGAACCCTGTGCCTACCATTGATATGAGTCTAATTGGCCCTGCTTAACACCTTAGTGACCAGGCCATATTTTTTGAATCGGTCAAATCTTACGTGTCAATTTATATGGCAATAACTCTGGAATGTTTCAACATATCCCAGTGATTTTGAGAGAATTGTTTTCATGACACATTATACTTTAAGTTAATGGTAATTTTTGGGGGGTTTATTTCTAAAATTATCAGAAATGTGACAAAAATTTCTAAAAATGAACAATTTTCAAACTTTGAATCCCTTTAACCCAGACAGTCACACTCCACAAAATAGTTAATAAATAACTTTTCCCTCATTTCAGCTTTACATCAGAGCCATTTGTAAAAAAAAAAATTATTTTGTTAGGGTGTTAGAAGTTTTAAAATTATAGCAGCAATTTTTCATGTTTTCAAGGAAATTTTCATAACTTGTTTTTTTTAGGGAGCTATTCAATTTTGAAGTGACTTTAGGGGACCTATTTATTGGAAGAAGTGATACCATTTTAAAAACATCACCCCTCAACATATTCAAAACTGCTGTCTGGTAGTTTATTAACTCTTCAGGTGCTTTTTAGGAATAAACACAAAGTGGCATAACAGTAATGAAAAATGATATTTTTACCACCTAAATGTTGGTAACTTCTGAACAGGCTGCTATAGCTGTCAGACTCCAAGATCGTTATTTTGCCATGAACTGCTATGGCAACCATCAGGACCACACAATCATGGTCTCAAGGGACCCGATGGGTTTAAAGAGGTAGCTCCCACACTGTTAACCATCTAGATGCCACAGTCACTATTGACAACAGAATCTAAGGGCTTAAAAGGCTATGGTCGGTGCCAACACCGATCGTGACTGATGCAGCACGGTGTCAGCTATAGTGTACAGCTAACAGCTGCTGCATTTTCACCCATTAGGGGATGCTATTCACTTATATCTCAGGTTAAGTCGTATTGGTGGTCACTAAGGGGTTAAAGAAGCACTCCCATCTATATTTTTTTTATTACATGTGTGTATACGTTCATGTAATGGAATGTATATGTGTTAACATACTCACCTTCCGCCGCTCTCTCCGGGATTACATTCATGTAATGGAGTGTATATGTGTTAACATACTCACCTTCCGCCGCTGCTCTCTCCGGGATCCAGCGCTGTTCTGCTTCGCTTCTTAGTGACGTCATCGCAATTCCGACTAGCCAGAATACTGTACATGTGAGCCGGAAGTCTCTTTAACAATGTAAGTCTATGGAGTCTCATTCTGAGTCTCGTTCTAATGCCCCATAGACTTACATTGTAAAAGCTACTTCTGGGTCTCAAAGTGCGCAGTGTGACTCAGAGAGCCTGCAGAGCGGTGACATCATGGAGAAGAGGAACAGAACGGCGCTGGACACCGGAGGGAGAGGCAGTAGGTGAGTATATTAATACACTCACACTACATTACATGTACATACAGTGGGTACGGAAAGTATTCAGACCCCTTTAAATTTTTCACTCTTTGTTTCATTGCAGCCATTTGGTAAATTCTAAAAAGTTAATTTTTTTTCTCATTAAAGTACACTCTGCACCCCATCTTGACTGAAAAAAACAGAAATGTAGAATTTTTTGCCAATTTATTAAAAAAGAAAAACTGAAATATCACATGGTCATAAGTATTCAGACCCTTTGCTCAGTATTGAGTAGAAGCATCCTTTTGAGCTAGTACAGCCATGAGTCTTCTTGGGAATGATGCACAAGTTTTTCACACCTGAATTTGGGGATCCTCTGCCATTCTTCCTTGCAGATCCTCTCCAGTTCTGTCTAGTTGAATGGTGAACGTTGGTGGACGGCCATTTTCAGGTCTCCAGAGATTCTCAATTGGGTTTAGGTCAGGGCTCTGGCTGGGCCAGTCAGCAATGGTCACAGAGTTCTTCTGAAGCCACTCCTTTGTTATTTTAGCTGTGTGCTTAGGGTCATTGTCTTGTTGGAAGGTGAACCTTCAGCCAAGTCTGAGGTCCAGAGCACTCTGGAAGAGGTTTTCATCAGGGATATCTCTGTACTTGGCCACATTCATGTTTCCTTTAATTTCAACCAGTCATCCTGTCCTTGCAGCTGAAAAACACCCCCATAGCATGATGCTGCCACCACCATGTTTCACTGTTGGGATTGTATTGGGCAGGTGATGAGCAGTGCCTGGTTTTCTCCACACATACCGCTTAGAATTATCATCAAAAAGTTCTATTTTCGTCTCATCAGACCAGAGAATCTTGTTTCTCATTGTCTGGGAGTCCTTCACGTGTTTTTGAGCAAACTCAATGCGGGCTTTCATATGTCTTGCACTGAGGAGAGGCTTTCGTTGTGCCACTCCGCCATAAAGGCCCGACTGGTGGAGGGCTGCAGTGATAGTTGACTTTGTGAAACTTTCTCCCATCTCCCTACTGCATCTCTGGAGCTCAGCCACAGTGATCTTGGGGTTCTTCTTTATCTCTCTCACCAAGGCTCTTCTCCCATGATTGCTCAGTTTGGCTGGACAGCCAGGTCTAGGAAGACTTCTGGTGGTCCCAAACTTCTCCCATTTAAGGATTATGGAGGCCGCTGTGCTCTTAGGAACCTTGAGTAATGCAGAAATTCTTTTGTAACCTTGGCCAGATCTGTGCCTTGCCACAATTCTGTCTCTGAGCTCCTTGGGCAGTTCCTTAGAGCTCATGATTCTCATTTGGGCTGACATGCACGGTGAGCTGTAAGGTCTTATATAGACAGGTGTGTGCCTTTCCAAATCAAGTTCTATCAGTTTAATTAAACACAGCTGGACTCCAATGAAGGAGTAGAACCATCTCAAGGAGGCTCACAAGGAAATGGACACCATGTGACTTAAATTTGAGTGTCTGAGCAAAGGGTCTGAATACTTATGACCATGTAATATTTCAGCTTTTATTTTTTAATAAATTTGCAAAAAATTCTACATTTCTGTTTTTTTTTCAGTCAAGATGGGGTGCAGAGTGTACTTTAATGAGAAAAAAAAATAGCTTTTTAGAATTTACCAAATGGCTGCAATGAAACAAAGAGTGAAAAATTTAAAGGGGTCTGAATACTTTCCGTACCCACTGTACACAAACATTTAATAAAAAAAATATAGATGTGAGTGCTTCTTTAAGGCTGGACTGAGTAGAATTATTGCCAGTATCATGCTGACAGGCCTAATGCACTGTGATACACAATCATTGCAGTGTATTTTAGAAGCAATCACATGGTCAAGTCTCATATTGGGAATTAAAAAAGAATATATAAAAAAGACAAAAATGTTATTTAAAAAAAGTACCTCAAAATGGCACCAATGAAAACTTCAACTCATCCCACAAAGAATAAGCCCTCCTAAGCTAGATAAATATATTGTAGGTCTTGGACTAGGGTGACAAAAACTTTTTATTTTAAAAAGTGTTTTACTGTATAAAATTAGTAAAATATAATATGAATTTAGTATTGCTGTGATCATAAAGCTTTGCAAACTGAAGTCATTATAGTATCTACACTGCACAGTGAACACCCTAAAAACAAATTACTGTTTTTTACACCCTTCCTCAAAAAATAAATAACATTTACATAATCTATAATCTAACCGGGGATGCGCATCTCTGTCTGAAGCCTTTATAGACTGCGCAAGCGTGACACGCCTGCGCAGTCTGGCTCCAGACAGAAGAACGCATGGAGCCGTTACAGGTAAGAGGAGTGTACGGCGCCGGAGTTCACGGTATGCGTAGACACTGAATGCATACCGCGATCTCCGGCGCCATACTTACATACTTACCTGACCAGGAGGAGCGTTGCATCTCTTCGCCTGAGACCGGGGCAGGAGTGAAGGCGTCGGAATCGGCGCATGCGCATAGCGCTATTCGGGGCCATTTTACTGAAGACACATTTGCAATGTGTCTTCAGCAAAATGGCGCCGGACAGCATGGTATGTGCACACGCGTACTTCGGCGCCACACTCCTTCCCCTGCAAAACAGGACACAGCCGTGTGGGAGCACAGGGAAGAAAGGTGAGTATAAGTGTTTATTTTTTTTGTATGTGTGCAGCGTGAAAGGGATGAGGGGTGCCATACATACCAGGAATGGGGGATGAGGGGTGCCATACATACCAGGGTTGGGGGATGAGGGGTACCATGCATACCAGGATTGTGGGGTGAGGGGACCATTCATATCAGGATTGGGGGATTAGGGGACCATGCATACCAGGATGAAGAATGGGGTGCCATGCATACCAGGATGAGGGGTACCACTCATACCAGGATTGTGGGTGAGGAGACCATGTATACCAGGATAAGGGGTTGAGGGGACCATGCATAAAAGGTTGAGGGGTACAACACATACCAGGATTGGGGGTTGAAGGGACCATGCATACCAGGATGAGGGGTACCACACATACCAGGATTGGGGGGTGAGGGGACCATGCATACCAGGATTAGGGGGTGAGGGGACCATGCATACCAGGATGAGGGGTACCACACATACCAGGATTGGGGGGTGAGAGGACCATGCATACCAGGATGAGGGTTACCACACATACCAGGATTGGGGGGGAGGGGACCATGCATACCAGGATTGGGGGGGAGGGGACCATGCATACCAGGATTGAGGGGGGTGAGGGGTGCCATGCATACTAGGATTGGGGATGAGGGGTGCCATGCATACCAAGATTTGGGATGAGGGGTGCCATGCATACCAGGATAGAGATGTGGGGGGGGCATGCATACCAGGATTCAAATGAGAGGCCATGCATACCAGGATGAGGGATGGGGTGCCATGCATACCAGGATAGTGATGAGGGGTACCATACATACCAGGATGAGGGGTACCATACATACCAGGATAGGGAAGAGGGATGGGGTACCATGCATACCAGGATAGGGATGAGGAGTGTCATGCATACCAGGATGGGGGTGAGGGGCCCATGCATACCAGGATTGGGTATGAGGGAGCCATGGATACCAGGATGAGGGGTGCCATGCATACCAGGATTGGGAGTGAGGGGTGTCATGCATACCAGGATTGGGGGTGAGGGGTGCCATGCATACCAGGATTGGAGGTGAGGGGATCCATGCATTCCAGGATTGGGGGTGAGGGGTGCCATGCCTTCCAGGATTGGGGGTGAGGGGTGCCATGCCTTCCAGGATTGGGGGTGAGGGGTGCCATGCATTCCAGGATTGGGGATGAGGGATGCCATGCCTTCCAGGATTGGGGCTGAGGGGTGCCATGCCTTCCAGGACTGGGGGTGAGGGGTGCCATGCATACCAGGATTGGGGGTGAGGGGTGCCATGCATTCCAGGATTGGGGGTGAAGGGGGCCATGCATACCAGGATTTGGGATGAGGGGTGTCATGCACACCAGGATGGGGATGAGGGGTGCCATGCATACCATGATAGGGATGAGGGTTGCCATGCATACCAGGATAGGATGGTGGGGACAAGATGGGGGCAGCACAAATACCAGGAGGGGGCAGCACATACCAGCATGGGAGACCATATACCAATAAAAATGCACGCCACCCATGCGTTGAACAGGTTCAACAGCTAGTACATTATATAAAATTTTGCCATTATAAAATACAACTTGCTTTGCAAAAAGCTGTCCTTAACATGGCTATATGTTGACAGAAAAATACTAATAAAAAAAAATTCGAACTGTGGAAATGGACTAAAAAAAACAACAACAAATAGCTTTGTCATTAAGGCCAAGGAGAGGTTTACTTAACCCTCATGCTCGAGGGTGTCACGTATATATGAAGTGCTAAAGGGAACCTGTCACGTTGTACATGCTGTTCACTTTGTGGATAGCATGGCATAGAGAGAAGCTGAGCAGGATGATATACAGGTTTGTATGGAAAAGATTCAATATAACTTGTATTTCATTGAAATCCCTGGTGTTTGTATGTATGAGTCCAGTGGGCGGTCCTACTAGTGATTGACAGCTATCTGTACATACGCAATCATACAGGAAAGACTGTCAATCACTGAACAGGTCCGCCCACTGGACTCATGAATATAAATCCCAGGGATTTCAATGAATAAAATGCAAACTTCACAGAAACATTTCCCACTAATTGTCTATCAATCTGCTCCGCTCCTCCTGGGCTATGACATCCAGCCTGCAGATCAGATACCATTTTCAACATGACAGGCTCAGTTTAATGAAGATTTCCAGGTTTGTAAACTACAAGTGAAATCAGCTTACCATGTCAGTCTTTGTCCTTGCTAACTTACTGTATATAATACATAACTGCTCTGTGTGCTGTATTGCTCAGGCTCCCCCCTTGCTTGGAGATGAACATTTATCAATAGAGGAGAACAGAAGAGCTGCCCCTGAAGCAAGTCACAAAGGTGAAAACCACCATAAAGATCATCAATTAGTGACTCCCTGAGTACTCTTCTGTCAGAGACTGCATCTTGCATTCATGTATAGCTCTGCTATTGTACTCTTCACCACCAGAGGGAGCAGCTGAGCCCATTGTGCTTGAAGAAGAGGATCTGTCATAACTCTCTAACAGTACCAAAAAACTGTTACCAGTTATTAAGTGAAATCATCCAGTATCTGCAGAATCTGGGGCAAGCGCAGGGTAGCACAATGCTAGCTATATATACAGAAATGCATTTAACATCCTGGACTACTTTACCACCATGTCGGTGTATTTCTATCTGTCTGTTCTGGCCTTCCTGCTGCAAAAACTTGCATCCTAACAGATACATTTCGGAGATAGGACTGTCTCCCAAGCATGGCTGACATGCTATGCAGCACTGAATCTATATGCTGAAAATAATGCCACATTATCTGTGATCACGGGGATGTGTGTGCATACATTCCTTACATTGTATGAGCAGAGAGAACACCAGGAGCTAGCTTGTGGGTTCAGACCTTCTCGTCTTGTCCGCTGCTCTATATTAAAAGAAAAAAGCAGATAATCAAATTGCATCTTCCCTGGAGCAATGTAGCTGGTCAGCAAGGATATGGCTATTGTCTTAAACAGGTAAGGTTGGAAAACTTGATTTCACAGGTTTTAAATTGCTAATACTCACTGTCTTAATTTACGCCAATAAGGACCAAATTTCTTTCGACCCCTGCATTACATTAGCTAGGTGAATGCCAATATTCTGCAGACATGGTAATTATAATAGAGTCATAGAGGAGTGATGCAAAGCAATTGTAGCTGGACAAGCAGAGATTGCAGGATATACTGTACATTATAACTTCAGTCCTATGGAAGGAAACTTATAATTGATTACTGCTAACGAGAAAAGATGTTCTCCAGAAAATCTGACAATCAGCACTGGAGTTGGTGTGGATTGATTTGCAGGATCCAGTTCATAGTCTACATCAGTAATCTGTGACCAGTGGACCGGAGCCCTGAGAATCCCTCCTACCTTCCGGCATCCGCTTCTCTTCTTTCGATTACCGGCCTGTCACAACGAGGTGGGAGGTAGTCCTCAGGACATCTAGCCGACAGTCAGAGATTACAGACCTGGGTCCTGTGAATCAATTTGTGCCAACTCTAATCAGCACCTATGGAATTGTCTTTTAGAGTCTTGTGACATGGTGCACTGTGCACACTTCTCAAAGGTTTGTTCACTGTAGTTGGGTATAGTAGACTCATTGAACTGGGGTTTCATTACACCAATAAAGGAAAGTAATGAGCACCTCAAAGAAGGTGTCTTACTTAACGCCTAACCATTGTTTTTTATTAAAAAATAAAATATCTCTGAGTCAACATTTTTACTATTTTATTTTGTGGAAATGTGCGTACTACATGCCATGCTGTCGGAGTCATTTGTACTGATATTGCAGTGACTACCTGCATGTATATACTATATAGTGCATATACATCACATACATTAGAACCATTTTCATAGGAGGCCAATTACTGTATCAGTTTGTATTCCAAGTGTAGAAGGAAACATAAAAGAAACCCACACAAACACCATGCAAACATGGCCTTTATTACATTTGCACCTAGGGGCCTGGTGATGTAAGGCAAATGTACTAAAAACTGAGTCACTTGCTGCCTGTACATATCCTTTCAGCAACAGTCAAGGTTTCATACATAAGTCTGTGTATACAGAACATATTTCCAAATTACAGGTGACTCACATCTCTGCAATGGCTATATATTCTGTAAGCCAATAATACCCAGAAAATTTGGGGCTACATCAAACAGAGTGAGAAACACAAAGGTATGGTAAGTGACAGGAAAGATCCTGGAGGCCTGGAATTCAGCTCTAAATGGCAGATTAAGGCTGTAAACTGTTTGGAGTAATTAGGTAGGAAGAATTGAAGGCGAAACTTGTGAAAAGAAATTCAGCTAACGAGAGAGAGATCGGAACTGAGAGAAAAGCATAGAACATAAAGACAAGAACAACTGGGAGAGCTGGAAGAAGGTTCAAAGCATGATGGGGCAAGAAAATGATGAAGGAGTCATGAGCAGCAAAATGCTAAATACTGACAGAACATTGTAACGGGTGTCTAAATGTCTCAGGAACGCCTATATAATAAGACTTACAACTTGGTTACAAACAACGGGGGCTTTATTTTAAAGAACTCAAATAAACATCTGAATCAAAATATAATTGGAAATCTGAAGCACAAGAAGAATTTATAAAATATCTATAAACTTGAATATATGTGTTAATCATGTTTTGGGAAATGTAAGGCATGTAAAAACATACTTTTTTATTTTGCTTTTTTTGCATAAATCAGTAGTAGATACAAACACACAGAAATTTGCTATATATCATATTTTTGGAAAGTGGCATTTCCTTACCTTACAGTAAAATATATCCCCCCTTTCCTACCTAAAGTCTTCTCGGTAAATGTTCACAATCCCTTTCACAATCCCCCTATTTGTGAAACAGTAAATCTAAGAGAGATTGGGAGAAGAGGGGGGTGCTGCAGAAGTGAAAAGCATGATAGGTAAAGGTTGCAAAATAGGCTCAGAGAATGTTCCGGAGTCCAAAGTGCTGTATATCTCTTAAATCATACCAATAAGATCCTACCCACTCCCCAAGTATGCATATACAGAACTCAGATATAAGGAAGAAGATAGAAAATGCAGGTTATACTGAACGTTTCTCACGCCACTTTTTTAAATATATTTTTACAGATGCCAATGGAGCTATTGAAAAATCATTTAACAATATGTATGATTTAAAGGGAATCTGACCGGTGATACATGCTGCTCAAACCGCATGTATCAGGCACTTGCTGTATGATCTCAGCCAGGTGTTTGACTCTGAAATGCTGCGGTGTTTCAGAGAAAAATATACTTTTAATAGCTGTTAGGGAATGAGCTGCACAGCAGACTAGTTATGCAAGCGGGCTCTCAGTGGCTTCTCCTCGCCCACTGACAGTGACGGACAGTTCATTGCCTACGTGCACGTATAGGCCTGTACAACTAATTACAAGGCTATTATTTCAATGAATGTTGTCTAAATTAAGATTGAAGTGGAAGAGATATTCCATCTAAAAGTATGCTGTTACCAATATACCATACACTATAAAGAAAAATGTATTGGTACGCATCTCTTAATCAGTGAATTCAGATTTTTCATTTAGTCCCATTGCCAGGGGTACTGTAAAGAAAGGCAAGAGCGCAACGTTAAAAATGTTGACAATTATAGGTAGAACCACTCACCTTATGTGGTTTTGTGAGACATAACACTTATAGAACCAGATGCAGCAGCTTCCATGAAACAGTAGATTTAAGTAGCAGGACAGGAAGTGTTTCTACGCTCTCCGACTCCGACTCAAATATTGGTAACAGAATTGTAGGTTTATTGTCAACGCGTTTCAGAGTCCGCTGGCTCCTTCTTTAGGACTACCATAGATAAAACTTACAGCATGGTCCTATAAGGAGATGGAGCATATGCCGTGTTCCCCCCGCAAGACATCAATGCTGCTGTGGTGTAGAATGTGAATAATGTTTTGTTCCTGATATGTTTTCTTGTAGTAACGAGTGTTAATTTCTCTGTGGGCTGCAGTACTAACTAACGTAGACAAGATGTCACTGTCTTCCTTTTCACGCTTGTACAGAACTAGGTGAAAGGTTAAGTTTTGCCAGCAACAAGAGAACAGAGACAGTTATGTGAGAGTTAACTAAGTGTAATAACAGCCCATAGTGGGTGGGCGCTTTGGGAATCTCTGGGTAGTTTCAGGAACAGGAAGAAGTTAGTTTAGTTAGAGGGAATGTGGTGAAGATTACAGAGGTCACATGCAATGGGCTTCTAGGGCCAACATAAGCCTGTTACTCGGGACAGTGGATTGCCATATAACCATTCCGTGCAAATCCGTCTGTCGGCCCTGGAACCTCGAGAAGAACCTCACGGCCTTTGGTCATGCTAAGCCTGCGGTGCTGCAGAGAAACATGAACTCAGAGTCTCACTGCCTTAGGTGGAGAATTCCTAGTGCTAGAGGAGTTAGAAAGAGGTATGCTCTACCCAGACCAAGTTCTAGGGCTGAAGTTATGTGGGAAAGACTGTAACCTGTTGTGCCCTATCCTACATGCTACATGCTTCATTGTAATAACTGTAAACTGCTCAGTAAAAGTTTGACTGTTATAAAGCATTCGCTGCCCCCTGGATTGTGTGCTGCGGTTCTGGCAGATGGAAGTGACGCGCCCCTGGGCCTACTTGGTGTAGCGTTGCGCACGCGGGGACTACCCGGAGCCGGGCCTGTTGGGGGTAGTAGTCTCGTGGCGGTGACCCGGTCCGTGCCCAGGGAGTCAAACTGTGTGGCTGAGTATTAGCAGTAGATGTTGGACGACTACGCCACCCGTTGAATGCAGCTATGGAGCTGCCGCTGCAGGGCAGACCGCTGAGGCCGGTGGAAGGATTGTGCAGCGTGGATGGTATAACCCCCAACGGGAGGGGTATGGCCTCAGGGCAGCCGACGTGGATGATGGGGGTAGCAGGAACCACTCAGAGACGATGCGGTGTAGTTCAGGGTCTTTACTGGTGACAAAAATAGACCCTCCCGGAGTACTGGCTAGCGGTCGGGGCCTGGTCAGTCCTTGAACAGATGGGATCTCCCCTGGCCAGGCGGAGTTGTAGGCCTCCCCTACTAATTGTACTCTACTGGCTACCTTGCTAGAGGCGGGTAAAAGTAGCCCACGTCCCTGAGTGTACCGTGTGGTGCTCACCCGTATGGCCGGTGACTCGGGGCCTTCTAGTGGCTTCCGCTCCACGACGGCGGTGCTGGTCCCACGCGTGTGACCGTGCCTTCGGGTTTCTTGGCCAGAGGACCTGAAATCCCCTGCCGGTCGGTTTCTGCTGCTGGGTAAGGATTAGTCCCCACAGCCTCGGACTCCGGGTCCGGTGGTAACTCTTCAATCAGGGCGAGCTCTACAGCTGCCAGCCCCTGATTCCTTTTAGCACGACTTCCCCAGAGCTCCTGATCTCTTTTTCCTATAGCTGCTTCTCCTCTTCTTAACTAACTAACCCTGCCTCAGCCCCAGTTTTATATAGGGGAAGTTCTTCCCCTCCCAGGACTGGGCAGGAGGTGTGGCATGCATAGGATTCCTGACCAAGAGACCTCCCACCTGCTCTCAGACATAATATTGCTATTACTGTGGAAACCAGACCCCTGGGGTGCCACATTCCCCCCTAGTGAAATTTAGTACTCCGGGACTAAACATATTTTTGTAACATAACAAATTACAAACAGAAACAACGCAATAAAGAAAAACATTAGGATGGTCACGGCGTGTCCGCAACCGGGTGTAACTTTTGAGGAAAACAAAGGTGTCCATTTCACCAAAACAGGGAGACGTAACCAGGTAGGGGTCTGTCCTGCCCCGAGTCCTTATCAGTCTTTTAGTCCGTCCTGGGTTACGCTCCTACTATATGCACAAAGGATTCCCGGTAAATCCACCAAAGACTCCTACAAATAACTAGAAACACATAATTATACACAAGCAACAATAAACAGGTAAACATTAATAAAATAGCTTGAACATTTAGATCCTCCACCGTATGGGCAACTGGCCTCTAGTGACCCTAGTGGACCTACGGAGCTGGCTGACTGGTCCTGAGCTACAGGGTATAGGAGCTGTCAAGGGTAAACTGGGAAGCCGTCTACGGACTCTTTGGCTCACTAGGGGTATGGCAGGCTCACTATAAGCAGAGGGTTGATTCTCCTGGTCTGCTTGTGTGGGGTCTTCTGCCTCCTGGACCGGCTGTTCTTCCAGCTCTACCTGTGTCTCCGTAGGCACTTGGGATGCTGGTTGGAGGAACGTGAGGACGGGTACCACAACAGCACCATTGACTTGAGTCCAAGACCGAGGGAAGTCTCCGAGCACAGTACTAACCATATCTTCCCTTTCCTCTACGGGTCGAGGGTCTTCTTGTTCCTCTTCAGGGTTCCGTAGCTGTTCGGGACACTTCTTCAGGTGATCCCGGGATACAATGGCTGTGGTTTCCCCTCCGTCTTTACTGATTGTACAGATCTTTGGGTTGTCGTGGCTTGAGGGCAGTACGGTGTACGGGTCCTTCTCCCACTGGTCGTCCAACTTGTGGAGCCGTCTTTTCCTCTTCAAGACCTGCTCTCCGGGCACCAGGGGAACAGCGGGAGCATACTGGTTGTAAGTTTTCTCTTGTCTTTCCCTAGCTTGACAGAGACTTCGCTCCACGCTCTCCTGTACTTTCCGGTACTGCGGCTGCCTCTCTGTGTCCCAGTCTGCTTCTGGTGAAGTGTCCTCGGGTGTCAGGACTCCCATCTCCAGATCAACAGGAAGCTTACCAGGTCTTGCCCTCATTAGGTAAGCCGGGGTACAGTTGGTGGAACCTACAGGGATGTGGTTGTATAGGTCCACCAGGTCGGGCAGCTTTTCAGGCCACAGACTACGTTCTTCCAGGGGCAATGTTTTCAGAAGATCTATCACCACCTGGTTCATTTTCTCACAAAGTCCATTAGTTTGCGGGTGATAGGGTGTTGTTCTTATCTTCCGGCAGCCATACAGGGTGCAGAACTCCTGGAAGACTTCCGCTTCAAAGGCAGGCCCCTGGTCCGTCAGCACCTGCTCCGGGTATCCGTGCGGACGGCAGAAGTGCTGCTGGAAGGCTCTAGCTGCTGTTTGAGCCGTTAAGTCCTTGACGGGGACGACAACCAAGAACCGGGAGTAGTGATCCACGATGGTTAACGCGTAGACGTAGCCACTTCTGCTTGGGGTCAGTTTTACATGATCCAAGGCTACCAGTTCCAACGGCTGTCTGGTGATGATGGACTGCAGGGGAGTCTTCTGGCTGGCACGGTCCCTCCTTCTTAGGTTGCATGGGCCACAGTCTCTGCACCACCTCTCGATGGTTCCTCTCATGCCTACCCAATGGAACCGCCCGCGCAGCAGGAACTCCAGCTTCTTCCATCCGAAGTGCCCAGCTCCGTCGTGGTATGCCTCCATCACCATAGCTGCGTCTCTTCTTGGCACCACTACTTGCCAGATTACTTCATGCGTCCGGGAGTTAACCATTCTGCGGCACAACTTCCCCTTGTAAAGGAACAGTCGACTCTTCTCAGCCCACAGTTGCTTGGCTTCCTCCGGAGCGTCTGGGTCAAGGCGTGCATCTGGCCGAGTCAGCATCTCCTTTACCAGTCGGACGGCAGGGTCACTGTCTTGCGTCTCCGCCCAGTTGTAATGAGGTAATGGGTTGAACGTAGCGGATTGCTTACACGACTGCCAGGAACTCTAGCTTAAATGAGCTGTAATTCTCAGGGTTTCTTTCGGTGGGTCGCAGTTTTCGGCTGGCGTAAGCAATTACCCGTTCCTTCCCCTGCTGGATCTGGGACAGTACGGCTCCTAGCCCGATGTTACTGGCGTCGGTGTAGAGGATAAAGGGCTGGCTATAATCAGGGTACGCCAGGATTTCATCCCCCATCTTCAGCTGGCGGAAGGACTCTTCTTCCAGCTTCTCCCATCTGAAGGGTGGCTTCTGGTTCTTGGCCTTCCTGGACTGGCCTATCAGGAGGTCCTGCATAGGAGCTGCCTTTTTGGTGAAACCGGGAATGAACCTTCGGTAGTAGCCTACCAACCCGAGGAACTGCCTCACTTCCTTTACGCTGGAGGGGCTTGGCCATTCCTTAATTGCGGTGATCTTATCAGGGTCGGGAGCCACTCCGTCAGCACTCACCACGTGTCCCAGGTACTGCACCTTTGGCTTCAGGAGGTGACACTTGGAGGGTTTCACCTTTAGGCCGTAACTTGCCAGAGCTTCGAACACTTCCACCAGGTGTTTCAGGTGGTCCTCGTAGGTCTTAGAATAGACGATGACATCGTCCAGGTATAACAGGACCGTCTCAAAGTTTCGGTGTCCCAGACAGCATTCCATCAATCGCTGGAAGGTTCCTGGTGCGTTGCAGAGTCCGAACGGCATGCAGGTAAACTCGCTAAGTCCCATCGGGGTGGTGAATGCGGTCTTCTCCCGGTCCGCCTCTGCTACAGGAACCTGCCAGTACCCGCTAGTGAGATCCAAGGTGGAGAAGAAGTTAGTAGATTTTAAAGCAGCCAAAGACTCCTCTATTCTTGGTAAGGGGTACGCATCTTTGTGTGTGATACGGTTAATTTTCCGGTAATCTACACACATTCTCATGGTGTTGTCTTTCTTTTTGACCAAGACTAGTGGAGCTGCCCAGGGGCTACAGCTATCCCTGATTACCCCAGCCTCCTTCATGTCTCTAAGCATCCCCTTGGCGTGTTGGTAGTGTGCAGGGGGTACGGGTCGATACCTCTCTTTTATGGGAGGATGGTCTCCCGTGGGGATGTGGTGTTCTACCCCCTTGACTCGCCCGAAGTCTAACGGGTGTTTACTAAACACTCTCTCGTACTCTCGAACCACCCGGTAGACTCCCTGTTTCTGGTGGGAGGGAGTGGAGTCAGTACCCAAATGTAGTTGCTGACACCAATCCTCCATTATTTTTGTAGAGCCGTTACCTTCCTCCGGGTGAGATGGAGGCAAGGGTTCCACAGACTGTATAGAATTTTGGTTGATAGTATATAATTTGGCTAGCGTAGCATACCGGGGCAGGTATTCTTCCCTTTTCCCGATATTTATTATACGAACGGGCACCCTCCCATGGCGTACATCAACTACCCCCCGTGCTGTCAAAATGGTGGGCCTACTGTCTGAGTAGACTGGTTCTACCATGGCCTGGTAATCTCTACCTCTCAGACCAATAGCTGCCCGGCACCAAATCATCATTTCACTTTTCGGGGGCATGGCAATAGGGAAAGGGTCACACATTCTTACGCTACCAATCTCACCACCAGAGAGTTCCACCTGTTGCCGTCGCATCAGTGCCCGGATCTCTTTCTGGAGCACTCGCTGCTGGCCAGAGCTGGCGTTCTTGGCAACCTGCTGTAAAATGAAAATCACCTCTGCAAGACAATTTTCAATCACATTAGTTCCTAGAGTTATCTTTGGGTGACTCTCGCGCTTGTCAATGTCTACAATGATCAGTCCCTGTGCTGCCAGTTCGACTCTACCGGTTTTAATGGTCATTTCTTTAAATCCGATCTGTGGCACGGGCTGACCATTACTGGCGATGATACTCAAGTCGTCGTCTGGATAGCGGGTTATATCCGAGTCATTCCAGTACTGCTTGAAGAGCACGTACGGGATGGTGGTGACCTGTGACCCGGTGTCCAGTAGGGCACTCATAGGGATGCCATCCAGTACCACAGGCAAGACTGGACGTCCTCCCACATATTTGTCGCGCCAGTTCGATGGGCCTGGTGATCTTTTTCCTGGGGGTTGGCCCTCTACCCCAGGTTGTGCCAGTTTAAAGGACAGTACCTTGCCATATGTCCGGGTTGATTGCAGCGGCGGCAGATAGGTTGTCCGTCCTCGTTGTACCGGTCGCTGGGTCTTCCTCTGGCCGGTGGGGTCCTCCTTGGTCGACGCCACGGGATGTCCTCCGGTCCGGATGCCAGCTGGATCTTCCCTGGAGTGGAAACCTGTAAAGACTGCACAGTTCGGGTTAGCGCAGCAACGCTTTTAGCTAGCTCTTGGACCTGATGGTGCAGGTCTGGAGCCGGGTCATTGTTCAAAGCCTGCGCATCAGCCCCCACAGGCCCTGCCGACAAGGGCGCCGCCTCCTGGTGGTAAGCGGTAGTAGGGCGCCTGTGGGTCACCACGCCACCCGGTGCCGTTTCTCGGAGCACCCGGATGGCTCTGTCCTTGAACTGTGCAAAGTCCAGATGAGGATCCTGTAAGGCCATTGCCCGCAACTGGGTTCGGTGGGCATTGCAATATAGTCCCTCTATAAATTGTTCGGTCAACAGCCTGTCCTCGTTTCCCACGCCGTCAGGGTCGGTCTGCTTAATGGCTCTCAGGGCCTCTTGTAGGTTTAGTGCATAGTCCCTTATACTCTCATGTGCTCGCTGCTTGCACCTGTTATGCACACGCCCGGGCTAAGCGGCGTGTGCGTGTGATTGGTAGTGATTCCACTGGACCGTGCCGGAGAGTGAATGCCTGGAGGGGCGTGACTAAGTATTCACCCGATCCGACCAGGGTCGCACGACGGCATACGACGCCAGTGCACCAAGGAGGAACCGAGCAGAGGGACCAGGTGCTACTCCAGGACAGACCCCGGACACGGCTGTTGACCCACACAGGGAAATACAGGAACAGGCTGGTAGGCTGGCACACAGACTGGAGGGTATAGGCAGGCACGACTGGTATGCAGGCAGGCGGGTATGCAGGCAGGGGGGTAAAGGCAAGCACAGCTAGAGTGCAGACAGGGAGGCACTAGCAGGTAGGAACACAGGCGGGATAGGACCCAGTACACACCGGGACTCAGGAACAATACAGGCAGAGGGTTACAGGCAAGCACAGCTAGAGTGCAGACAAGGCTGAGCAGGGAGGACAGGGCTCTGTTCACACGGAACAGACAGGAAGGGAAAGACAGAGCCAGATACTCACACAGTACTTGCAGAGACAACAAGCAGGAGTTAGGTACGAGTTCAGACTCTGCAGAAAAAGGAAGGGAACGGACATAGAGGCAAAACAGGTAAAGGACAGGAGAGAGTTCAGACTGGAACTGAGTGTACGGAGGAGACCGACACTGCAGAGGGATACAGGAGCGGGTCTGGGAATACGGCCCCCAGAGAGGCGGAACGAACAGGCAAGGAGCGTGTTCAGACAGGACAGACCAGACACAGGAGCAGGTCTAGGAAATCGGCCACTAGAAGGCGAGAGGAACAGGCTAGGAGCGTGTTCAGACAGGACAGACAAGAGAACACAGAAAGGAGTCAGTTCAGACACGGGAGCTGATACCGCAAAGCAGGAGACATACAGGACTCAGTTCAGACACGGGAGCTGATACCGCAAAGCAGGAGACATACAGGACTCAGTTCAGACACGGGAACTGATACAAAAAGCAGGAGACAAGAGACGGGACCTGGCACCTTCAGAGTGCAAGCACACACTGAAGGAAACACTATGCTCAGGCAGGGATAGAAGGGAGCTGCAGAGCTATATACCAAGTGACAGACAGCAATAGGCTGAGGACGCACAAGGGGTGTGACCCACAGCAGGTACAAAAGGCAGGAAGTGATCGGGCGCCGCCCTTAAGCAGCAGAAACAGACACAAACAGACAGCATGGAGGGAAGCCAGAGAGACATTCTGGACAGGAGATCAAGTGCGCCCTCTTGCACAGTGGGAGATGGACCACCATGCAAGGACGCCGCCAGGTATGTTACAGCACCCATAGAATCTAAGCTTAATCTCGGCTGAGGTGCGGGTATCAAAGGTGTCCCTCAGCCGGGTTAGTATCCCTGCGACAGTCCTCCTCCCAGGTGGCCAGGACTTTACCTCCCTTTGGGCTGCCCCGGTTAGTTGGGCCACCAGGATGCTCACTTTTTGCTCTTCTGTGAGGGGGTACACCTGGAAGAGGCTATCCAGCTTTTCTTTAAAGTCATTCAGGGTATGTGATTCCCCTGAGTACTGGGGTAGCCAGGCTGCTCCCGGGATATAGGGCATGGTGAAAGGCATGACTGCAGCAGCGGTGGCGCTGGCGGGGGTTGAGGCAATGAAGCTCTCCTCCGTATCCGACATCTTTCTCCCCCCCTAGTGGACCGTGGCCTACCTTGCGATGATCCTCTTCTGTAGGCCGCGGCTCCGCAGTGGATCGTCAGGGTTGAGGACCTTCCGTCGCGCTCCTGTGATGTCGGCGTCTGCTGGGCTCCTTCCAGAACCTTACGCAACGTCCGGACGTGAGGCGGGGCTTCAGTTCTCGCGCGCTTTCGGAGTCCACGCCCCTCTTCTTCCCGCGCGGCGTCTTCAAGATGGCGTCCAACGGCGGGAAAACTCCACGGATGGCGGGAAGAAGGCAGAAGATGGCGCCGGATGGCGGGAAAACTTCGCGGATGGCGGGAAGAAGGTAGAAGATGGCGCCGGATGGCGGGAATCTTCACCACTGGTAAGTTTGAACAGTCTTTTTCAGGCACGCAGTACCCGGTGGTTGCGGGCACGAAATCCTGCCGACTACGCCAAAAGTTGACGCGCCCCTGGGCCTACTTGGTGTAGCGTTGCGCACGCGGGGACTACCCGGAGCCGGGCCTGTTGGGGGTAGTAGTCTCGTGGCGGTGACCCGGTCCGTGCCCAGGGAGTCAAACTGTGTGGCTGAGTATTAGCAGTAGATGTTGGACGACTACGCCACCCGTTGAATGCAGCTATGGAGCTGCCGCTGCAGGGCAGACCGCTGAGGCCGGTGGAAGGATTGTGCAGCGTGGATGGTATAACCCCCAACGGGAGGGGTATGGCCTCAGGGCAGCCGACGTGGATGATGGGGGTAGCAGGAACCACTCAGAGACGATGCGGTGTAGTTCAGGGTCTTTACTGGTGACAAAAATAGACCCTCCCGGAGTACTGGCTAGCGGTCGGGGCCTGGTCAGTCCTTGAACAGATGGGATCTCCCCTGGCCAGGCGGAGTTGTAGGCCTCCCCAACTAATTGTACTCTACTGGCTACCTTGCTAGAGGCGGGTAAAAGTAGCCCACGTCCCTGAGTGTACCGTGTGGTGCTCACCCGTATGGCCGGTGACTCGGGGCCTTCTAGTGGCTTCCGCTCCACGACGGCGGTGCTGGTCCCACGCGTGTGACCGTGCCTTCGGGTTTCTTGGCCAGAGGACCTGAAATCCCCTGCCGGTCGGTTTCTGCTGCTGGGTAAGGATTAGTCCCCACAGCCTCGTACTCCGGGTCCGGTGGTAACTCTTCAATCAGGGCGAGCTCTACAGCTGCCAGCCCCTGATTCCTTTTAGCACGACTTCCCCAGAGCTCCTGATCTCTTTTTCCTATAGCTGCTTCTCCTCTTCTTAACTAACTAACCCTGCCTCAGCCCCAGTTTTATATAGGGGAAGTTCTTCCCCTCCCAGGACTGGGCAGGAGGTGTGGCATGCATAGGATTCCTGACCAAGAGACCTCCCACCTGCTCTCAGACATAATATTGCTATTACTGTGGAAACCAGACCCCTGGGGTGCCACAGAAGCCTGGAGCCAGTGAAGGTTTTTGGGCCACAAGTAAGTGAGATGCACCTCACACATAGAAACACACCAGGACTGGGACATGATTTTTCTGTAGGGTGCCAGAGTATGCTGAAGCAGCAGCTCGTCTACGGCTACCTCGCTCAGGCACCTGTACTGGGATTCCACCAATGTAACAAGTTAGTTTGTGAAATTGTGGAAAACTTCCTAAAAGCTTCCATTTTTCACAGTTGGTTGTAGAATTGAAGCTACAGCAACGCAGAAATGAAGTGGCAGACTACATAAAATAACAGAGCGGGGAGCACAGTATTTAGGCGCATAATGCATAAACGTCACCAATACTCTGCTGAATTAATGACTGCAGGGTAATGCACTCCCCTACTGGACTCAGGAGCAATGAAATTATGTTCTGCGGGATGATAAATTATACTTCTCAATCTGGCAGTCTAATCAAGGACAACATCTGCAAGGAGTTTCTATGTTCTCCCTGTGTTTGCGTGGCTTTTCCCCGGGTATTCTTCTACACTGCAAAGACATACTGGTAGGGAATTTATACTCTGAGCCCCAATGGGAACAGTGCTGATGATGTCTGTAAAGCGCTGTGGAATATGATGGTGCTATATAAGTAAGCATAATAAATAAAATCAGTCCGAATTTGGCGAATGCCAGGAGAACGTTACCTGCCTATCTGCATTGTGCCCACTGCAAAGTTTGGTGGAGGAGAGCTAAATGCTATGGAGTGTTTTTTTGGTGGTTGGCCTTGTCCCTTAGTTTCAGTAAATGAAAATCTTAATATTTCAGTATGCCAAGACATTTAGGACAACTGAATGCTTCCATTTTTGTGGGAATAGTGTGGCGAAGACCTTTTTCTATTCCAGCATGATTATTTCTGTTCCAACCCCAGTGCACGAAGCAAGATTCACTAAAGGGATTGTACCAAGTTTGAAAGTTATCTCCTATCCATTTTATAGGGAATAATTTCCCCAAAGCTTGATGGCTGACTACTAGCACCCCCAGCCATCCTGAAAGCGAGGACTCTGAAGGGCTCCATGTATATGTGTCACCCCAGGCCTGGATGCCACAAATAATAAAGGCTGTGTCTGAGAGCAGGAGGGAGGTTCCCTGGTTAGGGATAATTAGCATGCAGCACCTCCTGTCCCAGGCCAGTAGGGGGAGCAGGCTGCCCTATAAAAGTTGGAACTGGGGGCAGGGTTAGAGAGACCAGAAAGACCAGAGAGACCTGGGAGACCTGGGACCGTGACGGAGTCTAGGCCCAGAGAGTAAGTGTCAGCAGCAGGCTGAGGAGGTCGTGAGGCAGTGGAGGAACTGCTAGCCAGGGACGTACGGCGCTGAGAGCCTGTCCTGGCAGAAAGGGAGAATTACCTACCGGACATTGGGGTCCGAGGCTGTAAAGACTCTAAGTCCAGCAGCAGAGAACCAATCCGCGAGGGATTTCATTTCCTTTGACCTAAAAAGCCCGGAGGCTCTGCCACAACAGAAGGGACCAGCAAAGCCAAGAGAAGCCAGAGGTAAAAGGAGCCCAAGTTGCAAGCCATACGGGTGAGAATACACGGCACGCTCAGGGACGTGGGCTATTTTACCACTAAGAGGGGAATAGTCAGAAAGAGCATAGAGAGCACGGTAGGCCTACACCCTCACCCTGACCAGAGGGGCTTCCTGAGTGTTCTCAGATATCCAGGCCCCTTCTAGCCGGTACTGTTGTTGGGTCATTACCATCTGTTATAATAAAGACCCTGAACTGTTTAAGCGGACTCTGCATTCTGACCATCACGGCCGGAACTATCACCCCCAACATCCACCTACCCTGCCCTGGGGCTACACTCCTCCCGTGGGGAGTTATACCATTCCTGTGCTGCTCACCAACACCAGCCCCAGCGGTCTGTCCTGCAGCGGCGGTTATCCCTGACCGCAATCCACGGGTGGCGTAGTCGGACTTTCACATGAATATATACATAAAGAGACTGCCACCATTTTAGCTTGACACCCTGAGCACGGGACTGGGTTGCCACTACTACCCCTATCAGCACCGCGCAACCTAGAGACCCGGTCTTGAGTACCCCACGGCCCAGGGGGCGAGTCAGCTTTTTGGCGTAGTCGGCAGGATCGTGACCAACCCGCCACAAACGGGTATTGCGTGCCTGAAGAGACTTTATATTTACCTGAGTGTAGTTTCCCGCCATTCGGGGCCGTTTCCCGCCAAAAGGCACCATCTTCGGGATGCCGCATGGGAAGAAGAGGGGCTTGGACATCAAAACCGCGTGAGACCTGAAGCCCCGCCCTACGTCCGGACGCTGCGCAAGGTCCTGAAAGGAGAGAGAGAGAGACGCTGACGTCACCATGACGCGACGCAAGGTCCTCGCCCAGAGCTGCGCTAGTGGAACCGCGGCCTACGGAAGAGGATCAACGGAAGGTAGGCCACGGTTAACTAGGGGGGAGTAAGATGTCGGAAGCGGAGGGGCCCACTACCACCAGCGTGGCTGCAGCAGCGGTGATGCCTTTTTCCATGCCCTATATCCCCGGAGCGGCCTGGCTGCCCCAGTACTCAGGGGAATCCCATACATTAAGTGACTTTAAGGAAAGACTGCACAGTTTATTTAAAGTCTGTCCCCTAACAGAAGAACAGAAAATCAGCATACTGACAGGGCAGTTAACTGGTGCGGCCCAGCGGGAGGTAAAATCATGGCCAGCTGAGGAGAAAAGGACTGTAAAGGACATTTTGACCTGGCTGCGGGGTACCTTTGACACCCGCACCTCAGCTGAAATTAAAATGCGGTTCTACGGATGTAAGCAGCAGACACAGGACAGCATCAGAGATTATGCCCTAAATTTACAGGAAGCCTCCGGAGCAATCAAACAAGCTGACCCTGGCAGCGTACAGGATACAGATAAACTATTGACTGACCAGTTCATAGAAGGTCTGCTGTCCAGCGCCCACAGAACCCAGCTGCGCCTCATGGCCCTACAGAACCCCGATTTGACTTTTGCACAGTTTAAAGAGAGGGCCATCCGGGTGCTCCGAGAACCCACACCAGGTGGCGCTGTAGCTTCCCGGCGTCCTGCCTTTACGTACCACCAGGAGGCGGCGCCCTACCCGGCAGACCTTGTGGGGGCTGATGCGCAGGCCCTAAACCCATCCCCGCCTGCGAACCTGCACCATCAGGTCCAAGAACTAACAAAGAGTGTTGCTGCATTGACCAGGACCGTACAGTCGTTACAGATGGACCCATGAGGACCAATCAAGCTGGCTTCCAGTCCGGAGGATGTCCCGTGGCGTCGACAGAGGAGGATTCCGTCGTGCAGAGGGAGGCCCACAGACCGCTACGCTGAGGATGGACAGCCGAATTGCCGCCGTTGCAGCCAGCCGGGACACATAGCCAGGTACTGTACTTTAAACAGGTCCAACCTGGGGCAGAGGGCCAACCCCCAGGCATAAGGTCACCAGGCCCGTCTAATTGGCGCGATAAGTACGTGGGGGGGTGCCCGGTTTTACCCGTAGTGCTGGACGGTATCCCCATGAGTGCACTGCTGGACACTGGGTCCCAAGTGACTACCATCCCCTATGTACTTTTCAAGCAGTACTGGAGTGACACTGATATAACCCGTTATCCAGACGATGACTTGAGCATCATCGCCAGCAATGGCCAACCTGTGCCGCAGGTGGGGCTCAGAGAGATGACCATTAAAATTGGTAAAGTTGAACTGCCGGCACAGGGAGTGATTATTGTGGACATTGACCGTCGAGAAAGTCACCCTAAAAAAACCTTGGGTACTAACGTGATTGAAAATTGTCTTTCAGAAATAATTGTAATTTTGCAGCAGGTGGCGATGAATGCCAGCTCCAGCCAACAGAGGGTCCTCCAGAAAGAGATAAGAGCCCTGATGAGACAGCAACAAGTAGAACTATCTGGTGGTGAGATCGGTAGCGTGAGGATGAGCGACCCGTTCCCCATTGCCATGCCTCCCAAAAGTGAAATGATGATCTGGTGTCGGACTGCAATCGGGTTAAGAGGAAGAGACTACCAAGCCATGTTAGAACCCGTGTACTCAGACAGCAGGCCCACCATTTTGACAGCCCGGGGGGTGGTTGATGTCTGCCATGGAAGGTTGCCCGTCCGGGTCTTAAACATTGGGGAAAGGGAAATACACTTGCCCCGGTACGCTACACTAGCCAAATTGTTTGCTGTCGAACACAATGCTCTCAGGGTCGTGGAGCCCTTGCCTCCATCTCCCCCGGTGGAGGATAATGGCTCCCAGAAACACAAGGAGGACTGGTGCCAGAAACTCCATGTGGGTGCTGACTCCACTCCCTTGCACCAAAAACAAGGAGTCTACCGGGTGGTTCGGGAGTACGAGAGAATCTTTAGTAAGCACCTGCTGGACTTCGGCAGAGTGAAAGGGGTAGAACACCACATCCCACGGGGAGCCACCCACCAATAAAAGAAAGATACAGACCTGTACCCCCCGCACACTATCAGAAAGCAAAGGGCATGCTGAGAGAAATGAAAAAAGCCGGGGTCATTAGAGACAGTTGTAGCCCCTGGGCAGCCCCCTTGGTTCTGGTAAAAAAGAAAGACGGTACTATGAGAATGTGCGTGGACTATAGAAAAGTCAATCGTATCATCCATAAAGACGCGTACCCGTTGCCTAGAATAGAGGAGTCTTTGGCTGCACTAAAATCAGCTAATTTCTTCTCTACTTTGGACCTTACTAGCGGGTACTGGCAGGTTCCTGTGGCAGAGGCTGACAAGGAGAAGACCGCCTTCACCACCCCGATGGGGTTAAGTGAATTCAACTGTATGCCATTCGGGCTCTGCAACGCACCTGGGACCTTCCAGAGGCTGATGGAATGCTGTCTAGGGCACCGAAAATTTGAGACGGTCCTACTTTACCTGGACGACGTGATTGTATATTCAAAGACCTACGAGGACCATCTGAAACACCTGGCAGAGGTGTTCGAAGCCCTGGCAGGCTTTGGCCTGAAGGTGAAGCCCTCAAAGTGTCACCTGTTGAAACCAAAGGTACAGTACCTAGGACACGTGGTGAGTGCAGAGGGAGTAGCCCCCGACCCCGACAAGGTTACAGTAATCAAGAGCTGGCCAAGTCCCTCTAACATCAAAGAAGTGAGGCAATTCCTCGGGTTGGTAGGCTACTACCGAAGGTTCATCCCCGGATTCACTAAGATGGCAGCCCCAATGCAGGACCTCCTGATAGGTCAATCCAAAACTAGAAGTAACAAACCACCCTTCAAGTGGGATAAGTTGGAAGAGGATTCCTTCTGCCAACTGAAGATTGCCCTCACGGGGGATGAAATTCTGGCCTACCCTGATTATGGCCAGCCTTTTATCCTCCACACCGACGCCAGTAATGTGGGGCTAGGAGCCGTACTGTCCCAAAATCAACAGGGCAGGGAACGAGTGATAGCGTATGCCAGCCGGAAGCTGAGGCCCACCGAAAGAAACCCGGAGAATTACAGCTCCTTCAAGTTAGAGTTCTTGGCAGTGGTGTGGGCCGTAACAGAACGGTTTAAACATTACCTGGCCTCTGCAAAATTCACGGTGTATACGGACAACAACCCGTTGACACATCTGGACAATGCTAGACTTGGTGCTCTAGAGCAGCGGTGGATGGCCCGGCTGTCAAATTATGACTTCACGATCAAATACCGAGCGGGCCGAACCAATGCAGATGCCCTATCCAGAATGCCTCACTTACCCGATGGGGGAGAAGATGAGAAGATCCAGAAGAGCTGGAGGAGGTGGAGATCCCTGCGTTTCACCGGTATGGGGCCACCCAATATTCCCACAGCGTAAGAGACAAGAACGTAACCACCATCATGTTCAACCCCTTACCTCATCACGGCTGGGCTGAAACGCAGGATAGTGACCCTGCAGTCAGCCTGGTGAAAGAGATGCTGACCCAGGCAGACGCTCGCCCTGATCCGGATGCTCCAGAGGAAGCTAAGCAGCTGTGGAAGGAGAAGAGCAGACTATTCCTCTACGAAGGTAAGCTGTGCAGAAGACTTGTCAACCACCGGACGCACGAGCTGACCTGGCAAGTAGTGGTCCCAAGACGAGATGCGGCTATGGTTCTGGAGGCCTACCATGACAGAGCGGGACACTTCGGTTGGAAGAAACTAGAGTTCCTACTGAGAGAACGGTTCTTCTGGATAGGTATGAGAGGGGCCATAGAGAAGTGGTGCAGGGACTGTGGCTCATGTAACTTAAGAAGGAAGGACCGTACCAGCCAGAAGACACCCTTGAGGCCCATCGTCACCAGGCAGCCTCTTGAGCTGGTAGCTCTGGATCATGTGAAATTGGCTCCAAGCCGGTCGGGTTACATCTATGCCCTGACAATAGTGGATCACTATTCCCGGTCCCTGGTGGTGGTCCCGGTTAAAGACTTGACAGCCCAAATGGCAGCCAGAGCCTTCCAGCAGCACTTCTGCCGCCCACACGGGTATCCGGAACAGGTACTAACAGACCAAGGTCCAGCGTTCGAGGCTGAAGTCTTCCAGGAGTTCTGCAACCTCTACGGCTGTAAGAAGATTCGGACGACACCTTACCACCCACAAACCAACGGGATGTGTGAGAAAATGAATCAGATAGTCATTGATCTCCTCAAGACATTGCCCCTGGAAGAATGCAGCCTGTGGCCAGAAAAACTGCTGGACCTGATAGACTTATACAATCATATCCTGGTGAATGCTACCAACTGCACCCCGGCTTACCTGATGCGAGCGAGACCAGGTAAGCTGCCTATGGACCTGGAGATGGGAGTCCTGACACCCGAGGACACCTCCCCAGATGCGGACTGGGATACAGAACGGCGGCTACAGCACAAAAAGGTACAGGAGAGTGTGGAGAGGAGCCTGGCTCAAGCAAGAGAAAAGCAAGAGAGGCTCTTCAACCAACACGCCCCTGCTGGTCCCCTGGAACCTGGTGAGCAGGTCCTGAAGCGGAAGAGAAGGCTTCACAAGCTAGATGACCAGTGGGAGAGAGACCCATACACAGTACTGCCGTCCAACCACGACAACTCGAAGGTCTGTGTAATAAGCAAGGATGGAGGAGAGACCACGAACACTGTCTCCAGAGACCACCTAAAACAGTGACCCGAGCAACTACAGAGTGCAAGTGAAGATCAAGATGACCTTGAGCCCGCAGTGGACAAGGAAGAAACGGTCAGCACCGTTCTCAGAGAGTTTCCCCAGTCCTGGACTCGGATAAACGATGCAATTGTGGTACCTGTCCTACACTTCCTTCAACCAACCCAGCAGGAACCTACAGGCGAGCAGGAAGAATCAGAGGAACAAGCAGACCCGGAGGCAGAAGAACCCATGCCAGCAGCCCAGGAGAGTCAACCCTCTGCTGACAGTGAGCCTGCCATGCCTGCGGTAAGCCAAAGGACCCGCAGACAGCTGCCTGCACTGCCTGTAAACCCAGCTAGTAGCTGTTCCCTAAATGCTAGTGGGGAAAGCCAGGTTAGACCACCACCAGACAGTGGGTTACGTAGGTCAACCCGGAGCACTAGGGGGCAGATGCCCGCTCGCTGGAAATTATAGGGTGTGTAAAGAACTGTAAATAACCCTTATAAGTAGTTGTCAAATGTTGAAATGTTTGAAAAGTTAACTGCATGACCAGTGATTATGTTTTTCAGTTTCTTTCAGTTAACCAAACGGACTAACAGGTTATGGACATTAAATAACCGGGACTCTTTGTAAGGTTTGTTTGGAGCTTAACCGAGGAATGAATAAAGATTGTCCACCAAAGACTGTCAAGGACTCGGGGCTAGGACAAACCCCCAACCGGTTTGAGCTCCCTTTTGTTGGTGATATGGACACCCGGTCACAGACCACACTGTGACCTTAAGAACTCAAATTGTGCTGGTATTTGCTGATGTTTTATGGTTATGTGTATTTACCCTGTTTGTTTTTGGCCAAAAAGGCTTAGTCCCGGAGTACTAAACTTTTACTAGGGGGGAATGTGTCACCCCAGGCCTGAATGCTACAAATAATAAAGGCTGTGTCTGAGAGCAGGAGGGAGGTTCCCTGGTTAGGGACAATTAGCATGCAGCACCTCCTGTCCCAGGCCAGTAGGGGGAGCAGGCTGCCCTATAAAAGCTGGAACTGGGGGCAGGGTTAGAGAGACCAGAAAGACCAGAGAGACCAGAGAGACCTGGGAGACCTGGGACCGTGACGGAGTCTAGGCCCAGAGAGTAAGGGTCAGCAGCAGGCTGAGGAGGTCGTGAGGCAGTGGAGGAACTGCTAGCCAGGGACGTACGGCGCTGAGAGCCTGTCCTGGCAGAAAGGGAGAATTACCTACCGGACATTGGGGTCCGAGGCTGTAAAGACTCTAAGTCCAGCAGCAGAGAACCAATCCGCGAGGGATTTCATGTCCTTTGGCCTAAAAAGCCCGGAGGCTCCGCCACAACAGAAGGGACCAGCAAAGCCAAGAGAGGCCAGAGGTAAAAGGAGCCCAAGTTGCAAGCCATACGGGTGAGAATACACGGCACGCTCAGGGACGTGGGCTATTTTACCACTAAGAGGGGAATAGTCAGAAAGAGCATAGAGAGCACGGTAGGCCTACATCCTCACCCTGACCAGAGGGGCTTCCCGAGTGTTCTAAGACATCCAGGCCCCTTCTAGCTGGTACTGTTGTTGGGTCATTACCATCTGTTATAATAAAGACCCTGAACTGTTTAAGAGGACTCTGCATTCTGACCATCGCGGCCAGAACTATCACCCCCAACGTCCACCTACCCTGCCCTGGGGCTACACTCCTCCTGTGGGGAGTTATACCATTCCTGTGCTGCTCACCAACACCAGCCCCAACAGTCTGTCCTGCAGAGGCGGTTATCCCTGACCGCAATCCACGGGTGGCGTAGTCGGACTTTCACATGAATATATACATAAAGAGACTGCCACCATTTTAGATTGACACCCTGAGCACGGGACCGGGTTGCCACTACTACCCCTATCAGCACCGCGCAACCTAGAGACCCGGTCTTGAGTACCCCACGGCCCAGGGGGCGAGTCATATATAGTGGTCGATCATACACACATTCATTCTGAAGGGAGTAACGAAGACAAGTCGAACATTGCGCTTGGCTATCTCCAGTGATCCCAAAGAGAATGAATGAAGTGGAGGTGTGTATGATCATCTAAAGCTCTATTCACATGGGATCTTCAGAGCCCTGGTTCTTGGGATTGGTGCGGGTCCCAGTGATCAGAACCCCAGCAATAGGAAAGCTAAACCCTATACCAGGAAAGATCTTTGAACAAATTATTAAACAACATGTATGTAAATACCTGGATAAGAATGAAGTGATTAACCAGAGTCAGCATGGGTTTGTAACTAACAAGTCATGTCAGACAAACTTAATTTCCTTCTATGACAGAATCACTGACTGGGTGGATCAGGGAAATGCTGTAGATATAGTATATCTTGACTTCAGCAAAGCATTTGACAAATTATCTCACACCATCCTTATTGAAAAAATGACCAAATATGGAATGGACAAGGCAACTGTTAGGTGGATTCATAACTGGCTTAGTGATCGGACTCAAAGAGTGGTCGTAAATGGCTTCACATCCAGTTGGATGAATGTCTCAAGTGGGGCACCACAGGGCTCTGTCCGGGGACCTGTATTGTTCAACATCTTTATCAATGATTTAGATGAAGGAATTGAGGGTAAACTAATTAAATTTGCTGATGACACAAAGCTAGGAGGGATAGCTAACACTAGAGAAGAGAGAGAGAGGATTCAAAAAGACCTAAATAAACTGGAGCAGTGGGCAGCAACTAACAGAATGGTTTTTAACAGGGAAAAATGCAAAATACTACATCTTGGCAATAAAAATGAAAAAAAACCATATACAGAATGGGAGGAATAGAGCTAAGCAACAGTACATGTGAAAAAGACTTAGGTATACTAATAGATCATAGACTGAAGTTCTAATAAACCTGCATGTAAATTCTAATGAAATTGCTTAGTGTGCCTACTTCAACCACAGCTGAGTGAGTAAAATCCTACTGTGTGTAGAGGCTCATATGAAACAATGGCTCATGTCCAATGACCTATTGAACAAAGGAACAATACATCTGGCATAATTAAGAATAATTCACCCCCGTACCAGTGTCCAGGGTGAAGCTGTGTTATCACATAGCCTCTGGGGTTAAATGGGCTCTTCAGAAATACACAAGGATTAAAGAGTATAAGCACATGTAACGCTGTAAGGAGATGGACAAGTGAGGAGATTTACACAGTTAATGCACAACCGAGTGTCTGCAAGAAAGCACCGCCATCTGCTGATCAAAGATGATAGGAAAAGAGAAAGCAGAGAACTACATTAGCAGGAACCGAAGAGTGAAGTGCATGTTGCCTGAGGGAAGAGATTGGAGGAGACACCAGATCAGGTGATAGCTGTGGTGAAGTTAATAATTATAAAAGGCCCCGGAGGGCAGTGAAGGGGAGGACTCGGCACCTGGACCTGTGCAGGTCAGACTTGTGGTGCAGTGGAGTTGGCTTACAGGCATTACGAGTGAGGAACTGAGTAACCAGACCCAAGTGAGGAACCGAGTAACCAACCCGAGTGAAGAACCAAGTAACCAGATCCTGGGCCGAGTGACCAGAATTGAAGATGGGAGACCAGAGCTGTGATATCTGAGGCGAGTTCCTAGGACCAGGGCTGAGAGAGAAGACCAAGATGCAGAAGAAGGACATTCGTGTAAGCCGTAACTTCTGGTGTAGACTTATGGTACAAGGGAGATTGGGGCCATGTTTCTGGGGACGAAGGTGGCCAGCGTGATGGGTGTGCAAAATGACTTATCGATACGGGACTTGCAGCCTAGCGGCGGAGCATCGTAGACTCCCATTAGGGCCTGTACGACGGTCCGTATTGCTTAGAGAGTGACAGAGAAACAACATGGATGGGCTCAATAGTACTGTGACACACTTCAGGTGGAGGTGTTAGGTCCAAGACACTACTAACGATAATAGTTGTTTACTTGTAATAACAGAACAATAGCGTGTTAATAAAATTGTCTTAATACCCAGTGTAACCTAATTGTTGTATTCGTACTGTATTATTTACTGTAATTCCACTATTTTCTTTACCCCTTTCATATTGTGCCATAGGCACCACATACATCTGTGTTAATCAAATAAATATCTGTTGGTTAAGTTACCACTGAGTCATCCATCTCTGTACTGTTGCATCCACATACCTGTTAACCTTCAACTTTTAACACTGAAAAAAAAGACAATCTGTGTACACATCCATGCTCATTGTAAACTAGTGCATGAATAGCATTCTTAAAGAAGGCAGGCCACACCTTAATAGCTAGCATAATGTCATATTGCATACCAGTGTCATATTATTTTACTGCTATGAAAGCACACAATAGGTATGAGATATACATACAGTATACAGTATAATTGCAATAAACCTCTTGAATGGTAATTGATTAGCTTTAGGTTACGTTCCCAAGGTGAGATTTTTGTGTTTTGACACTGTGTAATTTTGCTGGGCAGAAAATGCAGCATCTTACAGTTCCAGCAAAGTGGATGGGATTGATAGAAATCTCATTCCCAATGTGCATTTTTTCATGCTGCATAAACTGGTCAATTTCTCCGTAAAATTGCATTAGATGAAGAAAATCCTCAGTGAAAAAATCCATGAAATCCGCATATGACTGTATCAATAAAGCCAGATACCAGGAAGTATCAAAAACAAAGCAGCTTTATTTAAAACATAACATACCAAAAATAGACAAAAACTGCAGCATCAAAAATGTTATAAAATGCATATAAAAAAAGTGCTCTAAGGGTATGTGCAGACGGTCAGGAGCCGCTGCGAGTTTGAAGCTGCGTGCTTATGCAGTATAAAACCTGCAGCGGCCAGATGTTACAGCATAGTGGATGGGATTTGCAGAAATCTGTGCCTGAGGATCACCTGCGGACACTGACATGTGGCACGTCTTTCCAGGATGCAGCATGTTAATTTCTCTTGTGGAGTCGCTCGTCTCCGCAAGAGAAATTAGATCAGTACAATGTATTGAATGCGGTGAATCCGCATAGTTCAATGAACACATGCGGATTCAACTGCGTTCAATATCATGCAGCGCTTATAAAGTATGCTGCGTCCAAAGCGCTGCCTGTACAAATCGTGTGCACATACTCTTAGATGCAACAAACAAAAAATTTAGTAACCTAATTTACCTAAATGATGCACAAATGCTGCAAAAACAAGCCCAATTAAAGATATACCTCTAAATGAGGTTAAATTGGGGGCATCATGCAGAAACAAGTCACAAAGTCTACAATACTTACCAAAATGTTTGGTCAAAATTACTGTTATTGTGAACAGTTAAGCAAGTTGAAGATGAAATGATCTCTAAAACGCCTAAAGTTAAAGATGACACATTCCCTTTGTATTTTAGAAAAAAAAAAAAAAAAATATATATATATATATATATATATATATATATATATATATATTCATCTTTTACATTTTAAAAATTACAAAAAAGCAAATTGGCTGTTGCAAAAGTTTGGGCATGTTGCATGGTTAGTACCCAGTAGCACCCCCTTTTGAAAGTATCACAGCTTGTAAACACTTTTTGTAGTCAGACAAGAGTCTTTCAATTCTTGTTTGAGGGATTTTCATCCATTCTTCCTTGGAAAATTCTTAGTTCTGTGAGATTTCTGGGTCATCTTTCATGCACTGCTATTTTGAGGCTTAGCTACAGATTTTCAATGATGTTCAGATCAGGGGACTGTGAGAGCAATTGTAAAACTTTCAGCTTGCGCCTTTTGAGGTAGTTTATTGTGGGTTTTGACATCTGTTTATCTATTTGTAGAAGCCATCCTCTTTTCAACTTCAGCATTTTTACAGATGGCGTTATGTTTGCATCAATAATTTGTTGAAATTTCATTGAATTATTATTATTATTTATTATTATAGAGCCATTTATTCCATGGCGCTTTACATGTGAAAATGGGTATACAGTACATAGCAAACAAGAAGTACAATAATTTGAACAAAAACGAGTCACCGACTGATACAGGAGGAGAGAGGACCCTGCCCACGAGGGCTCACAATCTACAAGGGATGGGTGAGGATACAGTAGAAAAGGGCAGAAGTAGTCGTGCAGCAGTATGGTGGAGCGAGAGTTACTGCAGGCTGTAGGCTTGCTGGAAGAGGTAGGTCTTCAGGTTCCTTTTGAAGGTTTCCACGGTAGGCGAGAGTCTGATATGTTGGAGTAGAGATTTCCAGAGTAGGGGAGATACACTGGAGAAATATTGTATGTGATTGTGGGAAGATAAAAGGAGAGTAGAGAAGGATATCTTGTGAGGATCGGAGGCTGCATGTAGTTAAGTACCGGGAGACTAGGTAACAGATGTATGGGGGAGTGTTAAATAATACTTCTTTCTGTATTATTTATCTCTATTGAGGACTTCGCAAAGTATCAATATCACGATTTTCTTATAAAAAAATGTATTGATTTATTCTTGGATTGTCCATTAAAAAGAATCAGATTGCAGCAGGTACATACAATAATTAGATAATTAGATAGTTACAGAGTGATTGTCCATTTGTCCATAATTAGCTTAATTGTTGAGATTCACCCATCTTTCCCTGGAATCCAGCACGTGTGTCCAGGTAAAGAACGTGTTTCCTGGGCCTACATCAGCTGCTGGTTTACACACGGATCCTTGTCTTGTGTCCTGTGGAATGGCAAGCAACCCCCCTTTCTCTAGCATGGGCTTTTATAGCACCTGTTATTTTGAATATGGTAGTGAACTAAAAATACACACACAAATAGCGCATGTCATCTAGACACCCTTAGCACGAGGCTGATGCAATTTTGTGCAATGTATAGAACTCAGAATTAAGAATAAAATGAATATCAATAATTAATATTTAACAGGGAGACAGGTTGTGGATAGCTTTGTATGCCACGGTTAGGGTCTTTAACTTGAGTCTCTGGGCAATGGGGAGCCAGTGCAGGGATTGACAGAGGGGAGAGGCCGGGGAATAGCGAGGTGAAAGGTGGATTAGTCGGGCAGCAGAGTTTAGGATAGATTGGAGAGGTGTGAGAGTGTTGGAAGGTAGGCCACAGAGCAGGAGGTTGCAGTAGTCGAAGCGGGAGATGAAGAGGGCATGCACTAGTGTTTTTGCAGATTCATGGTTCAGGAATGTGCGGATCCGGGAAATATTTTTGAGTTGCAGTCGGCAGGAAATGAAAAGGGCTTGGGTTTGAGGTTTGAAGGAGAGATCAGAGTCAAGGGTTACCCCGAGGCAGCGAGCTTGCAGGACTGGGGAGAATGGTCAGCCATTGACCTTTAGATAGGTCAGTTGGGGGGGTTGAATGACATAGTGGAAAGATGATGAGCAGGGGGCCTAGAACTGAGCTTTGGGGGACACCGACAGATAGGGGGCGAAATGAGGAGGTGGTGTGTGAGTGGGAGACACTGAATGTCTGGTCTGTTAGGTATGAGGAGATCCAAGATAGGGCCAAGTCTGTGATGCCAAGAGATGAGAGAGTCTGCAGTAAGAGGGAATGGTCCACTGTTTTTAAGGCAGATGACAGGTCCAGGAGGAGGAGGACAGAGTAGTGTCGCTTGAATTTGGTGGTTAGTAGGTCATTGATGACTTTAATCAGGGCAGTTTCAGTGGAATAGTGTGGTCGGAAGCCAGATTGTAAACGGTCAAAGAGGGAGCAGGAGGAGAGGTGGGAGGACAGTTCAAGATGGAAGTGTTGTTCCTGTAGTTTTGAGGCAAAAGGAAGAAGTGATATGGAGCAATAGCTAGATAGAGAGGATGGGTCAAGGGAGGGCATTTTGAGGATGGGTGTGATCGAGGCATGTTTAAAGGATGAGGGGAAGATACCAGTTGTTATTGACAGGTTGAAGAGATGGGTTAGGGTTGGGATGAAGACTGTGGTAAGGTTTGGGATGAGGTGGGACGGGATTGGGTCAAGGTCACAGATGGTGAGATATGTCTTGGAGAGTAAAGAGGAAAGTTGATCTTCCATGATGGCGGAGAAGCTGGTTTTGGAGGAGAGTTGAGTAGTTATGACAGGGGGCTGTAGAGAATTTAGGCAAAAGCTTTGCCTTACGTTGTCAATTTTCTGATTCATTCATTCATTTTTCTGAATCAATTCTTCTCTCTAGCCATGAAATGTCCCCCGTGCCATTGGCTGCAACACAACCCCAAAGCATGATTGATCCACCCCCATGCTTAATGGTTGGTGAGATGTTCTTTTCCTGTAATCCTGTGGCTTTTTTTCTCCACACATACCATTGATCATTGTCAAAGAGTTCAATTTTAACCACCTTGGTCCACAGGACTAGTTTCCAAAATGCATCAGGCTTGTTTAGATGTTCTTTTGCATACTTCTGACACTGAACTTTATGGTGAGGATGCAGGAGAGGATTTCTTCTGATGACTCTTCCCTGCAGACCATATTTGTGCAGGTGTCTCTGAACAGTAGAACAATGTACCACAACTCCAGAGTATTTTAAATCTTTCTCAAGGTCTTTTGCAGTCAAGAGTTCTAATTTGCCTCTCTAGCTTGGTCTTCCAGACCTTATCTTGACCTCCACTGTTCCTGTTAGCTGCCATTTCTTAACTATATTTTGAACTGAAGAAAGAGCAACTTGAAAATGCTTTGCTATCTTATAGCCTTCTCCTGCTTTGTAAGCCTTCACGATTTTCATTTTCAGAGTTCTAGGCAGCTGCTTAGAAGAACCCTTGGCTGTTGTTTTTTGGCACAAGGTTAAAGGAGGCTGGGTTTTTTAAAGCTAAGAACACAAATCTCCAAGGTTGGCCAAACTTTTGCATCGGCCCATTTTCCTTTTTGTAATTTTTAAAATGTAAAAAATGACTATATATATTTTTTGTCTAAAATACAAAGGAAATGCGTCATCTTTAACTTTAGGCCTTTTACAGATCATTTCATTTTCAACTTGCTTAACTGTTCACAATAACTGTAATTTTGACCAGGGGTGCCCAAACTTTTACATGCCACTGTATATACTTACTGCTGACATCAGCCAATAGACCTGCCTGAGCGTGTCTGGAAAGTTCCGAGCATGTCCTTTAAAATATTTCCAATATATAGGCGTCTCCACTACAGAAATTGACATGCTGCGGGTGAGTTTGGGTACGTGTCCACAATCAGGAAATGCTGCTGGTTTGATGCTACGTATTTATGCAGCGTCAAACCCGCAGAGACCAGAAATTACAGCATAGTGGATGGGATTTCTAGAAATCCCATGTCCACTATGCGTACAACTGAGGCTGGGGACCACCCGTGGACACTGACATGCGGCGAGTGTTTCAGGATGGCAGCGTGTCAAATTCATTTGCGGAATAACCACAAGAATGTATTGAATGCAACGCAATCAATCCACATGGGTCAGTGAACCCATGTGGAATTTCATTTTCATAACCAGCAGAGGGAAAGGCAACCACCAGGGGCTAATATTACTAGCCGGGGAAGTGGCCATTAGCCAGAATTGTTCCCTGGCTATTAATAACAACTCACAGCTGATTGCTTATCCTTTACTTGCTAGATTACCAGGGGACCCCAGAAAAAAATTGACGTAGGGCCCCCCTATAAAATGTAACCAGCAAAGGCTAGGCAGACAGCTGGGGGTTGATATTAATAGCCAAGAAAAGGGCCATGGATACTGGCCCCCTCCAAGGCTAATAATATCAGCTCTCAGCAGCCCAGAACTGGCGCATCCATAAGAAGCACCAAATTTGGCGCTTAGCCTCCGCTCTTCCCACTTGCCCTGGTACGGTGGCAAGTGGGGTAATAAGATTGGGGTTCATGTCAGCCTTGTATTGGCAGCTGACATAAAGCCCAGATTAGTAATGGAGAGGCGTCTATAAGACACCCCCATTACTAACCCCGTAGTAAAGTTTCTGACATAAAGACACGGCCAGATTTTATTTAAAAATAAAAAACACCATATACTCACCTAACGCCCATTCCGCTAAAGCCATTGTCACCTGTAAAAAAGAACAAAAATAAAAAACAACCATCTCACCTGTCCACCATTATGACATAATCCAGTGTCCCACGACAAACTGGGTCACTCTTGTGCTGTCACACCAGCAATCATTAATGTGACTGCTCTAGAGGACAGCACTCTATACACTGACAGAAGTGTAATCACTCCTGTCAGTGTATAGCGCTGTGCTGCCGGGAAGGAGGTCACTGGAGTTCAATCAGCTGATGATCAGCTGACGAGCTCCGGTGACCTAACTTACTGCAGCGGTGCTGTGTGAGAATTTTCTCTCAATGACGACACCAATAACAGCTGATTGGCGGGATACCGGGTATCGGGCCCTGGTCAATCAGACATTGATTACCTATCGTAAGGATAAGCCATCAATGGAAAAGTAGTGCACAACCTCTTTAATGGAGAGACCACTTCAGATTTAGATGCCACCTTCAGGTTACTGGTGCCCACAGGAATACAACTATATTTTCTAATTAATACTGCTGCTAAAACAATACAGTAAGGTATGTTTAAACACGTTTACATTGTTCCAATGGGGAACTGTAACCAGTTTTACACTGTCAAAACTGCTAGCAGATGATGTTTAAAATAAATCTTGCCATATGTGGTTTCTCTACAGCAACCACTGGAGAACATAGATGTAGCTAGGAGTTCAACATGGGGGAGAGGGGAAGGGAAGGGGTACGACTGAGGGGGTGAAACACATCTGAATGAGCCCCTAACCAGGTAACCATGTTTATAACTATGGTAATGCACCCTAATTGTGGATATAGGAGAACCTCAGCAGATGACCATTCTGTTGCTGAAAATAAATCTTTATTCAAAGACGAACACTAATATTTACCACAATACGGTGACCATGTTAAGGTAGATATCATTCTTGCAGAAAATTATAGATAGTGACTTTCAGGTGACATTCTTTTTCATGGAGTCGCTCACTTTTTAAGTCTTTTCCATCTAAACCAGACCAACAACACAATTTCTGACCATGACTTGTCTGCAGAGTTTGCAACACAGACACATTTGATTTCTCACATTTCCAGCACTGTCCCCATCTATTCTCAATCTGCACAATCTCCTCTTCCTACTGTCACCATAATGATGAGCTTTCTGGTATCGTATTTGTTCCTGCTACTGGACCTGCTGGGTGGCTCAAAAACAGTGCTCCTTTTTGTGCCCCACATATTAACATCCACCACTGTATCCCTTACAAAGTAAAATTCCACCTTTGTGCCTTCTAGATGGTAAAATTGTTCCCTAGAAAATATTAATGTTCTTTCCAAGTGCCCTAAAAACAGTGTCCCCATTTTGCCCCCTAGAAAGTAATAATGCCCACTGTGTGCCATTTTGATGGTCACAATTGCCTGAGTAACCCCTTACTTCTTAAGGATTGACTTAACATTTAATAATGTCCCGAATCCGCCCATGTACATTAATAATATTCTCTGAGTTCCCTCCATGTATGAGCAGTAATAATGTCCCCTGAACTCCCCATGTACAGTAATGTCCCCTGAGTCACTCGTGTACAACCCCCCATAGACAGTATGATGTGCCCACAGCTCCTCTATACACAGTGTGATGCCCCGACAGCTCACCTATAAATGTATGTGTAGCACCCTGAGGATTCGGCTGCTACAGGGGTATTGCACCTCAACCCAGAGGTGTGATATTCCACTCCCGGGTAAGGATGGAGTGTGGAACTGAGCTCGGTAGGCTGCATGCACTACACACATCCCATTTCCGAGGAGCAGACCGACGGTACTCCCACTTAGAAATGTGCAGGTACGACCGAGTCTGTTCCTGGCTGGAGTGGGAGGGGGGTGGTACATCCCAAGTAGTGTAGGGGCAGATAGGGGGAGCAGCCTGGGTAAAGTTAGGAGCTCATTGGGTGCTGGTCACCTGAGCTCACACATAGAGGGTGTATATAAGGTGGGCACCAACTAAGAACAGGGTCAGATGCAGAGAACAAGTCAGCGAGCAGAGGAGAAGGAAAGACCCAGAGTGAGAGAGGAGAGAGAGAGACCCAGAGGCACAGAAGAAAAGGACTCCAAGATCCCAACTTAAATCCCCGGGTGAAGAGTCGGCATCAGGGTACCGGAACCCAAGCTGGTGGGGGTAAAAACATTCCCCAGCCAGAGACCGGAGACCGTGGGCAGCGTTTGCCACGGTCACCCACCACATCCACCCCGAAGGCACACCACATGAAGGGTCAGGGAACCCAAGGCCAAGGGTGTCCCAACAGAAGGCCCGAGGGAGCTGGACCTAGGTGGATCACTGGTGGGGACGGCCAGAGAACGGGACAGAAGGAGAGCTCAGGGCCACGCTCCGGACTTGTTTGGGGGTTGGCTGGATCCAGGACCTGGTGGACGCAGCACGGCTCGGGTGGTCACTCGAAGCTGGAGTGACCAGTACAACATCTGCAGTAAGTAAACACCCTTAACTGCATAACCCGACTCTGTCTTCACTGCCGTCTGCACTGCACCACCACAACCCCCATCCTCTGCACCTGTTCCCCCTGAGGCTATACCCCACCCGTTGGGGGTTATACCATCTCAAGCTGCACCTGCACCATCAGCCTCAGCGGACCCTGCTGCAGCGGCGGCCACAGTGACCGCATCACAACGGGTGGCGTAGTCGACACAAAAGAACTCTTAATAACATCTGTAGGACTGCCACATAACACTGAGTTTGACGCCCTGGGCACGGGCCGGGTCACAGCCGCTCGGAGACTACAACCCCCCATCTGATCCGGTGCCGGGTATTCCCCCTCAAAAAGGAATATGTCCCAGGGGGCGCGTCATATGTAAGGCCCATACATCTCCTAGTATGGACCCACAGTATGATGTCCCCACAGCTCCTCTATACCCAGAGCGATGCCCCCACAGCTCCTCAATGCACAGTATAATGCCTTCACAGCTCCCTTATACATAGTATGATAGGCCCAAAGATCCCCTATACACAGTATGATGTCCCAACAGTTACCCTCTTCACAGTATGATGAGCCCACTGCTCCCCTATAGACAATATGATGGGTGCACAGCTCCATTCTACTTAGTATGATGTCCCCCAAATTCCCCCACATACTATCATATCTCCACTTCTCTCTAGAGATGAGCGTTGTTCTACTCGAACTGTTCGCCAATCTCAAATTCGAGCTGTTTTGGGCGGTGTTCGAGCCGTTCGGCGAACACGAACAATTTGAGAAAAATTCGGCTGTTCGAGGTTATGTTCGATAACTGTTCGTGCACCAAAATCATAACTGGATTTTTTCTCAGTAATGATGAAAATTAATGTTAATACGCAGTTTGAGTGTACAGCGGGGTGGGGGGAGGGGCAGGGAATGGATCTCTGCAGGAACAATGAAGATCTCCATTTTTTTTTTCTCTTTCCCGCATTTACAGTGGGGAGGTGCAATCTGTCAGCCTATCAGCAGCGCACACACGGAGTGAAGTGCTTTTTTTCACACAAGCAAGGGCATGTGTCATTGGCAGTGTATGTCACATGTCCTTGCCCTATAAGACCAAGCCATTTTCCCCGTCGCCACCATTTTCTCACTGCTGCAGCTGCGTGTTAGACGGCACCGCTGTTGCTGTGTGCGCTATACCTTGTTAATTTCAAGCCAATTTTCGCACAAATATACAGATAGCTTGGGAGTAGGGAATAGTTGTGATTGCAGTCCTTTTAAGGACTAGGTTACAGCATTTCCTACGACTTTTATCAGGCAGGTCTGTGGTCTTAAATAGATAGATTGTGGGAGTAAAGACTAATTGTAATTGGAGTCCTTTTCAGGACTAGGTTACATCAGTTCCTATCAGTTTTTGCCAGGCAGGTCTGTGCCAGTGCTGTGCAAGTTTTTTTCACAGCATTTGGCTGAATCTAGCAAAGCTAATCCTTTTTGGCCTATTGCAGAGTGTGTTAGTCAGTGGAGTAGCCTATCTGTGTTGCAAGATATACCACCTGTGTATAGAATACCAATTTTTTTACTGCACCTAGTGAAGTAAAATCTTTTGGGCATAGCATCATTCTATTAGTCCATCTATACTGACCTCCATCAGGTTGCAAATTGAATATAATTTTTTTCTGCATCTAGCTCTGAAAAAATATTGGGCTTCTAGCTGTGTGTGGGACTTGTTGTATTAGTCCATCTATACTGACCTCCATCAGGTTGCAAACTGAATATATGTTTTTCTGCATCTACCTCTGAAAAAATATTGGGCTTCTAGCTGTGTGTGGGACTTGTTCTATTAATCCATCTATACAGACCTCCATCAGGTTGCAAACTGAATATATTTTTTTCTGCATCTACCTCTGAAAAAATATTGGGCTTCTAGCTGTGTGTGGGACTTGTTGTATTAGTCCATCTATACTGACCTCCATCAGGTTGCAAACTGAATATATTTTTTTCTGCATCTACCTCTGAAAAAATATTGGGCTTCTAGCTGTGTGTGGGACTTGTTCTATTAATCCATTTATACAGATCTCCATCAGGTTGCAAACTGAATATATTTTTTTTTGCATCTACCTCTGAAAAAATATTGGGCTTCTAGCTGTGTGTGGGACTTGTTGTATTAGTCCATCTATACTGACCTCCATCAGGTTGCAAACTGAATATATTTTTTTCTGCATCTACCTCTGAAAAAATATTGGGCTTCTAGCTGTGTGTGGGACTTGTTCTATTAATCCATCTATACAGACCTCCATCAGGTTGCAAAGTGAATATATTTTTTTCTGCATCTACCTCTGAAAAAATATTGGGCTTCTAGCTGTGTGTGGGACTTGTTGTATTAGTCCATCTATACTGACCTCCATCAGGTTGCAAACTGAATATATTTTTTTCTGCATCTACCTCTGAAAAAATATTGGGCTTCTAGCTGTGTGTGGGACTTGTTCTATTAATCCATCTATACAGACCTCCATCAGGTTGCAAACTGAATATATTTTTTTCTGCATCTAGCTCTGAAAAAATATTTGGCCTTCTAGCAGTGTGTGGGACTTTCTCTATTAGTCCATCTATACTGACCTCCATCAGGTTGCAAATTGAATATAATTTTTTTCTGCATCTAACCCAGCCAATAGTTTTGGCCTAATACCACAGTTTGGCCACTCAGCTCTGCTCGGTTCCCATCCATTGTTTTTTTGTGCAAACAACTCCAGAGTTGTTAATTAGTTAACCACCAAAATGAGTGGAAAAAGGCCTGCTGCTGGTGGAAAGGGGAATAGGCGTGTTGGGAAGGGGAAAAAAGGTTGTGTCCGTGGGGTAGGTGTTAAAGCAACAGTAACATCTGCAGAAGAAAGACCATCTTCCAGCCAAACTAAAATGTCTACTTCTTTTAGCGGACAATGTGATAAGATCCCTTTCTTACGGCCACGCCAATCGCTACAAATTCCAGATGAGGCACAAAAACAGCAGGTGCTTCAACGGATATCAAGTGCTCCTTTAAGTGGGCTCTCCTCCACATCAACTTCAACATCACAAATACTCCAGTCCTCAAAGGTGTCACCCCAATCGCACTTGCTTCCTCACAGCTCCCAAATCTCCAGCTGCCCGTCTGAGTATGAGGTAGAACAGATGGTTGAGTCTGCAGAGCTGTTTACTCATACTATAGCCTGGGAATCAGAGGTCGACTCCAGCGCTTCTGTGAATCCAGACGAGGAAATGATCTGCACTGATGCCCAGAATCTTTATGAGTCGGATCCAGGACCAGACGCAGAAGGTTCTGACCATAATGTAGACCCTCATTCCCAAACTGTAGTTCTTGTTGGTGGAGACAATGAGGAAGACGATGATAAGACTCAAATACCTGATTGGAGCGACAACTTTAGTTTTTTGTCAGGGCAGGAACAGGTTGGCTCTGAGGACGACGGGTGTGATAACGCACAGGGTGATGATGATGAGGTTGGAGATCCCACTTACTGTCAACCCACAGTCAGCCAAGAGATGAGGTCAGCAGAGGAGGTGGAGGAAGATGCTAGTGACGACGAGGTCAGGTTGCGCCTTCCTGGACAGAGACGTAGTACTGGAAGCACGTCAACAACTGCATCCTCAAACACAACTCTGCCTCTCACCACAAGTCGTGGTGGCTCTTCAGGTCGCATGGGTGCTAAGCCTTGCATAGCCTGGGCATTTTTTCAGATCGATAAAGATGACCCAACTCGTGTTATCTGTAACATTTGTCAGCAAAAGCTAAGTAGAGGCCAAAAAATACATAGTTTGAGTACTTCATGAATGAACCGGCACATGGACATGAAGCATAAGTTGCAGTGGGAAGCTCAGTGTGCTACAATGCGGCCTAGCCGGCCGTGCCAACCACCGTCTGCCATATCTTGTGCATCCGCGGCCTCTTCATCCTCTGTGACTGGGGGGACAGCAGTCACACCTGTTTTGGGGCGCAGACCTGCCACCTCTTTACCCGCAACAGCCAGCGTGATTGGCAGGTCATCATTTTCTTTGGAGGTGGTAACACCAGCTGGTGTTGAGCGCTGTCCGACATCGATAGCACCACCTTTGGATCAAGGCAACCTAACATGTCCGCCTGCATCTTCCTCACAGACCGGCAGTTTGCCGGGGACACCCTTATCAACCCCGTCTAAGCACAATAGCCAGCCCTCGGTCCCTCAGATGTGGACAAGTAAAAGACCATTTCCTCCTAGCCATGAGAAAGCTAAGAGGTTGAATTTCACCATCTGCAAGTTCTTGGCTACAGAAATGCTGCCTTTCCGCCTGGTGGACACAGAGGATTTTCGAGACCTTATGTCCGTCGCAGTGCCCCAGTACCAGATGCCCAGTCGGCACTACTTCTCAAAGAAAGGTGTGCCTGCGCTCCACCAGCATGTCGCACACAACATCACCGCTTCTTTGAGAAACTCTGTGTGTGACAGGGTGCATTTCACCACAGACACTTGGACGAGTAGGCATGGACAGGGGCGTTACATGTCGCTGACTGGGCACTGGGTAATTATGGTGACAGCAGGACAAGGGGCTGCTGTCCAAGTCTTGCCGTCCCCACGAGTTGTGCGTCAATCCTCTTTATGTCAAAGTTCCTCCACTGCTTCTGCCTCCTCAACCTCCTCTCGGTCTTCCACCTGCACCCAAAGCCTGTCTGGTCATGCCACAAGCTTTCTAACTGCGCAGAAGGGATCCTGCACACCTCCTTACTATGCTGGCAGTAGGGCTCAACGTCATCAGGCGGTTTTTACATTGAAATGTCTGGGAAATGTGAGTCACACAGCTGAGGAGTTGTGGTCAGCTCTGGAGAACCAATTTCATGAATGGTTGTCTCCACTGGACCTGAAACCAGGGAAGGCCGTGTGCGACAATGCTGCAAACCTGGGTGCGGCCCTTCACCGGGGCAATGTCACACACGTGCCTTGTATGGCTCACGTGTTGAACCTGGTTGTCCAGCAATTTTTAGCCCACTATCCCAGACTAGATGGCCTTCTGCAGAGGGCACGGTCGCTGTGTGCTCACTTTCGCCGTTCGCATCCCGCAGCTCAGCGACTTACATCTCTACAGAAGTCGTTGGGCCTGCCACTTCACCGGCTAAAATGCGATGTGCCTACCCGGTGGAATTCAACTCTGCACATGTTGCAGCGACTGTGGCAGCACCGACAAGCCCTGGTGCAATACGTTCTGACGTATAGCCTGGGCCAACGAGATCCAGAGGTGGGGCAAATCACGCTGGAGGAGTGGTCTCAGATCAGGGACCTATGCACCCTTCTGCACAGTTTTGAAATGACGACGAAGATGTTTAGTGCTGACGATGCCATTATCAGCATGACTATTCCGGTGATTTACATGCTGGAGCACATGTTAAACAGAATTCGGAGTCAGGTGGTGGCACAAGAGGAGGTGGAGGAAGTAGAGGAGGAGGAGTTGTATGCGGAAGGGCTAACATCTGCAAGGTCCAGACGGTCGGCAGCACCAAGGCGGCAGGCATGTGAGGGTGGGGGAGATGGTTTTACCAGGGCGCATGGTAGCAGCCAAACTAGTGAGGAAGGTGCAGGAGCCCAGGAAGAAGTGGAGGACGAACTGATGGAAGACTCATCAGATGAGGGAGACCTTGATCACATTTCTGTTGTGCGAGGTTGGGGGAAGAGGACAGAGGAAGGAAGCATGATTGTTACCTCGCCACCAACACAACAGGGACTTGGTGCTCCTGGATGCGCAACACACATGAGTGCCTTCTTGCTGCACTACCTGCAACATGACCCTCGAATTGTGAGAATTAGAAATAATCCTGACTACTGGGTTGCCACACTGTTAGATCCCCGGTACAAAAGTAAATTTGCAGAAATTATTCCTGCCATAGAAAGGGATGCACGCATGCAGGAGTATCAGCAGAGACTGTTGCAGAATCTTACATGTGCTTTTCCACAAAATACCAGTGGTGCACGTAGTGAATCTCACAGTTCCAACTTGCCAACCGTGGGACCGTCAAGTGTTCAGCACTCAAACCGTAACAGAACCACAGTATCTGCTGGTAACATCAATTTTGCGGAATCATTTCACCACTTTTTTAGCCCATCCTTTGCAAGGCCACAGGAGACAAGAAGTCTGACACATAGTCAACGCCTAGAGACGATGGTACAGGAGTATCTCCAAGTAAACATTGAAGCCACGACTGTGTCACTGGACCCTTGCTCTTTTTGGGCTTCCAATCTGGATAAATGGCCGGAGCTAGCCACTTACGCCTTGGAGATCTTGTCATGCCCCGCAGCCAGCGTTCTGTCTGAACGTGTGTTCAGCGCTGCTGGTGGTGTGCTGACAGATAAGCGCACGCGGCTCTCCACTGATAATGTAGACAGACTCACGTTCATAAAGATGAACAAATCATGGATCCGAAACGACTTTTCTACCCCTGTGTCATCCTGGGGAGAGTAAAAGCTTGATGATTGGTTAAAATCACCCTACCAACCGTTTTAAGCTTTCAAATTACTAATCATGTTTATCTGTATCTTGGCTGGAAAATAATTTGGGCTTTGTAGCAGTGTGCAGCACTGATTCTATTAGGCCATCTATAATAAGCTCCACCAGATTTAAAATTACTAATCATGTTTATCTGTATCTTGACTGGAAAATAATTTGGGCTTTGTAGCAGTGTGCAGCACTGATCCTATTAGGCCATCTATACTAAAGCTTCACCAGATTTAAAATTAATAATAATTTTTAGCTGCATCTAGCCCGGAAAATAATTTTGGGGCTCCGAGATGCGCAAGACACATAAGTGCCTTCTTGCTGCACTACCTGCAGCATGACCCTCATATTGTCAGAATTCGAAGTAATCATGACTACTGGGTTGCCACACTCTTAGATCCCCCAAACTTTTCGATCAACCTTTTCATTTTAATAAAGACCAAAAAAATGGTCATTTTTGAAATTATAAGCATTAGCAGGTTGTTAGAAACTGAAATCAAACAGTTTTCAACTCAAAACTTTATTCTAGGTGATGTTACATTTTCACATAGGACCCCTTGTTCGAAAGGAGCTTCTGAACTCTCTCGTCCATTGAATTTGTCAGGTTTTGGATGGTTTCTGCTTCAATTGTTTTGCATGAGGACAGAATACCCTCCCAGAGCTGTTGCTTAGATGTGAACTGCCTCCCGCCATCATAGACACTCCTTTTAATGATGCTCCAAAGGTTCTGAATGGGGTAGAGGTCAGGGGAGCATGGGGGTCACACCATAAGTTTGTCCCCTTTTATGCCCATATCAGCCAGAGATGCAGATGTTTTATGTGCAGCATGAGATGGTGCATTATCATGCAGAAAAATGATCTTGCTGTGAAATACACGGTTCTTCTTCTTGAACCATGGCAGGAAGTGCTGTTTGAGAAAATCCACATACATTATGGAGTTCATCTTTAGCGCCTTCAGGGATCCTAAAGGGGCCGACAATCTCTCTCCCCATGATTCCAGCCCAAAACATTACTCCACCTCCTCCTTGTTGGCGCTGTAGCCGTGTTTGCGTGGGGTGTCCATCAACCAGCCATCCTCCACTCCATCCATCTGGACCATCGAGCGCTGCACGGCACTCATCCGTGAACAAAACAGTTTTGAAATCAGTCTTCATGTAATGTTTGGCCCACTGGAGCCGTTTCTGCTTGTGTGAAGTGGATAGAGGAGGTCGACAGGATGGCGTATGCACAGCTGCAAACCTCTGAAGGACCCTGCATCTTGTTGTTCGGGGGACGTTGGAGGCACAAGCAGCTTCAAAAACTTGTCTGCTGCTATGACAAGGCTTTTTTGCCGCTGCTCTTTCAACCTGACGTAATTGCCTGTAGGAAAGAGTCCTCAATTTGCCCTTATCAGCACGCACACGTGTGTACTGTGAATCAGCTACATACTTCTTGATTGCCAAGACACTTCATCCTGATCATCGCACAATGTTTATTGTAGTCATGCCTTGACCTAAACACTCCACAATTTCTCAGCAGCCGACACATCCTTTTTCTTTCCCATTTTGGCAGAAAATGTAGGCTGCTTAATAATGTGAGACAGCCTTCTTAAGTAGTCTTGCCTTTCATTGGACACACCTGCCAAACTAATTAGCACAGGTGTCTGCAATTGCTTACAGTGATATAAAGAGCCCTGACACACATCACCATCAATGAGTTTAACTGACAAAACAAACAAATTCTTCCCTTATCACTCCTAAACACTTTTTGCATAATAATTTGGAACACAGTGTACATGTGCTTTTCCACAAAACACCAGTGGTTCACGTAGTGAATCTTACAGTTCTAACTTGCCAACCGTGGTCTGTATGGAGTTGTTCAATAAAGGGCCCAAAATTAAGATAACATAGATGGGAGAGGTCTCTATGAATAGGAATTCCTAAGTATTTGATACCCTGTGAGGGCCAGGCAAAGGGAAAGTTGGACTGGATGGAATCCTATATGGATTTGGGGAGGGAGACATCGAGGGCCTCAGACTTCGCTGCATTGATTTTAAAATTTGACCATGTAACAAAGTGATCTATTTCAGCCATAACAGCATGGATGGATATATGTGATTGAGTGATATATACTAGGACATCATCAGCAAATAGAGAATACTTGTACTCGGTGCCTCCCACCTCAATCCACCTAATATTGGGGTTATGGCGAATTGATGAGAGCCGGTGCTCCGTCACTAGGATGTATAAGAGAGGGGACAGAGAACATCCCTGCCTTGTCCGATTGGTGATTGTGAAAGGTGATGAAAATGTTCTGACGCGCCCCCTGGGCCTTGGGACACCCGGAGCCGGACCGATTTTGGTGGATGCTGGTGGTTGTAGTCTCCGTGGCGGCAACCCGGTTCCGTGGCTCAGGGCGGTCAAACCAGTGGCGGAACTATTTATGTGGTTTTGATGTTTAAATGTCCGACTACGCCACCCGTGGATTGCGGTCAGAGTGAACCGCCGCTCCAGGGCAGACCGCTGAGGCTGGTGTTGTGGGTGCAGCAGAGCGTAGCATAACTCCCCACGGGAGGAGTATAGCCTCAGGGCAGTGTATGCGGAGGATGGGGGTGATGGTGCAGGGCAGCAGCAGTAATGACACGGAGTCAGTGATGCAGTCCAGGGCCTTTACTCACAGTTCTTATTATCCAGACCACGTCTGCAGGTAACGGCTGCCCACGTCGTACTGTGCTCACCAGGTGAGGGGCTCAGACAACTCCCAGATAACTTTGGAGTGCTTCACAGGACCCCCTTTGTGTGTCCTTTGTCTGGCCTTTCTTACCAACCCTTCTGTCCGGCTGCCTCGGGCCTCCTCTTGGTAAACTTGGCGCCAGTTTCCCTGACCTTATGTGGTGCCTTCCTAGCGGGTGTAGCGAGGGGCTGCGCCACATAAAATGTCACAGCCTCCTGTTTCTAGCTGAGGGTCGTTTCCTGCCTCCACTAGTTTCGGGGACCGGTCTCCCCCTTTGGCCTGACCCATCCACGCAGGTGGATTCGGGCGTGCGGTGGCGACTCGCCCGTCCGCACCCCTGAGATCCCTTCGTTCCTCGTTCCTGGAGCCTTCTCCGCTCCTCTTCCTTCCTTCTCCCTCTTCCAGGCCTGGGCCTCTGTTACTAGGTCCGCCTCCGGAGCAGAGCTCATGCAGAGCCCCTGCTCCCTGCCACTTCTGCTCAGACTTCTCTGCACTGAACTAAGATGGTGCCCACCTTTTATACTCCCTTCTCAATGCACCCAGGAACTGCTTCCTCCCTGCTCCTGCACTACAGGGTTCCCCTTCCTCAGTGTTCCCTCCCCCCACTCCAGCCAGGGACAGGGACTGTCGTGCCCATCTCAGGGGCATATTGGTCGCCCTGCCCCACGGCAATGTGGTGTAATGCATGCAGGTGTCGGGTCCTGATCCACACTACATCCTTACCTGAGAGTGAGATATCACACCTCTGGGTGAGGTGCAATACCTCTGTAGCAACCAAGCCCTCAGGGTGCTACAGTTCCATTTATCTTCAGCCTAGGTGACGTATTGCGATACAGGGCCGTGATTTTGGCTATAAAAGGGTCCCCTAGACCCCTACCCCAAGCTTTTTAAGAGAATCATATATGGCGTGCCAGGAGACTCTATGGAATGCTTTCTCAGCATCCAACGAGAGTATCTAATTACAAATTTTTAACTGCATCTAGCCCAGGAAATACTTTGTGCCTAGTAGCAGTGTCTGCTAGTCAGCGGATTATCCCGGCTGTTAAGCAAGCTACACCACCTGTAGTTTGGACACTTCATTTTTTCAAAGGAAATGCTTCGGGACCACGGGATACTCAGTGAAGAGCATCAGGAGGCACCCCAAGGCATAGGGGCTCGGACTGGCAGTAGGATGCCTTGCGGTGGACAGCCGAGCTCGATCCTTATAAAAGCTTTTTAACTGCAGCAGCTTTAGTGGACGCTACTGGAGCTGGAATTACGCGGCTGCTGGCATGAGACTTGCCCTCCAATAGATCCTTGTAAATGGATTTAAAGTGTATTTATTCAAATTAGAGAGACAATTTAAATTAAAAATCTTAGAGCTGCCTCCACCACAGGGGGGCTCGCTCGACCCACCAGCGGACAGGCACCAGTATTGGGAGAGGGGGGCTGGCCGTCAGGGTTCACCGCGGCTCTGGCACAAACCCGGCGACACGGAGGTGGCACGGGCAGGAGCGGACTGAACGTGTCGGCTTCTCACTTTTTGGATTTTAGAAGGGCATGACATGCCTATATCTGTGTCTCCCCCTCCTTTTACTCCTCCACCTCTTTTCTTTTCGCATGACTATATGTACTCGTCACTTTTCCATGTGTTACTTGTGTCTTCTGAGCAGTTTGTCAGCTTTTGGACACCTTTGAAGGTGTTTTCTATGTGTTTCTATGTGTTTTTGTTTGCCTGCCATTGGTTTTAACGGTGTTCGAAGGTGTTCGACGAACAGTTCGACGAACAGTTCGGCGAACACACGGGTGTTCGACGAACCGAACCGAACTCGAACACTACGGGGGTGGCTCAACACTACTTCTCTCCTGTTTACAGTATGATGGCCCCTACTGCTCCACTATACACAGTATGATATCTCCACAGCTGCCCTATACACCATATGATGTCCTCGTAGCTTCCCTACACACAGTATGATGTCCTCATAGTTCTCCTATATGCAGTATAATGTCTTTGTAGCTCTACTAACCACAGTATAATGTCCCTACAGATCCCTTTACATAGTATGATAGCCCTAAAATCCTTCCATTGCACATCATAATGCCACCAAAGCAGCCTATAAACAGTGAAATGTCACTCATACTATATGATGGCGCCAACAGTAGTCCTCACACAGTAAATTGTCCACAAAGACTGCCTATTGGCAGTATAATACCAAAAAGCCACCCATACACAGTGTAATGCCCCAAAGCCCCCCTATACATGGTATGATAACCCTCACAGTAGTCCTCACACAGAAAAATTCTCACAAAATGTCCTTATACTTTGTATAATGCGCTCCACAGCTTCTAATCACAATAAAATGCCCCCCCTAAGCACTGAAATAATGGCTGCTATTAACATAAAAATAAACACCATATAATCACCATACCCTGGATCCTGGTTAGTCTGCTGCCAGACTGTGGCAGTGTGTATGGACCAATCTAGTGATGTTATTGCACTGAGGCAAACACAGGACGTCAGAGTCCTGGTGTAATGAAATCATAACGTTGCTCTGCTCCTTCCCCATACTCATCCAGTGCGTCATCTGTTGTTCTTCAGAAGAGAGAGCGGTAGTGCAGGGAGACCATGTGTCTGCTCTATCATAGAGTTTAACTGTATTGGTGTGCTGTACACACTGATACAATTAAAAGTGGTGGTATCTCCAGGTGGGGCCCTTCGAGTGAGGGCAGACCACTCTCTCTGTTACCCCGGTAGCTACGCTACTGAAGGAGAAGGAAGCCCTGCCCTGTATGAATAGTCTTGGATTCCCCCAAACAAGACTTTAAGGAGACATCTTATGGTTACATGGCTGTATCCAGGGGAAACCAGGTTGCATAGTTTGCTCACTTAATACAGGGAGATTCACTTGGAAGAGGCCCCGAAAATTCTTCAATATGTCTCCCTAGGACGAAGCAATCTGAACAAAACATGCAATGAGCTCCTCAGTATATAGAGCTTCAAACAAACCAGGATGCACCCTCGTTGGCATGATGAGGTAGGCGCCGGAGAGACCCTGTGAAGTTTGTTCTCCATACGCGACATCCAGATGAATACCCCAGTATCCCTTCACTTAGTCACTCAACTTCTTATCAGAATGGGGAGGTACAGTATTGAGAAGCCAGATATGACACCACCAGACTTCTTCCTTTGGGGTATGCTCAAAGGAAAAGTCTATTGGAACAAGCCTTGCATTGTGGAAGAATTGAAGGAAAACATCCAGCGTGAAATTGCTGCTATTCCCCTGGATATGCTTGCTGATCCATTCAGGAACATGGAGCGCCGTGTCGAAATGTGTCTGGCAGAAAACAGAGACACCTTACAGCATTGCATGTGTGACGATGGTGGGTGTGGGCCCACTGTGCCACTGTCCGGGCTTACCATTAAGGGGCGTGACTAAGTGACTACCCCGTTTTCACTAGAGTCTCTAATGGTTAAGATTGGCTTGGGCCGTAGGCAGTCAGCAGGTGCCACTCCAGGGCACTCCCTAGTCCTGCAGAAGCTGACCCACGGGTCAAGGCAGGAATGCGGAGTACAGGGGGCAAAGACAGAAGCGTATTCAGGTGGTTCAAGGTCGGGACAGGTAGCACAGATTCAAGAAAGGTAGCGGAGGTCAGGAGCGGAGAGATCAGACAGAACAGGAAAACAAACCAGGTCGGTAACAAGATAAACGGAGCAAAACAGCAGCTCAGGCAAGGTGTGGAGGGAGGAGCTCCCTAATTTACCACCTCTTGGCATGGATAGGCCAGGGAAGCTAATCACTGTGGGACCCAGTGGCTACAAGTTCCTGCAAAGTCTGGCCGTGCCTCCCTATTTCCGGGTGGAGGCTCTCCAGCAGCAGGAGATAAAGCAGAGCTCGGGAACTTACACAAAGCAGCTCACTGGGAGGGGCAAAGCGGTGCACGTGGTCAGTAGGATGGCGCTTACCATTCAGGTGAGCCACCGGCATGACAGCAAGTAACGTAACTGATTACACATACGTCAAGGAATGGAGCATATTTTTTGGGGTTCAAATTGTTTCATCGTAATGAGAGTTACAACAAATTATTCGGGCCTCTTTCGAGTGAATCTCCCTATAGTTTTTATAGTATTAATGTGTGAGAATATTGGAATCTTTAGAACGCCTCAGCACACTGAGTGCACTAAGATATATGTGAACAGTGAATATATGAATTCTGCTATATAAACTGCTGTATAGCCTGTACCTGTAGAACTAAGGAACTTGGCACACAAATTGGCCAATTCACGTGTGCCTATCTTTCACGACAAGACGTATCCTGTAATGGAGAACATTCACTGTCAAATTTACACTTACCACTCCTGTGCATTAAATGTGATGGTGTAGGTTCCTATCTATGGGGTACACACACCAGGATGTATTCACTGTGTGTATTCAACCTCGCTATCTTGCTTTGTTGGCTTAGCCGTACTGAACATGTCTTCTTGAAATCAGATATAATGCGGTAAGTAAAAGAATAGAGAAAGCAGCCTCTACTCTAATGTCTACGGTAACCGCTGCTGCTCCAACTCCGAGGCTGGAATTCCCTGAGGACAGAACACATCTAGCTACAATTATACTGCATAATACTGCACAATCACATTAATATAGCTGTCTCTGTGTCACAGTGCATGACGTGACGTGGCCACACAACATTATGTCCTACACAAACAAGCTGACGTGCAAAGTGCATTCATTTTACGCAGCATATAACAATAGCAGCCACATATGTTATTGTTATGCAGAGGCACATATAGTAACACTTGTCTAGATGTCATCATTTAACACAATGTACTGATAAATGTAAAAGTCTGTACAGCAAAATGCAATGAAATAAAACAATGGACTCATATTAGGTATATTAGGAAATGTATTTTATCTACAGTAAATATATATCTATATATATAAAATATATGTGGTATATACACACGTGGTCAAAATTGTTGGTACCCCTCGTTTAATGAAAGAAAACCCCACAATGGTCACAGAAATAACTTGAATCTGACAAAAGTAATAATAAATTAAAAATCTATGAAAATTAACAAATGAAAGTCAGACATTGCTTTACAACCCTGCTTCCACAGACATTAAAAAAAATTAAACTTATAGCTTAGTAATGAAAACAAGTCAGTCAGCCACCCCTTCACACACAGCACTGGTCTCATGCCAACTCATTTGTTAAGAACAAATTTGAGACTAGCTTTCAGATATCGGGGTACCTTAATGGTATTAATTGGCAACGGGTATTAATTGAAGTTTATTACTAAGTTGTATATATGGACAACCTCTTTAACCGATCCATTGATGCAGCACTTACAGCCCCGCTTAGGAGGCCAGGTGCAACTCACTTTATGACATTGTATGGTTGATACCTTGGTCAAGTTTTATTCAAGACCAAAAATGTTGAGGAATTCTTCATCTATATCTGGATGGGAGATGTCCAAACAGCATGAATTGTTGTTCCTAAGTCAGCATGTTATTGATCGGCTCCTTTGCTGCTTCTTAGGTCTTATAGAGTCAAAGGCTTCTTTATTCATCACTCTGGTCATGTCCTAATTCCCCAAACTATGAAACATTAGTTTCCTTCCTTTACATGACAGTGTTGGCTGGTTGAGGAGCGAATCAGATAGTGGAGTTAGTACTAATTTTCATCACTCCTGCACAATGCCTCTTCATAGCCGTGGCCTAACAATAATTAGCGGCTGAAATGACCTGTCAAAGAGCAGCCTTGATAGTTTTAGTGTGGTGAGAACCTAAGTGTCCCCTCCTGAAACCCCTATAGCTGCATTATTCTAGAGTACAGCACAAACCAGATGATTGACAATCAGAAGGCACTGACACTGACTGACATAGACAAAAGGAAACATCAGGGAACAACGTTTGTAGTCTCAGCTATGAGGCCAGACTCCAGCTGTGTGAGATATTATAGAGGACCTGTCACCATGTCAAAAGTGCCAGTTTTTGCACTTATTTTATTTCCACTACTACCATAAAACTTAGCAGCAAATTGAAAGGCTCATATCTCTAATATCGTATGACGGATTAAAGAAAAAAAAGAACAAGGGGATCAACGGGAATAAATTAAGAGCAAAAACTGTCCACTTTTGACCTGGAGACAGGTCCTCTTTAAGTTTGACATAGAACTTATTACTGATGTGAATGTGACATTTCATATTTTAAAGGGGTTATCCTATGTTTGTTTTCCAGGAGCAAATCTCCTCTGCCTCTTGGCTTTCTAAAGATTGACAGTTCAGGCCAACAGCTTGGTAAAGCCACTGGTCCTAGCTGCGAGCCCTCCATTGCTGCCGCATCAATGATGAAACACAGAGACTGAAGCTGGTTGGATCCAGCAATCCGGCCAGATTCAGAGCATTACTTATAGCCAGTGCGAGACTGCAGTGATCGTCGGCAATCTGGGAAACAAGATATAAAATACAACATTAAAAATCTCTCTTCAGAATTGAGAGGATTTTTAATAAGAAGTAAATTTCAATGTAGCTTGATTTTACAAGTATTTTTTAATTTCATGCATTTACCAACTTGAGGCAACCCCTTTAAAGGAGCTAGAGTAAAATCTGAAGGCTATGTCTTCTGACATGCTGCAAAAAAGACGAGCTGTCACTTGCCATAAATATGTCATTTTATGAATACCACTATGCTGAATCTGGCATTGGTTATTTTTTGTTCTTGCACCTCTCCGTTCCTGAAATATGACCCTCTCTTCCAATTATATAAACCTAGTCTTTGTGGCCAACTGGGTACGGTCCTCAAGAAGAGTGCCGTAGAAGAGTTGAGTACCAAGCCTACTTAGCTAAAAATACTATATAATAGAGAAGGCTAGACTAGATATTACATAGAGCGAAGAGAGAGCCATTATCTCACCAATGGAAAGAACAAAAAGTTCTTACTGCTGGTAAGAATTATATATTTATGGCAAGTGAAAGGTCCTCTTCTATCTCTTTCCTTTTTTTCTGCTTTATTAATAGAGACTAAGAATAGTTTCACTTTTTGCTCACCAAAAGGTAAGTCTACATTTCAGAACTCAATTCTATGGCCTATTTATCTTCTCTGTTACCATTTTTCTTATTTCTTTAAAATGATTATTGGAACTTATCGCAGGGTAGAACGATACACATAAGCTTCTGTGCAAATGAGCGCTCAAGGCCAATTAACACAGAGATTATTTGTCCATTGTGAACAATAATAGGCAATAAGCGCCACACGTAAATCAGACAAAACTGGATTTATTACTTAGTGAATGGATTGAATGAGCATAAAAATAAAATAATTACAATGCTGGAATACCTCAAAATGTGTAGACAGAAATATATAACAATTTATCTTTTTAAAGAAATAGTGTACATAATATACATAATAATTTACATAATAAAACTAGGAAATTAAAGGGAACCTGTCACATTATACATACATATAATGGCAGCATGGTGGCTCATTGATTTGCACTGTTACTTTTCAGATTTGGGGCCCTGGAATCAAATCCCACCAAGTATAACATCTGCAAGGAGTTAGTATGTTCTCCCTGTGTTGGCGTGGGTTCCCTGATGATGATGTCTTTAACGCTCTGTGTAATATGATGGAGCTATATAAGTAAATTTAATGATATATGTATCTATATGCATTTGAGTCCAGTTGGCGGTCCTACTTGTGACTGACAGCTAGCTCTGCATGCACAGTCATACAGGGAAGATTGACATCACTTGTGGGGGTGGCGCTAGTCTCTGCACACTGGGTATTCTTATAATGCGCACTGACAGTGTGCTGTCCCGTCGGCTTGTTACTTTATGACAGAGCGCAGTGTCACTGTGCATGTTCCACAGTGACAAGAACCTACTGAGCATGCATCGCAACTGACAACTGGCGCATGCTCAATAGAGCAGGGACTAGCCCAGTCCCTGAAACAGAGGTCACTGATGACGCTTCATTTCAGAGAGTGATCAGGGGCTGCGACAGTGACCGCAGCCTCTGACCCCTGATGACAAGTCACTTGAGTATCTCAGCATGCACAGGGATTCTTAAACGAAGCATCATCAAAAAGGTGAAGTGATAAAAAGACAAAGAAAGCAGTTACATAGTGTAGTTAAAGAAGGATAAAATAATTTTAATTATAGGGGTTGTTTACTACTTGAACACTCCCTTCTCATTCCTCATGTTTGGCCCCGTTAAAATATAAACACCTATACACACCTCTGCCGTTCCAGCAGTGTCGGTACTCGCGTTCCCGAGGCTCACGTGAGGTTATGAGCCCGGCGCCCAATCAGCGCTGGCGTCACTGTCCCCCGCCTTCGGACAAATGGTGCATCAAGAGGAAGTCAGATCTCCGCCACAGCTGCCATCTCCTTGTGATTACTTTTACGTCTGAAGGCGGGGACAGTGACACGAGCACTGATTGGGCGCAGGGCTCATGTGACACAACCTCATGTGAGCCTCGAGAATGAGAGTGTCAACACCGTTGGAATGGCGCTGGCACCGGAGGTTAGAATAGGTGTTTATATTTTAATGGCACCAAACTTAACGAATGAAAAGGAGGTGTCCAAGTGGGGGATAACCCCTGTAAGGTATATTAGAAAAAAGATTAGATTATGACATTAGATAAATAGACATTTAGGATGAAAATAAATTTGTGTTTCATACCACCCCTTTAATGAATAGGATCCCCCACTGGACTCTTATGCATTCAAACACAAGAGATTTAAAGGTTTACTGAAAGTTTTCCTACAAAAATCGATATAAATCACCAAGTTCAGACACCATTTTTAACATGACAGGTTCCCTTTAACATATTAGGAGCTTGTGTTCACTATGGGCTGAAAGCAAATATCCAAAGCTGTAGTCTATACACATTCCAAACAGTGACAACCTAAAGGGTAGAATGAATGGGATTATTCCTGATGGCTCCTTCTTCCCAGTAATGTGTCCAGCATGTCTGACAGCTGGTAATATCAGGAGCTGTGCACATCTGGGGTCCATCCAGCCGCTTCCTATAGTCTAGGACTGCACAGATGACGGGCACACTATGGGCACACTTGTTGCCCCCCAGGAGAGGCTAGGTGAGGCTGGCTGTGGTGCCTCCCAGAGCTGGGAGGTGTGTGAGGAGGGATACATATGGTTGGCTGGCAGGGCTGCGAGCTGTGGCTATATAACAGCAGAGTCCCGGCCACTTCGGAGGCAGACACAGACAGACGACCTGCTGCACCCAGTCCATAGATGCCAGGCAGGACGCTCGTCTAGAGGAGTCGATGCCCACAGACAGCGCCCGGCGTCCCAGGAGCTGCTGAGCCTCGGCACACTGCAGAACAGCCCGGAGCAGGGGCTACAGGTGGGTCACCGAGCACAGCACCCACTCTCATTCCCTGGCAGCCTATCATGGCTTCCACCACTTCCTAATGTTGCCCTTTACCAGACAGCTGGGGCTTCTGCCTGGTGATTGTATGGCATAATCTCATTGTGCAGCAGTCACCTTCGATCGTCTTCATCTATTTGCCTATTCTGCTACATACTATTCCTATGACAATGTTCACTCAGCAGAGCTGAGTTTGTTATCTGACACAGCTCATCACAGTAACACTGTGCTTCCTGTGGATTTACATAGGGCTGCAGCTAGATCTACTGCTTTCTTACAGTCCATTACCTTAATGCTAAGTTTGCATGCATGTAATGGATTTGTTCTCAAGGCTCATAGTCCTTTTATGCTGTATTATGTATATTATTTCTGATCATTACTTGTAATGACACTAGGTGTGAGACTATGAGGATTATGACAATGCGCAGACAATGCAGTCTGAAAGGGTTAAGGGAAAAACGCAGTTCTGCTACATCTATAATCACATCATTGACAGCAGCCAAGGAGAAAATGCTGGAGCAACATTGATTAAAGTTTTCCATTGTGTATTAGTGAGCTTGGGTTGACAAGCCATTATTAGCCCTCCCTAATGGCTGGTCTTGTGACCTGTAACTGGCAGGTGGGCACCGTAGAAGACGGATATAGTGGACAGGTGGGAGGGAGAAGAGACAAGATACCATTTACCAGTGGCTGCCTGCGCTACTTATCTATTTTATTATTATTTTATTCTATTGAAGGGAACTATGGCCAAGATTTGTTTATGGCCATTTATCTGTATTATAGTTGTATCTAAGCCCTACTCACAGCTCATCGCCGAACAGCTTCCCCATAGACGTAATGATTCTTCCCCCATTAGCGGAGCCACAGGGAAAACATGTAATGAGATATTGCTACAATAAAGATTTTTTCCATGGACTAGAGCATAAAATATTATGTCTGCTACATATGGGAGATTTTTTTTACTGATTTCATTTTATTTAAATTGGCTTGTTTCCAAAGATCTAACTATCACTTAAAATAATCTTTATAGTTTGCTACAATACTATGTCAGTGGTCAGTGTAAATACTTCCGATCCATCTTTCAGATTGTAATCTGGATGTTTTGGATCATTTTTGGTGGGTAAAACATTTTAAGAATAATTGTGAATAAAGCTTAATAGGGCTTATAAAATGAGATCTCTAAAAATGTTACTAACAAATTTCATTTGAAAATGCCTAAAATTTCCCTCGTTGCTTTAAAATAACACCGTTATAAATGCAGAGAAAAAAAAGGCTGCGACAAAAAACCTAAAAGGAATGAAATTATGCAGACATTTACATGTTTCTGCTGTTTAACTCTATGTGTACGTCTGTGTGTAAAAAAACAAACACAAAAAAACATAAATGTCATACTGTGAAAAGAAGAAAAGTATGGGAGGGTCAGAAAATCATTGAAGAGCTACATCTGGCACTTAAAAGAATCCTTATCTTTAGAACATTATAAGTTTCCAAGTTTCCTTTATGGAAACCGCTGTATATGCTTGATACGAGCACATAACCGCTAACGTTCCTGTATGGCCATATTACATAATATAAAGACCTAGGGCACAGTTTTATCATGAGAGGTTTAACTTAAAAGGGTGGTCCGGCATCCTAAATGTATTTTCCAACGATCTATTTGTGCCCCCTAAATACTTTTGCAATTTGCTTTATTACACAACACCCTACACTTTTCCCTATCTAGGTAATCTCTGTTTTTTTTTACTGTACTTCCGGTGAGGTTTCGTTTGAGAAGAGTCTCAAATGTAATATCACGGGAGGCTGGTGCTGCACTCATTCCCTGCAGCTTCCATCACCTCTCCTAGAACAGGACATCACAGGGGGCAGCCCTGCAGTTGTTCACTAGTTTTTCGCATCACCGCCCCCTTTGAAGACGTTCTGGATCCTGGATGCAGTGGAAGAAGTGAGTGCAGCGCCAGCACTCTACTTCTATCGCTGCCTCTGCAGTAACTTCTAACTGAAAGAAGATGTAGTCAGGGGCGGTGACAGAAGTGAGTGACACCAGCGCCGCCCCAAAGCTTCTAGCACCGCCCTCAAATAAATTGTCATCAGGGGGCGGCGCTGGTGTCACTCACAGTTTCTATCAGCACCGACTGATGATTCATTTGGTCCGTGGATTTTAAGGTCCCCATACACATTAGACTGTCTGCTGAATATGTCAGTATTGATGGGTTCATCTGACATTTGTTTAATGTGTATGGGGGCATTAAGATACCATGGCCCAAATTCAAATGGTACCTCTACATTTCCTATGGATATCTATCGTAATATTTCTACTTTATGTGCTGTAATGTAGACTAAATGCCCCCAAATATACTAGATAAGTCATCTGAACGCGCCAATATCGGCGGGTTGATGTCAAAGAAAATAAACATTGGTGAGCTTCATTTTAAACACCCAATCCATTTATTTTCTGGAAGATAAGTGGCTTACATACTTGTCTGACTGTTGCTTTCTCCACCCTCCTCATCGAGAGCACATGAATGTTTTTATTTTTTTCATTTATTTTACTTATATAGCGCCATCATATTCCACAGCATTTCACAGACAATATCAGCACTGTCCCCATTGGGGCTCTCAATCTACATTCCCTATCAGTATGTCTTTTGAGTGTGGGAGGAAATCGAAGAACCTGGAGGAAACCCATACAAACACGGGGAGAACAGTAAACCAACATTCATGTGTATTAGGGAGAGGCAGGTGTTGACCAAATCAATGTTCATCCAACAGCGTTTTTTGTCACAACCCAAAAACCATATTACCGTGTCCGGGAAGTTTCAAGGAACAAATATTCTCCAGTATATACTAACACTGCTACAATTTTTGAGCATAATATAGCTAGTACAGTTTTCCATGATCTATAAATAGACATATATGAGAAGACATTTTTAATGGGCGAGAGTTGGTCACAGCTTTATTACTTAAGACTGCTCAGCTGATAACAATCTCTGCGGACTCTTCTAAGTTCTCCATAAAAGAGCTTCTTCGAGACTCCTTTGCCTGGTGCTTATCTCCCTGCAAATATGAAAGATTAGGCAATTGACATTCCAACAGTTGGATCCTTCTTTTCCCCCATATTATCTTTCAGGAAAAAGTTAGGTGGACCCCAAATTAAGGGGGATTCAATCAACTTTTATCTTAAGCTAACCAATCAATGTTGCAAGCAACAGTCTTTTATCTTAAATAGTGATTTATAGTGATTTCCATCTTTAGATGGGATTGCCAAAGATAGCAGAGTACATCACAAAGCTTTCTTTCGGCAATCCAATGAAATTGAAGGAGCAGTGGTGCACATGTTCAGCCACTGCTCCATTCAGATGGGCGGCCCTATTCTTGGGGTTCCAGTGGTCGAACTCTTATCAATCAGCAAGTTATCACCCATTCTATAGATAGGTGATAACTTTTAAAGATGGAAAAAATTTTTTTTAATGCTCATAAGTATAAAAACCATGCAAAAAATAGGCTCCTGTAAATATTTTTTCTGTACCTCCCAGCAATTTGACCCTAAGTAGGAACAGGCTCCTGGCTAAAACCTCCAATTACCACCATACATCTTATCAAGCACTGCCAGCTGTGACTTCCATATAAAAACAAGACACTTCATATGACATAATAATAAAAATGAGAGAACAAAAATAGAGACAAACAAACCACTTTAATGAGGACCTTTCATTGGATTTCTTAAGTTGAGTACTTCATCTGTTTTATGCGGCTTCACTGATTCCGGAACAGTTTTTCTTTTTTTCTGTGCACTCCCATTCTAAAGATATACCCCTGGTAATAAAGAGCACCTACCCTTCAATCAACTGGGCATATATCACAGAACTTCTGTGGGCAATTGCCTTTTCTTCTCTATGAGGCTGGCCAATCAAAACATGGTGGAGTCATAAAGGGAAAAGTAAACTCCCACAGAGAAGATCACAGCTGTAGTCTCAGCTCAGCTTCTTCTCCTGAGAGGAAGTTTGTCTCATATGAACATGCTGAGAACGCTGCAGTCACCTTGTTTTGTTTGGCCGATATCATAGATGAGAAGAAGCAAACGTCCATAGAGAAGATCTGTAGTTTATATCCAGTTGATTGAAGCAAAAATTAACATATTGGGCGCTCCTTATTACTGGGGCAAAGCTTTGGAATGACGAGGCACAGGAAAAAAAAGGAAAACTGTTCCAGAATCATTGGAGTAGTGAGAATTGAAGAAGGTGCTCAGTTTAAACTAAAAAATCAAGTGAAAGGTTCTCTTTAACGTGGACTTGTTTTTTACAATATGAATAACCTTTCTTTTCCAATATTTTTATTGAAATTTTTAAATCGACATTACAATATGAATAACCTTTCAACCACTAACTACACTGAACAAAAATATAAACGCAACACTTTTGTTTTTGCTCCCATTTTTTCATGAACTGGAATCAAAGATCTTGGAAATAGTGCTAAATTCTCTGAAACACCTTTGGAGACGGCTTATGGTAGAGAAATGAACATTCAGTTCATGGGCAGCAGCTCTGGTGGACATTCCTGCAGTCAGCATGCCAACTGCACACTCCCTCAAAACATGCAACATCTGTGGCATTGTGCTGTGATAAACTGCACTTGTTAGAGAAGCCTTTAATTGTGGCCAGCCTAAGGCACACCTGTGCAGTAATAATGTGTCTAATCAGCATCTTCATATGCCACACCTGTGAGGTGGATGGATTATCTCTGGAAATGAGAAGTGCTCATTAAGGGCTCTTTCGCACGTTCGTGTCTTTAGTACGTGTTGTGATAGTTTCCACACGTATCGGAGACACTGACACACGTAGACCCATTTAAATGAATCCATGGGCAAAACACGCTGACATGTCCATTTTTGGACGACGGCACTGATCACCGGACCCATTCAAGTCAATGGGTCCGTGTAAACACATGCCATCCGTGTGACACATACTGGTGCTTGAGAATCAGCGGTACAGTTAACACTGTTCCCAAGCGTCGGGTGCTGAACACTGCCCTCACCATGGTTTCCTGCCGGTGCTGTGATCAGCACCAGTAGGGGCAATGATGAGAGTAGTAGTGTCTGCTCCCACAGTGTCCGAGATGGTTTGGGGTGAGCTGGACCGCAGAGTGAAGGCAAAATAGCCAACAAGTGCTAAGCATCTCTGGGAACTCCTTCAAGATTGTTGCAAGACCATTTCCTGTGACTACCTCTTGAAGCTCATCAAGAGAATGCCAAGAGTGTGCAAAGCAGTCATCAAAGCAAAAGGTGGCTACTTTGAAGAACCTAGAATATAAGACATATTTTGAGTTGTTTCACACTTTTTCGTTAAGTATATAATTCCACATGTGTTAATTCATAGTTTTGATGCCTTCAGTGTGAATGTACAATTTTCAAAGTCATGAAAATACAGAAAAATCTTTATATGAGAAGTTGTGTCCAAACTTTTGGTCTGTACTGTATATACCTTAACAACTTCAAATTCCTTAAAGGGGTTTCCCACCAACAAAGTACATTTTAAATAATAGATCTAAGAATAATAATAAGTTCCACAATTTAATGTGTTAAAAAAATGTTCCTGTGCTGGGATAATCTTATAAATGTGCCCCTGCTGTGTACTGTGTAATGGCTGTGTCTGACCATACAGGAACATAGTCTGATCATACCACATCTCCTGGGCAAAGGAGGAAGCAAAAGAAAATACAGATATTATAGCCGGGGATCGCAGTTGATTCTTTTTCTGAAGCAAAACATTTCACTGCCTGTTTTTAAGCAATGTTTTACCCCAAAGAAAGAATCAGCTGGAATCCCCTCCTGTAATGTCTGTATAATCTTTTGCGTCCTCCCCTGCCCAGGAGATGTGGTATGATCAGGCCATGTTCCTACATGGTCAGACACAGCCATTACACAGTGTATAGCAGGGGCACATTTATAAGATTATCTAAGCACAGGAACATTTTATTAAAACACATCCAATTGTGTGAACTTATTATTATTCCAAGATCTATTGATTAAAAATTCATCAAAATTAACTTTGTTCGTAGGAAAACTCCTTTAAAAAGGAGAAGGCTTATGAAGGTGAGAATAGTATGGGGTACCTTACCTCTCTTTACCTACTAATACTGCCTATCTCTTGGGCAAGTTGTGGCATGAGGGATGAGAAGAAAAGCTAAATGGTGGGCCACCTCTGTTGGCTTTCTTTCCTTGCTCAGAATATTGTACTTTAAACTTGTCTTTTTAAATATAAAATTAGTGTATTTTTAGTTAAAAACGAAAATTATGAAAATTGTCTTAAAACCTGCAAAAAAGTTAGTACCCAGGATACCAGATCTAAAGAAAATGCTTTGGTGAAATCAATGACTTTTTTTAATAGCATTCCAATTTCTGTTTCTAATATAAAATCCTACAGCAACAGAAGAAAACGGCAAAAGCAAAAAAAAACAATACAAATGACTAGAGATGAGGAAACCATTTTTGCTTGAAAGGGACACTAATCCTAAAGTCTTTCTTATCTACATTTGCTGGGTAGGTGAATGTTATCTACTGTTGTCAGTGAATAGTGGTTTCAGGTTGGAGATAAGCTGATTGTAGGGTTCTGCTATGTGATGGCTGATGTAATTCCAGAAATGAATATCTGACATCAGGATCGCTGAGGTCAATATACACGTGAGGATACATTTGTAACAATAATGCTATAGTGAGTCGTTAACATTCAAGAGACATGCCTGTATATGTAAAAATACGTTGGTTTTTTTTGAAACCTTGATTGTTTCTAACATTGCTTGTTTTTTATCCTTTCTTTCAATCCTGACTACTAATGACGGGCATATGCCTTTTTACACAGGGGAATGTAAGCCAAATTTTAGACCAACAGAAAAAATTTAATTAACAGCAAACAAGACAATTCTTGGCTATAGTGCAGCTGTAGCACATTTTTATACTGAAAATAATTGCCAACTTTTCCACGATTTCGTCATCAATTTTTTTAGTTAGCATGTATTGTCAATCACTAAGGACTCTTGGGGCCCAAATCATTAAGACTGGCATTTTGTATACCAGTCTTAATGAGAGGCATTCAGGAATAAGAAGAACCTACAGTGGTGTGAAAAAAGCATTTGTCCCCTTCCTGATTTCTTATTCTTTTGCATGTTTGTCACACTTAAATGTTTCAGATCACAAAACAAATTTAAATATTAGATAAAGATAACACAAGTAAGCACAAAATGCAGTTTTTAAATGAAGGTCTTTATTATTAAGGGAATAAGAAATCCAAAGCTACAGGGCAATGTGTGAAAAAGTGATTGCCATCCCTCCCTTAAAACATAAATTAACTGTAGTTTATCACATCTTTGGGAAGCTGAGTTCAATTTCCCTAGCCACACACAGGACTAATCCTCAAAAGCTAGACATCATGCTGCGATCCAAAAAAATTCAGGAACAGATGAGAAACAAAGTAATTGAAATCTATCAGTCTGGAAAAGGTTATAAAGCCTTTTCTAAAGCTTTGGGACTCCAGCGCACCACAGTTAGAGCCATTATCCACAAATGGCAAAAACATGGAACAATGGTGAACCTCCCCAGGAGTGGACAGTCAACCAAAATTACCCCAAAACGCAGCGACGACTCATCCAAGAGGTCACAAAAAAACTCACAACAACATCCAAAGAACTGCTGGCCTCACTTGCCTCAGTTAAGGTCAGTGTTCATGACTCCACCATAAGAAAGAGACTGGGCAAAAATGGCATGCATGGCAGAGTTCCAAGACGAAAACCTCTGCTGAGCAAAAAGAACATAAAGGTCTCAGTTTTGCCAGAAAACATCTTGATGATCACCAAGACTTTTGGGAGAATACTCTGTTGATTGACGAGACAAAAGTTTAACTTTTTGGAAAGTGTATGTCCCATTACATCTGGCATAGAAGTAACAAAACTTTTCAGAAATGGAACATCATACCAACAGTAAAATATGATGGTGGTAGTAAGGTGGTCTAGGGCTGTTTTGCTGCTTTAGGATCTCGAAGACTTGCTGTGGTAAATGGAACCATGAATTCTGCTATCTAACAAAAAATCCTGAAGGAGAAAGTGTGGCCATCTGTTCGTGACCTCAAGCTGAAGCTCATTTGAGTTATACAGCAGGACAATAATCCAAAACACACCAGCAAATCCACCTCTGAATGGCTTATGAAAAACAAAATTAAGACTTTAGAGTTGCCTAGTGAAAGTTCTGACCTGAGTCCGATTGAGATGCTGTGGCATGACCTTAAAAAGGCAGTTCATGCTCAGAAACCTTCCAATGTTGCTGAATTTTGCAAAGATGAGTCGGCCAAAATTCCTCCAGAGCGTTGTAAAAGACTCATTGCCAGTTATTACAAATGCTTGATTGCAGTTGTTGCTGCTAAGGGTGGCCCAACTAGTTATTAGGCTTAGGGTGCAATCACTTTTTCACACAGGGCCCTGCTGGCTTGGATTTCTTTTTCCTTTAATAATAAAGACCTTTTACTTGTGTTATCTTTGTCCACGGTCGGACTCTCTGGAAATCCCCTGTGGGCCTTTGCTGCAGACGAGAGGGGGGAAAAGAAGAATTAAAAAAGAAAAGCCTGCTATTTTTAGGGGCACAGGCCCTTTAAAATTGTAGACAGAGTATATGCAGGGACGTGAGCACGCAAGGTTCATTACATGAACCGCCACGTCGCACGTCTTGATGAAGCTGACATCGCAGGGGTATGACGTCACTGTCATGCACCAGCTGCAATGGGCGCACTCAAGTCAGCTGCCAGCCGCCTCTGCTAGGTTGGCAGCCATTTTAAAACGAGTGTGCCGGATCTAAGAAGAGGACAATACACGGCGCCGGGAGTTCAGGAAGGTGAGAGGAATCTTCTTTTTTTGTTTTTCTTTTATGTAAGGATGCAGAATGGGATAGGAGCCAGGATGGATATATGAAGGGGGCAGGCTGGACACATGGGGGCTGGGATGGATATATGGGGGGCAGGCTGGACACATGGGGGCCAGGGATGGATATATGGGGGGACAGGCTGGGCACATGGGGGGCAAGGATGGATATATGGAGGCCAAGATGGATATATGGGGGGGCCGGCGGGACACCTGCGGGCCAGGATGGATATATGGGGGGGGGGGGCTGGACCCATGGAGACCAGGATGGATATATGGGGGGGGGCAGGCTGGACATATGCGGGCCAGGATGGATATATGGGGGGTAGGCTGGACATATGGGAGCCGGGATGAATATATGGGGGGCAGGCTGGACACATGGGGGCTGGGATGGATATATGGGGGGCTGGATACATGGGGGCTGGGATGGATATATGGGATGGGCAGGCTGGACACATGGGGGCCAGGATGGATATATGGGGGGGGGGCAGGCTGGACACATGCGAGCCAGGATGGATATATGAGAGTGGGCAGGCTGGACACGGGGACCAGGATGGATATATAGGGGGGACAGGCTGGACACATGGGGGACCAGGGGTGGATATATGGGGGCAGACTGGGCACATGGGGGGGCAGGGTGGATATATGGGGGGCAGGCTGGGCACATGGGGGGGGACAGGGTGGATATATGGAGTGCAGGCTGAAAACATGGGGGGCCAGGGATAGATATATGGGGGAACAGGCTGGGCACATGGGGAGCGTGGATGGATATATGGAAGCCAGGATGGATATATGGGGGGCAGGTTGAGGGACACACATTATTAGTTTATGGTGGCAAGTGGGGAACATAATTACTTTAGGGTCCAATTAAGGACATTATTACTTCTGTAGTACAATTTACTTTTTAGGAAACTGTTTTCCATGGGGGGGACAAAAGGGAAGTTCTGTTACTGTGCAGGGCGGCACTATGTTGCTTTTTTTCTTAATCTGGTGCAGTGTAGAAGTCAGGAAAAAAGTGGGGAATGTGATCTAGAAGTGATCAGCTATTGATAACTATTATTTTTTCATGGCTGGAAGGAGTGATGGCGGTCTGTGCCAGATGAAGAAGAAAAGTGAAGATGAAAGACTCCACCTAGAGACGTTACTGGTGAAACAGTGTATTACATGTACACTTACACTATAATAGTATATACAGAGCTCCTGTGTATGTCACTGGTGACCACTATATTGACTGTACTTTATATACAGAGCTCCTGCGTATAATGTCACTGGTGATCACTGTATTACCTATACACTGACACTATGCACAGAGCTCTTGTGTATAATGTCACTGCTGATCACTGTATTACCTGTACACTTACACTATACACTGTATACTATATACAGAGCTCTTATGTATAATTTCACTGGTGGTAATAACAGTGTGGTTTTTATTCATGATCAGTATTGTAGTATATGGTTACTATGTGGTGGTAATATGTAATCTGGTCATGGTGTGGTGGTATTTGTCGCTTGTATGTGCATTATTCTGTCACTATATGGTGGTAGTATGTGGTCTGGTCATGGTGTGGCGGTATTTCTCCCTTTATGTGGTATTATTGGTCTTGGTATAGTGGATTGTGTTGTGTATGGTGGTCATTTGTTCTCCTTGATAATAATTAGAAGAAGACTCTTTATTTCCATTAGAGATTAAATATTTGGAAATCACTTACAGGGGTTCTCCAGTGAAAACAAGTAATCTCCTCTCCACAGGATAAGTGATAAGTTATTGATTGGTGGGGATCTGACTGCTGGGACACGCACAGATTGGCAGAATGTGGAGCTTTTATCCCCATTAGATTGGAGCAGCATATGCTACTTGACCATTCATTCCCCCAGTGGCTGTGAGTGTTTGTTCTTGTTTCTTTTCTGGAAGCCCCCAAAGAGAATGGTCAGACATCCCACCAGCCTCTGCTATTTAAAATGTCCTGCCAGGGATAAAACTTCTCCATTTTTACGATCGGTGCGGTTTCCAAAGGTTGGACCTAAATGATCAATAAAGTTATCACCTATCCTGTGGGGCCCATGAATTGGTAATAACTTGTTTTAACCAAAGAGCCCCTTTAATGCAAACTACAGTAATTGTACATCTCAGATATAGTGGCGCACAATATATGTGCAGGAGCCGCCTGTGATTTACAGTCTACGCCGGTTGCATGGATTTATATAGTGTGACCAAGTTGTCAGGCACTTTCCAAGTGATGCTGAAATCGCTTGGAAAGCGCTTGTCAACCCGCATGCGGAAATGCAAGTGAAGAACACTTCACATCCGCAAATCCCTGGCAGGAAAACGCATGTACAATCCGCATGTACAATCCGCATGTACAATCCGCATGTACAATCCGCATGCGTTTTTTCTGCCAGGGAGATGCAGAAATGCTCAGGAGAAAATCTGGAGAATTTCTGCATCGTGGGCACATAGCCTAATATTTTGTCATTTTACTTGTTGCATTGTTGCATTTTTATGAACAAATTAATGTCAAAAAGGATCCATGGCATAACTGGTACAAATGGAAGCAGAGAGGCCTCACTTATTATTATGGTTATTATGGGGCCCATCTGGGTTCCGCTGTTTTTAGAATGGAAATAAAAGTACATCATGCTGAACCGGTTACATGAAGGAACACAGGCAGACCCCATAATAATCGATGGGTTTCCTTTTCTTCTTTTTGCATCAGTTACCCAATGGATCTATTTTTTGTCTGTTCCTAGAAATGGAACAGACAAATGGAATGCAAAAGTGTCAAAACAGCAGTGTAAGCACAGTCTTAGTTGCACGTGCAACTGCTGACATTCATTTTCCTTAGTTTTAGATTGTATATAGAGTATTGTGTACAATAAAGTGCCAGACAGAACAGTTTATGAGACACCGGATCATTTGCTTCTTATACCAGCTCACTATTTATAGCAGGCGGCTTATTTCAGGTTCAGAGAGACTTGTGAAGCACAATAGTATAAGGACTGCACACTTGACAGATTTCTATGTTGCATTGTGTCCATTGTTTGCTGCAACCAGCAAATCATTACTGTACATTTAAGGCTATGTGCCCATGACGCGCCCCAAGGGCAATGGGGTACTCGGCAGCCGGGCCTTTGGATGCTGGTGGGGGATAACACGGTGGCTGGCCCGGTCCGTGGCCCAGGGCGGTCAACCAAAAAGGGGGATTTGTAACTTGGATAGGAAAAATAAAATAAATAGTTTGTGACGCCACCTGTGGTACCTGGTAAGGATTACCAGCGCTGCTGCAGACCTCCCGGGGGTGATGGGATGGCAGCTGAGGTGTTTCTGCTCCCCACAGGTGGAACGGGCCCCCGGGGCAGTGTGGAGTTTGATGTTGGTGATGCTGGGACTTGTAGTGCAGGTGGATGGCGCAGCAGGAGTAACTGACAGACAGGGGATTCGCTTCAATACCTTTACTGGTGCGGATGTCAGGTACGGTCCAGGGAACTCAGTAGGATGGGTGCACTTCAGGACTTCTCCCCAGTGAGCGGGTATAAGGCCTCCTGGTCCATGTCTGCCTCTCTGTATGCTCCTGGCCAGCCTGCAACTGGGCCTAGCTTATGTGTCGTGCTGTTCCTTCACCTGTCGCTCGGTAGTAGGACCTTCTGCTGGCAACCACTATCCCTGGTAACGCTGGGGCCTTCATGGTTCCTGGTCCTGTAATTGGTCTAGCTTCAGGTCAGCCAGGATTTGTAGTCCTCCTGGGATGCCGGTGATCCCTGCTGGGTATAAAGGGGCCCTGTAGGCGCGGACCCGGTGTCCGGTTTGTATATCGGGGTGAGCCTATGATGCTCCTCTGCCCCCTAAACTCCTCTCTCCTCTTGCCGTTGACCACACTCGGGGCCCTCAGAACTCAACTCGTGCTGTAGGCCTTTGCTCGCCTAAGCACAGCAGCCAGCGTGCTGCCTCTTCGCTGCTCTCAGCATCAGCACGCTCTCCAGCAACTACTCTGACTAAAACACTGAACTGCCTGGCTCCACTCTCCATATATATATCCCTAACTGGCTCCCTCTGGTGGTATGAGGGTATGAGGTGGAAGGGTGGAGGTGTTTGTATGTACTGAGGGCCTCTTGTGGAGAAGTCCGTCCATACACCCTGGGTCCTTTGGTACCTGTGCACAGCAGGGTGCCACACCCACGTAGCAGATTTGATGCAGAGCGTTTTTGCCACTCTCTGGCAGAAAAAAAAGGCATGCAGATTTACATGCGTTTTTTCTGCCAGAGAGAAGCGTTTTTTCAGCGTTTTTACATGAGTTTTCGCATGCGTTTTTTCAAGCTCTTTTCCAAGCGATTTTGAGCATCACTTGGAAAAGTGCTTGACAAGTTGGTCACACAATATAAATCCGTGCAACCGGCATGGATTTACAGTTATATGAAAAAGTTTGGGCACCCCTATTAATCTTAAGCTTAATGTTTTATAAAAATTGGTGTTTTTGCAACAGCTATTTCAGTTTGATATATGTAATAACTGTTGGACACAGCAATGTTTCTGCCTTGAAATGAGGTTTATTGTACTAACAGAAAATGTGCAATCTGCATTCAAACAAAATTTGACAGGTGCATAAGTATGGGCACCTCACCAGAAAAATGACATTAATATTTAGTAGATCCTCCTTTTGCAAAAATAACAGCCTCTAGTCGCTTCCTGTAGCTTTTAATGATTTCCTGGATCCTGGATGAAGGTATTTTTGACCATTCCTCTTTACAAAACAATTCCAGTTCAGTTAAGTTTGATTGTCGCCGAGCATGGACAGCCCTCTTCAAATGATCCCACAGATGTTCAATGATATTCAGGTCTGGGGACTGGGATGGCCATTCCAGAACATTGTAATTGTTCCTCTGCATGAATGCCTGAGTAGATTTGGAGCGGTGTTTTGGATCATTGTCTTGCTGAAAGATCCATCCCCTGCGTAACTTCAACTTTGTCACTGATTCTTGAACATTATTGTCAAGAATCTGCTGATACTGAGTGGAATCCATGCGTACCTCAACTTTAACAAGATTCCCGATGCCGGCATTGGCCACACAGCCCCAAAGCATGATGGAACCTCCACCAAATTTTACTGTGGGTAGCAAGTGTTTTTCTTGGAATGCTGTGTTTTTTTGCCACCATGCATAACGCCTTTTTGTATGACCAAACAACTCAATCTTGGTTTCATCAGTCCACAGGACCTTCTTCCAAAAAGAAATTGGCTTCTCCAAATGTGCTTTTGCATATCTCAGCCGACTCTGTTTGTGGCGTGCTTGCAGAAACGGCTTATTTCGCATCACTCTCCCATACTGCTTCTCCTTGTGCAAAGTGCGTTGTATAGTTGACCGATGCACAGTGACACCATATGCAGCAAGTTGATGCTGCAGCTCTCTGGAGGTGGTCTGAGGATTGTCCTTGACTGATCTCACCATTCTTCTTCTCTGCCTTTCTGATGTTTTTCTTGGCCTGCCACTTCTGGCCTTAACAAGAACTGTCCCTGTGTTCTTCCATTTCCTTACCATGTTCCTCACAGTGGAAACTGACAGGTTAAATCGCTGAGACAGCTTTTTGTATTCTTCCCCTGAACAACTATGTTGAATAATCTTTGTTTTCAGATCATTTGACAGTTGCTTTGAGGAGCCCATGATGCCACTCTTCAGAGGAGATTCAAACAGGAGAACAACTTGCAAGTGGCCACTTTAAGTAGCTTTTCTCATGATTGCATACACCTGTCTATGAAGTTCAAAGCTCAATGAGGTTGCAAAACCAAAAAAAGTGCTTTAGTAAGTCAGTAAAAAGTAGGTAGGAGTATTTAAAACAAGAAAATGATAAGGGTGCCCATACCTATGCACCTGTCAAATTTTGTTTGAATGCAGATTGCACATTTTCTGTTAGTACAATAAACCTAATTTCAAGGCAGAAACATTACTGTGTCCAACAGTTATTACATATATCAAACTGAAATAGCTGTTGCAAAAACACCAATTTTTATAAAACATTAAGCTTAAGATTAATAGGGGTGCCCAAACTTTTTCATATAACTGTATAATGTGTGAACAACTTAGATGCTTTAAATGCAGCATCTATAGTAAAAAAAAAGAATTAAAACATTAAAAATAAAAAAAAACCTGTATACTCACCTCTCCTGTCTCCTCCAGTATGCTCCCGGCAGCATCCTCTCTCTTCGGCGTCCCGCAGTGTACTGGCAGGACCTGCGGTGACGTCATTTAGTCAGCTGATGGTCACGCGACCATCACCTGACCGCCGACGTCAGCGGTCGCGTGACCATCAGGTGACTAAATGACGTCACCGCAGGTCCTGACAGTATACTGCGGGACGCCAAGGAGAGAGGACGTGGCCGGGAGCAGACCGGGGGCCGCCGGAGAGGTGAATATACAAGTTTTGTTTATTTTTAACTTTTTTATTTCTTTTTTTCACCGCGTTATAGCCGGGATGAAGAGGAGGTGTAGTCTCCTCTTCATCCCGGGTACCATAAGCTGCAAATTGCGGCCATTGAATTTAATTGAAACGCAGCAAATCCACATATACCTGCGGGTTTGCTGCGTTTCAATGTTCCTCAATGGCCGCGAATTTGCAGCGTAATCGCGATAGAAATGGTCATGCTGCGTTTTGCAACGCAATGCGAATTCGGCACGCTAATTAGCGCATCATGTGTACAGCACATCCGAATTCACATTGCTTTGCATGGCAGACTGTTTTACAAGCATTTTCGCAGCTGTAAAAACGCCGCAAAAACGCTACAAAAACGCTACGTGGGCACATGGCCTAATGCTGGAAAGTGCGGTTTAGAAGTAGAGGCAAGTCGGATCTATATAACATCATGAAGCAAGTGCTAAAGTGGTATCGATTTTGATTTATTAGACTAGCAGGCTTAGCCACACCCTGTCTCACCCATGCTCCGCCAATTTTGGTAAATGTAATAATCAACTGGTAGTTGCACATTTTTTAACATTTGTAGGTGTTTTATGCCCAAGAACTGGCGAAAACGCCTTCATGAATCAGGTCCATATACCTTTAATCTTGTTTGTTAGACAAAAGTATGAATTCAGAAATGGTCCAGGTAAAAGTTAAAAGGGTATACTAAAGTTTGGAATATATCCCTCATCAATGGGATAGGGTATAACCGCCTGATCACTGGCCGATGGGACCCCCACCAATGCCAAGAAGTGGGGCTCTAAACCCCGTGGGAATGGAACGGTGGTTGATCATGTGGAACTCTGCTCCATTAAGAACGAATGAAATGACAGTGCACGTGATCGACCACCACTCTGTTCACATTGGCCCTTCAGAGCGCTTGCGTCACGGAATCAGTGGGGGTCCCAGCACAGCATACACAGATAGTAGCTGGTGAGTGGTTCAAGCAGATTTATATATATATTACCTATTTATTATAATACATAGCAGATTATAGAAATCAAGCTCTGTTTAACCTCTTTTGTCACCTCTATCCCCTCACAGATTGTTAGCTTGCGAGTAGGGCCCTCACTCCTCTTGTTTGAATGCATGAATATTGTGTTGTTCTGTAATGTCTATTACTGTTTGCACATGTACCCTCTGAACAGGGCTGTGGAGTCAGAGTCATGAAGTCGAAGCCCATTTTGGTAAAGTCGGAGTCGGTATAAAATGGACCAACTCCGACTCCTAAAATATATAATAAATTGGTTAAAGTAGTTCAATGCAGTTTATGGGGAATATTTGTTCCTAAGATTTTGGGAAAGTTATGAAATGTCCTATAAATGTCTGTCCTATTCCTGATCTAAGGGTCTAGACTTTTAGCTGAGATGAATCTGTGCTACCGTAAATGTATCACTTAAACGTGAGCCACATATGAGGGAGTCGTGGAGTCCGAGTCGTGGAAATTGAGGAATCGGAGTCGGAGGTTTGGCTTACCGACTCCACAGCCCTGCCTCTGAATTATCCATTTATATTATTTCTAGAGGCTAGAAGGAGCTGTCCGAATTTTATTAAATTTCTTGCTTAAAAAGTAGATACAGTAGAGATTGTGTGCTATTTTAACTAGTGTTGAGCCACCCCCGTAGTGTTCGAGTTCGGTTTGGTTCGTCGAACACCCGTGTGTTCGCCGAACTGTTCGTCGAACTGTTCGTCGAACACCTTCGAACACCGTTAAAACCAATGGCAGGCAAACAAAAACACATAGAAACACATAGAAAACACCTTCAAAGGTGTCCAAAAGCTGACAAACTGCTCAGAAGACATAACTAACACATGGAAAAGTGACAAGTACATATAGTCATGCGAAAATAAAAGAGGTGGAGGAGTAAAAGGAGGGGGAGACACAGATATAGGCATGTCATGCCCTTCTAAAATCCAAAAAGTGAGAAGCCGACACGGCCAGTCCGCTCCTGCCCGTGCCACCTCCGTGTCGCCGGGTTTGTGCCAGAGCCGCGGTGAACCCTGACGGCCAGCCCCCCTCTCCCAATACTGGTGCCTGTCCGCTGGTGGGTCGAGCGAGCCCCCCTGTGGTGGAGGCAGCTCTAAGCTTTTTAATTTAAATTGTCTCTCTAATTTGAATGAATACACTTTAAATCCATTTACAAGGATCTATTGGAGGGCAAGTCTCATGCCAGCAGCCGCGGTAATTCCAGCTCCAGTAGCGTCCACTAAAGCTGCTGCAGTTAAAAAGCTTTTATAAGGATCGAGCTCGGCTGTCCACCGCAAGGCATCCTACTGCCAGTCCCAGCCCCTATGCCTTGGGGTGCCTCCTGATGCTCTTCACTAAGTATCCCATGGTCCCGAAGCATTTCCTTTGAAAAAATTAAGTGTCTAAACTACAGGTGGTGTAGCTTGCTTAACAGCCGGGATAATCCGCTGACTAGCAGACACTGCTACTAGGCACAAAGTATTTCCTGGGCTAGATGCAGTTAAAAATTTGTAATTAGATACTCTCGTTGGATGCTGAGAAAGCATTCCATAGAGTCTCCTGGCACGCCATATATGATTCTCTTAAAAAGCTTGGGGTAGGGGTCTAGGGGACCCTTTTATAGCCAAAATCACGGCCCTGTATCGCAATACGTCACCTAGGCTGAAGATAAATGGAACTGTAGCACCCTGAGGGCTCGGTTGCTACAGACGTATTGCACCTCACCCAGAGGTGTGATATCTCACTCTCAGGTAAGGATGGAGTGTGGATCAGGACCCGACACCTGCATGCATTACACCACATTGCCGTGGGGCAGGGCGACCAATATGCCCCTGAGATGGGCACGACAGTCCCTGTCCCTGGCTGGAGTGGGGGGAGGGAACACTGAGGAAGGGGAACCCTGTAGTGCAGGAGCAGGGAGGAAGCAGTTCCTGGGTGCATTGAGAAGGGAGTATAAAAGGTGGGCACCATCTTAGTTCAGTGCAGAGAAGTCTAAGCAGAAGTGGCAGGGAGCAGGGGCTCTGCATGAGCTCTGCTCCGGAGGCGGGCCTAGTAACAGAGGCCCAGGCCTGGAAGAGGGAGAAGGAAGGAAGAGGAGCGGAGAAGGCTCCAGGAACGAGGAATGAAGGGATCCCAGGGGTGCGGACGGGCGAGTCGCCACCGCACGCCCGAATCCACCTGCGTGGAGGGGTCAGGCCAAAGGGGGAGACCGGTCCCCGAACTAGTGGAGGCAGGAAATGACCCTCAGCTAGAAACCGGAGGCTCTGACATTTTATGTGGCGCAGCCCCTCGCTACACCCGCTAGGAAGGCACCACATAGGGTCAGGGAAACTGGCGCCAAGTTTACCAAGAGGAGGCCCGAGGCAGCCGGACAGAAGTGTTGGTAAGAAAGGCCAGACAAAGGACACACAAAGGGGGTCCTGTGAAGTGCTCCAAAGTTATCTGGGAGTTGTCTGAGCCCCTCACCTGGTGAGCACAGTACGACGTGGGCAGCCGTTACCTGCAGACGTGGTCTGGATAATAAGAACTGTGAGTAAAGGCCCTGGACTGCATCACTGACTCCGTGTCGTTACTGCTGCTGCCCTGCACCATCACCCCCATCCTCCGCATACACTGCCCTGAGGCTATACTCCTCCCGTGGGGAGTTATGCTACGCTCTGCTGCACCCACAACACCAGCCTCAGCGGTCTGCCCTGTAGCGGCGGTTCACTCTGACCGCAATCCACGGGTGGCGTAGTCGGACATTTAAACATCAAAACCACATAAATAGTTCCGCCACTGGTTTGACCGCCCTGAGCCACGGAACCGGGTCGCCGCCACGAAGACTACAACCACCAGCATCCACCAAAAAGGGTCCGGCTCCGGGTGTCCCAAGGCCCAGGGGGTGCGTCAGAACATTTTCATCACCTTTCACAATCACCAATGGGACAAGGCAGGGATGTCCTCTGTCCCCTCTCTTATACATCCTAGTGACGGAGCACCTGCTCTCATCAATTCGCCATAACCCCAATATTAGGTGGATTGAGGTGGGAGGCACCGAGTACAAGTGCTCTCTATTTGCTGATGATGTCCTAGTATATATCACTCAATCACATATATCCATCCCTGCTGTTATGGCTGAAATAGATCACTTTGTTACATGGTAAAATTTTAAAATCAATGCAGCGAAGTCTGAGGCCCTCGATGTCTCCCTCCCCAAATCCATATAGGATTCCATCCAGTCCAACTTTCCCTTTGCCTGGCCCTCACAGGGTATCAAATACTTAGGAATTCCTATTCATAGAGACCTCTCCCATCTATGTTATCTTAATTTTGGGCCCTTTATTGAACAATTCCATACAGACCACGGTTGGCAAGTTAGAACTGTAAGATTCACTACGTGAACCACTGGTGTTTTGTGGAAAAGCACATGTACACTGCGTTCCAAATTATTATGCAAAAAGTGTTTAGGAGTGATAAGGGAAGAATTTGTTTGTTTGTCAGTTAAACTCATTGATGGTGATGTGTGTCAGGGCTCTTTATATCACTGTAAGCAATTGCAGACACCTGTGCTAATTAGTTTGGCAGGTGTGTCCAATGAAAGGCAAGACTACTTAAGAAGGCTCTCTCACATTATTAAGCAGCCTACATTTTCTGCCAAAATGGGAAAGAAAAAGGATGTGTCGGCTGCTGAGAAGCAGCAAATTGTGGAGTGTTTAGGTCAAGGCATGACTACAATCAACATTGTGCGATGATCAGGATGAAGTGTCTTGGCAATCAAGAAGTATGTAGCTGATTCACAGTACACACGTGTGCGTGCTGATAAGGGCAAATTGAGGACTCTTTCCTACAGGCAATTACGTCAGGTTAAAAGAGCAGCGGCAAGAAAGCCTTGTCATAGCAGCAGACAAGTTTTTGAAGCTGCTGGTGCCTCCAACGTCCCCCGAACAACAAGATGCAGGGTCCTTCAGAGGTTTGCAGCTGTGCATACGCCATCCTGTCGACCTCCTCTATCCACTTCACACAAGCAGAAACGGCTCCAGTGGGCCAAACATTACATGAAGACTGATTTCAAAACTGTTTTGTTCACGGATGAGTGCCGTGCAGCGCTCGATGGTCCAGATGGATGGAGTGGAGGATGGCTGGTTGATGGACACCCCACGCAAACACGGCTACAGCGCCAACAAGGAGGAGGTGGAGTAATGTTTTGGGCTGGAATCATGGGGAGAGAGATTGTCGGCCCCTTTAGGATCCCTGAAGGCGCTAAAGATGAACTCCATAATGTATGTGGATTTTCTCAAACAGCACTTCCTGCCATGGTTCAAGAAGAAGAACCGTGTATTTCACAGCAAGATCATTTTTCTGCATGATAATGCACCATCTCATGCTGCACATAAAACATCTGCATCTCTGGCTGATATGGGCATAAAAGGGGACAAACTTATGGTGTGACCCCCATGCTCCCCTGACCTCTACCCCATTCAGAACCTTTGGAGCATCATTAAAAGGAGTGTCTATGATGGCGGGAGGCAGTTCACATCTAAGCAACAGCTCTGGGAGGGTATTCTGTCCTCATGCAAAACAATTGAAGCAGAAACCATCCAAAACCTGACAAATTCAATGGACGAGAGAGTTCAGAAGCTCCTTTCGAACAAGGGGTCCTATGTGAAAATGTAACATCACCTACAATAAAGCTTTGAGTTGAAAACTGTTTGATTTCAGTTTCTAACAACCTGCTAATGCTTATAATTTCAAAAATGACCATTTTTTTGGTCTTTATTAAAATGAAAAGGTTGATCGAAAAGTTTGGGGGATCTAAGAGTGTGGCAACCCAGTAGTCATGATTACTTCGAATTCTGACAATATGAGGGTCATGCTGCAGGTAGTGCAGCAAGAAGGCACTTATGTGTCTTGCGCATCTCGGAGCCCCAAAATTATTTTCCGGGCTAGATGCAGCTAAAAATTATTTTTTATTTTAAATCTGGTGGAGCTTATTATAGATGGCCTAATAGGATCAGTGCTGCACACTGCTACAAAGCCCAAATTATTTTCAGGTCAAGATACAGATAAACATGATTAGTAATTTGAAAGCTTAAAACGGTTGGTAGGGTGATTTTAACCAATCATCAAGCTTTTACTCTCCCCAGGATGACACAGGGGTAGAAAAGTCGTTTCGGATCCATGATTTGTTCATCTTTATGAACGTGAGTCTGTCTACATTATCAGTGGAGAGCCGCGTGCGCTTATCTGTCAGCACACCACCAGCAGCGCTGAACACACGTTCAGACAGAACGCTGGCTGCGGGGCATGACAAGATCTCCAAGGCGTAAGTGGCTAGCTCCGGCCATTTATCCAGATTGGAAGCCCAAAAAGAGCAAGGGTCCAGTGACACAGTCGTGGCTTCAATGTTTACTTGGAGATGCTCCTGTACCATCGTCTCTAGGCGTTGACTATGTGTCAGACTTCTTGTCTCCTGTGGCCTTGCAAAGGATGGGCTAAAAAAGTGGTGAAATGATTCCGCAAAATTGATGTTACCAGCAGATACTGTGGTTCTGTTACGGTTTGAGTGCTGAACACTTGACGGTCCCACGGTTGGCAAGTTGGAACTGTGAGATTCACTACGTGCACCACTGGTATTTTGTGGAAAAGCACATGTAAGATTCTGCAACAGTCTCTGCTGATACTCCTGCATGCGTGCATCCCTTTCTATGGCAGGAATAATTTCTGCAAATTTACTTTTGTACCGGGGATCTAACAGTGTGGCAACCCAGTAGTCAGGATTATTTCTAATTCTCACAATTCGAGGGTCATGTTGCAGGTAGTGCAGCAAGAAGGCACTCATGTGTGTTGCGCATCCAGGAGCACCAAGTCCCTGTTGTGTTGGTGGCGAGGTAACAATCATGCTTCCTTCCTCTGTCCTCTCCCCCCAACCTCGCACAACAGAAATGTGATCAAGGTCTCCCTCATCTGATGAGTCTTCCATCAGTTCGTCCTCCACTTCTTCCTGGGCTCCTGCACCTTCCTCTTTAGTTTGGCTGCTACCATGCGCCCTGGTAAAACCATCTCCCCCACCCTCACATGCCTGCCGCCTTGGTGCTGCCGACCGTCTGGACCTTGCAGATGTTAGCCCTTCCGCATACAACTCCTCCTCCTCTACTTCCTCCACCTCCTCTTGTGCCACCACCTGACTCCGAATTCTGTTTAACATGTGCTCCAGCATGTAAATCACCGGAATAGTCATGCTGATAATGGCATCGTCAGCACTAAACATCTTCGTCGCCATTTCAAAACTGTGCAGAAGGGTGCATAGGTCCCTGATCTGAGACCACTCCTCCAGCGTGATTTGCCCCACCTCTGAATCTCGTTGGCCCAGGCTATACGTCAGAACGTATTGCACCAGGGCTTGTCGGTGCTGCCACAGTCGCTGCAACATGTGCAGAGTTGAATTCCACCGGGTAGGCACATCGCATTTTAGCCGGTGAAGTGGCAGGCCCAACGACTTCTGTAGAGATGTAAGTCGCTGAGCTGCGGGATGCGAACGGCGGAAGTGAGCACACAGCGATCGTGCCCTCTGCAGAAGGCCATCTAGTCTGGGATAGTGGGCTAAAAATTGCTGGACAACCAGGTTCAACACGTGAGCCATACAAGGCACGTGTGTGACATTGCCCCGGCGAAGGGCCGCACCCAGATTTGCAGCATTGTCGCACACGGCCTTCCCTGGTTTCAGGTCCAGTGGAGACAACCATTCATGAAATTGGTTCTCCAGAGCTGACCACAACTCCTCAGCTGTGTGACTCACATTTCCCAGACATTTCAAAGTAAAAACCGCCTGACGACGTTGAGCCCTACTGCCAGCATAGTAAGGAGGTGTGCAGGATCCCTTCTGCGCAGTTAGAAAGCTTGTGGCATGACCAGACAGGCTTTGGGTGCAGGTGGAAGACCGAGAGGAGGTTGAGGAGGCAGAAGCAGTGGAGGAACTTTGACATAAAGAGGATTGACGCACAACTCGTGGGGACGGCAAGACTTGGACAGCAGCCCCTTGTCCTGCTGTCACCATAGTTACCCAGTGCCCAGTCAGCAACATGTAACGCCCCTGTCCATGCCTACTCGTCCAAGTGTCTGTGGTGAAATGCACCCTGTCACACACAGAGTTTCTCAAAGAAGCGGTGATGTTGTGTGCGACATGCTGGTGGAGCGCAGGCACACCTTTCTTTGAGAAGTAGTGCCGACTGGGCATCTGGTACTGGGGCACTGCGACGGACATAAGGTCTCGAAAATCCTCTGTGTCCACCAGGCGGAAAGGCAGCATTTCTGTAGCCAAGAGCTTGCAGATGGTGAAATTCAACCTCTTAGCTTTCTCATGGCTAGGAGGAAATGGTCTTTTACTTGTCCACATCTGAGGGACCGAGGGCTGGCTATTGTGCTTAGACGGGGTTGATAAGGGTGTCCCCGGCAAACTGCCGGTCTGTGAGGAAGATGCAGGCGGACATGTTAGGTTGCCTTGATCCAAAGGTGGTGCTATCGATGTCGGACAGCGCTCAACACCAGCTGGTGTTACCACCTCCAAAGAAAATGATGACCTGCCAATCACGCTGGCTGTTGCGGGTAAAGAGGTGGCAGGTCTGCGCCCCAAAACAGGTGTGACTGCTGTCCCCCCAGTCACAGAGGATGAAGAGGCCGCGGATGCACAAGATATGGCAGACGGTGGTTGGCCCGGCCGGCTAGGCCGCATTGTAGCACACTGAGCTTCCCACTGCAACTTATGCTTCATGTCCATGTGCCGGTTCATGCATGAAGTACTCAAACTATGTATTTTTTGGCCTCTACTTAGCTTTTGCTGACAAATGTTACAGATAACACGAGTTGGGTCATCTTTATCGATCTGAAAAAATGCCCAGGCTATGCAAGGCTTAGCACCCATGCGACCTGAAGAGCCACCACGACTTGTGGTGAGAGGCAGAGTTGTGTTTGAGGATGCAGTTGTTGACGTGCTTCCAGTACTACGTCTCTGTCCAGGAAGGCGCAACCTGACCTCGTCGTCACTAGCATCTTCCTCCACCTCCTCTGCTGACCTCATCTCTTGGCTGACTGTGGGTTGACAGTAAGTGGGATCTCCAACCTCATCATCATCACCCTGTGTGTTATCACACCCGTCGTCCTCAGAGCCAACCTGTTCCTGCCCTGACAAAAAACTAAAGTTGTCGCTCCAATCAGGTATTTGAGTCTTATCATCGTCTTCCTCATTGTCTCCACCAACAGGAGTTACAGTTTGGGAATGAGGGTCTACATTATGGTCAGAACCTTCTGCGTCTGGTCCTGGATCCGACTCATAAAGATTCTGGGCATCAGTGCAGATCATTTCCTCGTCTGGATTCACAGAAGCGCTGGAGTCGACCTCTGATTCCCAGGCTATAGTATGAGTAAACAGCTCTGCAGACTCAACCATCTGTTCTACCTCATACTCAGACGGGCAGCTGGAGATTTGGGAGCTGTGAGGAAGCAAGTGCGATTTGGGTGACACCTTTGAGGACTGGAGTATTTGTGATGTTGAAGTTGATGTGGAGGAGAGCCCACTTAAAGGAGCACTTGATATCCGTTGAAGCACCTGCTGTTTTTGTGCCTCATCTGGAATTTGTAGCGATTGGCGTGGCCGTAAGAAAGGGATCTTATCACATTGTCCGCTAAAAGAAGTAGACATTTTAGTTTGGCTGGAAGATGGTCATTTTTCTGCAGATGTTACTGTTGCTTTAACACCTACCCCACGGACACAACCTTTTTTCCCCTTCCCAACACGCCTATTCCCCTTTCCACCAGCAGCAGGCCTTTTTCCACTCATTTTGGTGGTTAACTAATTCACAACTCTGGAGTTGTTTGCACAAAAAAACAATGGATGGTAACCGAGCAGAGCTGAGTGGCCAAACTGTGGTATTAGGCCAAAACTATTGGCTGGGTTAGATGCAGAAAAAAATTATATTCAATTTGCAACCTGATGGAGGTCAGTATAGATGGACTAATACAACAAGTCCCACACACAGCTAGAAGCCCAATATTTTTTCAGAGGTAGATGCAGAAAAAAATATATTCAGTTTGCAACCTGATGGAGGTCAGTATAGATGGACTAATACAACAAGTCCCACACACAGCTAGAAGCCCAATATTTTTTCAGAGGTAGATGCAGAAAAAAATATATTCAGTTTGCAACCTGATGGAGGTCAGTATAGATGGACTAATACAACAAGTCCCACACACAGCTAGAAGCCCAATATTTTTTCAGAGGTAGATGCAGAAAAAAATATATTCAGTTTGCAACCTGATGGAGGTCAGTATAGATGGACTAATACAACAAGTCCCACACACAGCTAGAAGCCCAAATATTTTTTCAGAGGTACTGTAGATGCAGATAAAAATTATTTTGAATTTGCAACCTGATGGAGGTCAGTATAGATGGACTAATAGAGAAAGTCCGACACACTGCTAGAAGGCCAAATATTTTTTCAGAGCTAGATGCAGAAAAAAATTATATTCAGTTTGCAACCTGATGGAGGTCAGTATAGATGGACTAATACAACAAGTCCCACACACAGCTAGAAGCCCAATATTTTTTCAGAGGTAGATGCAGAAAAAAATATATTCAGTTTGCAACCTGATGGAGGTCAGTATAGATGGACTAATACAACAAGTCCCACACACAGCTAGAAGCCCAATATTTTTTCAGAGGTAGATGCAGAAAAAAATATATTCAGTTTGCAACCTGATGGAGGTCAGTATAGATGGACTAATACAACAAGTCCCACACACAGCTAGAAGCCCAATATTTTTTCAGAGGTAGATGCAGAAAAAAATATATTCAGTTTGCAACCTGATGGAGGTCAGTATAGATGGACTAATACAACAAGTCCCACACACAGCTAGAAGCCCAATATTTTTTCAGAGGTAGATGCAGAAAAAAATATATTCAGTTTGCAACCTGATGGAGGTCAGTATAGATGGACTAATACAACAAGTCCCACACACAGCTAGAAGCCCAAATATTTTTTCAGAGGTACTGTAGATGCAGATAAAAATTATTTTGAATTTGCAACCTGATGGAGGTCAGTATAGATGGACTAATAGAGAAAGTCCGACACACTGCTAGAAGGCCAAATATTTTTTCAGAGCTAGATGCAGAAAAAAATTAGATTCAGTTTGCAACCTGATGGAGGTCAGTATAGATGGACTAATAGAATGATGCTATGCCCAAAAGATTTTACTTCACTAGGTGCAGTAAAAAAATTGGTATTCTATACACAGGTGGTATATCTTGCAACACAGATAGGCTACTCCACTGACTAACACACTCTGCAATAGGCCAAAAAGGATTAGCTTTGCTAGATTCAGCCAAATGCTGTGAAAAAAACTTGCACAGCACTGGCACAGACCTGCCTGGCAAAAACTGATAGGAACTGATGTAACCTAGTCCTGAAAAGGACTCCAATTACAATTAGTCTTTACTCCCACAACCTATCTATTTAAGAGCACAGACCTGCCTGATAAAAGTCCTAGGAAATGCTGTAACCTAGTCCTTAAAAGGACTGCAATCACAACTATTCCCTACTCCCAAGCTATCTGTATATTTGTGCGAAAATTGGCTTGAAATTAACAAGGTATAGCGCACACAGCAACAGCGGTGCCGTCTAACACGCAGCTGCAGCAGTGAGAAAATGGTGGCGACGGGGAAAATGGCTTGGTCTTATAGGGCAAGGACATGTGACATACACTGCCAATGACACATGCCCTTGCTTGTGTGAAAAAAAGCACTTCGCTCCGTGTGTGCGCTGCTGATAGGCTGACAGATTGCACCTCCCCACTGTAAATGCGGGAAAGAGAAAAAAAAATGGAGATCTTCATTGTTCCTGCAGAGATCCATCCCCTGCCCCTCCCCCCGCCCCGCTGTACACTCAAACTGCGTATTAACATTAATTTTCATCATTACTGAGAAAAAATCCAGTTATGATTTTGGTGCACGAACAGTTATCGAACATATTTATTATGCAACTTTGCTTTACATTTATATATAATGATGGTAGGGTATGAGATATATTTTTGTCTTTTGTAGGTTTTGCTTCCTTTTGCTAGTGTGAACATGCTCCTATTTCTTGCATGTCTACCATCTTAGACCTCAGTTCACATTGCTTGGTTTTTTGTCTTGTTTGCATTCTGTGCAATTTAAGGGTGTGTCATCCCCTTTGTTGAGCTGATCAGTATATATGTAGCTTACCACGGGCCTAGGTGGTCTGGAGTTGGGACCCGGTCCTATTTGTCTACCCTTTTATATGCATTACTTCAACTTTGATATACAGTAAGGTTTTTAATATAAACAGTATAGGTACCGTCCCAATTTAGGGTCACCTTGCCGCTGGTGGGACGGCTTGTATACTTTTTTTGATCAAAAATAGTTCACTAAGTACCCTATATTTATTATGCAACTTTGCTTTACATTTATATATAATGATGGTAGGGTATGAGATATATTTTTGTCTTTTGTAGGTTTTGCTAACATTATAATTTTCTTTAGCATTTCTATAAAATGAAAAGCTAAATGTAACTGTCTCCTGTACCTGAATTTCAGCTTCAGAGAACTTAATTCCTTACAATTTTCAGTTTTGAAATTCTTGTGACCTGACAAGCATTTCCCGTGTATCTAATGTCCGCCGTAATTTTTCACACTTTCACACAGAGGTGATCAATCTGGTACGCTATGTTTTCTACATATTGTGAAAGTGCCTGGTTCACAGGAACCAGCTTTGCTACATTTTGGTAACTAGTGTTTTTGCAATAACCACCAGATTCGTAATCTCTTCATTAGCAATTAAAAGTAGCAGTTCATAATATGTGTGTGTGTGTGTGTGTATATGTATATACGGTATATATACAGTTGAAACCAGAAGTTTACATACCCTATATAAAAAGACACATATGCATGTTTTTCTCAATATGTGACATGAAATCAGAATAAATCTTTCACGTTTTAGGTCAATTAGGATTACCATCATTTTTAATATTTGCCAAATGCCAGAATAATGAGAGAGAATGTTTTAAGGCATTTTTATTACTGCAAAGTCAAAAGTTTACATACACTTAGATTACTATGCCTTTAAACAATTCTGGACTGCCCATATGATGACGTCATGTGTTTGGAAGCTTCTGAATTAACAGAAGGAAGCTTCTAAATTTTTTGGCAACATCTGAATTAATTAGAGACACGCCTGTGGATGTATTTTAATGCACACATGAAACACACTGCTCATTTGTGTAGCATCATGGGAAAGTCTAAAGAAATGAAGATATCAGAAAGAGAATTGTGGACTTGCACAAGTCTGGTTCATCCTTGGGTACAATTTCAAGATACAAACAAGATGGGATGGTCCAGCCATCATACTGCTCAGGAAGGAGATGGGTTCTGTGTCCCAGAGATGAACGTGCTTTGGACCGACATGTGCATATCAACCCAGGGACAAAAGCAAAAGACCTTGTGAAGATGATGGCAGAAGCTGATAAGATTGTGTCAATATTCACAGTGAAACGAGTACTGTATCAACATGACCTGAAAGGCCACTCTGCCAGGAACAAGCCATTACTCTAAAAGAAACATAAAAAAGCCAGATTAATGTTTGCAAATGCACACAAGAACAAAGACCTTCATTTTTGGAGACATGTCCTGTGGTCTGATGAAACTAAAATTTAACTTTTTGGGCATAATGACCATCGTTACATTTGGACGAAAAAGGGAGAAGCTTGGAAGCCTAAGAACACCATCCCAACTGTGAAACACAGGGGTGGCAGCATCATGTTGTGGGGTTGTTTTGCTGCAGGAGGGACACAAAATAGATGGCATCAGGAGAAAAGAAGATTATATGGCAATACTGAAGCAACATCTCAAGACATCAGCCAGGAAGTTAAAGCTTGAGCGGAAATGGGTCTTCCAAATGGACAATGACCTGAAGCATACTGCCAAAATGGTAACAAAGTGGCTTAAGGATAACAAAGTCTATGTTTTGGAGTGGCCATCACAAAGCCCTGATCCCAATCCTATTGAAAATTTATGGGCAAAGCGGAAAAGGCAGGTGCGAGAAAGATGACCTACAAACCTGGATCAGTTACACCAGTTTTGTCAGGAGGAATGGGCCCAAATTCCGACTAACTATTGTGAGAATCTTGTGGAAGGATATCCCAAATGTTTGACCCAAGTCATTCAGTTTAAGGGCAATGGTAGCAAATACTAATGAAATGTATGTAAACTTTCGACTTTGCAGTAAGTAATAACAATGCCTTAAAACATTTTCTGTCTCTGGCAAATATTAAAAATTATGGTAATCCTAATTTACCTAAAGCAGGAAAGGTTTATTTTGATTTCATGTCAGATATTGAGAAAAACATGCATATGTGTCTTTTTATTTAGTGTATGTAAAGTTCTGGTTTCAACTGTGTGTGTATATATATATACATATACATATGTAGTGTAGCACCCTGAGGATTCGGCTGCTACAGGGGTATTGCACCTCAACCCAGAGGTGTGGTATTCCACTCCCGGGTAAGGATGGAGTGTGGAGCTGAGCTCAGAAGGCTGCATGCACTACACACATCCCATTTCCGGAGGGCAGACCAACGGTACTCCCACTTAGAAATGTGCAGGTACGACCGAGTCTGTCCTTGGCTGGAGTGGGAGGCGGGTGGTACATCCCAGTAGTGTAGGGGCAGATAGGGGGAGCAGCCTGGGTAAGGTTAGGAGCTCATTGGGTGCTGGTCACCTGAGCTCACACATAGAGGGAGTATATAAGGTGGGAACCATCTTAGATCAGGGTCAGTCAGTCTTTTGCAGAGTCAGAGGAAGAGAGCAGAAGAGCAGAGCAGCCCCAGGCCCAGAGAGAGAGAGGAGAAAGAAAGACCCAGAGGGGGAGAAAGAAGGAACTCTGAGAGCCCAAACTAAATCAAAGGGTGAAGAGTTGGCAACAGGGTACCGGATCCCAAGCTGGCAGAGGCTACAGCACACCTTAGCCAGGAACCGGAGGCTGTGGGCAGAATCTGCCACGGCCACCCACTATATCCACCCGGAAGGCAGACCACGCATAGGGTCAGGGAACCCAGAGACAAGGGTTCACCAACAAGAGGCCCGAGGGAGCCGGACATAGGTGGATCCCTGGTGGGGAAGGCCAGAGAAGAGGACAGGACAGAAAGGGAGCTCAGGACCACGCTCCAGAACTACTTGGGGGTTGGCCGAGTCCAGGACCTGGTGGACGCAGCGCGGCTCGGGTGGTCACTCAAGGCCGGAGTGACCGGTACAAGAACAGCAGTAAGTAAAGAACCCTGAACTGCACAACCCGACTATGACTATCATTACCATCTTCCCTGCACTTCCATAACCACCATCCTCTGCACCTGACCCCCTGAGGCTATACCCCTCCCGTTGGGGGTTATACTACCTAAGCTGCACAAACACATCACCAGCCTCAGTGGACCCTGCTGCAGCGGCGGCCTTTTGACCGCAAATCAACGGGTGGCGTAGTCGACATAAAGAACTTTAGTAACATCAGTAAGGACTGCGACACACTGAGCTTGACACCCTGGGCACGGACCGGGTCACAGCCACTCGGAGACTACAACCCCCATCTGATCCGGCTCCGGGTATTCCCCTAAAGAATATGGCCCAGGGGGTGCGTCAACTTTGGCGTAGTCGGCAGGATAACGTGCCCGCAACACCCGGGTACTGCGTGCCTGAAGAAAAGAACAAGTTTACCTCAAAAAGAAGTCTCCCGCCGGTCCCGGAGGGTCCCCGCCATCGGACTAAATCACAGATCGATTCCCGCCGGTTGTCCGCCATTAACAGCTTTTTCCCGCCATTTGCAGAGTTTCCCGCCACTGGGAGACGATTCCCGCCATTTCCAAGGGTTTCCCGCCTTGTCAGAGCGGACGCCATTATGGGCGTACCCGAGGATGGCAAGAGGCCGCCTCCCATCGTGGGCCAGGACCGAAAATGGCGCCAAAAGTGGAAACCGCCCCCACCAACAGAGACTGTGATGCTAGAGGTGTCTGTCAGCGTGAAAGAACTGCTCCTGGAGCTGACAATCACCAAGTGGCCCCGGGACCGCCCTCGAAGTGGGAGGACTGAGAACAAGAGAGCAAAGATGGGTGTCGCCTGGAGCAGTCTGGAGAGAGCGCACCCGGAGACGAGAAGCCTGGAGCAGAGTCCAGAAAGAGCCTACCCGGAGATGGAGGGAGAGCCAGGCAGCACCGACCCAGTGGTCAGGAGCCTGATGCGGGCCGCCACTCCAGGCAGCACCGACCCAGTGGTCAGGAGCCTGTTGCCGGTCGCCACTCCAGAAGGCCTGCTGGAGACAACGGGAGGAGAGCAGAGCAGCACCGACCCGTTGGTCAGGAGCCTGCTAGAAGCAACGACCCCACTAGGCTTAGTGGAGGTCTTGGCACAGCTCCCCCGAGATCGGGAGTGTGCACAGACTGCGCTGGAGGGCCTCGCACGGAGGATGGCCCGGGTGCAGCGAGAGACGTTGGCGGAGTGGAGCCGAGAGATGGCCCAGCAGACAAGAACCCGTCAGCGGAGCACGCCACCCGAGACGAGGAGACAGACCGCCTCTGAGGATGGCGCCGGAGGACTGAAGGCCGGAGACGGCGCCGAAAAGGGAGCCGAACGAAAGGAGGCAGGTAAAGGGGACGTCTCTACCCCAAACCGGGAAACCGCGTACCTGCCCCAGCTCCCCGTCGCAGAGCCCGAAGTATCCCCTGCCGTGCCCGTCGCTGCAACGTCACCGCCGCAGACTAGGCCTCAAACGGGAGCCGCGACCCCTGTGACGTCACACGCCTCGACCCCGAGCGTGACCAAGCAGGAAGTACCATCGGCCTGGTCGCAAGGCCTAGTACCCGCGGGCGACGCAATACCAACAGCCCCCCCTACCTCCGCGGAGCCCCCGGCCTGGTCGCAGGGCCAAGTAACACAGGGCGCCGCCGTTCTTACGGTGCCCTTTACTTTCAAGGTGCCCCAGGCCTGGTCGCAAGGCCTGGTCAACCCGGGCGCCGCTACCATCACAGCGCCCGTAACATCAAGAGTGCCGCACCTGGGTGAAGACCTGTTCGCCCAACATACGTGCCCGGATGGGCAGCCCTTCATATGGCCACCGGAGTTTCACCATCCCCGACTCCGGAAAGAGAGACCCCTAGACGAACCCCTGATTCCGGTTCCGAAGCCTGTAAAGAGGATCTCGCCCCCGCTAGAAGAGACCCAGTTTGAGTGGGATCCCACCGGAGAAGACCTCATGGGGTTCACTCAGGAGACTCGGGCAGCTGCAGCGGAGCGTGCAGAGTGCTGCCGCCAGCAGCTCGAGGTCTTTGAGAGGGAGCGGAGAGAGAGGCGGGTCCGGGAACAGCAAGCCCAAATAAGGAGCGCGGAGCAGAAGAGCCGGACCAGGAGAAACCCCCGTGCAGCGCATGGTCCCCGTACCATCGGGACTGTGATAAAGTTCAATCTGCAGCATGGGTGGGGTTTCATCAGGGATCACCGCACCCCAGGCGACGTCTTCGTGACAAGAAGAGACGTTGAGTCCCACCTACCGGAGGGACAAAGAGGACGTGACCTGTATTTAGGGGACGAGGTCACCTTCACCCGGCACAAGTGTGCCAAAGGACCCTACGCCCTCCATGTGCATCGCCTGACGGAGGAGGAGCTGCGGTGTGAGGAGGAGCAAGAGGACCCGGACGGGTCTGAACCAGAACCTGGAACCAATCACAAAGAAAGAGCAGGAGGACGCCGTCGTTGAGTATGGCAGAGTAGAGACTGTATATAGTTGCCCGTCGGGGCACAGTGAACCGTTGCTGCTAATATAGTCCCCGTTGGGACCAGAGAACTGAACTGTTAACCCGTGTGTCCCTATTCCCACTGACCGAGGACTGAGAGCGGCCACCTTCCCTTTTGTATATAGTTGCGCTTCCTAAAGCGCCCCCTACCGGTTTTATAGGAAACCATTTTCTTAAAGAGACTGTCGCACTTTACCCGGTCACAAGTTGCACCGTGACCGGAGGTACCAGAAGACAAGAATGTTTCTAATGAAAAGTTTTATATGAAAAGTTTTATATGATAGTTTATTATGTTGTTTATGCAAAAATTGTATGTTTTGGTGTTTTTTATATCTTACAGCCCGAGGACGTGCTGTGATTTACCAGGGGGGAATGTAGCACCCTGAGGATTCGGCTGCTACAGGGGTATTGCACCTCAACCCAGAGGTGTGGTATTCCACTCCCGGGTAAGGATGGAGTGTGGAGCTGAGCTCAGAAGGCTGCATGCACTACACACATCCCATTTCCGGAGGGCAGACCAACGGTACTCCCACTTAGAAATGTGCAGGTACGACCGAGTCTGTCCTTGGCTGGAGTGGGAGGCGGGTGGTACATCCCAGTAGTGTAGGGGCAGATAGGGGGAGCAGCCTGGGTAAGGTTAGGAGCTCATTGGGTGCTGGTCACCTGAGCTCACACATAGAGGGAGTATATAAGGTGGGAACCATCTTAGATCAGGGTCAGTCAGTCTTTTGCAGAGTCAGAGGAAGAGAGCAGAAGAGCAGAGCAGCCCCAGGCCCAGAGAGAGAGAGGAGAAAGAAAGACCCAGAGGGGGAGAAAGAAGGAACTCTGAGAGCCCAAACTAAATCAAAGGGTGAAGAGTTGGCAACAGGGTACCGGATCCCAAGCTGGCAGAGGCTACAGCACACCTTAGCCAGGAACCGGAGGCTGTGGGCAGAATCTGCCACGGCCACCCACTATATCCACCCGGAAGGCAGACCACGCATAGGGTCAGGGAACCCAGAGACAAGGGTTCACCAACAAGAGGCCCGAGGGAGCCGGACATAGGTGGATCCCTGGTGGGGAAGGCCAGAGAAGAGGACAGGACAGAAAGGGAGCTCAGGACCACGCTCCAGAACTACTTGGGGGTTGGCCGAGTCCAGGACCTGGTGGACGCAGCGCGGCTCGGGTGGTCACTCAAGGCCGGAGTGACCGGTACAAGAACAGCAGTAAGTAAAGAACCCTGAACTGCACAACCCGACTCTGACTCTCATTACCATCTTCCCTGCACTTCCACAACCACCATCCTCTGCACCTGACCCCCTGAGGCTATACCCCTCCCGTTGGGGGTTATACTACCTAAGCTGCACAAACACATCACCAGCCTCAGTGGACCCTGCTGCAGCGGCGGCCTTTTGACCGCAAATCAACGGGTGGCGTAGTCGACATAAAGAACTTTAGTAACATCAGTAAGGACTGCCACACACTGAGCTTGACACCCTGGGCACGGACCGGGTCACAGCCACTCGGAGACTACAACCCCCATCTGATCCGGCTCCGGGTATCCCCCCCCCAACAACACTGGCCCAGGGGGCGCGTCAGTAGCATGGGTGCAATAAGTATTGAACACATCACCAATTTTCTAAGTAAATATATTTCTTAAAGTGCTATTGACATGAAATTCTCACCAGTGTGTATTATGGCATTCATAGAGTTCAATTTTGGTCTCATCTCACCAGACTATATTCTTATATTCTCCCAGTATTTCACAGCCTTGTCTAAATGTTATTGAGCAAACTTTAAACGCACTTGAACATGCTTTTTATTCAGCAATGGAGTCTTGCGTGGTGACCTGTGCATACAGACTGTAACATCCCTGCCGGCGTGCCTGCATAGCTTCCAATCCTCCACCATGCAGGGAAGCCAACTTACTCACCAGTCCAGGTCGTGTAGTGTGTTACTTATCTTCTGCTTGCTGTGCAGCTGCGCCTGCACTTCCTGATTCTTTAAGGTACAGTGCATGCATTACTAATGTGTCCCTATCCTATTGCTTAGAGGCACTGGGTACATAAAGCACCTCCACCTATTGGGAGGTGCCTGAGCAACACTCTTTCAGTGTGTTTGTGCAACTGCTGAGTTGCCAGGTCCTTTTCTGTTTCTGACACCCTGGGGACTGAGTACCCAGGCCTGAACCTTTACCTGTGTTTTATCTGGTCTGTTTTTGCCACCCTGGGGGCTGAATATCCAGGGCTGTACCCTTAACCTGTTCTTGTATCAGTTCCTGTCTGAATTGGGACCTATCCTTGATCCTGTGTGTATCTGTGTCTGGTTCTTTCCCTTCACCTCTTGTGTCTGAACCTGTACATATTCCTGATACCTGCAGTGTCTGAACGAGTGCCTACCTCTAATCTATTGTCGCTGTGCAACTTTAGGGTTAGTGAGTACACTTGCTACTTCTTTGTAAGTACCCTGTGTGAACTTGTTCCTATCTGTCTTGTCCGTACCTATCCTTGTGTGCATCCTGTGTGAAACTGACCCTGTCCAGTGCTTGTGAACCGAGTCCTGGCCGCATCTGCGGTTTCCTTGCCTGGCCGCGTCTGCAGTTCTCTACCAATCTGTCCAGTCTGAACTGGGTCCTACCAGAGTCTGTATATCAACCGTGTCTGCCAGTATCTGCCTATATACCAGCCTGACCTGTCGGCACCTGCCAGTGTGTATCTGTATTCCAGCCGAACCTGCCAGTACCTACATACCTCGTTAAGGGTTAGGAGCTGTGTGTCTGAGATCTGCCCTGGTGTAGAACCTGGTTCCGCCCCTCCTGGACTCTCCTCCGGATCACGACACTGTCAGTTGTCGTGCATCCAATTTCGGTCTGCGAGTGGCACTTAGTAACACCCCTCCAGGCACTCCTCAATGTGTGGGACCACAATCCACGCTAGCGCTAAACAGTTTGAGCGTGAGCGTAACACAGGCCATGGAGGTTGATTGCATTACTTATAGTTTTCTTTGAAACAATTGTACCAGCTGATTCCAGGTCTTCCTGTACCTCTCCACAGGTGGTCCTTGGCTCTTGGACAACTCTTCTGATAATTCTTTTCACTCCTCCTGTCTGAAATATTACGGGGAGCACCTGGTTGTGGACGGTTCTTCATGTGTTCAGTACTTTTTTTCCTGTGTCATTTCTCATAATTACATATAACTTAATTTATGGACAACAATGGTTTGATTTCTTTGACTGTGTGGATTGGAAGGGTTGTTACCGACATTTAGTGAGAATCTGCTGAGAATTTCATGTCAATGGCACCTTTAGAAATATATTAACTTAGAAAATTGGTGATGTGTTCAATAATTATTTCACCCGCTGTATATATAAAGTTGTAAGGGCAAGGAAGTGAATCTTTTCAGAATTACCTGCACATCTGCATTGATTCTTAGTACAATGCAGAAAAAGTAAGTGAACCTCTGAATTCTCAAGAGCTAATTGCCAAAAGGTGTTCCAATTAAGGAATTGAGATTGAAAGTGAAGTGATGCTTTGCCCAATAAATAAAGGCATACAAAGTCTGTTTAATGACAAACATTTTATTCTTCTGAAACATTGATTAGATTGAGCCATGTCTCAAGGAAAACCATTTTTTTTTAGAAAACTTGTTCTTGTTATAGAGGTGCTTTAATTTAGAAAAGACTATAGAGCATTGCTAAAGAGCTGGGTATACAACAAGCCATGGTTAGACAAATTGCCTACAAATGGATGTGAATCAGGACTGTTGCTATTCTTCTTAGGGGTTTGTGTCTGTAAAGGTTACTCCAAGAACTGATTGGACAACTCTAAAAGACATGAGAAAGAAACCAAGGTTAAAGGTCAAAGATCTATTCATGACTCCACAAACTTCAAAAACCACTGTTCTTTTGTTCACTATTAGAAAAGCACTGAATAAGAATAGTGTTCATGGCAAGTCACCACAAATTACTGTATTTTTTTGGACTATAAGATGCACCAGACTATAAGACGCACCCAATTTTTTGGGAGGAAAATGGGTAAAAAAAATATTAATGTTAAAATGGGGGTCCATCTTACAGTCCGAATTTAGCTTACAGTGGGGGGGGTGGGGTGGGATAACAGGAGGCAGGGTCGCTGCTGCAGGAAGCCGGTAGAGGCAGGAGTGGGGCGATGCTGCGGGCCCTGGTCTGGGAGGAGGGGGTGTCCTGGTGGTGTGACGCTGTGAGCCCTGGGCTTCAAGAAAATGTCGGTGGTGAGGCAGGAGCGGAGTCCCTGCTCTGTACATTGATTTCCCGGTGGTGGGCTTCAGGGAGGTGGCCGCCGGAAACGACGCATGCTCAGAATTAGATCTCGGCTTTCCATTTTACTGGAGTGCCACAGCTTGTCGTGAATTAGACTAGCTGTGGTGTCACTCCCCAGTCCTGCACCAGTTAAGCCCATTTTGGCATAGCTGGGAAAATTGGGCGTGAAAATGCCAAAATTTTGTGACTTATCAAAGTGTTTTATGCCAGATTTATGGCAAAAACACTTTGATGAATCTGGGCTAATGATTGCAAATGCACAAGTAAATCATCTAAAAATGGTTGGAAATGAAGAAAGTTTGTGTTTTGGAATGACCTAGTCCCAAGTCTGATCATCATCCTATTGGAATGCTGTGATATGACCATAAGAGGGCTGGTTTCATGAGCCCAAACACAAGGCAGAATAGACCAAAATTTCTACTTCATATGTTGTGCAAGTTCTGTTTGCAGCCACAATCAATGTTTGGGGGAGGTAACTGCTACTAAAGAGGGATCTACAGGCTATTACATTCATAAGTTTACTTACGTTTTCTTTCACGCACTGTAGATGTTTACTCAATGTGCTCAATAAAACACGAACGGTATAGCTGTTTTGAGGAATTACTTTGGTTAGATTGTTTGCTAATAATTTCCTTCTCAGCCTAATTGGGTAAACTTAAAGAAACTAGTTTCCATGGATATTAGGAAGTTGACACAAGTCAAGGTACATACAATACAGACCAAAAGTTTGGACACACCTTCTCATTTAAAGATTTTTCTGTATTTTCATGACTATGAAAATTGTACATTCACACTGAAGGCATCAAAACTATGAATTAACACATTTGGAATTATATACTTAACAAAAAAATGTGAAACAACTGAAAATATGTCTTATATTCTAGGTTCTTCAAAGTAACCACCTTTTGCTTTGATGACTGCTTTGTACACTCTTGGCATCCTCTTGATGAGCTTCATGAGGTAGTCACCGGAAATGGTTTTCACTTCACAGGTGTGCCCTGTCAGGTTTAATAAGTGGGATTTCTTGCCTTATAAATGGGGTTGGGACCATCAGTTGTGTTGTGCAGAAGTCTGGTGGATACACAGCTGATAGTCCTACTGAATAGACTGTTAGAATTTGTATTATGGCAAGAAAAAAGCAGCTAAGTAAAGAAAAACGAGTGGCCATCATTACTTTAAGAAATGAAGGTCAGTCAGTGCGAAAAATTGGGCAAACTTTGAAAGTGTCCCCAAGTGCAGTTGCAAAAACCATCGAGCTCTACAAAGAAACTGGCTCACATGAGGACCGCCCCAGGAGGAAGACCAAAAGTCACCTCTGCTTCTGAGGATAAGTTTATCCGAGTCACTAGCCTCAGAAATCGCAGGTTAACAGCAGCTCAGATTAGAGACCAGGTCAATGCCACACAGAGTTCTAGCAGCAGACACATCTCTTCAACAACTGTTAAGAGGAGACTTTGTACAGCAGGCCTTCATGGTAAAATAGCTGCTAGGAAACCACTGCTAAGGACAGGCAACAAGCAGAAGAGACTTGTTTGGGCTAAAGAACACAAGGAATGGACATTTGACCAGTGGAAATCTGTGCTTTGGTCTGATGAGTCCAAATTTGAGATCTTTGGTTCCAATCACCGTGTCTTTGTGAGACGCAGAAAAGGTGAACGGATGGACTCTACATGCCTGTTTCCAACCGTGAAGCATGGAGGAGGAGGTGTGATGGTGTGGGGGTGCTTTGCTGGTGACACTGTTGGGGATTTATTCAAAATTGAAGGCATACTGAACCAGCATGGCTACCACAGCATGGACCATCATTTATTTTTCAACAGGACAATGACCCCAAACACACCTCGAGGCTGTGTAAGGGCTATTTGAAGAAGAGAGAGAGTGATGGGGTGCTACGCCAGATGACCTGGCCTCCACAGATGGTTTGGGGTGAGCTGGACCGCAGAGTGAAGGCAAAAGGGCCAAAAAGTGCTAAGCATCTCTGGGAACTCCTTCAAGATTGCTGGAAGACCATTACAGGTGACTACCTCTTGAAGCTCATCAAGAGAATGCCAAGAGTGTGCAAAGCAGTCATCAAAGCAAAAGGTGGCTACTTTGAAGAACCTAGAATATAAGACATATTTTCAGTTGTTTTACACTTTTTTGTTAAGTATATAATTCCACATGTGTTAATTCATAGTTTTGATGCCTTCAGTGTGAATGTACAATTTTCAAAGTCATGAAATTACAGAAAAATCTTTAAATGAGAAGGTGTGTCCAAACTTTTGGTCTGTACTGTATGTATGATGTTTTATTTAATATCTTCATAATCATATATGTGGGTTGGCTTTTCGCAGGACAAGTTGTAGTTTTGAATGATGCTTCATTTTATAGAGCACAAAATCCATAAGCATCCAGCCTATTTAATAGATGTGTGGTTATGATGGCCTATCACCTCTCTCCAACATTCTTCCAATAACGGCACAAAACACCATCATTCTCAAGTTTGAGGAAAAGTGAATGCCCCCGAAATGTTGCGCAGTTGTGCCGACGCTAAACTCCTCCATGCACCATCATAGCAAATAGAATAGACTATTCCTGCACATTTTCAATCCAGCTCAGCTGATTTATGGAATAGAGGACACATTGGGTGAAATTGGGTGAATATTCAAGTTATCCCTCGTGTTTATGTGTGTGCAATATCTTTTAATACTAAAAAGAAGCAGTTATTACAAAATGATTGTGTTGTGTGCCTTTATTGGAAGGTAGTTTTGAATGACACCATTCAGTTTACTGTAGCATACCTGGCGGCGTTCTTGCATGGTGTTCCATCTCTCATCATGCAAGATCGCAAACTTCATCTCCCGCCCAGCTTCCTGGTCTGGCTTCTTTCCTTGTGCTCTGCTCTGCTCCACTTTGGCTGCATAGGGCGACGCCCGCTGAACTTCCTGTTTCTTGTACCTGCTGCGGACACGCCCCTGTTGCACCTTCAGCCTATTGCTGTCCATCTTTGGGTATTTATACCACCTTCTTCCTCAAGATGGCGCCTGAGCATTGTTTCTTGTCAGTTGGCTTTTTGTCTCTGACATGCCAGGTCCTATCCTGTTTTCCTGCCTGTTTTCCAGTTCTGTGTCTGAACTGTGGTCTGTTCTTGTGAACACGCTTCTTGCCTGTTCTTTCGCCTTCTAGGGGCCGTATTCCTAGATCTGCCTGTCTGTGCCTTGCGGTATCTGTTCCCGTCTGAACAGAGTCCTGTTTGTCTCTCTGCCTTGCGGTATCTGTTCCCGTCTGAACAGAGTCCTGTTTGTGTCCCTGCCTTGCGGTATCTGTTCCCGTCTGAACAGAGTCCTGTTTGTGTTCCTGCCTTGCGGTATCTGTTCCCGTCTGAACAGAGTCCTGTTTGTGTTCCTGCCTTGCTGTCTCTGTTCCCGTTCCTCTGTTCCCTGTTGTCTGTGCCTCGTTTCTACTTTAAACCTTGTCTCCCTTTTCCCTCTATGTCTGTTTTCTGCGTCTTTCTGCAGAGTCTGAACCCGCTCCTAAATTCCTTCTCGACGTCTCTGTACCTCTGTTGTGAATTTAGTGTATGCTCGCTACTTCTTTGTAAGTACTGTGCATGCTTCTGGTTCTGCCTTTCCTTCTCCGTCTGTTCTTTGTGAACAGAGTCCTATCCCCCTGCCTTGTTTACCGCTCTGCGGTGTCCACTCTGCTCCTGCTTAGCTTGCCGCTCTTGCGGTTTCTGCTCTGCTCCTGCCTTGTCTACCGCTCTGCGGTGTCCGCTCTGCTCCTGCTTAGCTTGCCGCTCTTGCGGTTTCTGCTCTGCTCCTGCCTTGTTTACCGCTCTGCGGTGTCCGCTCAGCTCCTGCTTAGCTTGCCGCTCTTGCGGTTTCTGCTCTGCTCCTGCCTTGTTTACCGCTCTGCGGTGTCCGCTCTGCTCCTGCTTAGCTTGCCGCTCTTGCGGTTTCTGCTCTGCTCCTGCCTTGTTTACCGCTCTGCGGTGTCCGCTCTGCTCCTGCTTAGCTTGCCGCTCTTGCGGTTTCTGCTCTGCTCCTGCCTTGTTTACCGCTCTGCGGTGTCCGCTCTGCTCCTGCTTAGCTTGCCGCTCTTGCGGTTTCTGCTCTGCTCCTGCCTTGTTTACCGCTCTGCGGTGTCCGCTCTGCTCCTGCTTAGCTTGCCGCTCTTGCGGTTTCTGCTCTGCTCCTGCCTTGTTTACCGCTCTGCGGTGTCCGCTCTGCTCCTGCTTAGCTTGCCGCTCTTGCGGTTTTCACTCTGCTCTTGCCTTGCTTGCCGCTCCTGCGGTTTCTGCTCTGCTCTTATCTTGCTTACTGCTTCTGCGGTTTCCGCCCTGCCCTGCTTCTGCCCGCTGCTCCGGCAGTCCTGTCCTGCCCTGCTTGTGCTCGCTGCTCCTGCAACCCCGTCCTGCTCTGTTCTTGCCCACCGCTTCGGGCGTTCCCTCTCTGCTGTGGTTGTCTACCGCATCTGCGGTTCTGTGACCCAGTCTGTACTGGGTCTTAACCTCTCTGTGCTCCAGCCCGTCCTTTCGGCCAGTACCTCCCTGCCTGCATACTCGCCTGTATCCACCCATCTGCATACCTGCCGTGTTTGCTTACATCCACCAGTCTGTGCCAGCCTAACCTGCCTGTTCCAGTAATCCCAGTGTGGGTCAACCCCCGTGTCCGGAGTTTGACCTGGAGTAGCACCTGGTCCCTCTGCCCGGTTTCTCCCTGGTGCACTGGCGTCGTATGCCGTCGTGCCACCTTGGTCAGATCGGCCAGATACTTAGTCACGCCCCTCCAGGCACTCTCCGGTCTATGGTCCAGTGGAACCACAACACCCGCACACGCCAGTCAGTCCGGGCGTGTGCATAACAGCATGCTCAGGCCATGGTTCCCGTTGAGCCCCACGGCCTTCGCTCTCTGAGACGTTTTCCAGCTAATACGTGCATTAAAAATAAATAAATACATTTTTTTTTTCTCTCTAGCTGAGTTCCAGGCTAATTTCGCACCCGTCCAGATGGAGCTTTCTGCACCCGTTCCTGCGGATCCGCCCCAGTACTATGGGGATTCAAAACAAAGTCGTGCATTTGTGGAGCTATGCATGCTGCACTTCAAGTTCTACCCTCTTTCTTTTCCTTCTGATTGGTCTAAAGTGGCATTTATAATTGACTACCTAGCGGGGGATGCCTTGAAGTGGGTCACCCCCCTATGGGAAGCTTGGGATCCTATCGTCCTTGACCTGCAGGCCTTCCTGGTGGCCTTCCTAATGGTCTTCGATGACCCCAACCCTGGAGTCCCTGCTGAAGCTGCACCTGCTCCCGCGGATCCACCACGGTACTACGGGGATCCAAAACAATGCCGTGCGTTTGTGTGGCAATGCTTGCTGCAGTTCCGGTTCTATGCTAATGCTTATTCTTCTGATCGGGTTAAGGTGGGATTTATAATGTCCAACCTAGCGGGTGATGCCTTGGAATGGATCAACCCCCTATGGGAAGCACAGGATCCTATCGTTCTTGACCTACAGGCCTTCCTGGTGGCCTTCCTTTTGGCTTTCGATGATCCTAACCCTGAAGCCCCTGCTGAAGCTTCACTTCCCTGTATCCCGGAGCAGCCCCGACGGGTAATGTGCATAGGTAGCGCACAAGTTCTCCTGCCCGAAAAGACTGTTGCTTGCCCTGAATCCTCTCAGGATGACTACACTCTCCGGAATACTGCTCCCAACCTCAAGAGGCAGTCCAGACGTGCTAGACGCAGAGGCAAGCCGTCACGCCAGGGTCTGTCCTCCCTGAGACCTCCTGACCCCAACCTTGAAGTCCCTACTGAAGCTTCATCTTCCTGTATCCCGGAGAAGCCCCAGCGGGTGATGTGCGTGGGTGGTGCACCAGTTCTCCAGCCAGAAGAGACTGCTACCCATCCAGAGTCCACACAGGAGAGCTTCCTGCACCTGGCATCAGATTCTACACCCACTTTAACCAGTGTGCATGTCCAAGGATGCTCCGAAGCTGTGTTTACCTCCGAGTCTGTACACCTCTACTACCTGGCGGAGGACCCCTTGTTGCCTCCTGAATCCTCCGGGATACCACTCGATGACAATTGGAGAGAGACTTCCCTACACCCGGTACCCGATACTTCGTCCGCTCAGTCCTGTGGGCCTGACAATGGGTGCCTCAAAGTGGTAGTTACTCCCGAGTCTCTACACCCCTCTGACCAGGCGGAGGACCTCCAGTTGTCTCCAGAACCCTTCGGGGTGCTACCTGGTAGCGAAAGGACAGAGACTCTCCTATTCTCTGTACCTGATACCTCGCCCGCTTCTTCCAGTGAGTCTGACCTTGTGTACTCCGAAGCAGAGGTTACCCTCGAGTCTCGGTATCCCTCCAACCTGGCGGAGGACCCCCAGTTGTTTCCTGAATCCTCCGGGGTACCACCACATAACAAAGAGGCAGTGTCTTCTCTACACCTTGTACCTGATACTTTGCCCATTTCATCCTGTGAGCTTGACAAGATGTACCCCGAAGCAGAGGCTACCCCCGAGTCTCTGCACCCCTCCAACCCGGCAGAGGACCTCCAGTTGTCTCCTGAACTTTTTGGGGTGCTGCCTAAAAATAAATGTAGAGAGACTTTTTTGTGTGCTGTTTCTGGTACTTCACCCGTTTCATCTGTTGCTGAAGATGGCTGGATGGGAAGTCACATCCCAGCCATCCAGATTATGAGACCAGTTTTGTCTCCTCCTGTGGACAATAGAAGTAATCTCCTTGAAGAGAGGGATTGGCCCCCAAATTCCCTGCGGAAGATCCTTGCAGGCCTGAAGAAGAGGGGGTGTAAGGGGGGGGGTACTGTAGCATACCTGGCGGCGTTCTTGCATGGTGTTCCATCTCTCATCATGCAAGATCGCAAACTTCATCTCCCGCCCAGCTTCCTGGTCTGGCTTCTTTCCTTGTGCTCTGCTCTGCTCCACTTTGGCTGCATAGGGCGACGCCCGCTGAACTTCCTGTTTCTTGTACCTGCTGCGGACACGCCCCTGTTGCACCTTCAGCCTATTGCTGTCCATCTTTGGGTATTTATACCACCTTCTTCCTCAAGATGGCGCCTGAGCATTGTTTCTTGTCAGTTGGCTTTTTGTCTCTGACATGCCAGGTCCTATCCTGTTTTCCTGCCTGTTTTCCAGTTCTGTGTCTGAACTGTGGTCTGTTCTTGTGAACACGCTTCTTGCCTGTTCTTTCGCCTTCTAGGGGCCGTATTCCTAGATCTGCCTGTCTGTGCCTTGCGGTATCTGTTCCCGTCTGAACAGAGTCCTGTTTGTGTCTCTGCCTTGCGGTATCTGTTCCCGTCTGAACAGAGTCCTGTTTGTGTCCCTGCCTTGCGGTATCTGTTCCCGTCTGAACAGAGTCCTGTTTGTGTTCCTGCTTAGCGGTATCTGTTCCCGTCTGAACAGAGTCCTGTTTGTGTTCCTGCCTTGCTGTCTCTGTTCCCGTTCCTCTGTTCCCTGTTGTCTGTGCCTCGTTTCTACTTTAAACCTTGTCTCCCTTTTCCCTCTATGTCTGTTTTCTGCGTCTTTCTGCAGAGTCTGAACCCGCTCCTAAATTCCTTCTCGTCGTCTCTGTACCTCTGTTGTGAATTTAGTGTACGCTCGCTACTTCTTTGTAAGTACTGTGCGTGCTTCTGGTTCTGCCTTTCCTTCTCCGTCTGTTCTTTGTGAACAGAGTCCTATCCCCCTGCCTTGTTTACCGCTCTGCGGTGTCCACTCTGCTCCTGCTTAGCTTGCCGCTCTTGCGGTTTCTGCTCTGCTCCTGCCTTGTCTACCGCTCTGCGGTGTCCGCTCTGCTCCTGCTTAGCTTGCCGCTCTTGCGGTTTCTGCTCTGCTCCTGCCTTGTTTACCACTCTGCGGTGTCCGCTCAGCTCCTGCTTAGCTTGCCGCTCTTGCGGTTTCTGCTCTGCTCCTGCCTTGTTTACCGCTCTGCGGTGTCCGCTCTGCTCCTGCTTAGCTTGCCGCTCTTGCGGTTTCTGCTCTGCTCCTGCCTTGTTTACCGCTCTGCGGTGTCCGCTCTGCTCCTGCTTAGCTTGCCGCTCTTGCGGTTTCTACTCTGCTCCTGCCTTGATTACCGCTCTGCGGTGTCCGCTCTGCTCCTGCTTAGCTTGCCGCTCTTGCGGTTTCTGCTCTGCTCCTGCCTTGTTTACCGCTCTGCGGTGTCCGCTCTGCTCCTGCTTAGCTTGCCGCTCTTGCGGTTTTCACTCTGCTCTTGCCTTGCTTGCCGCTCCTGCGGTTTCTGCTCTGCTCTTATCTTGCTTACTGCTTCTGCGGTTTCCGCCCTGCCCTGCTTCTGCCCGCTGCTCCGGCAGTCCTGTCCTGCCCTGCTTGTGCTCGCTGCTCCTGCAGCCCCGTCCTGCTCTGTTCTTGCCCACCGCTTCGGGCGTTCCCTCTCTGCTGTGGTTTTCTACCGCATCTGCGGTTCTGTGACCCAGTCTGTACTGGGTCTTAACCTCTCTGTGCTCCAGCCCGTCCTTTCGGCCAGTACCTCCCTGCCTGCATACTCGCCTGTATCCACCCATCTGCATACCTGCCGTGTTTGCTTACATCCACCAGTCTGTGCCAGCCTAACCTGCCTGTTCCAGTAATCCCAGTGTGGGTCAACCCCCGTGTCCGGAGTTTGACCTGGAGTAGCACCTGGTCCCTCTGCCCGGTTTCTCTCTGGTGCACTGGCGTCGTATGCCGTCGTGCCACCTTGGTCGGATCGGCCAGATACTTAGTCACGCCCCTCCAGGCACTCTCCGGTCTATGGTCCAGTGGAACCACAACACCCGCACACGCCAGTCAGTCCGGGCGTGTGCATAACATTTACCATGTAATGTACTGAGTAAGTAGGGTGCAATGGTGAAACATGTCTTCTGCAATTCCTCAGAATAGAGAGCAAAGAGAATTGAGCTGCCCTTGCTTCCACTTGCGATGAAATCGGACGAATGTAATTCAATAAATTGGATTGCATTCGATCCAACGTATATCAATAATTCTGTGCTCATATACGTTTTTTTTTCAGCTCCGATTGGATTGAGATCAGACTGAAAAAAAAAAACACAGCATGCTACAATTGCATCAGAAAAATGGATCACACTCACCCATATAAGTCTATGGGTGCGTGTGAAACATCGCACTGCACTTGGATATCACTCGAGTGCAGTGCGATTCCCACCGATGGCGGCAAAGAAGGAGATGGAGAAATTACTTTCTCTGTCTACCCGGGCAGCTGTGCTGCGATTCTCTCCTGCGAATGGATCAGAGCACCGACACTCCGCTCATGCTCCCTGCAGAGCAGGAGTCGAGTGTCATTAGCATATTGCATCCAATGCTCTCACATCCGATGACATTCACTATTAGGACCCCCGGCCTATGTGTTTAGATAACAGTTAGCAATAGGGGGTAGAATAACCCCTGTTAGTAGTGTGCTTACCTTTGTGGTTTATGCTGAGGGAATAACACCTTAGTTACCATCCAGTATAATGGACCACACATAGTCTTCCATACAGAATAATAGACCCCACATAGTCCTCCATACAGTATAATGGGCCCCACATAGTCTTCCACACGGTATAATGGGCCCCACATAGTCTTCCACACAGTATAGTGGACCCCACATAGTCTTTCACACAGTATAATGGGCCCCACATAGTCTTCCACACAGTATAATGGCCCCATATAGTCTTCCACACAGTGTAATGGGCCCCACATAGTCCTCGACACAGTGTAATGGTGTAGAGGACTATGCTCTACTCTCTACTCTACTGCTCTACTCTCGTTAGCGATCGATCTGAACCTCTGCACTGCTCCGCTCAGTGGGCGCGTTGTCATTGTCATTGTTTTCAACTGCATCGCATGTCAAATACACTCGCCCTGTGGGCCAGAGTTTGACATGTGTGAGTTAGACAGTTCTGCACCAGTCATCTCCTCCTGGGTCTAAGTATTCAAAGTCGACAGTTTCAAGAAAGAGCAGAGAGGGTCAATAGGGTACCACATCTTTCACAGAATCTAAGAGGATACAATGACTTTGTATCAGCAACAATTATTAACACATTCGATATTACACTATATTTTTGTACACTTCTATACAACATTTTTAATAAACTTTTCCCATTCCCCACGACGGCACCATAGGAGAGATGGATCCACCCCAAGGGCAGGAAACCCCACATGCTTAAAAAGGCGGAGCCCTCTATCATGCCTCAGTGGTTTCCTGTCCTCGAGGAGACTCCCCAGGTGCTGCCGGGGGAGTGAGGGAGCTTACCTTGATGAAGACTGAGCGCGGCTCAAGGAGTCTGCGACGTCACCCCTGAAGGCATCCACGGAGTCCTGGACCTCTCCGGGGGAGGTGGGGGAGACATTCACGACGCCGCTCCAGATGCCGGCCACCAGATAACAGTTCCCCGGGAGCACGGTGGAGTCACGTGCAATTCACCTCTGGGGCGGCAATGACATCAGTTCTGGGAGCATGTCCTAGTACGGCAGAGTGCTTCCCCGGAACCCCCACCGGCATCTTGCTTCACTTCTGGTGGCATAATGCATCACTGGGAGCCGGCATAGCAATGATTCCCGGGGGCACGGCCCGTAGTGGTTTGTGCTTCTCCAGGAAAGAAACTGTGGACGTTTCCTGGGGGGAGGCCCCCCTTCCTCCATCCCATGCTGCATGGTTTTTCAATGATGGAGTACACAACTCAGCCTAGAGAAGTAGCCCCTCCGACCTCGGTAGTCCTGCGTCAGGTGGGGTAAGTCAGGGGTAAAACCCTGAGAAATCCTTATTAAAATGTATCCACTTTTGTCTACACATTTGTCTTTAGGAAAGGCCTAGGAAGGCACAAACAAAACACAAAGAATGCGCACTATGCAAGTGTAGATTAGGGGCAGCCTACGCTAAATGGTTATGCAGGGATTGCATTAAGAAAGCCCTGTCAGAAGAGTCCCCCTCTCTCATGGATAGTATGCGATCTATGATAAAGGTTGAGGTTAAAAAAATCACTAAAAGGGGTTAAAAGCCAGCACCTCTACAAAAGAAGCTAGCGGGAAGTCTAGTTCGGAAGAGGAGGTTGAGGAAGGTCAACCGGGAAGCTTTTACACAGACTCCACTCCATCATCATCCTCTACTGCTAGAGACGAGGATCCTTCTTGTTTTCCGCCTGAAGATACCAGCAGGCTAGTGAAAGCGGACAAAGCCACCATGAAAGTGGAGGAAGTAAAAGAGCCTCAGTCCGTACAGAATCAAATGTTTGGGGGACTGAAGAGTAAGAAACATAAGTGTTTCCCAGTGCATAAAACCATTGCCCAATTAATTAAAAGGGAATGGAAAAAAACAGATAGGAAAGCTTACGTCCCAAACCTAATAAAAATGAAACACCCCTTTGAACCGGAAGACTCAGAGATTTGGGATAAAACACCTAAAATAGATGTAGCAGTATATAAGGTTTCCCGAAACTCGTCCCTTCCATTCGACGATGCAGGACTCCTAAAAGACCCTCTTGATAGGAAGGTGGAGAGTTTTTTGAAAAGAGTCTGGGAGTCTGGGGCCGCGGCTTGCAAACTGAACATAGCGGCGACGTGTACGGCAAGATCCTTAAGCATATGGGGTTAATTCAACTGCAAGAACAGAACAGAAATAAGTGCCCTAGGGACCAACTATTGGCATGCCTTCCAAAAGCAGCAGACTTTCTTGCCAATGCTTCAGGTGACGCTGTCTGCCTGACAGCTTGAGCCTGTGCCCTGTTTAATTCAGCCAGAAGAGCTCACTGGCTAAAAAATTGGGCGGGGAATTTCAATTCAAAATCCAGACTCTGCGGTATCTCCTTTGAAGGAGAGTATCTTTTTGGATCTTCTCTTGATGAAATTCTTGATAAAGCGGGGGACTGTAAAAAAGGTTTCCCCAGACTAGCACGCCAAAATATTATTATTAAATTCACAGAAAACCACATTTTGGGATATTTCAATAATTGATCAAAATGACCTCCCACTATTTGTCCCAATCGGGACCCATATATCTACAAAAAGTGAACTCTATCATGAATATAATGCCTACAAAACAACAGTCGGAGTCATACACTTGTAAAATCATAGAATTTATTAGATGATCATGAATACAAATACCACAATTAAATTATTTAAAATACATAGAGGATGGAGGATTTAACAGAATTGGGGGACATTACCCCAATACCAGTGTCAGCAGCAGACCCCAGTATTTAAAGTCCGTTGAGCCAATCAGTGGTGGTCGCGTGGATTGTGCAAGTTGCTACCAGCTGTTTGTGTATCCCCATGCATTATTATGTGTCATGTTTATAGGTTATATACTGTTAATAGTATACAACATTCAAACAATAGCACCACCAAGAGTCTCAACCATTAAGCTCTTGTGCCCTGTATGAGATTTGTAACCATCAAGCTTGTAGTTCCCCTCAAAACCTGTTCTTTTATTTTAACTAACTTTGGTTTGTGAATGTTTCTCTAAAAGAGGACTACTAAACCACCATCTTACAATACACAACCACACCTGAGCAATGTCAAAAACCAGATCACTACACACATTTCGTGCCATTTCTGCAAATGCAGCATCTATCTACAAACTAATGTGCTGTAATATCTGCCAGAGAACTTCATTTAACAATAGTGTTGAGCCACCCCCGTAGTGTTCGGGTTCCGTTCGGTTCGTCGAACACCGGGATGTTCAAGGAACTGTTCGTCGAACTGTTCATCGAACACCTTAGAACACCGTCGAACACCGTTAAAACCAATGGCAGGCAAACAAAAACACATAGAAACACATAGAAAACACCTTCAAAGGTGTCCAAAAGCTGACAAACTGCTCAGAAGACGCTCTCTTTAAAAAAGCCGGCCGGCAATTCAGCAGCGGCATACACCGGTACCCGACAATTTAGACAAGAAGGAATAGAGCATCACACATAGATTAGATAGATAGAAACATGTCAGTCACACATATAAGAAGCACAGTGACAGTGTTGCTTACTGTACTTGTCATTTAGTGTAAAGGATTTATTAAAAAAAATAATAGTGTTTTCGTGCACCGTCTCTTTAAAAAAACCGGCCGGCAATTCAGCAGCGGTACCCGACAATTTATAACAGAAAGAATAGAGCATCACACATAGATAGATATAAACATGCCAATCACATATATAATAAGTACAGTGACAGTGTTGCTTACTGTACTTGTCATTTAGTGTAAAGGATTTATTTAAAAAAATAATAGTGTTTTCATGCACCGTCTCTTTAAAAAAGCCGGTCGGCAATTCAGCCTCGGTACCTGACAATTTAGAACAGAAAGATAGAGCATCACACATAGATTAGATAGATAGAAACATGTCAGTCACATATATATGAAGTACAGTGATAGTGTTGATCACTGTACTTGTCATTTAGTGTTAAAATAAAGGATTTATTAAAAAAAAAATTGGCGTGGGGTTCCCCGTAATTTTAGTCTCTAGCGGAGGTTAAGCAGACGGCTGGGGCAGATGTTTGAAGCCTGGGAAGGGGGTAATACCCACGGAGCTTCCCAGGCTACTAATATCAGCCCCCAGCTGAATACCTAGCCTTTACTAGCTATTAAAATGGGGGACCCCCCCCCAAAAAATGACGTGGGGTCCCCCCTATTTAAATAGCTAGCAAAGGCTAAGCAGACAGCTGGGGGCTGATATTAATAGCCCAGGAAGGGTGCCATGAATATTGGCCCCCTCCCAGGCTAGAAACACCAGCCGTCAGCTGTCCCAGAAATGGCGCATCCATAGGATGCGCCATTTCTGGCACTTAGCCTCGCTCTTCCCACTGCCCTGTAGCGGTGGCAGGGGGTAATAGGGCTGGGGTTGATGTCAGCTTATAATGCCAGCTGACATCAAGCCCAGGTTAGTAATGGAGAGGCATCTATAAGACACCCCCATTACTAACCCCATAGTCAAAGTTAAAAGAAAACACAAACACCCAGAATAAAGTCCTTTAATTGAAATAAACACACAATTCTTTATTGTTCTAAATTAAACCATACTTACCATCACGCCCATTCCAGCTGAAGCCAACGATCTCCTGCAATAAAAGAAAAATAATAAACCAACATCATCCTTACCTTTCCATGGTTCCCACGACAGCTTCAGCTCTGCTACATCGAGATGACAGGCTGGACCGCAGCAGAACGCTGCCATCCAGCCTGTCATCCCGCAGACACTGAGAAGCGCAGGCTTGCTTGCGCTCCTCAGTGTCTGGCTGTGACGGCATAAAGATGAGCCGAGGTCATGTCCAATGAGCTCGGCTCACCTCATGCACGTCACTGACAGCGTGGGAGAATTCTCACGCTGAAGCGCTGAGTGCAGGAGAATTTTCCCACGCTGTCAGTGACGTGCATGAGGCTGATATTCAAATTTGGCGCACAAATCGGTGATTGGTCGCGGGCAGCGTCCGCGACCAATCAGCACAGTAGTGTTTAACTTTGGCGGCAAGATCAGTGATTGGTCGCGGTCAAGACGGCGACCAATCACCGATTTGTGCGGCACATTTAAATAGCGGCCGCGACCAATTGGATGTCAGCGCCGCTCCCCGGTCCTCCCTTCACGCCCTAGCCGCATGGATGTCAGCGGCGCTGCCTGTGCGGATACTTCCGCTGCGAGAACCCGGGACATGAGCGGGCGCTCGGAGCAGAAGTATCCCGACCCGCAGCGCCGCTCCCCGGTCCTCCCTTCACACCCTAGCCGCTGATGTCCCCACAGTATCCGCATGGTGTTACAAAGGTCCGGACATTTGTGTTAAAAATCGCTGATTGGTCACTGGCGCTGCCCGCGACCAATCACCGATTTGGGCGCCAAATTTAAATATCGGCCGCGACCAATCACCCATCTTGGCTCCACATTTAAACACCGCTGTACTCATTGGTCGCGGACGCTATTTAAATGTGGCGCCAAAATCAGTGATTGGTCGCGCCCAGCGTCGGTGACCAATCAGCACAGCGGTGTTTAAATGTGGAGCCAAGATCGGTGATTGGTTGCGGCCGATATTTAAATTTGGCGCCCAAATAGGTGATTGGTCGCGGGCAGCGCCAGCGACCAATCAGCGATTTTTAACACAAATGTCCGGATCTTTGTAACACCATGCGGATACTGTGGGGAGATCAGCGGCTAGGGTGTCAAGGGAGGACCGGGGAGCGGAGCTGCGGGTCGGGATACATCTGCTGCGAGCAGTCGCTCATCTCCCGGCTTCTCGCAGCGGAAGTATCCGACCAGGCAGCGGCGCTCCCCGGTCCTCACCAATACGAATCGCTGATTGGTCGCGCTCTACGCACGCGACCAATCAGTGATCTTGGCGCTAAAGTTAAACACTGCTCTGCTGATTGGTCGCGGAAACTGCCCGCGACCAATCACCGATTTGGGCGCCACATTTAAATAGCGTCCGCGACCAATCAGTGAGATTGGCGCCAAATTTAAACAACGCTCTGCTGATTGGTCGCGGATGCCGGCCGCGACTAATCAGCATTATTGGCGCCAAATTTAAACAACGCTTTGCTGATTGGTCGCGGACTCCAGCCGCGACCAATCAGCGAGATTGGCGCCAAATTTAAACCCCGCTCTGCTAATTGGTCACGGATGCCGGTCGCGACTAATCAGCATTATTGGCGCCAAATTTAAACACCGCTCTGCTGATTGATCGCGGTCGCCGTCCGCAACCAATCAGCAGTATTGGCGCCAAATTTAAACCCCGCTCTGCTGATGGGTCACGGTTGCCGGCCGCGACTAATCAACATTGTTGCCGCCAAATTTAAACACCGCCCTGCTGAATGGTCGCGGTCGTGACCAATCACCGTTATTGGCGCCAAATTTAAACACCGCTTTGCTGATTGGTCGCGACCGCGACCAATCAGCATTATTGGCGCAAAATTTAAACCCCGCTCTGCTGATTAGTCGCAACCGCCGGCTGTGACCAATCAGCAATATAGTCGCCAAATTTCAACACTGCTTTGCTGATTGGTTGCAGTTGCTGGCCGCGACCAGTCAGCGATTTTGGCGCCAAATTTAAACACCGCTCTGCTGATTGCGCCGGGTCTGCCGCATACATATTCTAGAATACCCGATGCGTTAGATTCGGGCCACCATCTAGTTTCATGAAATAATTAAAAAAAAAATTGACGTGGGGCTTCGCACTATATTTGTGTCCAGCCAGGTACAGCAGGCAGGAACGGGCTGCCCCCAACCACCAGCTGCCTATTTGTACCTGGTTGGACACAACAATATAGGGAAGCCCTTTTTTTCTTAATTATTTCATGAATTTCATGAAATAATTTAAAAAAAAAATACGTGGGGCTTCGCCCTATTTTTGTGTCCAGCCAGGTACAACTAGGCAGCTGGGGGCTGGAATCTGCAGCGCAGGGAGGCCCAAGCTTTCTGGGTCCCCCCCGCTGCAAATTGCAGTCCGCAGCCACCCCGGAAAATGGCGCGTTCATAGAAGCGCCATCTTCTGGCGCTGTACCCAACTCATCCAGGGCCCTGGTGCGGTGGCTCACTGGGTAATAAATGGGTTAGGGCCAGCTTGGCATTATCAGCTGGCCCTAAGCCCGAAATTCATGGGGTCACGCCAATATTAAACATGACCGCCATGAATTTGTAGTAAAGTATTTAAAAAAAACACAACACCCAGAATAAAGTCCTTTAATTGAAATAAACACACAATTCTTTATTGTTCTAAATTAAACCATACTTACCATCACGCCCATTCCAGCTGAAGCCAACGATCTCCTGCAATAAAAGTAAAATAATAAAGCAACATCATCCTTACCTTTCCATGGTTCCCACGACAGCTTCAGCTCTGCTACATCGAGATGACAGGCTGGACCGCAGCAGAACGCTGCCATCCAGCCTGTCATCCCGCAGACACTGAGAAGGGCAGGCATGCTTGCGCTCCTCAGTGTCTCGCTGTGACGGCATAAAGATGAGACGAGTTCATGTCCAATGATCTCAGCTCACCTCATGCACGTCACTGACAGCGTGGGAAAATTCTCCTGCACTCAGCGCTACAGCGTGAGAATTCTCCCACGCTGTCAGTGACGTGCATGAGTTGAGCTGAGATCATTGGACATGAATGAGCTCACCTCATGCACGTCACTGACAGCGTGGGAAAATTCTCACGCTGTAGCGCTGAGTGCAGGAGAATTCTCCCACGCTGTCAGTGACGTGCATGAGGTGAGCTGAGTTCATTGGACATGAACTCGTCTCATCTTTATGCCGTCACAGCGAGACACTGAGGAGCGCAAGCATGCCTGCGCTTCTCAGTGTCCGCGGCATGGCAAGCTGGATGGCAGCGTTCTGCTGCGGTCCAGCCTGTCATCTCGATGTAGCAGAGCTGAAGCTGACGTGGGAACCATGGAAAGGTAAGGATGATGTTGCTTTATTTTACTTTTATTGCAGGAAATCGTTGGCTTCAGCTGGAATGGGCGTGGTGGTAAGTAGAGTTTAATTTAGAACAATAAAGGAATGTGTCTTTATTTCAATTAAAGGAGTTTATTCTGGGTGTTTGTGTTTTCTTTTAACTTTGACTATGGGATTGGTAATGGGGGTGTCTTATAGACGCCTCTCCATTACTAACCTGGGCTTGATGTCAGCTGGCATTATAAGCTGACATCAACCCCAGCCCTATTACCCCACTGCCACCGCTACAGGGCAGTGGGAAGAGCGAGGCTAAGTGCCAGAATTAGCGCATCCTATGGATGCGCCAGTTCTGGGGCGGCTGACGGCTGGTGTTTCTAGCCTGGGAGGGGGCCAATATTCATGGCACCCTTCCTGGGCTATTAATATCAGCCCCCAGCTGTCTGCCTAGCCTTTGCTAGCTATTAAAATAGGGGGGACGCCACCTCATTTTTTTTGGGGGGGTCCCCCATTTTAATAGCTAGTAAAGGCTAGGTATTCAGCTGGGGGGTGATATTAGTAACCTGGGAAGCTCCATGGGTATTACCCCCCTCCCAGGCTTCAAACATCTGCCCCAGCCGTCTGCTTAACCTCCGCTAGAGACTAAAATTATGGGGACCCCCACGCCAATTTTTTTTAAAATAAATCCTTTATTTTAACACTAAATGACAAGTACAGTAAGCAACACTGTCACTGTACTTCATATATATGTGACTGACATGTTTCTATCTATCTAATCTATGTGTGATTCTCTATTCCTTCTATTCTAAATTGTCGGGTACCGCTGCTGAATTGCCGGCCGGCTTTTTTAAAGAGACAGTGCATGAAAACACTATTATTTTTTTTAATAAATCCTTTACACTAAATGACAAGGACAGTAAGCAACACTGTCACTGTACTTCATATATGTGACTGACATGTTTCTATCTATCTAATCTATGTGTGATTCTCTATTCTTTCTATTCTAAATTGTCGGGTACCGCTGCTGAATTGCCGGCCGGCTTTTTTAAAGAGACGGTGCATGAAAACACTATTATATTTTTTGATAAATCCTTTACACTAAATGACAAGTACAGTAAGCAACACTGTCACTGTACTTCGTATATATGTGGCTGACTTGTTTCTATCTATCTAATCTATGTGTGATGCTCTATTCTTTCTGTTCTAAATTGTTGGGTACCGGTCTATGCCGCTGCTGAATTGCCGCTTTTCATGTTTCACTGTTGGCACTGTTCCCATCGATTTGGGCAATCACTGTAATGCCACAACCACCATGGCTGTGGCATTACAGTGAGTGGCAGACAATCCCTGCATGATTGGTGCTCAAAATAGCGCCAGACATGCAGGACACGCTTTTCGTGCACGAACAGTTATCGAACATAACCTCGAACAGCCGAATTTTTTGCAAATCGTTCGGGTTCGTCGAACAACTCGAACACCGCCCAAAACAGCTCGAATTTGAGATTGGCAAACAGTTCTAGTCGAACACCGCTCATCTCTATTTAACAAGTGGATAAATGAAAAAAATTATGCTGGATGTGTCAGTAAGTCCAGGGGTCGAATTGATTTAGATTTATATTTTTAAAGCCTATTTTACCTTGAATGTATTGTACAAAATTAGTAATTCGAGTAAAGATAAAAATCATAAAAATAATCTTCTTATTAAAGTTTCAGTTTAGTCTTACTGTAGGGACAGCTTTCCCCTATCTTTCCTTAGTACTTGTTGCAGATCATAACACTTCTGGTCCGGTGATAGCGCGGACTTATAAAAAGAGCGCCTCTCCACTTACAATCCACGGCCTCACTGAAGCTAGGCGCAGCCAGCGCCGCTGTTCACAACTGCCAGCCGAGCCCTGTTACCGGATACCGGTTCCCATAAGTAAGTGTATGACTCCATAATGGCCGCATGTATTCCTTATACACATCCTGTATTACTGTATGACCGATACTCACTGTCCCATCTCCCTTAGACTCACCCAAGCCAGCATCTCCTGGACCACAAAGAGGTACCTTTTATAACCTACTAACCCTAATTGGCAAGACCAGACCCTATAATGCTACTATAACTCTACGCTATAGCTTTCCTCCATAGGGGCCCAACTTGCTTGAAAACACAGCTTAAATCCTTCACATAGACATCATCCAGCAGAAAGTAAGGATTTTATTTTTTTGTATCATGACTACTATATGACTGTGTGAAATATGTACTACTATGCACTGAAGTCTCTCTCCCCTGCTCCTTCCCCTCTTCATTCCCCCTCCTTCCTCCCCTTCCCCCCACCGTTTTCCCCTTCCCTACCTCTGGCATTACTCCCCTAACTAATTGGAATTTCACCGTTTTATTACTTTATGTACTGTCACTTGACCACATTATTGTACTTGTTTATATCACCCTGTACTTATACACCTATTCCTTTTTTCACAGTAGAGACTGAATTGATTAAGGCCAGTTCAGGCCGAAACGTCTCAATATATTGTCGCCACCCACCTCTGGTTTGATCAATTGTCTTGATTTATGCTGTATTAATAAATTACATTTCATACTATCACAATTATGAGAGTGCGATAAAGTAACTTTTTTTGCTTTAGTTTGGGCTTACAAGCCCATTGCATCTGCACCTCAACTTGAGACAGAGTGCACGCCAACTTAACCCCAACTGATCATTAGACAGTGACGGAAGACTAAGATTAGATAGGAAGGACTTAATGTCCAACAAACTGGGAGAAGTATGGTCAGGGGCCGAATATAATTTATAAAGTGAGGAATAATATTCCTTAAATTTGTTTGCAATATCTTTAGTGCTGTATAATTTCTGTTGTTGAGGGCCATTTTTGAGATAGGCTATTTTTGCTTTCATTTCTCTGGAATTTAGTCTATTCGCTAATAACTTCCCTGCTTTGTTGTCTTGAGAATAAGAATTTGCTTTTATTTTTTGAAGATTTCTCTCATATTTCTACACTAAACAATCTCTCAATTGAATTCGAAGATTACATAGTTTACCAGCTCGTTCTCTATTGAAAAAATGTTTGTTTAAGACTTCTAGATTCTGGATTTCAGAGAGGATTTCATTGAATTTTTTTATCCCTTATTGTTTAATTTTATGGCTTAATTTCATAAAAATCCCTTGCATGTATGCCTTGTGTGAGTTCCACAGGGGAAAAGGGCTATCCACTGATTTGGCGTTAATTTGAAAAAAAATCTTGTAAATTATTTGGAAGGTACTCTACATTTTGTGGAGAAGATAGAAGATACAGATTAGCTTTCCATAGATAAGTGGGAGGGGATGAGTGTCTCTCATCCACATGCAACATTAACGGGGCATGATCCGACCATGTTATGAGGCCTATGGACGAGAGTACAATGTCATCTAGAAGCAATCTGCTCACCAAAAATAAATCTATGTGTGAGAATGTGTTATGGACAGACAAGAAGAAGGAATAATCTCTTTCATTCCTATGATGGATTCTCCAAATATCATATAGATCTTCTTTGTTAATTAAAGATGCTAAATTGGGGGAGTATCTTTTGGATATTGATGAAGAGTCCAATTCACAATTTTGTGTTAAATTGAAATCTCCGCAGTAGATGACATGGCCTTGTTTTATTTTGTTTACTTTTTTCATTAACTTATGCAGAAAGTTTAACTGAGAAATATTAGGCGCATAAACTACTACAATGGTATATATTACATTATTAATGGAACATACTTGAATTATATATCGCCCTTGTGAGTCAGAAACCAAGCATATTGGAGAGAAAGCCACAGCATTACACCTCTCTGTTACTTCTTATAATTGGCCTTTAACACGTGGAAAAAGGGGGTGTCGCAGTCTACCAACATCTCTATGGATAACATGAGTTTCTTGATCACAAAAGATTTCACATTTAGAGGAAACCGCCTCCTTCCACATAAACGTTCTTTTCTGTGGACTGTTAAGACCATTAACATTCATTGAACATATCTTAATCACTATTTTTATAATTAGGAAAATGCTGACACCAGATAAAATCTGTGACCAACCATATACAAATGTGCAACATCAACTCTATCTTTCCCAAACTCCACCAAAATTTCACAATTAGCCTGTATGCAAAAGACAACATAAAAATACAAAACATCAATTTGGCCAACATTAACAGTTAATTAGCAGATCAACTAAAGGATCTACTTATTCTGTGCGACTGACTAGTCAATAATCCAGAAGAGGGCAAAAGTTCTGCCGGATTGGCCAAAAAAGGTACAGGATTCCCTCTCTAAGCGCTGAATGATAGAATCTTGTTCGTCTGGGTAGACCTGTTCTTAGTTGAAGAAAGTTGCCAGCTGGTTTCCACGAATTGTGGGTGGGGTCTGTTAGGACGAGTGGGTTCTATTAGTGTAAAGTTCCAGTTACTCATGAGGTTTTCTCCCTCTTCAAAGGAGGTAACCGTGTGCCACTCTCCTCTGTAATTTAGGAGAAGCTTCATCAGGAAACCCCATCTATATGCCACTTCCTTTTCTGAGTCAAAGTGATGGGATTCAATAATCTGCGGAAAAGGAAAGTCGCTGCCTAAACATCTGCAAAGATTTTAATTTGTTGATAAGGGTGTGGGAGTTCTCCTTTTTTTCTAGTGAAGAGTAGTAGGTCTTCTTTTATATGAAAGAAATGGATGCATTCCAAGACATCTCTGGGCATTTATTCAGGTAGATGTTTTGGGCGTTGTACCCTGTGAATTCTGTCAATGATAGTGTTTATTGGGGAGCAGTTTGGGCTAGCTGCTTTAATCAGATCTTGAAGGTATTCCCTCTGTTCTTGAGGAGGCACATCTTCTGGTATCCCTCACAATTTTACATTGTTTTGCCAAGAGCGATCCTCTAAGGCTATGTGCCCACGATGCAGATTTGAAGCAGAAATTTCCTGAGCATTTTTGCCACTCCTTGCCAGAAAAAACGCATGCGGTTTTTATATGCGTTTTTGACGCGTTTTACATGCTTTTTTTTAAGCGTTTTTGAGCATGAATGAATGATTTTTAAAGCTAAATAAAGTTGGTGGGACATTGCTTAAACCCTTGGATTACCATAAGAACTGGGGTGAGTATATTGGTTCATTTAAATGATTAAAGAATGGGTCTGTTGTATTTCAAATAAAGTGTTTATACGGTGTCTGTGTGTTTCTTTACTTTGTTTGGTCATGAAAAGGTCTGATTGACACCTTGACATCACCAAATAAAAGAGCTGGGTGTCAGCTAGTTCCATTCACCCAATCTTCATTAGCATTTCTATTTACGTAATTCATGCGACTGCTATGAGCTGTTTTTTTAGCCTGGGAATGTGCCACTAGGCAAACATTTTCCCTGGCCATAATTAACATCTCACAGCTGGTTCGTTAGCCCCTACGTCCCCCCTCCCCGATCAGCACTCAGCAGCACTTTGGACACAATGTATTTATGTTGCGTCCAAAACGCGGAGTTATAATGCCCCACTTTTGTTGTCGGTAAATATGAATCCACCGCATATAATGACACTTCAATTGGTCAAAATCTGCAGCGGAGACTAGCGTGTCCGCTACAGAAGTTGACAAGCTGCGGGTGAGTTTGGGTACGTGGCCACGATCAGGAGCCGCTGCAGGTTTGACGCTGCGTGTTTATACAGCATCAAACCCGCAGCGTCCAGATGTTGCAGCATAGTGGATGGGATCTCTAGAAATTCCATGTCCACTATGCGTACATTTGAGGCTGCGAATCACGCGCGGACACTGACATGTGGTGCGTCTTTCAGGACCGCAGCATGTCAAATTCTCTTGTGGAGTCGCTAGTCTCCACAACAGAAATTTAACCACTAGAAAGTATTGAATGCGTTAAATCCACATGGTTCAGTGAACACATGTGGATTTACCTGAGTTCAATAGAATTCAATGTTTTGGATGCAGCAAAAATTTGCATCCAAAGCGGTGCTACGTCTGAATTATGGCCACAAAGCCTAAAATAAAATAAAGAATGGCGTGGGCTCCAACATCATTTTTATAACCAGCAGAGGGAAAGCCGACCTCTGGGGGCTGATATTAGTAGCCGCGGAAGGGGTCATTAGCCAACAGTGTTCCATGGCTATTAATATCAGCCCACAGCTGTTTGTTTATCCTTTACTGGCTAGATTACAGGGGACCCCAGAAAAAAATTAACGTGGGGTCCCCCTATAAAATCTAGCCAGCAAAGGCTAAACTAGACAGCTGCAGGCTGATATTAATAGCCATGGAAGGGGCCATGAATACTAGCCCTCTCTGCGGCTATTAATATCAACCCTCAGCAGTCCCAGAAATGACAAATCCATAAGATGCACCAAATCTGGCGCTTAGCCTCGCTCTTCCACACTGCCCTGTAGCAGTGGCAGGGGGTAATGGGGTTGGGGTTGACGTCAACCTTGTATTGGCGGCTGAAGTGAAGCCCAGGTTAGTAATGGAGGGCGTCTATAAGACGCCCCCATAACTAAACGCGTCGTAAAATGGTCGGCGCATTTTCAATAAAAGATACGACCAGAATAAAGAATTTTAATTAAATAAAACAGACACGGTTCTACAATTTTTTTTAATTACCCGCTTCCGCGAAGCCCTCAATCTCCCGAAAAAAAGCTAAAAATAACCCCAACAATATTCCTCACCTGTCCGCCATCAACGACGTAATCCACATAACGCCCACGACGATACGGATAATTTCTACAGCTGTGACATCAGCAATCACTGATGTCACAGCTGCAGAATACAGCACTGTATACTGACAGGGGTGTAAAATCACCCCCTGTCAGTATAGAGTGCTGCAGGAGGTCAGTGGGGTTCATCAGCTGAAGATCAGCTGATGAGCCCTGGTGAGATAGAGAGCGTGGGAAAATTCTTGTGAATCTTCCCACGCTCATCAGCGGATCGGTCATGTGACCATCAGCTGATTGCTGCGGCACTGATCACCTGATGGTCGCGTGACCATCAGGTGATCAGTGACATCACCGCAGGTCCTGGAAGCACACTGCGGGGCGCGAGCCGCCAATGGTACAGCATCGCCCAGGAGGACACCAGGGGCCGCCGGAGAGGTGAGTATGAAGGTTTATTTTTACTTTTTGATTCTGTTTTTTACTGGTGCTAGCACGCGGGCTGGGAGAAGCAGGCTACCGCTTCTCCCATCCACGCTGCTCTCGCTGTTATCAGCTAGAGCAGCGGTCGGATGAGAGGAGTAGCAGCCTCCTCTCCCGATCCGGGTACCAGCCGTGGCGTGATTCCAGTGCGATTTTGCGCTTATTGATTTACATTGAAAAGCAGCAAATCCGCATGTATAGATATTATACATGCGGGTTTGCTGCAATTCAATGCAAGTCAATGGGCGCGAAAATTGGTTGTGCTGCAGATTTTTCCGCAATGATAATCCACTGCGGATACTTCCGCATCATGTGCACAGCACATGCGGATTATCATTGGTAACCATAACAGACCTCATACCAAGTGTTTATAATAAACCACATCGTGGGCACACAGCCTAAATCCACTAGCTTAGCTTGAATGGCTTCCAATTCGTCTGAGAGTTCATTATGTGCGGCTATCAGCTTGTTGTGTGATTTGGCAAAATCTTCCATTTTATTTTCCATGTGAGATACTCTCTTATCTAGTTCCTTCGTTAGAGTTTGTATAGGCAATAATAAAGTGACCAGGTCCTTTTGCATAGAACTGCTGAAAGCCACCAACATATCTCTAAGTAAGTTGCCTGATGCTGGTTCATCTGATGTGCTGAACTGTGCCAGTGCTATTGATGTACTAGATGTAGCAGTGCTGGCTGATCCCCTGCTGACACTTGCAGCTCCTCCTCCAGCCTCTGTCTGTGTGTAGCTGGGATAACTGTGGAAGAGGAAATATCCCTCTGCCTCCCCGATGGGACTACATCCCCCTCCATGTCTGCCAGGGGACTATATCTTGAACCCGGTGAGTGATTTTGCTGCGGGGAGGGACCTGGGGATCCTGTACTCACTGCGGACGGGGAGCGCAACGGGTCACAGGGGACAACACACCTCGGAAATGCTTAAAAAACGCTTGGTAGAAGGTCTGCAATGTTCCCCAATGATAATCCGCATGTGCTGTGCACATGATGCGGAAATTTCTGCTGCGGATTATCATTGCGGAAAAATCTGCAGCACTACCATTAATTCTGCATAATCGCGGCGTTTTCGCAGCCATTGACTTCCTTTGAATCGCATAATATCCTCATCACTATGACGCGCCCCCAGGGCCGTGGGGTACTCGGCAGCCAGGCTTCAGATGCTTGGAGGAAATCACGGTGGCTGGCCCGGTCCGTGGCCCAGGGCGGTCAACAAAATGGGGAATGATTATATTTATAGGGGTTTTAGAATAATTCGTGACGCCACCTGTGGATTCTGGTAAGAGGTTACCAGCGCTGCGACAGTCCACTGAGGCTGATGTTAGGGGCAGCTATGATGGAACGGCTTCCCACAGGTGGAGCAGGCCTCAGGGCAGTGTAGAGGTGTAGAAAGATGGTGGAAGCAGGAGAAAGACGGCAGGACGGTCCCAGAGGAAGTACAAGCACCCACACAAGGGCAAACTTCAATACCTTTACTGGTGGTGATGCAGCTACGGTCCAGGGCACTCAGGGCGAAGGGTACATTTCTGGACTCTCCCGAGTGAGCGGGTGTAAGGCCTCCTGATCTGTGTCTTTTACTCTCTAAGCTTCGGGCCTGCCTGGAGCTAGGCCTGGCTTGCTTACTGCTTCCTTCTTGTACCTACTGACCTGGCGGTAGGGTTTTCTCCTGGTTCCCACTATTCCTGGTCGCTGGAGCCTTAGTGGTACCTAACCCTGTTGCTGTGGTCAGCGGTTGACCTGGGACTTGTAGATCTCCAGGGATTCCGGTTGTTCCTACGGGTCATAAAGATCCCTGTAGGCACGGACCCGGTGTCCGGTATAGAAATTGGGGTGAGCTTACTATGCTCCTCTGCCCCCCTTAGTTCCACTTGCCTTCGGCCGCTCGGGGGCCCTCACTAGGCTTCAGGGCTGCTGGAGGTCTAGCTTGCCTCACACAGCAGCCTGCGTGCAGCTACATCCTGTCTCTCTGCAGACTGAACACTGACTGAGCTGCCTGGCTCCCCCTTCCCTTTATATATCCCTATCAGGGCTCCCTCTGCTGGTATGAGGTGGAAGGTGGAGGTGTTTGCATGTAGTGAGGGCCTCTTGTGGAGAAATCCATCTATGCACCCTTCTAGGTTCTGTGGCACCAATGCGCAGCATGGGCGCCACAACTACATGTGCACATGCGGATATTAAGCAATTCAATGTGCGGATGGTACCGGGTCTGGAGAAGAGGAGACTCTCCTCCAGACCCGGGTACCATAGTACCTGTAAAAAAAAATAATTTAAAATAAAAAATAAACATTATACTCACCTTCTGATGGCCCCTGATGGTCTCCTTAGCGATGTGTCCTGGCTCCCCGGCGGCTCGCGATGGTTTAAAAGGACATTCCATGACGTCATTTAGTCATGTGACAGGTCACGCGACCGCCGACGTCAGCATTCGCGTGACCTGTCACATGACTAAATTACGTCATGGAAGGTCCTTTTAGACCACCGTGAGCCGCCCAACACACCGGACGCATCGTACAGGAGACTGGGGGCCATCAGAAGGTAAGTATAATGTTTATTTTTTACCATTCTTTTACTATTAACTTGGTCACACTATATAAATCCATGCCAGTTGCATGGATTTATATAGTGTGACCAAGTTGTCAAGCACTTTTCCAAGTGATGCTAAAATCGCTTGGAAAGCGCTTGACAACCTGCATGCAAAATCGCATTTGAAGAACGCTTCACATACGCTTGTCCCTGGCAGGTAAAACGCATGTACAATCCGCATGTACAATCCGCATGCGTTTTTTCTGCCAGGGAGATGCAGAAATGCTCAGGAAAAATCCGGAGCATTTCTGCATCGTGGGCACATGGCCTAAATCACTAGGGCGCTCAGCGAGCAAGCAATCTTTTGTAAAAGAGAGTCAGCAGAGATGGCTGTTGACTGAATGGTCGGCTAAATCATCATTCGGCTGAGAGCAATCTAATCTGTATGGGCAGCTTAAGACACAGCATTGTCTAATAAATTTGTATCTCACCATGTTTTTGTTATGTACCTGACATATCCGTTGGTACTGTAAATAAACATGTTTAAATGATACGTTTGTGTTTACTTAGAATATGATGGGAGAAACATATGTTGAACGGGTATTAGTGATGAGCGTAAGTGCTCATTACTCGAGCATGCCTAGGCTGTTCGAGTATCGCGGGTGCTCGATTTAGATGTTCAAGTCCCTGTGGCCGCATTTTTTGCTGCTGCTAGTCAGCCTCAAAACATACAGGGATTGCCCATGTTTGTCAGGCAATTCCCACATGTTTTGTGGCTAACAGCTGTGAAACATGCAGCCTCGAGTAACTAGCACTTGCGCTCATCACTAATGGGTATCTGTTTATATATGATTGTGCGCATATCCGTTTTGATCTGTTTGTTTGTTTTATACAGGATGCAAAAACGCAGTCTGCTGTTCTTTTTCCAGAAAACAAGTCACATAATTTGGGAACCCCCATCCTCACCCCCACATCATTAAAAAAAAAACCATAGCTCTCTTTTTATTTTTAATACAAATGCACACGGATGCAACATATGTTATAAACACGGATATACTTGAATCCACTTAATAACAGATCAAGTTTTTTCATTTCAATATAAAAACATGCAGCTATTAAAAATTACAAAATGTGGGGTGAAATAGGCCTTACTCCAACATATGTTTTGGAGAAATTGTCCATATCAATGAATTTCTGTGACTAGTCCCAGTCCTTTTAAGATTTACCAGTATTTATCAAAAGTAGCGTAGATCTTTGTAGATTTGGCATTCATTTTCAATGTATTTTTTTTTTATTACGGTCACATGATAATACTGGTGTAACTGCACCTGCTTTGACTTAAATGGGTTTTCCACTACCTGGATATCCCCTTTTTTAAAAGTAGACCCCCTTGTAAAATTAACTGGCGGCATACCAGTGAGCTCTGGATCTCACAGGGCTTGTGTGACATTGCTATGCTACGTGAGCCCTGTAGCCAATCAGCCTATCAGTAACCAATCAGGTGCCTACCCTACCATCCCTATATATGTTCCACACCTATCGCCGAGCAGGACCCTAAACCCTGCATGAGCCTAGAACTTGGCCCTAGATAGGAAGGCGGAGAGGTGAGCACTGATCAGGCCCCACTACAAACTAAAGACAACAAGGTAGACAAATAAAGGGGATTAACTTTGCTTAAGTAGACACCAGTTGAGTAAAGTTAACTGTCATCCAAGGGCACCAGAGAAGACGCTAGCCGACTTCTAGTGCTCCAAGCCTGTACATAGAAGGATCACTGGCGATTGCCTTGAGCAAACTGAGGGGTTTTATCTCCTATGCAAGGGTGTGTCAATCATCAGCAGGAGGAAGGTCGCCGCTGGGTCTTAAAGCAAGAAGGATTAAGAAGGTGTCTGCAATACCAAGCTCAGTGACCTTCTACAGCTAGATCCAGAGCTCCTGTCTATTACACCTGACACATCCATGACAGTACCCCCTCCCTTCTACGAGTGGCCTCAGGACACTCAGGACCAGGTTTTTCAGGATAAGAGGTGTGAAATGCACAAACCAATCTGGGGGCATTCACCTCTGATGCTGACACTCACATCCTTTTCTCTGGACCATAACACTTCCAGTGCACCAAGTACTGTAGGGAACGATGCTGGAGACGAGAATCTACAATCCTCGAAATCTGAATCTCCAAATTACCATCAACCATGATTGGGGGTGGCGGTAGGGGAGAGGACTCAAGAGGTTCCACATATTTATTGAGAAGAGACCTGTGAAAGACATTGTGGATTTTAAGGGCCTGAGGCAGCTCAAGACGAAACGCTGCTGGGTTAATGACAGCGGTTATTTTATAGGGACCAACAAATCTAGGTCACAGCTTCCAGGAGGGAACCTTCAACTTGATATTCCTGGTAGACAACCACACAAAGTCATTCACACTCAGTTCAGGACCTGGCGAGCGTTTCCTGTCAGTCATACGTTTGTACCTGTCTCACATGATCTTCAAATTACTCAGAGCCACCCGCCACACAGAGGAGAGCGACAAAGCAAATCGTTTTTCCCCAGGAACTCCCGAAGCCCCTCCTCCACTAAAAGTACCTGTAGCGTCGGCGTCCCTGCCTCCTGCTAGGCAGGGACGCTGTTCCCCTCACCTCTCCGCTCCGTGCCCGGCGTCTTGCTCCCGCTCTGCTGGCAGCGCGCGCTGCTTCCCGGCCACTGTGCTTAGGGCGCGCGCGCGCTCCCCCTCTCTTAAAGGGGCCGCGCGCGCCGTCCTAAGGAGTCCCCGGCCAATGGCCGGTGGACCTCACCATATATAAGGCACCTCCTCCAAAATGGAGGTGCCCGAGCAATGTTGTTGCATAGCCTATCACTTTGCTTCAGCCCTCAGGTCCCGTTACCAGATACCTGCCAGTTACCTGCCAGTTACCTGCCAGATTCCTGCTTGATACCTGCCTGATACTTGTCTATCTACTTGCATTCCTGCGGTCCGACAGTCTGCCTACCAGCCCTGCCAGTCTGTCTATGGATCTGATTGCCCGCTCACCTGGGAGCGCTCATCGGCTACCTGCCTGCTAGCCTACCTGGAGTCTCTGCCGTCACGTGCTGTGACCACCTGCCTGTCCAGAGACTCTTACCCGCTCACCTGGGAGCGTCCGCCTGCTACCTGCCCCCTAGCCTACCTGGAGGCTCTGCCGTCACCTGCTGTGACCACCTGCCTGTCCAGAGACTCTTGCCCGCTCACCTGGGAGCGTCCACCTGCTACCTGCCTGCTAGTCTTCCTGGAGGCTTAGCCATCACTTGCTGTGACCACCTGCCTGTCCAGAGACTCTTGCCCGCTCACCTGGGAGCGTCCACCTGCTACCCGCCTGCTAGCCTATCTGGAGGCTTAGCCGTCACTTGCCGTGACCACCCGCCTGTCAAGAGACTGTCCCCGTCACTTGCCGTGACCTCCTGCCCTTCTACCCAGAGACTGTCCCCGTCACTTGCCGTGACCTCCTGCCCTTCTACCCAGAGACTGTCCCCGTCACTTGCCGTGACCTCCTGCCCTTCTACCCAGAGACTGTCCCCGTCACTTGCCGTGACCTCCTGCCCGCCTACCCAGAGACTGTCCCCGTCACTTGCCGTGACCTCCTGCCCGCCTACCCAGAGACTGTCCCCGTCACTTGCCGTGACTACCTGCCCGCCTACCCTGGGAGCCACCCGCTTCCTTACAAGGACTGCCCCTTTGTATCGTTGCTCAGAGGTTCCACCTCCCAGACCCGTTACAGTACCAAACTGTGGATGGAAACCGTGTGGACCAAAGAACGATGACATGCCGGTAGATTCTTGGCGATGATTATTAATAGCAAATTCTGCCAGCGGTAAGTAAGATGCCCAATCCTCCTGGTTTTCGGAGACAAAACACCTGAGGTAAGTCTCCAGATTCTGGAGGATGGAAGGCAAAGGAAAAGGACAGTTGCACCCCCAGTCGAGAACAGAAAGCTTTCCAGAACTTGGAAACAAACTGGGTCCCCCGATCTGATACCACATCAGAGGGAACCCCGTGAAGCTTCACTATCTCACTTATAAACATCTGAGCAAGAGTTTTGGCATTCAGAAGTGTAATGCGATGAAGTGAACCATTTTACTGAACCCATCTACAACCACCAAAACCACAGTTTTGCATGCAGATACTGGTAGGTCAGTAATAAAATCCATATACAAGTGTGTCCATGGCCTGCTAGGAATAGGTAGTGGAAGAAGAGTACCAGACGGACCGGTATGTGATACTTTAGGAAGCGTGCAAATACTGCAAGCAGACACGTGTTCAATCACATCCCGATGCAACCCCGGCCACCAAAAACTACGAGAAAGGATATCCTTTCTTCAGACTTTCCGCAACGAAATCCTTTATGGCTTATTTCTCAGGACCAGAAAGATTATACAGTCTGGACTTTGGTAGTTTAGCTCCGGCCGTCAGGTTAATAGGACAGTCATATGCACGAGGAGGAGGCAAATCCTGACACCCCCTCTCAGAAAAAACGTTCTCAAAACCAGACAAAAATGCAGGTAAGGTCGCTGTAGAGACTGTAGAAAGGGAAATGTTTAAACAGTTTTCATGGTAGTAATCTCCCCGCTCAATGATCTCTCTGGATTGCCAATCTACCAACGGATTATGTTTCATCAACCAGGGTAGACCCAGTACAATTGGTGTGGGAAGACCGTCCAGGACATAGCAAGGGATAATCTCACCCCTTTGACCCCACCCTTAGTCTTACATTATGTACAATCTGAGTTAGAGCTTTCTATGCAAGTGGCACTGAGTCAATGGCGAAGATGGGAATGGGCTTAGCTAAAGTACAACAAGCAAGACCATGAGTTCTCACAAACTCAGCATCAACCATGCTGACTCCAGCTCCACTGTCAACAAACACAGAAATTTTTTTAGTCTTGCTCTCTAGCACCACCTCTGCTATCAGGACAAACCGAGAACTGCAGGTTGATGATAAACGCACCCCTTGATTATCCAACTTGAGACTACCAAGTGTTAATCGGGTGTCCTTTTGCTTAGGAATCGAAGGACAGGCCCCAATAAAATGTCCCTTTTTTCCACAAAAAGAACACACTCCCTTTTTTTTGGGATCTCAGGGAAACGTACGATGCATATGTGGTGCCCCTGAGGGTTCGGTCGCAACAGAGGTGTTGCATCTCAGCCAGAGATGTGGCATCTCACTCTCAGGTAAGGAAGGAGTACAGCTCAGGACCCTAACACCTGCATCCAACATGTCCACTCCAGCAGGGCAGGACGAGATTGCTCCTAAGGGAGAGCACAGTCCCTGGTACCTGGCTGGAGTGGAGGGGAACTGAGAGGGGGAACCATATAGTGGGTGTGGGTGGAGGAAGTAGCTCAGGGGAGCACAGGAGAAGGAGGTATAAAGTGGGGAGCCATCTTAGAAAGAAGTGGTCAGTCAGAGGAGGAAAGTGAGGGGAGCAGAGGCTCTGCAGGAGCTCTACTCCAGAGGCGGGCCTAGCCAGTGAGGCCCAAGTCTGAAGAGAAGGAGAGAAGAGAGGAGAGGGAGCAGAGAGGCTCCAGGAACCAAGAAAGGACCACAGGGGTACGGGCCGTGCAGAAGGCCACCCGTACGCCCGAATCTACCAGGAGGTGGAGGGGTCAGGCCACACAAAGGGAACCGGTCCCTCAACTAGCAGAGGACTTTATGCCCAACTAGAAACCGGAGGCTGCAGTACTTTATGTCCTGTAGCCACAAGTTCACGCCAGTCTCACCGAGAAGGTAGCCACATAGGACCCAGGGGACGGAACAGACGTCGCCCGCCAAGGCCCGCGGGTACCGGATTGGAGATACTAGGTGTGAGGTGCAGGGAAAAGGCCAGAGAGAGGACACAGAAGGGGGTCCTGCTAAGTACTCTGGAGCTACCTGGGGGTAGAACGAGCCCCTCCCTGAGTAAACACAGGACGGCGAGGGCAGTTACATGGATCCCTGTAATCTGGACTGCAACAACTGTGAGTAAAGACCTTGGGACTGCACTTCCTTGTCTCTGAGTTTCTTGCTGCGCCATCAACCCCTGCACTACAATGCCCAGCTTAACCTTCAACACCCACACTGCCCTGGAGCTAGCTCTTCCTGTGGAGAGCCACACCATCCCCGCTGCAGTAACATCAGCTTCAGAGGACTGCTCCGCAGCAGCAGCTCCCTTTGGCCGCATTCCACAGGTGGCGTCACAAACTCTATAAAAACTCTATAAATCCCCTATATATAACCCCTTTAATTGGCCACCCTTGGTCACGGACCGGGTCACCGCCACTGTGACATTCCCCCAGCATCTACCGGCCCGGCACCGGGTACCCCACGGCCCAGGGGGCGCATCATACATAGGCACCCCCTAACTGCATGGGTTCTTCCACCTCCCCCAGTACAGGTTTACCCCCAGAACGCTCCCCCGGCAAAAGGGCATTACCCCGAAAAGAGGGCTCCGAAGAAGGTGGCCTCACCCACCTATCCTGAAGGTGTCTATCAACATGTATGGCCAAAGACATGGCAGCCTTCAAGGACTCTGGGGTTTCATACACTGCCAAAGCATCTTTCAACCTTTCAGTAAGGCCCTAACAAAATTGGCTTCTGAGAACCGGGTCATTCCATTTTGTATCAGTTGCCCATCTGCGGAATTTGGAGCTATAGGTCTCTACTGACCGATTTCCCTGCTGAAGGCGATGCAGCCTAGACTCAGCCAAGGATATTTGGTCAGGGTCATCATAGATGAGGGCTAGAGCCCAAAAAAAAAACCTCCACAGACTGGAGACAAACCGAACCCTGCGGCAAAGAGAGAGCCCAGGAATGAAGATCTCCTTGCAGTAGTGAGATCACAATCCCCACTCGCTGCTCCTCACCTCCGGAGCAGTAAGGACGAAGCTTAAAATACAGTTTGAAAGCTTCTTTGAACACAAAAAACTTGTCCCTAGCTCCTGAAAACCTGTCCGGGAGGGCAACCTTGGGTTCAATCTGGACCGGCCTACCCGCAGAGACCCCAACATTAGGGACCTGCAGCCGTTGTTGCTGCTGCTGAACCTCATAGCTGAGGTCAGTCACCTCCAGAGACAGCCTGCGCAGCTGCTCTGTCAGCTCTGCAAAGAAAAAAAAAACAAACCCCAAAAACAAAACAAAACACACAAATAAAACCATGTGTTATTTTTTTTTCCCCTCTATTTATGCACGGCTGGTGATAATGTCACACAAGGTTCTAGAAAGACTAACTGCAACACGAAGGGAAGAGGGGGAGGAAGCCCAAAACACTAGGGAAAGGGGGAGTGGAGACCCTAGGCAGATCTAATACCACCCTGCCTACTTTACCATCCCTATATAGGTTCCACACCTATCACCGAGCAGGACCCTAAACCCTGGATGACCCTAGAGCTTGGCCCTATATAGGGAGGGGGAGGGTGAGCACTGGTCAGACCCCACTACAAACTAAAGACAACGAGATAGACAACCAAAGGGGATTCATTTCGCTTGAGCAAACACCAGAGGCGTAACGCCAACTGTCCTGAAGGAATCGTTCTTCAGGAATACCTGAAGAGGAACGGTTTTCATCATCTATTACGTCACTGTGGCAATGGGTCCCAGCTTCATCCTTATAAGATTGTGGCCATCGTCAATCCTGTAGCATTTCGCCTTGCTTTGCACACGCGCACCTAGTAACCTGTTGTTTATCATGGTTACGAGCCTGCTAAAGTGAGCGGTAACCTGCCGCTCACTGTAGCAGAGTGGTAACCATGATAAACAACGGGTTACTAGGTGCGCGTGTGCCCCTAGTAACCCGATGTTTATCATGGTTATCATGGTTACCAGCCTGCTAAAGTGAGCGGTAACCTCCCGCTCACTGTAGCAGAGTGGTAACCATGATAAACAACGGATTACTAGTTGCGCGTGTGCCCCTAGTAACCCGATGTTTACCATGGTTACCAGCCTGCTCCTGCTTCAGCAGGCTGGTAACCAGGAGCAGGACATCGTGGAAAGATTCTTTCCACGATGTCGCTGCTCCCCTGATCGTTGGTGAGCCTGCCTGTTTGACAGCTCACCAGCGACCACATAGCAACGCAGCAACGATCCCTGACAGGTCATATCATTGTCGGGATCGTTGCAGCGTCGCTAAGTGTGACGGGGCCTTAAGATCAGTTGGAGCATGGACAGCAGGGTTAGGGTGATAAGCAGAGATGAGAGAGGAGACAGAGTTGCTCAGAACTGTGGAGAGGTTTGTGTGAGAGAAATATATTTGTCCAACATGCAGATTGGACCTACAGTCATATGAAAAAGTTTGGGCACCCCTATTAATCTTAAGCTTAATGTTTTATAAAAATTGGTGTTTTTGCAACAGCTATTTAAGTTTGATCTATGTAATAACTGTTGGACACAGTAATGTTTCTGCCTTGAAATGAGGTTTATTGTACTAACAGAAAATGTGCAATCTGCATTCAAACAAAATTTGACAGGTGCATAAGTATGGGCACCTCACCAGAAAAGTGACATTAATATTTAGTAGATCCTCCTTTTGCAAAAATAACAGCCTCTAGTCGCTTCCTGTAGCTTTTAATGAGTTCCTGGATGAAGGATGAAGGTATTTTTGACCATTCCTCTTTACAAAATAATTCCAGTTCAGTAAAGTTTGATGGTCGCCGAGCATGGACAGCCCTCTTCAAATGATCCCACAGATGTTCAATGATATTCAGGTCTGGGGACTGGGATGGCCATTCCAGAACATTGTAATTGTTCCTCTGCATGAATGCCTGAGTAGATTTGGAGCGGTGTTTTGGATCATTGTCTTGCTGAAAGATCCATCCCCTGCGTAACTTCAACTTTATCACTGATTCTTGAACATTATTGTCAAGAATCTGCTGATACTGAGTGAAATCCATGCGTCCCTCAACTTTAACAAGATTCCCAGTGCCGGCATTGGCCACACAGCCCCAAAGCATGATGGAAAACCTCCACCAAATTTTACTGTGGGTAGCAAGTGTTTTTCTTGGAATGCTGTGTTTTTTTGCCGCCATGCATAACGCCTTTTTGTATGACCAAACAACTCAATCTTGGTTTCATCAGTACACAGGACCTTCTTCCAAATATAAATTGGCTTCTCCAAATGTGCTTTTGCATACCTCAGCCGACTCTGTTTGTGGCGTGCTTGCAGAAACGGCTTCTTTCGCATCACTCTCCCATACAGCTTCTCCTTGTGCAAAGTGCGTTGTATAGTTGACCGATGCACAGTGACACCATCTGCAGCAAGTTGATGCTGCAGCTCTCTGGAGGTGGTCTGAGGATTGTCCTTGACTGATCTCACCATTCTTCTTCTCTACCTTTCTGATGTTTTTCTTGGCCTGCCACTTCTGGCCTTAACAAGAACTGTCCCTGTGTTCTTCCATTTCCTTACTATGTTCCTCAGAGTGGAAACTGACAGGTTAAATCTCTGAGACAGCTTTTTGTATCCTTCCCCTGAACAACTATGTTGAATAATCTTTGTTTTCAGATCATTTGACAGTTGTTTTGAGGAGCCCATCATGCCACTCTTCAGAGGAGATTCAAACAGGAGAACAACTTACAAGTGGCCACTTTAAGTAGCTTTTCTCATGATTGCATACACCTGGCTATGAAGTTCAAAGCTCAATGAGGTTACAAAACCAAAAAAAGTGCTTTAGTAAGTCAGTAAAAACTAGGTAGGAGTATTTAAAACAAGAAAATGATAAGGGTGCCCATACTTATGCACCTGTGAAATTTTGTTTGAATGCAGATTGCACATTTTCTGTTAGCACAATAAACCTCATTTCAAGGCAGAAACATTACTGTGTCCAACAGTTATTACATATACCAAACTGAAATAGCTGTTGCAAAAACACCAATTTTTATAAAACATTAAGCTTAAGATTAATAGGGGTGCCCAAACTTTTTCATATGACTGTATGTCCAAATTTTGCAACGGGGCTCATAGAACTCTTGTTATTCCTCTGGCTAGAACCACTGCCCGGCTTTAATCAGGAAAAGCAAAATATAATACAATTATTAACCACCCTACATTAAATCTGGAGCACTCTAGTGATAAAACAAACATAAACCATGTACAGTCAGGGCTAAAAGTTTTGAGAATGACACCAAAATTATATTTTCACATGATCTGCTGGCCTCTGGTTTTTATTAGTGTTTGTCTGATGTTTACAGTGCTGGCCAAAAGTATTGGCACCCCTGCAATTCTGTCAGATGATACTCAGTTTCTTCCTGTAAATGATTGCAATCACAAATTCTTTGGTATTATTATCTTCATTTAATTTGCTTGCAAGGAAAAAACACAAAAGAGAATGAAGCAAAAATCAAATCATTGATCATTTCACTCAAAACTCCAAAAAAATGCCAGACAAAAGTATTGACTCCCTCAGCCTAATACTTGGTTGCACAACCTTTAGCCAAAATAACTGCGAACAACCGCTTCCGGTAATCATCAATGAGTTTCTTACAATGCTGTGCTGGAATTGTAGACCATTCTTCTTTGGCAAACTGCTCCAGGTGCCTGATATTTGAAGGGTACCTTCTCCAAACTGCCATTTTGAGATCTCTCCACAGGTGTTCTATGGGATTTAGGTCTGGACTCATTGCTGGCCACCTTAGAAGTCTCCAGTGCTTTCTCTAAAACCATTTTATAGTGCTTTTGGAAGTGTGTTTTGGGTCATTGTCCTGCTGGAAGACCCATGACCTCTGAGGGAGACCCAGCTTTCTCACACTGGGCCCTACATTATGCTGCAAAATTTGTTGGTAGTCTTCAGACTTCATAATGCCATGCACACGGTCAAGCAGTCCAGTGCCAGAGGCAGCAAAGCAACCCCAAAACATCAGGGAACCTCCGCCATGTTTGACTGTAGGGACCGTGTTCTTTTCTTTGAATGCCTCTTTTTTTTTCCTGTACACTCTATGTTGATGCTTTTTCCCAAAAAGCTCTACTTTTGTCTCATCTGACCAGAGAACATTCTTCCAAAACGTTTTAGGCTTTCTTAGGTAAGTTTTGGCAAACTCCAGCCTGGCTTTTTTATGTCTCGGGGTAAGAAGTGGGGTCTTCCTGGGTATCCTACCATACAGTCCCTTTTCATTCAGACGTCGACAGATAGTACGAGTTGACACTGTTGTACCTTCGGACTGCAGGGCAGCTTGAACTTGTTTTAATGTTAGTCGAGGTTCTTTATCCACCATCCGCACAATCTTGCGTTGAAATCTCTCGTCAATTTTTCTTTTCCGTCCACATCTAGGGAGGTTAGCCACAGTGCCATGGGCTTTAAACTTCTTGATGACACTGCGCACGGAAGACACAGGAACATTCAGGTCTTTGGAGATGGACTTGTAGCCTTGAGATTGCTCATGCTTCCTCACAATTTGGTTTCTCAAGTCCTCAGACAGTTCTTTGGTCTTCTTTCTTTTCTCCATGCTCAATGTGGTACACACAAGGACACAGGACAGAGGTTGAGTCAACTTTAATCCATGTTAACTGGCTGCAAGTGTGATTTAGTTATTGCCAACACCTGTTAGGTGCCACAGGTAAGTTACAGGTGCTGTTAATTACATGAATTAGAGAAGCATCACATGATTTTTCAAAGGGTGCCAATACTTTTGTCCACCCCCTTTTTTAGGTTTGGTGTGGAATTATATCCAATTTGGCTTTAGGACAATTCTTTTTGTGTTTTTTTCATTGAAGACAAATTAAATGAAGAGAATAATACCGAAGAATTTGTGATTGCAATCATTTTCAGGAAGAAACTGAGTATTATCTGACAGAATTGCTGAGGTGCCAATACTTTTGGCCAGCACTGTATATCACATACAGAAATATAATTGCAATCATATTATGAGTACCAATAAGTTATATTGACAGTTAGAATTGGTTAATGCAGCAAGTCAATATTTGCAGTGTTGCCCCTTCTTCTTCAAGACCTCTGTAATTCTCCCTGGCATGCTCTCAATCAACTTTTGGACCAAATCCTGACTGATAGCAGTCCATTCTTGCATAATCAATGCTTGCATTTTGCCAGAATTTGTTGGTTTTTGTTTGTCCACCCGTCTCTTGATGATTGACCATAAGTTCTCAATGGGATTAAGATCTGGGGAGTTTCCAGGCCATGGACCCAAAATCTCTATGTTTTGTTCCATGAGCCATTTAGTTATCACCTTTGCTTTATGGCAAGGTGCTCCATCATGCTGGAAAAGGCATTGTTGGGCGCCAAACTGCTCTTGGACGGTTGGGAGAAGTTGCTCTTGGAGGACATTCTGGTACCATTCTTTATTCATGGCTGTGTTTTTAGGCAAGACTGTGAGTGAGCCGATTCCCTTGGCTGAGAAGCAACCCCACACATGAATGGTTTCAGGATGCTTTACAGTTGGCATGAGACAAGACTGGTGGTAGCGCTCACCTCTTCTTCTCCGAATAAGCTGTTTTCCAGATGTCCCAAACAATCGAAAAGGGGATTCATCAGAGAAAATGACTTTGCCCCAGTCATCAGCAGTCCACTCCCTGTACCTTTTGCAGAATATCAGTCGGTCCCTGATGTTTTTTTCTGGAAAGAAGTGTCTTCTTTGCTGCCCTCCTTGAAACCAGCCCTTGCTCAAAGAGTCTCCGCCTCACAGTGCGTGCAGAAGCACTCACACCAGCCTGCTGCCATTCCTGAGCAAGCTCGGCACTGCTGGTAGTCCGATCCCGCAGCTGAAACAGTTTTAAGATACAGTCCTGGCGCTTGCTGGTCTTTCTTGGGCGCCCTGGAGCCTTTTTGACAACAATGGAAGCTCTCTCCTTGAAGTTCTTGATGATGCGATAGATTGTTGACTGAGGTGCAATCTTTGTAGCTGCGATACTCTTCCCTGTTAGGCCATTTTTGTGCAGTGCAATGATGGCTGCATGTGTTTCTTTAGAGATAACCATGGTTAACTGAAGAGAAACAATGATACCAAGAACCAGCCTCCTTTTAAAGTGTCCAGTGATGTCATTCTTACTTAATCATGACTGATTGATCGCCAGCCCTGTCCTCATCAACACCCACACCTGTGTTAATGGATCAATCACTAAAACGATGTTAGCTGCTCCTTTTAAGGCAGGACTGCAATGATGTTGAAATGTGTTTTGGGGGTTAAAGTTCATTTTCTGGGCAAATATTGACTTTGCAAGTACAGTAATTGCTGTTAAGCTGATCACTCTTTGACATTCAGGAGTATATGCAAATTGCCATTACAAAAAATTAAGCAGTAAACTTTGGAAAAATTACTATTTGTCTCATTCTCAATACTTTTGGCCATGACTGTATATGGAGAAAGGTGGGGTGTGCCAGTTTAGCAGACTCATGTGACTAATTGAGCTTTATAAGACCTGTTTGTGCCAAATGACCTAAGGCAATAAATAATCCAATTTACAACAATACACTCCTTAACTCCTTACAGTGCATCAGCAAAATTACAAATGTCTTGGCATGCTGATTATATGTTAGCTCAAAGGTACTAACTACGTGTTTTTGAATGTCATTCTCTTACTTCCCTATATGTCTAATGAATGAATTTTCTTTACTGAAGTGAAACCATATTAAAATACAGTGGCTCAGTGATTGGCATTGTTACTCTGTAGAGCTGGGGTCCTGGGTTCAAATCCACAATAGACAACATCTGCAAGGAGTTTGTATGTTCTCCCCGTGTTTGCGTGGGTTTCCTCCAAGTACTCCTGTTTCCTCCCACACTCCAAAGATAAACTGATTGGGAATTTAAATTGTGAGCCCCAATGGGGACAGTGATGATAATGTCTGTCAAATAATGCACAGATGACACATTGTTTGGGTATACCTTAAGATTAGCAAATAAAAACAGAAATTCGGTTACAGGGGTTGTCTCAATCAAGACAAGCCATTTCTATATACCCTATTATGGCAAAAATGTGCTCCACTTGGCGCTTAGGTGTCAAGTTAGAGAGCATGGGCTATTATTAACCCCTTATCGCCAAAACCTGTTTTCACTTTCCTGACAGAGCCTCATTTTTCAAATCTATCATGAATCACTTTAGGTTAAGTTTCCATGATGAGTCTTTGGTGAGTTTTTGAAGCTGCAAATTTTCACTGAATATAAAACACAGTGTCTTACAGTTCCAACAAAATGTATGAAACTTATTGAAATCTCATGCCAATGGTGGATTTTTTACGCAACCTAAACTGACCTGTGGTGCGTGTTTTAATCCACATGTCAATTTCTCTTGTGGGTACACTGTTCGGCTTTTCCCCATAGAATTGCATTAAATGCGGGAAATCCACATGTAAAAAATATATATGAATTTTTAGTGCATTTCCACTGCATTTTGAGACAGGAATTCATGTAGAGGTGTAATGACAATTTTTGACCCTAAGTGTGGATGCAAAATTACTGTTTATTCACTAAAATGTTGCTTTTACCTCATTTTAACAAGGATAACAGGACAAATGGATAACAAAATGTTTTAACCAATATCTCCTGAGTGTGACCTGAACACTTGCCACATTGAAGAGAAGTTGGGTAACAAATTTTACCATATTGCCTTTGCAGTGCTCTGGAGGTGCCCAAAAAGCAGAAAACCACCATAAGTGACTCTTTTGGAAACTGCATCCCTCAAGAAATTCATCTGTGGGTGAGGTGAGCATTTGTATCCCATAGATGCTTCACAGATTTATTTAATGTCGTGTGAAAAGAAAAAATATTTTTTTCCCCTAAAATAATCCATTATTGTAAATATTTTACTTTCGCAAGGGATATTAGAGATTTAGGAGACAATGGATCACACAATTTATAAGGCAATACACAATACCCAAGATGTAATTGGAAACTAATGTTTGGGCATAGGGTAGGTGTTGGAATAGAAGAAACGCCATTTGGCTTTTGCAGTGCAATTTGAGAAGCAGCGCCATTTATCTTTTGGGCACAGATTTTCTTGGAGTAGCATGCACGTTCAATTTTCTGAGCTCCTAAGGTGCCAGAATAGCAGTAGTTCCCAAAAAGTGATCCCATTCTGCAAATTACATTCAGGGATTTGATCTAATGTTATGGCTCTTTCTCATCTGCGTATAAATCGGACGAGTGCAATCCGATAAAAAATCGGAGTGCACTCTGACCAATGTTATTCAATGATTCAGTGCTATTCTGCGATTTTTTTTTTCTCATCTTGAATCTGGATGAGAAAAAAAATCGCAGCATGCTGCGAGTGGCCACGTATATCGGACAAGACTCGCCAATGCAAGTCAATGGGTGCAAGAAAAAAATCGCACGGCACAAGGACCATGAGTGTGCCGTCTGATTTTTACGCACACATCTTAAAGGAAACCTGACATTTCATTGGCCAAGTACAGTAAATTCACAGCTTGAACCGTTAGAATAGATAGATAGAAATATGTCAGTGAGATGCATAATCAGTGCTTTGCATGTGTAGTTTTCTGTTCTTGTATTTAGCTAATAAATAAATGAAAAAAATGGCATGGGGTCCGTCTTATTTTTAATAACCAGCTAAGGGAAAGCAGACAGCTGCTGGCTGATATTGACAGGCTGGGAAGGTCCATGGATGTTGGCCCCTTCCCAGCCTAATAAGATCAGCCCTTAGACGCCCCAGAAATGGCACATCCATTAGATGCACAAATTATGGTGCTTAGCCTTGGCTCTTACCAATTGCCCTGGTGCGTTGGTTATCGGGGTAATGGTTTTGGGGTTAATGTCAGCTGTGTAATGTCAGCTAACAGCAAGCCCAGGGGTTAGTAATAAAGAGGTGTCTATCAGACAAAAAGAAACACACACACACAAGTCCTATATTTGTAAAAAGCACTCCCTGACAAATTCCCCCTTTTACCCATTTAATACCATAAAAAAATAATCACAGGGTCCTCCGATGTCCATATGGAGGTCCAATGACTATCCCCATCTTCTTTGTCCAGCTTATGGAGCCCCGTTCAGAGAACGCAGTTCCATATACTGGAGCTGCAGCCACTGCCAGTTCTCACACTGCATAGCTCGAGAATCCAGCTGCTGTGACAAGCGGTGACATTAGTAAGGTTACTGCAGTTCAGCGGCTGTGAACTGCAATAACCTAACTGACGTCACTGCTCATCACAGCAGCTGTGTTCTGTTGCTACGCAGCATGAGAACTGGCAGTGGCTGCAGCTACAGTCTACGGAGCTGCGATCTCTGAACGGGGCTCCATAAACTAAACGTAGAAGATGGGATTGATGTGGGACCTCCATATGGACTTCGGCGGACCCTGTCGATTATTTTTTTATGGTAATAAACGGGGAAAAGAGTGAATTTATTGGGGAGTGTTGTTATGGATTTGGGAGCCATGTTGCTTTTCCAGCACCTATGAGCTAATAGTAAAGTAGTAAACATTTTATTTTTCCATTGACAGATATTAGATCAGAGTCTCAGCTTTTTTTTGTGGAATGAATTGAAGTTTTCATTAGTATTATTTAGGGCTACATAACATTTTTGATCACTGTTTATTCTAATATTTGAGAGACAGGATGAACAAATAAACAACTATTCAAGAATTATTGTCAATTCATACTGTGTTGCAGTGTGGACTGCTTCATTTGCTCTACCCGTTTAGTTTCCTCAGCACAGACGTGCCCCACGAATGCACTGTCTGACTCCCCCTGGTAGCATGATTGTTTGTGCATTGCTAATGTGATGACGCTGTCCTCCCACCCATCATGCTCAGAGCTCGTCTGTCACATCATAATGGGGATTTGAACATCATGCCGAGGTGAGAGCAGATTTGCTGCACACAGGTGATCATTCCATATAAATAATGCCCATGTTTTAGCCATGCCACCTGACAAAGCCCAGATCACTCCCCTCCTTCCTCTATTTGGTTTTTCACTGGCTTACTATGCCTTAAAAAAGTTGTTCATGACTTTTATATTGATGGCCTATCCTTAGGACCTCACTTGACCTCAGGTGCAACTAAGCAGGATTCCTGCAATGCCTTGCAGTTATAAATCATCACATATTATAGCGCAGCCAATCAGGAGGGACTATTATAGCCTGTATAAAATCCAAGGCAGGGAATTCTGCAGCCATTTTAGGTTGATTTAGGATAGTGAGGGGACGTCACAGCTCAATGGAAAAATGCTGTAGATGGTAATGTGTTGTACAACTGCAGCACTGAAGAAGATGAGTATAGTACTTTGCGAATAATACCGAGATTCAATTGTTAAATGGAATGAAGAGAAGGCTGGAACGCAAGTTAAGCACAAAATAGGGTTTTAACTCATAAAAACTTGATATATATAAAACGATTCCACGCTCACCTTGTAAAATTGCAGTTCGCAGCAATATAAAAGCATGTACCATGGATCAAACAGACCGGGTCAAAGAACATGTGGATTCAAAGCAGTTTTCTTTGCGCTGCTAGTAAGTCCACTTGGAAAGATGTACTTGAGATGAAAAACTCCAATGAAGGATTTTTATTATTAAAGATTATGAAATCAACGCGTTTCGAAGTTTATCTAACTTCTTCATCAGGACAGGGTATAACCAAACTGGAGAAACATTACAGACCATCAGTTTTATGCCTCATAAATTCAAAAAAGAGCGCAAAAAGGAAACGCATGACAGAGTGGGTGTCAAAGTTCAGTGGCGCATCAGCATATGGCACAAATCATGAAAGACATGGAGAACATGAAACATGAAAAAAACATATTTGCTAAACATTTAAAATAAATAAATTAATTGTAAATATGCACAGAAAAAAAATGATATATACTTTAGAATACTCTTTAAAAATCCATCCCATCAAACTGGCTACTTCAGAACAAATGTCTTGCTGGTAAACCATGTTAATATTATGAAGTGCCACTCTAGGCTATGATCTCCTACTTAGAAAAAAATCTAGCACTAAAAAAGAAACAATGACAGGAAATCATTTGAATGCGGTAGCTAGAAGTACATCTTTCCACGTGGACTTACCAGCTGAGCAAAGAAAACCGCTTTAGATCCGCATGTTCTTCGAATTGTTAAATGGAGAGATAGGAAAGGTGCCAGCAACAGCTGTGCCACGCTCAGTGTGATTGATCAGTGATCTGGTGCAGCTGGCATTTGTCCTGCTGAAGTTGATATACAATTGTATATTTTCTCCAGAATATAAATGTGAAATCAATGGCAGTCAGAGACAAGTATGCTAGCTTGGCACAAGCAGCTGTACTGAATTTTTGCATTTCTTTTGCAATTCTTTTTGCCAAGGTGGGTTTTTTTTTTTTTTTTAGAAAAAAAAAATTGACCAAAATACTGTGACTTGTCTACTTCACAAAGTGTGTACTTCGCAGCCAGTTCTTATTTTACTAGTCAAATTTTACATCTCTACACGCCACTCCAATTCACCACCCTGTTACAATAGCTGGCATTTTGATCGTGCACCTACCTAGCATTTCTTATTTTGTCAATGTCGAGAACATGATTGAACTTTGTAGACATTTAACAGGGCATGTATGATTTTACACACCTGTTTTACTAGTCTAATTTGAAACTCGTACATGCCGCACCTATTCTGCAGCATATCGCCACATTTAGCTTTTAGTTTTCTGTATGTGTACCTAGATAGTATTTCTTGTTTCAACCTTTTTGGCTAGGGCTGAATAATTGAGGTTGAAAAGATTGTTAAAACTTAGAGTGTAAAAGAAAAAGTGTCAATGGACGGGGTAGCGTGAAAGAAAAAATTCCATACCCAGACCCCAGGCAAAGATACTTAAGGCAAGGGACAGGTCTTCTTTAAGATCACCAAGATTGCTAAGTAGAATTAGTTTGTTATAACAATAAATTAATGTTCTCATTCTTTATAAAATAAACCTTTTTTTTTTCAGGCAGTTCAGTTTGTATCCAGTGACAACACAATTTAAATTTCACTCCATATACGAAACAGAATGTGGCTGCTGGAGAGGATCCGAGGCACAGTGGATCATAGCAGTGGTCGACAGGCAGGAGAATCTGGTGACAAACAGTCAAAAGGTGGATCATACAGCAATGTTCTGACTCCAGACAAGATTCCTGACTTTTTCATCCCACCAAAACTTACTAGTATACCAGCAGAAGGTGGAGCTGAAGGTGCTTCAGCAGGTGAAGGAGTACAGTCCAAACCTAATATAGGCACCTCTGCTTCTGAACAAAACTTGTCAGGAAGACGTCCACAACGTAGCCCTCGTCTTCCAACCAAAACTACTTCAGAGAGCAGAAACCTTGTAAAAGCTGCTAACCGGCACATCATTCAGATTGAAAGTGCAGATGAGTGGGCTTCAGAGGAAGATTTGGGTACAAATGCAGACCCACAATCTCAAACTGCCATGTCTCTTCCGTATGTTCCAAAGGCCCAAACATCATATGGTTTTGTGACTCTAATGGAAAGTCCACATACCAGACGTAAGGAATCTCTTTTTCACACTGACCAGGGTTCTCTTTCTCCATGTCCATCACAGTCTAGTTCTCCTAGTTCTCAGAGACGAAGTGGAACAGAGGGAGGATCCCAGCTAAACACTTCAGATTTTGGAATGTCTTTGATGAATCCATACCGGTATTTTAGTGGTGGTGAAAGTGATACCTGCTCCTCAGCTGAGTCGTCACCATTCAGTTCACCTTTACTTTCGCGCTCAGTATCTCTGCTGAAAATATTCACACCAGACACACAGTCAAAACTCATTAAACTTAAGCACTCAGTAGCTAGAAATAGTTCACTATCCACAGATGAGTGCAGTTCTGCTGACACTAGTCCCAGCATGCCTAGAAGAAGAGTAAGAGGTGCCAAAGGAGCTGGCATAGGTTCGGGACAACAAGGTGTGCTACCTTTGGACCTTCTACAGAAGGAACACAATGTGGGACTCAGCAAAGGAGGTAGTATGAGACTATCAGCAGAGTATGACCCATCTAATGCCCGTCTCAGAGTACGGTTAATCGCGGCGGAGCATCTCTTTGACAAGCTCTGTGATCTGAAGGGAGTAAACTGTTGTGTGGTTCTCTATCTGAATCCTGGTAAAGTTCACCGGCAGAGAAGCACTATTATAAAGAATAGCCGAAACCCAGTGTTCAATGAAGACTTTTTCTTTGATGGCTTGGTGGCTGGAAGTGCTAAAAAGATGTCACTTAAACTAAAGGTGCTGAATAAGGGAAGCAGCCTTAAAAGAGACACTCTTCTTGGAGAAAAAGAGATCCCACTGACCTCACTTTTGCCCTTTCTTTGAGAAAGGAACAGCTGTGGTGGAATGCATGGTGTGAGAGAGAGAGCTTCTTGTGCCCTGCGGTGGAGAATGGATGCACCTACTAGTTACCAGATGAATTACCATCCTGTATATGATGGCGCAACGCCCTGCAGAGCACTGCACTAGAATGCAGAAGGTAGTTCTTCTATGGCTACAAAAACTTGCACGCCTTCATTCAGAAAATGGCATAGCATTGAGCTTCCAACTTCAAGCTTTAGGGACCTTCATGTTTTGAAAAATCAAACCTGCATAAGACACAGGCTTAAAGAAAAGTAAACTCAGATGATGAAGAAACATTAATAATATATCTACAGAACACTGTGCAATGCACCGATTTCTAGAAATCAAAGCCTGCTTATAACCAAGAGACTTTGCATTTCAAATACATTCTCATGGGCAAAACCTGGCGATTATCTTTTAGACAAAGGAGCACATTAAATATAACCTCTTGTTACAGCTGCCATATGTACACATATTAAAGGCATGTGTTGTATGGCTGCATGAGATCAGAGTCGTTCTGCGTGCTTGCATAGCAACAGTAGGCATACTCCACATGTACTTTAGATGAATCCAGTTTTAACTGAATAAATTGGCAGCTTAGCCTCTGGTTATATAATATTAGTTATTTTTATATTTTGTATCTTAGCAGTAGCTAACATGCAGGAACAGAAACTTCAAGGCATCATCAGTTAGCCAGAGTCTGACTGGCACATGCCATTGTATCCCATCACAGCCAACAGGACAGGACCTCTCACAGCTTGTCACTATTGACCTATAAAAGGTAGATCTCTGGCAACTGACTTGATTTCTGTGTGTTCTGCCATGTATAATGCAGCATAATATAGTATTATTGGATAAGGATTCTCTCATACCAATATTAGATGCTTCCAAATATTCTCCAGGTGTCCGATGTACTTTTCACCATCTGGATGGACAGAAGACCCAGCAATCTTCCTTTAAGCAATTGTTCCTACCTTTTGCATAAACTACATCCATTTCCTTAATGGACATTTCAGCTCTCCCACAGAGAAAGAATTGTTTGATCGTATGTGTTCTTTCTGTTTCACACCTAGAATTTAAGAAGATGCAGCGTGAGTATTTACATCATACACATTCATTGTGCAGATGGTAAATTCATAAGGTCAAACATTCCCATATGGGTAAATGAATGTGAAATGAGACACATGAAAAATGATTAACCCGTATAGCAGCTCAGCCTTTAACTCATTTTTAATAAACTAAAGATCTAAAGTCCTTGTTTGAGAATAGGTCAGTGACTACCAGATAGAAACTTGGCCAGCTGTGGTCATGTACAAACATGGAAAAATGGAAGTTCCTATTTACTTTTTTTTCCCCTGGCTATGTGTCTTATCCCTTTTTTATAGAACAGTTTTATGTTACGTAAAGACTACCTATTACTAGCTATAATTTTTTTTTTACTGATATATAAATCTAGTGTTGTTAGTCAACTGGTCATGGTCATAAGAATTAGAGGGGTGATGAGGAACACATCAACTTGACGAAAAAGACTAGAGCTACATAAAGGGAAGAGAGGGCCATATCATGGTAATAGAGAAGAGCAGGGACTAGAGAAAATATACACCAGATTCAGGAGAACAGCTGCATTTACACCAGGTAAAAAAATACATATTTATGGCAACTGACAGATCTTCTTTAAAGTGATTTTCTGTTTCCATAGTTCAATGTAGCAAAGCCTTTAATTATTTGAAAAATAACGCAATCAACCTTACTTACAACTGCCACATCAGTGTCACATCTCCGCTGCTCCCCATTGGTCTTTCTTAACATGGCTGCAATAGTGAGATCATGTCAACAGCAACAGTCACTAGGCCAAGTGGTGATGTCAAGGTAGACAGCATGAGACCACTAAGCCCAGTGTTTGGCTTGAGTAGTCATGTGCCGTAGACATGTCACCACCTCTACAGCCTTGTCAACAAAAACCAGGGGAAGCATCAGACAAGAGGCACTGGAGCAGCTATGAAAGTGGAAAACCCCTTTAAGAACCATCTACATTGAGGAAATTTGCAGAAGGATGAAAATATTACATGGACCCCTATATTAAAGTGTATTCAATGACTGAGATTATTGATTTTACAGTGCTTTATTGTGTGCCATTTGATGCTATTTTTGTAGCTGAAACTACAGTAGGAGTGGATTAAAGAAAATCAGATGAAGTAGAGCTGTTCATCTCCTCTTGACAAAAATCCTTAAAAACTGCTTCAAGAAGCTGCTTCAAAACAGCATGTGTAAAAGTCCGCTTAGGGCACAACTATCTCTCTTTATTCTTTCATTATCAAAACCTGATGAAAGCAAATCACTTTGCACTAGTGTAACATAATAGTCATTGTGAGGTTTTTTTTAACTCTTTTTCTAATCATCTAGTTTGAACTTACAGACTTTTTTCTATCTCATCACAGTAGTATTAAAGAGAATGTGTCATCAGAAAATGACCATATGCTTAAAATGTAATATTACATGTACTTTTTTAAAAGTTTAGATTTTTTTATTTTCCATATCAATATCTGTGCTAAAAAAATCAGAAAACTTTTAATATGCACACTGGCCACTATGTCTAATACTTAACTCATACCACCTGTCCAGTCTCACTATCACAGACAGGATTATAATAATAAGTAACGCCTCTGTATACAGTAGATAACAGGGTCTTCCATTCACAATAGGGGATGGTCACAGCTCACTTCCTCCTTATTCCTTCACAATGACCTTTGCCCAGAACAGAGCATAACGTCCTTGTATACAAGTCAATAGAGTCATAGCTATCAATTGATTATTAGAACAGTAAACTACTTCATGATTACCTACTATGATAAGGCAAGGTAGACAAATATTTTAATAACTTATACATTGTGCACAGACCAGGCATGATAGTACACTGACTGCCCACGGGGTCCACAATGCAGACATGTAGTCCATCCATGTGCCTCCATCTGGTACCAACTTCATACAGCATATATTATACAAGACCCGATTTAGACAAATTTGGGGTTTGACATTAAGTCAAGTGCGTGTTAGGGTATTCTAGGAGCACACCCATCTATAGTTTTTTTTTAAATGTGTATATATGCATATATGCATGTAATGTAGTGTGAGTGTGTTAATATACTCACCTACCACCGCTCTTTCCGGGATCCAGCACTGTTCTGCTCCTCTTCTGAGTGATGTCACTGCAATTGCGACTATCCGGCTCACTCTCTCCTCTATGTGTGAGCCGTAAGTCTCTTATACAATGTAAGTCTATGAAGCCTTGTCCTGATGCTCCATCCGCTTACATTGTAATCGACAATTCCGGGTCATGCAGAGCGCAGTGTGACTCGGTGTCTGCAAAGGGGTGACGTCACTGAGAAGAGGATACTCAAAGATGGCACTAGGTAAGTATATTAACAGACTCGCACTACATTAGATCACATATACACACATTTTAAAAAAAATATTTAGCTAGGAGTGCTTCTTTAACAAATTCCCATAAAAAAACCTCATGGCATATGCCCCCCGCCATACACAAAATGTAATTTATATACATTGATATATATAGTTATGAACTAATCCCACTATATCGCGCTCTGTAATAATACCCTATTTTTGCACCCTAGAAAATAAAAAAGTGGGCAGTTTGGTTGTGTGGGGGCACACAGGAGGCTAATAATACTGCTTTTGGAGCTGAGAGGGGGTATTTTTAACACCCTTTTTCTACTCAATAATAATTGCAACTCTGTTTTGTGCCTCAACACAGGAAAAGTGTCCACCGTGGTGTTCAGTAATGAAAAATAGAATGGTCCTGCTTGCTCAGGGCTACCTGCTCTGGATCCCCAAGAGATGGTGACCACGGGCAATTGCTTAATCCCTCATTCATACTATGACCCTGGTATATTAAATTAATGGCAAGTGTTGATACAATTTATGTTAAAAAAATTCAGTTAGCCCCTCAGTGAGGATCTGTGTGATGTCTTGAGGTTTTGTGCACGGTCTTGCCATCTTGCAGGCCACAGACAGAGAGTAATAGGCCCACTAAATTTAACTTGTCCAATAGGGTTTATGTGATATGAATCATGTGTATGGGAACTCATATATGCATTCTGTAAATAGACTGATGTTGCTTAACATGCTAACTTAAGTTAAATGGTAAACTCAATTTGTATAGCTTATAAATGAACTTCATCAAATACTGTATATCAAAATAATTTAAATAATACATTTACAAAGTGTTTCCATTCAATGGACAGTTTATAGAATATTTTCTGTCCTTTAGTTTTGTGTTCCCCAACCTGTGACTTAGTAGGTAGATGTGATTCTTGAACTCCTAGTATGTGCCTCTCAGCTGTTGGCATGCAAATACTGAATGATAGACATAAAAAGTGATATACAGTCATTGCAGAAAGTGTTGGCACCCTTGAAATTGTTCCAGAAACTTTTTTTATTTCTCCCAGAAAATTATTGCAATTACACATGTTTTGTTATACATATGTTTATTTCCTTTGTGTGTATTGGAACAACACAAAAAAAACAAGAGAAGAAAAAAAGACAAATTGGACCTCATTTCACACTAAACCCCAAAAATGGGCTGGACAAAATTGTTGGTACATTTCCAAAATTGTGGGTAAACAACTTTGTTTCAAGCATGTAATTTTCATTCAAACTCACCTGTGGCAAGTAACAGGTATGGGCAATATGAAAAATCACACCTGAAACCAGATGAAAAGGGGAGAAGTTGACTCAATCTTTGCATTGTGTGTCTGTGTGTGCCACACTAAGCATGGAGAATAGAAAGAGAAAAAAGAACTGTCTGAGGACTTGAGAACCAAAATTGTTGAAAAATATCAACAGTCTTAAGGTTACAAGTGCATCTCCAGAAATCTTGATGTTCCTTTGTCCATGATGCAATACATAATTAAGATGTTTACAACCCAAGGCACTGTAGTTGGAAGTGGACGGCAGAGAAAAATTGCTGAAAGGTTGCAACGCAGGATTGTCCGGATGGTGGATAAGCAACCCCAATCAAGTTCTGAAGAAATTTAAACTGTCCTGCAGGCTCAGGGTACATCAGTGTCAGCACGAACTATCCATCGACATTTGAGTGAAATTAAATGCTATCGTAGGAGACCAAGGAGGATCCCACTGTTGACACAGAGACATAAAAAAGCTAGACTGCAGTTTGCCAAAATGTACATAAGTAAGCAAAAATCCTTCTAATAAAGCTTTCTGTGGACAAATGAGACCAAGATAGAGGTTTTTGGTAAAGCACATTGTAAAGATCTGAGGTTGTGGGTTGTAAGTAATCACCTAGGCAGGTTAACAATGCAACAATATTTTATTGATCACAGCCATGGTAATAAAGCAATTCCAGGTAAATGGCCAAAATACAGTTCTCTCAGTCCTCAAGTTCCCAATCTGGGTTCAGTAGTTCCACTGGCTTTGTATCAGGTCACACTCACTGTCTCCCAACTTTTGGTTGGCCCACAGATTTCGTATCTCCAGCCAGTATAGTCTGTAGCCACAGTCCATGATCCTCTAGACTGCAGATAAAATGATGAAAGCACAGGTATCCAGTAGCAGCAGTCCTTTTAAGAAAGTTTAAATCCAAACGACATAATCCATAATGGTAACATGTTTATCCATCCATCCTTCCAAGTCCACGGTCTCCATCCTCTTCCTTCAATTCTTCCACACAACTCTGACTAAAACATGTCTGTCCTTTCTTTCTCTGGGATCAGTCCCAGGTCAGAAGTGATCACCCTCCCCCTTAAGCATTTACTGTTAGCTAAAAACAATGAAGAATATTCTAGAAGCCTTCATCTGAGACTGCATGTAAGACCCCCTGTGATGACGGCTCCACTATGTCTACAATCTACACACATAATGAGATTATTGGCTGTTGGAACAATGGTTAGATACTCCTGAGATACAGATATCCTGAGATACAGATTAGTGGAATGCTGGACATTTTACAAGTGAATCTAGTGCACATACTGACAAGTTAGCAGAACTATATAAAACATAACGAGTAAATCACTAATAAAACACAATAATAATATTGACAAAAATGGTAGTCCATTGCTGACAAAGTATCATAGTCTTTAGTAAGTGGGCAGCTCCTCACACACATCATTCTAGTGTTTACCGAAAATGGAATGAGGCCTACAAAGAAAAGAACACATTACCTACAGTCAAATATCGTGGAGGTTCAAAAATGTTTTGGGTTGTTTTGGTGCCTCTGGAATTGGGTGCCTTGACTGACTGTGTGCAAGGCATCATGACATCATGAAAATTAACATAGGATTTTGGGTAGTGCCCAGTGTCAGAAAGCTGGGTTTGCGTCCTAGGTCATGTGTCTTGAAAATGACCCCAAACATATTTCAAGAAACACTCAGAAATGGATGGAAACAAAGCGCTGGAAAGAACTGAAGTGGGCAGCAATCAGTCCGGATCTAAATCCCATTGAAGACCTGTAGAGAGATCTTAAAATTGCTGTTGGGAGAAAGCATTGTTCAAATATGAGCGACCTGTAGCAGTTTTTGCAATAGTAGAATGGTCAAAAATTCCAGTTTAGAGGTGTAAGAAGCTTGTTGCTGGTTATAGGAAGCAACTAATTGCAGTTATTTATTCCAAAGGGTGTGCAACCAAATATTAAGTTCAGGGTGCCAACAATTTTGTCCGGCCCATTTTTGGGATTTTGTGTGAAATGATGTCCAATTTTCCTTTATTTCCTGTGTTTTTTTTGTGTTGTTCCAATACATATAAAGGAAATAAACATGTACAACAAAACACATGTAATTGCAATAATTTTGTGGGAGAAATACTTCATTTTCTGGAACAATTTCAAGGGTGCCAACACTTTCGGTCATGACTGTATATCTCTATAAAATAGAATAATCACAAATGCATTTTGCAGGGGTGTAACTAGAATTCTTAGGTTCTCCATAGCAAAGTTAGATGGAGCTCTACCAACTAATGAAATTTATAGGGAGTCTATGACTCACAAAAGTTGCATTAATTAGCTGAATAGTGATATGGAAGACTTAATCCTTATAAAATTCTAAAAGTCATACTAGCATTGTACATGTTAGTGAGAGTGCCTGAGAAAATTACTTTTAATTCAAATGCAAAAGATGTGGCTTGGGGGGGCACCTTTGACAGCACCAAGGGCTCAATGCACCGTTACATCCTGTCAATTTGCATTTTAGGGCCATTTTTCAGTTTCTGTCCTGAGCGATTGCTGCCTAAGCTCAGTCTGCATATCTGCACATGCGCACTGTCACTGCCTGAGCCCAGCCACATGGACAGGGAATGGGCAAACATGGCACTGCTGTTTACTACACTGATGCTTCAGGAAGTGTGACAATCATGTGACTTCAGAGAGGGGTCAGGGATGAGAACGGGGATGAGTCATATTCTGCACATGACTGAGCTCAAGCAGTGTCAGTGTGCACACATAGACATGGGGGCTGAATTTAGGCAATGCTCAGTCTTGGAAACCAGCACTGTCAATCAAAAATGGGGAAGACCCCCCAAAATGCAAATTGAGGGGAAGAACAGGGGTGCACCAAAGCCCCCTCATTTGCATTTGAATTAGGAGTAATTTTCTTAAGCACTGTGCCACTAGATTGTACAGTGATAGTATGATTTCTAGAAGGGCTAAGTCCCCTACACATCATATACCTAGTATAATATTCATTTTAAGAGTGACAGATTTCCTTTACAACAGAATAAGCTGTATTCTATCATACCGCCATGTTTTATAGACTGCCCATAGAAGTGCTAGTTCTGTTATACAAAAAGGTGCAATGTCCTTACGCCTGAGTGCCCCCATAGAGCTGCAAAGGCGACCCTTACACCAATAGACACTAGCAGAAAGATTGCTACTGTTATGGACTGTCTTTGAATTTGCAGACAACCCCAAAACCACACAGTTTGGTTGCATACTATATTCTTTCAGTTGACACCTCGCCAGCTGTCATGTTTTGAAAGTATCTCAAGAACTATAAAAGCTTGACAAATTTAAGAGAGTTGACCAAGGTTTCATATGTTTTTAACAGATATTTAGTAGATGGGAAAAAACTTTGCCTTACACTTCCTTTAAGAATGGTTTCCATCCATCTCTTAATGTTGTAGTAAATATCAGTATTCTTGGTCTGGAGTAATTCACAGGTTAATTTACAATTTAATTAATAAGGCAGATATTGGGCACAGGTTTAATATGTTTTGTGAGAGATGGCTGTACGCCATGGGGCTGTCACTTTTGATAATTAGGCTTTCCCTTATTACACAATGAATCTTGTCTACCTTCTAAAAACTATGACAGTGACAAGAAGCTGATGATAACAGCTGCTATCAATAGTTACCCATGAGCAAACTGCTTCTAATCATTCCAGATTTCCTCTCCACATATCAATGTCCAGACCAACAGATGGCTTAATACAGATTTTGCATAGAACGAACATATTGAAATTCCTAAAATTATACAGTCTGAATTCAGTGGCATTGTTATATTCTTAAAATATCTTCAAGTAAATTATAGTAGTTTAAATAGAACCTGTCAGTATAGAAATGGTGTGCAAGCTATGGACAGCATGTTATAGAGCAGCAGAAGCTGAGCAGGTTCATTAGAGTTGGTGCCAATTTATTTGTACATCCCTTTCCATTGACCATAACAATGGTCTGAGGTTGCTGCGTATGGATTTATACCTACTGGCATCCATGCCTCTTTTAATTAACTGGCCTGGTATGATGTCATCATTGCAGTGTGACACATGTGATGTAGCGCCAGGCCAGAGTCGCCGATGCTGGTAGGTAAAAGGTGGTATTCTCACTCCTGTGCAGCAGCCACAGACCACTCACTGTCGTGGCCGATGGAATGGGACATGCAAATCGATTCGCCTCAAATATAATATTATATATATATATATATATATATATATATATATATATATATATATATATATATATATATATATATATATATATATATATATATATATATATATATATATATATATATATACACACACAGTTGTGCTCAAAAGTTTACATACCCAGGCAGAATTTTTCCTTTCTTGGTCTTGTTTCAGAGAATATGAATGATAACAAAAAAGTTTTCTCCACTCATGGTTATTGGTTGGGTGAAGCCAATTATTGTCAAACTAGTGTGTTTTCTCTTTTTAAATCTTAATGACAACCAAAAACATCCAAATGACCCTGATCAAAAGTTCACATTCCCTGGTGATTTTGGCCTGATAACATGCACAGAATTTGACACAAATGGGTTTGAATGGCTACTAAAGGTAACATCCTCACCTGTGACCTGTTTGCTTGTAATCAGTGTGTGTGCATAAAAGCCGAGTGAGTTTCTGGGATTCAGACAGACTCTTGCATCTTTCATCCAGCCACTAACGTTTCTGGATTGTGAGTCATGGGGAAAGCAAAGAAAATTGTCAACTGATCTACAGGAAAAGGTAGTTGAGGTTTATAACACAGGAAAGGGATACAAAGAAATATCCAAGGAATTGATAATGCAGTGTTCAAACTGTGATTAACAAATGGAAAATCGGGGGCTCTGTAAAAACCAAACCACGGTCAGGTAGACCAACAAAAATTTCGGCCACAACTGCCAGGAAAATTGAAAAACCCACAAATAACATCAGCTGAAATTCAGGACTCTCTGAAAACTAGCGGTGTGGCTGTTTCAAGATGCACAATAAGGAGGCACTTGAAGAAAAATGGGCGGCAGCAGAAAGCCATTACTGGGCAAATGCCACAAAGCATCTTCCTATAAAATGCTAAACAGCAGAGACAAGCCTCAAAACTTCTGGGACAAGGTAATTTGGAGTGATCAGACTAAAAGTGAACTTTTTGGCCACAACCATAAACGTTGCATTTGGAGAGAGGTCAAGAAGGCCTATGATGAAAGGAACACCATTCCTACAGTAAAGCATGGAGACGGATCGCTGATGTTTTGGTGATGTGTGAGCTACAAAGGCACAGGAAGCTTGGTAAAGGTTGAAGGAAAGATGAATGCAGCACGTTATCAGCAAATACTGGAGGCAAATTTGCACTCATCAGCCCGGAATCTGCGCATTGGACGTACGTGGACGTTCCAACATGACAACGATCCAAAACACAAGGCCAAGTCTACCTGTCATTGGCTGCAGCAGAACAAAGTGAAGGTTCTGGAGTGGCCATCTCAGTCTTCTGACCTCAATATCATTGAGCCACTCTGGGGAGATCTCAAGCGCACAGTTCATGCTAGACAGCCCAGGAATTTACAGGAACTGGAGGCTTTTTGCCAAGAAGAATGGTCAGATTTACCATCTGAGAAAATAAAGAACCTCATCCACAACTACCACAAAAGACTTCAAGCTGTCATTGATGTTAGAGAGGGCAATATATGGTATTAAGAACTGCGGTATGTGAACTTTTGATCAGGGTCATTTGGATGTTTTTGGTTGTCATTAAGATTTAAAAAGAGAAAACACAGTAGTTTGACAATAAATGGCTTCACCCAACCAATAATCATGTGTGGAGAAAAAGATTTTTTTGTCATCATTCATATTCTCTGAAACAAGGCCAAGAAAGGAAAAATTTGGCCGGGGTATGTAAACTTTTGAGCACAACTGTATGTTTGTGGGAAAAATTCAGTATAACATGTCCCATCCATTAATAACATTGGGAGAAAGGAAGACATTTTAAAATTATGTAAAGACAGACAAAAAAATATCAGCTCACCATTGTAGAAGTCAGAAAACGCAGGGCCAGCACCCCGCCGAGGAACCACAGGAAAAACCAGAAGGAAAACCAGCGGCGAAAAATTATAAAAATTAAAAAATATTGAAACATTTAAAAAAAACGTAAAGCTCTTGAGACACGTAATCAAACAAAAAAGAGGGTAGATGCAGGGGGCGCCAACTTCACGGTAACGCATGAGGTTTTGCCCTCTCCTTCCCCCCCCTCTTTTTTGTTTGATTATGTGTCTCAAGAGCTTTACGTTTTTAAAATAAATGTTTCAATACATTTTTCATTTTTAGAATTTTTCGGTACTGGTTTTCCTTCTCATTTTAAAATTATACTTGCCCATTTTCTCTCAATATTTAATATTTATTTTGGCTTGGAATATTCTTCAGTACAGGAGTGGAGAAGGTTGTGCATTTTCTAAATATTAATTTTCCCATAAACTGGTTGAAGTGCTCTCTAAGTCTCACAAAGGAATGTGGTTTCACATTTTTCCAATTTTTGTATGCCTCACTGTATCCAAAGTATCATTATTGCGCCTTTTAAACTGCATGTGGGTTTCTGGTACTTTTTTACATGTGAACATGGCCAAATAAGCTATTTTTGCATTTAGTTTGTAAGGCCAAATGTTTAGATTTTGATATTTCACATTCAAACCCAATGACTGGTTGTAAAGATGCTCAGTCACTGATTAGACATTACTATTCATTTACATAAAATGGAATTTGTGGATGCTTGTCCCAAAAGAAAAATTTGTTGTAGAGCTTTCATGCATTATTATTTTTGCAGATACAGGTGCATCTCACTAAATTAGAAGATCATCAAAAGGTTAATTTATTTCAGTTCTTCAATACAAAAAGTGAAACTCATATTATATAGAGTCATTACAAACAGAGTGATCTATTTCAAGTGGTTATTTCTGTTAGGCCAACATATCGGATTTTAAAATCATTTTTCAAGCTGTTGTTATAAAGTATTCTAATTTACTGAGATAATGACTTTTGTGTTTTCATTGACTGTAAGCCATAATCATCAACATTAACAGAAATAAACACTTGAAATAGATCACTCTGTTTGTAATGACTCTATATAATACATGAGTTTCACTTTTTGTATTGAAGAACTGAAATAAATTAACTTTTTGATGATATTCTAATTTAGTGAGATGCACCTGTAGATCACAAACCCATTACAATCACTGTGCCTTTTCACATGCCCTTTTCTTGGCGGGATACCGGCTGTCTGCAAAACAAGCCCAAAAATGGAGACAAGGTCTACTTTGATCCGTGTTGTGGGTGAAGCTCTCAAGTCCATGGCCCCGTGAAAAATAAAAACTATTCGTATTTTAATGTTTAATGGGTAGGAGAAGCTAAAAATCTTTGTTTCTTAAGCTTGAGAAAAATGGATCCAACAAAGATTGTAAAAACTGACAAATGAATTAAAAATGTGTTAAGCACACTGACAAAAACATAGAGTGTTCTTCACATATGAGAAAAAAAGAATCCTTATGTGTGAAACCGGCCTTAAATTGTTGTGAGGTAACGAGGGTGAATAATATGGTGTTTTGATGCAAATCAGACTCCTCGCAACCTATTGAATCTTGGTATAAGATCTCATTTAGAGCGGTTTATTGTATGTTGAAAAAGAGTCTGTCAGAAGTTTTGACCCATTGAGGTGTTTAAACATTCTGCACCTGTTGATTAAGAATAAGAAAGTAAACCACGAGCGGCATGAATCAGAGCCTGGCTGCATGATTACTGCCAGGTACATTATTCTCTGAAATGCCCTACAGAGAAAACATTGCTTGAAGAGCCAGGAGGGACAAGATTACTCCTTCTCCCCACTCCGTGTGTACATAGGGAGAGACATGTCAATCACCTAGAGTGTAGCGAGCAGAAGCCAGCAAGAGGCAGTGCCAGATTAGTATCTTCTTTCTCTATCTTCACTGGGCAGATCTTTAAACTGTACTGTATCTGAAATGGTAGAGCATTTCAGAAATAAACATACCTGGCTGTAACTGTGGTTTGGGCAGCATGAAGTGAGTGTCAGTTTCCCTTTATTCCTACCGGTGCATCTTCTGCAAGTGCTTCCAGGAGTTCGTTAACCCAGAAGCGCTCTCAGCTCTCAACAGTACACGATCCACAACCCTTTCCCTGTACTCTTGGGTATTTGTTCCTGGTTGGAGGCTAGCCAACATTTAGAAGCAGACAGGGACATGTGGATGATTTACTGCAGGGAAAATTACAGGAATAGTAGATTACCAGCAAACATGTGCATGTAAAACTTCACTTTCTCATTCATACTGCTGATAAAAATGTACATAAAGGTCTAGTTAGGTCTACAAGTCTCTAATCTAGAGCTGTCAGCAGCTTTACAGGATTAAAACTACTGCCTCCCTTTAATTGTCTATGTGCTGGATAGAAAATCTGGACCTCTTGTAGTTTGGTTCTGTAGATCAGTAAAGGGTCCATTTTGTTTAATGTAGAATATGAATAGTTAAACATGGGGACAAAAGGTTTGTCTAAATGAAGTCTAAGACCACGATTCCTCATTTGGAAGATTTTTAAGTTACTTTTCTTTTTTGCCTAGGGGTATTTGTTGCTTTTTCTTGCACCAAATTCTTCAAAAATGGTGTACGCAGTTTATGAATTTTGCACAAAATGAAACATGGTTTTATTTTGGTCTTTATTTTTGTATTTTAACTTTTTTTTTTTTTTTGGTGCAAAAAAGCTCCATGTTTTGAAAAATGGCTCAAATGCTTGCACTAAATTATCTGCCGTATGTATACTCGTACCAGGGTAGGGCTCAAGTGCTTTTGTGACTTTTTAAAAAAAGCAAAAAATAATCAGGCGAAAACATCTAGGAAGCCTAAACTCTGAACACTTATATAGGCAAACACATAAAATCTATTTTAAAAATGGCGCAAATGGAAAGATGAAAATAGTACAGATAAAAAAAAAAGGTGCAAAACATGTAACAAAAAAACAGGCGCAAATGCAATAATAAATCACTCCCTCTGTGTAATCTGTTTATCTTACATAGTAAAGCCTCCCATTCTTCATCTAAATAAGAGAAGGACTGGAAAGACACAAAGTGCAAAATAGAGTCTTATCTGGGTAACAATGTTAGGAGAGTTGCATAATGGTGCTCACCTGGTCGGTTTGTAACCACTGATAACATAGGCTGCTGCCGACTCACGAGGAGATGAAAGTGCAGATAATGGAGAAACAGATGGGTTAAAGGCCCTGTCACACATAACGAGATCGCTAGCAAGATCGCTAGCGAGATCGTTATTGCGTCACGGTTTTGGGATCGCTGGGGAGATGTCAAACATGCAGAACTTCCCAACGATCTGGGCCGCCCCAGCGATCTAACCAACGATCTCGGCGGTCGTTGGGACGCTTTCACACAGCAGCTATTTCAACGATCCACACCTTGATAGGGACTGTACTGTGTCAGAAAGGCGTACATAAAATTACTTTTCCACGCCCCCCTCATCTTCAATTGGAGAACGCTACTACATTCTGATTGGGTAGCCTTGGTTTAACACTGCGTCTCCGGTCAGATGGGATCTCTACTTCGTGTCCATTAAAAATGGAAACTCATTTGAGACCCCAAACAATACCTACCGCACTAAAGATGACTGATTTCTTCAAAGTAGAGTCACAGCCGGAGAACGCTGGTGGGATCTGAAAACAACAAGGACGCAGTAGCGACCACCAATCGGAAACGAGGAGCGCAGAAAAGTCCAATTTATGCACGCCTACATGTCTCAGTTCTGAATCGCTAACGAGGTCGTTAAAAAGGTGTCAAATACAGCGATGCACACTGCTCAGCGGGAGCACAACGACCCAGGAATGGTCCAGGAAGCTTTGTAACGATCAGCGATCTCACAGCAGGGGCCTGATCGTTGCTACCTGTCACACATGACGAGATCACTAGTGAGGTCGCTATTGCGTCACCAAAACCGTGACTCATTAGCGATCTCGCTAGCGATCTCGTTATGTGTGACGGGGCCTTAATTCTGTGCTCCCGTGTAGGAAGAATGAGGGATGCCAATCCGAGTATAAATGGTTTATTAGTTAAAGTGTTTCGAAGTATACAAGCTTCTTCAGGACAACCAGTTCGTGGTTGTCCTGAAGAAGCTTGCATACTTCAAAACGCATTGTTGTCCTGAAGAAGTTAGTATACTTCGAAACACTTTGACTAATAAACCATTTATATTCGGATAGGCATCCCTCATTCTTCCTACACGGCATCACAGAATTAACCCATCTGTTTTTCCATTATTTGCATTTTTCATCTAAGAACACAGCAGATGCATGCATTCCTTATTTTTGGATTATCCTAATTCTCAAATAGATTTACTAATCATAGATTAAAAGTTCAACCCCCCTTAAATGGTTTATTTTTTCTATTATTTTTTAAATTAATTTCATCCTTTTTAACGCAAACTATTTGTTGCTAGCAGTTATTATTGACATGTAGCTTGAATACCGATTGAAAGCCCAGCAATACTTTGTAATCTCATTCCGGACACTTAGAAACGGATCTGTAAATATAAATGATGTTACGCATGGATATCTATTTGCATTAATGTTTCTGAATTTACTTTCCTGTGTTTACATGAATTTTCTTTTGGACTATTATTCAGAGCGGATAATCACGTTAGCCTGTGATCTTCCTCCACTGCTGTAGGAGGATATGTAAAACACATGTGCACATACAGCCATGATTTTGTAGTTTTCTTATAGATATTTTAATATAAAGCTCTTCCAAAATGAATACTAAGGCAATTTCTTACAAATGTTCATCTTACATGTGATGTCTACTAATAACGCTGAATGTATTGCTTAACAGTTGTATGGGAGCCAGGATGTTGAAATGGTCTTCTGCAGTCAATGTAATTATGCCCCTTTAAATCAAAAGGATTGGATGGTGATTAAAGGGAGAAGTAAACATTTTCTCTAGAAATAAGTAATGTTTCTTCTCTTTCTAGTCTCTTTCAATCATTAAAAATGGTGTTTATGTATTATTTAAAGTATTATATTTATACTATTTCTGTATTATCTAAATTATTCTTGATTGTAAATCTTCTATATTTTTGTATCTACAGTTCCCAGATGGACCCTTATTTCCTTTTTGTTATAAAGTACAGGAATAGATCCTTCCCTACTCCTTGTTAACTTATTCAATATACATTAGTCGGTTGTAATAGGCGGATTGAGGGCAGCAGGACTACAGGATCAGACTACACAAGGTCGTTTGTAGTCTGTAACCATGGAGATACATACATCCGAATAGGAACTGTACCCACAAAACAGGATATTTTTAATTAAGAATATTTATAAATTTTCTACATTTATCTATTTTATTTTATTGGAGCATCAAAAAATGGTGGAAATGGTGAGATTACTCATTAATGGAGTGTCCAATATTAGAAAAACATGGATGCTTTCTTTCAGAAACAATACCACCTGTAACCATGAGTTGTTCATGCTATTGCACATCAGCTCCTTTCACTTCTATGGGTCTGAGTAGCAATACCAGACACAACTCATGTTGAAAGGTGGCACTCTTTCTAAAAGAAAGCAGCCATGTTTTTCAAATCCTGCTGTAGCCCTTTAAGGCATACACAATTATATGTGATATTACTAATTATCCATGATTATAACACTTTGCTAGAAAAAATAATAAAGTTTCACTCTGAAAACGAAGTAGTGGCATATTACACATCCTAGAGGCCTACACAATATTAAAAGTGGTAGCAAAAATCATTTTGATAGATGTGGTTTCTGGATTCAGCAATTCTAACTGCCTTTCTGAAGCCTAGGAGAAGATGTGCAGCTTTACAAAGCACAATCATGTCTAAATAAGACTATATAGATAGTGTAGATGATGTCAAGAAGCAAAGGTCACAACATAAATCCTTATTTATACAGCAGAACATAACCTCGGATGGGGCCTGTGACATACTTATATATAGGGATGAAGTTGTGATCATCCTGCAAATCATTTTCTGAAGCACAGAAGGGGAGCAGCTCTTCGGAAACATGTAGATATACAATATCTTAGTGTCATTGGTCAAATTTTTGTTGTAACCTTCCATTTTAAAGTGTTTCTCTGTGCACTGCGCTGTATCTTCACTTTCTGATGAATTGTAAAGCAAATCTAGTGAAATATTGTTAGATGTGTTATGAACATACTGGATTTCTGACTCCATTTACTTGAATGATTACTTTTGTGTTTATTATATATCACTCCTTTCATTGTATCGCGGAACAATGTGGTGCATGTCCCTGCTGTTCCAGACGTGTGATGGTTATTTATTTTGGTAGGTTGATTCACCCAATCTAATATATATATAAAGCATGTACAACTGTGGTTTGTAAGTGATATCACCTGCTTATTTCTGAATGCCCTATAGTAAATAATAGAGAACACATTTCCTGAAAAATCTAAATGTGACCGATATTAAAGGCTTGTTCCCATCTCAGCCATCCCGGTTTCATCCCAGCCGGCCTGGCTTTGAAAACAGCCCAGAACGGCTTATCGGTACTGTTTCTATAACTCCTATAGAAGCAATACAGAATTCGGCAGAAAGAAACCTATATTTGCTTCCACATGAAATTAAGACATGTAGAGCATACAGTGGAATCCTATGTAAGTTTAAGTGTGCTGTATTTCAACTCTCTATAACTCTGAGGTTATGTAGATCCATAATACACTTCTTGTCGTAATGTTCTTCATATTAATATACTCAATTAAAGGCAATCTATTAGCAGGATTTCACCCCCCAAAACTATATGTGCACACTTTACCTTTATAAGTCCCGCAATACCTTTACATGGCAAGTCCTTTCTTGTTACTGAGAAATCAGCATTTGAATTAATATGCATATTGGGCTGTAGACCTAATGCCTCTGTCACTCCAGCTCTGTTCCCCAGCCAGTGCTGACTCCTCCTGTTTGACTGACAAATCCTTTGCCTGAAGTTACACAGCATAGAGGCTGTCAGTCAAGCAGGAGGAGGTGGCGCTGGGCAGAGAATAGAGCTGGAGTGACAGAGGCTTTAGATCTACACCCTCATTTGCATATCAATTCAAATGCTGATTTCTCAGTAACTGAGGAACGGACTGGTCATGTAAAGAGATCGTTGGATTTGTCTTCAAAACAGCTACATGTGTCTTTTTGGAGTGTAAACTTCTACTTAGAGATTCCCTTTAAACACCTAACATCCATTTCAAGTTAACTACGTATGTTATTCTGGTTTCTCACTCTATAGATTTATAATACTGTACTTAAAATTATTATTCAGTAGTAATAATCTTTTCTTTATAGCTATTTACTTGCCAAAAGAAATGAGTAATAAGGAATTCTGCAAACAAGACTGCAGACTATATAACTGTGTTGGAATCAAAGTCACCTTTAAATATGCTCTTACTGTAAAATGCACCCTACATTAAATTCAGCGCATGAATTCAGCGCATCTTACCGCACTCCTTCATTAAGACTGGCGTGTACAACACCAGTCTTAATGAATCGGCTCCATAATCTGCTGTCCTTTAAGTTAAACATGCAGAAAGCTTTAGTATAACCAATGCAGAATAAAAGCTGGACGTGATCAGACGCCATGGCCATCTGCTCCACTTCCCTCTTATCTATGATTCATTGCCCTCATTATCTTTTATTAGGGTATATTCACACACAGCAGACTTGTTGCTGAATTTTTGTGACTCTATGGTGGCTCTATACTATTACAGTTATATGTCAGGGATACTCTCCTCCAGAAACAATGCTTTTAGGGGAAAATACCTCCATAAAAGAACATGCCATGAAGCAATCCAACATTTTTCACTCTTGGAATCACACAGAATCCAACTATAACCCTTCTGTAAGTTTCCTTATGTACTCAGAGGCATATAGAGTTACAGTAAGGTCCCATGCACCACTATATGTGGGTTATTATAATTCTAAACAACATGGATCTGTAATATGGCAGTGTGCATAAGGCTTCAGGCTCCACTTCAATATTGCCGCATTGTGGGTCTTTGCCGCAAGTAGAACCGCAGAGCATTATTGCTGTGATTTTGGGAAAATAACGTTAAGTGCTTTGCTGCAAAAAAACTCAATTAAGTCGCAACATGTGAATGCAGCCTTAGTCACTTGCAGATTTAACAAATGAAACATGTTTAATACACTTTCCCGTTTGCACTATCCTGCTAAATAGGGCTTTACAAGGAGCTTTGTTCATACTTTTGAACCCAGCAAGACGTAGGACGTAGCAATAGAAAATCCGGCTGAACTGCTTTCTGTGATGGTAAAGCCGACCCTCTATGTTATCACTAATGCACTTAATTGACCCCTCATTAATGCCGGACCCTTTTGTCCTGATGTTATTTGGGTATCTAGAGAGGCGGTTTATAATCTCTTTACACAGAGTCCCTCTATCAAATGGGGGGTATATCTTCTTCCTAATAAACCACTGTCATTTTTAAGCTTTCAAAGAATCTGGGGGTTTGTATTATATAATATATACATCTATACTTAATGAATAAGAGTTGAAAAAATAATATTCAAAAATGTGTTGTATGTTTCTATATAATGAAAGGTTGCATTTTTTTGTGCAATAAATAATATTTCTAAGAATGCATAACTGTGGTGATTGTTCATTTACTGTGACCTATTGCTTCCTTATCACAATCAAAAAGAAAAATTGTCTTAATTTCCATAAATAAATCGCTAGTAGCCTGAGTGGCCCCCAAGCCTCCAGCAAAGATTTTATTCACGAGCTCATAGATAACCTCTATTCTATTAAGGCACCCATGCTCACCCATGTCCGTGCCCATGCCCGCCGGTCTCACTATCTCATTGCCTATAGATACATCCTGTAGTTCTTTCATGACAGGTTTTGCATGTGCATTAGATATCAACCTTCTTCTCGGATGCAGCCTAGCAAGTGCAGAAATACCATCCACTAAAACATGAATTGTTTTGCCATTAAAATAATTAATATTTATGTCCATATTTGTCATCTCCTATCTATAAACACTTATCTATACTGTCTAAAAGAGTAACTTTTTTTCTTGCTCACAAACCAAAAAGAGCTCAGTTTTCATTTTTTAAACAGCTTTTGGCAAAATAAAACCTCCACTGTGATTGGGGACTATGGACAACAACATCTAAAATGGAGGATTATAAAATTATGAGGTTGATTCATCAAAGCAATTTTTTTCCACCAGAAAGCTGGCATAAAACACTTTGAAAAGTCACAGAATTTTTGCACAATCCTCCTCTCCATAGAACTTTATGAACACCAACTGTCATCTCCTATATCAGTAATTTGAAAATCTGTAGTCACTGTAGATAGCTTTTACCCATTAATAGAGAATATTGAGAATAAAAAATCAGTCCCAGAGGAGAAAGAAGTTGATTTCTCTTTGCAATATATTTTATAAATTACCGTATTTTTTTGGACTATAAGACACACTGGACCATAAGATGCACCTAGGTTTTAGAGAAGGAAAACAGAAAAAAATGTGAGCAAAAAATGTGGTCACGATGCACGGTTAAGGGGGAGGGGGTCTGCTGCTGACACTGTTATAGGGGTAATGTCCCCCAATTCTGTTAATATCCCCCATACTGGTATATATGCCCCCCTTCCTATTATACGTGGCCCCCATCCCCATCCTGGTATGCATGGCACCCCTCCATCCTGATATGCGTGGCACCCCTTCATCCTGGTATGCATGGCACCCCTCCATCCTGGTAAGCATGGCACCCCTCATCCTTATCCTGGTATGCATAGCACCACTCATCCCTATCCTTGTATGCATGGCACAGCAATCCCCATCCTGGTATGCATGGCACCCCTCATCCCTATCCTGGTATGCATGGCACCCCTCATCCTTATCCTGGTATGCATGGCACAGCAATCCCCATCCTTGTATGCATGGCACCCTTCATCCCTATCCTGGTATGCATGGCACCCTTCATCCCTATCCTGGTATGCATGGCACCCTTCATCCCTATCCTGGCATGCATTGAACCCCTCATCCCAATCCTGGCATGCATAGAACCCCTCATCCCAATCCTGGCATGCATGGCCCCCTCATCCCAATCCTGGTATGCACGGAACCCCTCATCCTTATCCTGGTATGCATTGCCTCCTCATCTTTTTCCTGGTGTGCATGGCCCCCTCATCCTTATCGTGATATGCATGGCCCCCTCATCATTATCCTGGTATGCATGGCCCCCTCATCCTTATCCTGGTATGCATGGCCCCCCTAATCCCCATCAGACTGCACATAAAAAATAAACACTCCTTCTCACTTTCCTTCTCTCTCCTCCAGCGCTGCGTCCTGTCTGCCCGCACTGATCTCGCCATGTGAGCCACGCAAGGTGAGATCAGCTGCTGGAAAAGTCACTGCTCCCCATGCCAGGACTGTGTGGGTGGGGAGCAGTGACTTTATTCTCCTTAATAGCCGGTACACAGCATAGTGTAGTGTGGAGAGGGGGTGAATATTCATGCCCTTTAATAGCAGGCACACATGATCTCCCGGTAGCAGCAGGATCCGCGCTGCGGCTACACTGTGTGCCGGTTATTAAGGACAATAAATATTCTTCAGCAGTGGAAACAGTGTAGGCTGCAGCAGGCAGCTGCTGCCTCCTGTGCCCCGCTCCTCCGCCGCTACCACTCCCCCCACACCCCACACAGTATATATATTATATATACACTGCTCATAAAAATAAAGGGAACACTTAAACAACAGAATATAACTCCAAGTAAATCAAACTTCTGTGAAATCAAACTGTCCACTTAGGAAGCAACACTGATTGACAATCAATTTCACATGCTGTTGTGCAAATGGAATAGACAATAGATGGAAATTATGAGCAATTATCAAGACACACTCAATAAAGTGTGCAGGTGGGGACCACAGATAACATCTCAGTACCAATGCTTTCTGGCTGATGTTTTGGTCACTTTTGAATGTTGGTTGTGCTTTCACACTCGTGGTAGCATGAGACGGGCCAGTACACCAGGAGACGTGGAGGGGGCAGTAGGAGGGCAACAAACCAACAGCAGCACTGCCAGAGCCCTGCAAAATGACCTCCAGCAGGCGACAAATATGCATGTGTCTGCACAAACGGTTAGAAACAGACTCCATGAGGGTGGTATGAGGGCCTGACATCCACAGATGGGGGTTGTGCTCACAGCCCAACACCGTGCAGAACGCTTGGCATTTGCCACAGAACACCAGGATTGACAAAGTCGCCACTGTTGCGCTGTGCTCTTCACAGATGAAAGCAGGTTCACACTGAGCACATGTGGCAGACGTGATAGAGTCTGGAGACGCCGTGGAGAGCGATCTGCTGCATGCAACATCCTTCAACATGACCGGTTTGGCAATAGGTCAGTAATGGTGTAGGGTGGCATTTCTTTGGAGGGCCGCACAGCCCTCCATGTGCTCGCCAGAGGTAGCCTGACTGCCATTAGGTACCGAGATGAGATCCTCAGACCCCTTGTGAGACCATATGCTGGTGCGGTTGGCCCTGGATTCCTCCTAATGCAGGACAATGCCAGACCTCATGTGGCTGGAGTGTGTCAGCAGTTCCTGCAAGATGAAGGCATTGAAGCTATGGACTGGCCCGCCCGTTCCCCAGACCTGAATCCGATTGAGCACATCTGGGACATCATGTCTCGCTCCATCCACCAATGTCACATTGCACCACAGACTGTCTAGGAGTTGGCGGATGCTTTAGTCCAGGTCTGGGGGGAGATCCCACAAAAGACCATCCGCAACCTCATCAGGAGAATGCCCAGGCGTTGTAGGGAGGTCATACAGGCACGTGGAGGCCATACACAATACTGAGCCTCATTTTAACTTGTTTTAAGGACATTACATCAAAGTTGGATCAGCCTGTAGTGTGTTTTTCCACTTTAATTTTGGGGGTGACTCCAAATACAGGCCTCCATTGGTTAATAAATTTGATTTCCATAGATGATTTTTGTGTGATTTTGTTGTCAGCACATTTAACTTTGTACAGAACAAAGTATTCAATGAGAATATTTAATTCATTCAGATCTAGGATGTGTTATTTGAGTGTTCCCTTTATTTTTTTGAGCAGTGCATGTATATATGTATATATGTATATATGTATGTATGTATGTATGTATATATATATATACACCCCCCTTGGACTATAAGACGTACCCCCCCATTTTCCTCCAAAATTTTGGAGGAAAAAAGTGTGGCTTATAGTCTGGAAAATACGGTACTTATTTTCATGTATACTGTTGGCTAATCAAAAATGATGGTTGCTCTTTAATGAAAAATGATGGTTGCTCTTTAAGGCTTGACCCTATTGCCATTAGCACATCACATTGATGTTTTGAGGTGTAGCTAATGTTTGTGATGCATGGGAGAGTGTAAGGAGTTTGAAAAAGAAACAAAGGGGGTGAGTGAATCGCTGGTCTTTATGAGGGGGCATTTTGGAGGGGATGCCCCTGATTCATTAACAGGCTCATATGTGTCTCTCCACAAATCTTACTCCAGCCCCAGCACTAGAACCATCATAGGTACATGAATACATCACCAAAACCATCATAAGTACATGAATTCAGTACCAGCACCATCGTCCGTAGTGGAATGCAGCATAAGAACCATTGTCAGTACATACAGTACATAAATACAACACCAGAACCATTATCAATACATGAATACGCTTGAAGGGGAAGGGAGAGGGTAATTTAGAAGCTCACCACGTCGGTTGATCCAGGTAGGTTATCCGTATGGAGTTGCTCCGGTGGGTGCCATATCCCCTAGTGATTGCAGCCGTAGTATAAGAAGAGAAAGGGATTTGATAAACACATCCAACCAGAAATATAAAATCCAATCCTTCATTGATAACCATTAAAAAACCATGTGCATACAAGCACCTATGAGTAAGGGTGCTTGTATGCACCCGAAACGTGTCAGGTTTCTAAGTTTTTAAACATGGTTTTTCAATAGTTATCAGTGAAGGATTGGATTTTATATTCCTGGCTGGATGTGCCTATCAAATCCCTTTCTTTTCTTACAATACATGAATTCTCTGCCAAAACCACCATCAGTACATTAATACAGCACCAGAACAATCATGAATATATGATGGTGCTGTATTCATGTACTGACGATCATTCTGGTGCTGTATTCCTGTACTGATGATTATAACAGACCTATCATCAGTACTGGAATACAGCGCTAAAATCACAATCAATACCAATCTTAGGACAGCTATTAACAGCAAGGTCAGGTCAGGCTTCACCATGCACACTTATATCGCATAAAACTACAACTCCCAGTATGTCCTTAACAATGGTCAAAAGATGATTGGGAGTTGTTGTTACTGGCCCTCGTCAGACTGTGGACCATACAGGAACCACAGGACTCATTAGATGCAGTCAGTATCGCAAACAAATATTTATACCCAGGTACCTTTATGGGTCACGTTTTCTTATTGGAGTAATTCTCATCTCTTACATCTCTATCTGTTCTAGATGCTATAATGACTTTTCACATCCACAGTTCATCTCTGCAGATTCAGTACTGAATCCTCATGTACATTTACTGCAGACGGAAATGTGAACATTGTGCAAACTTAATGAGGTAGCTGCTAGCTTTGCTACATCTTAAAGGCACAGACATAACAACTTTGGGGCATTACATATTCACCCACTTTAAAAATATGCATGTCCAAATACATCTGGAACTTCTTACTGTGTTTTAGTACAATCTAGAAGAGAAACACACATAAAATATAAAAAGTGAAATATCATGAGTCCAGGAGTCTTTGTATAAGTCCCGTAACCTGGAACAAATATAACGTCATTCAAAAGTCTCTGAAGGCATGTAATGTGAACGTTGCATAAAATGAGGGAAATGAAGAACATGGGGGCTGTTGAGTAGTGTTGAGCCACCCCCGTAGTGTTCGAGTTCGGTTCGGTTCGTCGAACACCCGTGTGTTCGCCGAACTGTTCGTCGAACACCTTCGAACACCGTTAAAACCAATGGCAGGCAAACAAAAACACATAGAAACACATAGAAAACACCTTCAAAGGTGTCCAAAAGCTGACAAACTGCTCAGAAGACACAACTAACACATGGAAAAGTGACAAGTACATATAGTCATGCGAAAATAAAAGAGGTGGAGGAGTAAAAGGAGGGGGAGACACAGATATAGGCATGTCATGCCCTTCTAAAATCCAAAAAGTGAGAAGCCGACACGGCCAGTCCGCTCCTGCCCGTGCCACCTCCGTGTCGCCGGGTTTGTGCCAGAGCCGCGGTGAACCCTGACGGCCAGCCCCCCTCTCCCAATACTGGTGCCTGTCCGCTGGTGGGTCGAGTGAGCCCCCCTGTGGTGGAGGCAGCTCTAAGCTTTTTAATTTAAATTGTCTCTCTAATTTGAATGAATACACTTTAAATCCATTTACAAGGATCTATTGGAGGGCAAGTCTCATGCCAGCAGCTGCGGTAATTCCAGCTCCAGTAGCGTCCACTAAAGCTGCTGCAGTTAAAAAGCTTTTATAAGGATCGAGCTCGGCTGTCCACCGCAAGGCATCCTACTGCCAGTCCCAGCCCCTATGCCTTGGGGTGCCTCCTGATGCTCTTCACTAAGTATCCCATGGTCCCGAAGCATTTCCTTTGAAAAAATTAAGTGTCTAAACTACAGGTGGTGTAGCTTGCTTAACAGCCGGGATAATCCGCTGACTAGCAGACACTGCTACTAGGCACAAAGTATTTCCTGGGCTAGATGAAGTTAAAAATTTGTAATTAGATACTCTCGTTGGATGCTGAGAAAGCATTCCATAGAGTCTCCTGGCACGCCATATATGATTCTCTTAAAGAGCTTGGGGTAGGGGTCTAGGGGACCCTTTTATAGCCAAAATCACGGCCCTGTATCGCAATACGTCACCTAGGCTGAAGATAAATGGAACTGTAGCACCCTGAGGGCTCGGTTGCTACAGACGTATTGCACCTCACCCAGAGGTGTGATATCTCACTCTCAGGTAAGGATGGAGTGTGGATCAGGACCCGACACCTGCATGCATTACACCACATTGCCGTGGGGCAGGGCGACCAATATGCCCCTGAGATGGGCACGACAGTCCCTGTCCCTGGCTGGAGTGGGGGGAGGGAACACTGAGGAAGGGGAACCCTGTAGTGCAGGAGCAGGGAGGAAGCAGTTCCTGGGTGCATTGAGAAGGGAGTATAAAAGGTGGGCACCATCTTAGTTCAGTGCAGAGAAGTCTGAGCAGAAGTGGCAGGGAGCAGGGGCTCTGCATGAGCTCTGCTCCGGAGGCGGGCCTAGTAACAGAGGCCCAGGCCTGCAAGAGGGAGAAGGAAGGAAGAGGAGCGGAGAAGGCTCCAGGAACGAGGAATGAAGGGATCCCAGGGGTGCGGACGGGCGAGTCGCCACCGCACGCCCGAATCCACCTGCGTGGAGGGGTCAGGCCAAAGGGGGAGACCGGTCCCCGAACTAGTGGAGGCAGGAAACGACCCTCAGCTAGAAACCGGAGGCTCTGACATTTTATGTGGCGCAGCCCCTTGCTCCACCCGCTAGGAAGGCACCACATAGGGTCAGGGAAACTGGCGCCAAGTTTACCAAGAGGAGGCCCGAGGCAGCCGGACAGAAGTGTTGGTAAGAAAGGCCAGACAAAGGACACACAAAGGGGGTCCTGTGAAGCGCTCCAAAGTTATCTGGGAGTTGTCTGAGCCCCTCACCTGGTGAGCACAGTACGACGTGGGCAGCCGTTACCTGCAGACGTGGTCTGGATAATAAGAACTGTGAGTAAAGGCCCTGAACTGCATCACTGACTCCGTGTCGTTACTGCTGCTGCCCTGCACCATCACCCCCATCCTCCGCATACACTGCCCTGAGGCTATACTCCTCCCGTGGGGAGTTATGCTACGCTCTGCTGCACCCACAACACCAGCCTTAGCGGTCTGCCCTGTAGCGGCGGTTCACTCTGACCGCAATCCACGGGTGGCGTAGTCGGACATTTAAACATCAAAACCACATAAATAGTTCCGCCACTGGTTTGACCGCCCTGAGCCACGGAACCGGATCGCCGCCACGAAGACTACAACCACCAGCATCCACCAAAAAGGGTCCGGCTCCGGGTGTCCCAAGGCCCAGGGGGTGCGTCAGAACATTTTCATCACCTTTCACAATCACCAATGGGACAAGGCAGGGATGTCCTCTGTCCCCTCTCTTATACATCCTAGTGACGGAGCACCTGCTCTCATCAATTCGCCATAACCCCAATATTAGGTGGATTGAGGTGGGAGGCACCGAGTACAAGTGCTCTCTATTTGCTGATGATGTCCTAGTATATATCACTCAATCACATATATCCATCCCTGCTGTTATGGCTGAAATAGATCACTTTGTTACATGGTAAAATTTTAAAATCAATGCAGCGAAGTCTGAGGCCCTCGATGTCTCCCTCCCTAAATCCATATAGGATTCCATTCAGTCCAACTTTCCCTTTGCCTGGCCCTCACAGGGTATCAAATACTTAGGAATTCCTATTCATAGAGACCTCTCCCATCTATGTTATCTTAATTTTGGGCCCTTTATTGAACAATTCCATACAGACCACGGTTGGCAAGTTAGAACTGTAAGATTCACTACGTGAACCACTGGTGTTTTGTGGAAAAGCACATGTACACCGCGTTCCAAATTATTATGCAAAAAGTGTTTAGGAGTGATAAGGGAAGAATTTGTTTGTTTGTCAGTTAAACTCATTGATGGTGATGTGTGTCAGGGCTCTTTATATCACTGTAAGCAATTGCAGACACCTGTGCTAATTAGTTTGGCAGGTGTGTCCAATGAAAGGCAAGACTACTTAAGAAGGCTCTCTCACATTATTAAGCAGCCTACATTTTCTGCCAAAATGGGAAAGAAAAAGGATGTGTCGGCTGCTGAGAAGCAACAAATTGTGGAGTGTTTAGGTCAAGGCATGACTACAATCAACATTGTGCGATGATCAGGATGAAGTGTCTTGGCAATCAAGAAGTATGTAGCTGATTCACAGTACACACGTGTGCGTGCTGATAAGGGCAAATTGAGGACTCTTTCCTACAGGCAATTACGTCAGGTTGAAAGAGCAGCGGCAAAAAAGCCTTGTCATAGCAGCAGACAAGTTTTTGAAGCTGCTTGTGCCTCCAACGTCCCCCGAACAACAAGATGCAGGGTCCTTCAGAGGTTTGCAGCTGTGCATACGCCATCCTGTCGACCTCCTCTATCCACTTCACACAAGCAGAAATGGCTCCAGTGGGCCAAACATTACATGAAGACTGATTTCAAAACTGTTTTGTTCACGGATGAGTGCCGTGCAGCGCTCGATGGTCCAGATGAATGGAGTGGAGGATGGCTGGTTGATGGACACCCCACGCAAACACGGCTACAGCGCCAACAAGGAGGAGGTGGAGTAATGTTTTGGCCTGGAATCATGGGGAGAGAGATTGTCGGCCCCTTTAGGATCCCTGAAGGCGCTAAAGATGAACTCCATAATGTATGTGGATTTTCTCAAACAGCACTTCCTGCCATGGTTCAAGAAGAAGAACCGTGTATTTCACAGCAAGATCATTTTTCTGCATGATAATGCACCATCTCATGCTGCACATAAAACATCTGCATCTCTGGCTGATATGGGCATAAAAGGGGACAAACTTATGGTGTGACCCCCATGCTCCCCTGACCTCTACCCCATTCAGAACCTTTGGAGCATCATTAAAAGGAGTGTCTATGATGGCGGGAGGCAGTTCACATCTAAGCAACAGCTCTGGGAGGGTATTCTGTCCTCATGCAAAACAATTGAAGCAGAAACCATCCAAAACCTGACAAATTCAATGGACGAGAGAGTTCAGAAGCTCCTTTCGAACAAGGGGTCCTATGTGAAAATGTAACATCACCTAGAATAAAGTTTTGAGTTGAAAACTGTTTGATTTCAGTTTCTAACAACCTGCTAATGCTTATAATTTCAAAAATGACCATTTTTTTGGTCTTTATTAAAATGAAAAGGTTGATCGAAAAGTTTGGGGGATCTAAGAGTGTGGCAACCCAGTAGTCATGATTACTTCGAATTCTGACAATATGAGGGTCATGCTGAAGGTAGTGCAGCAAGAAGGCACTTATGTGTCTTGCGCATCTCGGAGCCCCAAAATTATTTTCCGGGCTAGATGCAGCTAAAAATTATTTTTAATTTTAAATCTGGTGAAGCTTATTATAGATGGCCTAATAGGATCAGTGCTGCACACTGCTACAAAGCCCAAATTATTTTCCAGTCAAGATACAGATAAACATGATTAGTAATTTGAAAGCTTAAAACGGTTGGTAGGGTGATTTTAACCAATCAAGCTTTTACTCTCCCCAGGATGACACAGGGGTAGAAAAGTCGTTTCGGATCCATGATTTGTTCATCTTTATGAACGCGAGTCTGTCTACATTATCAGTGGAGAGCCGCGTGCGCTTATCTGTCAGCACACCACCAGCAGCGCTGAACACACGTTCAGACAGAACGCTGGCTGCGGGGCATGACAAGATCTCCAAGGCGTAAGTGGCTAGCTCCGGCCATTTATCCAGATTGGAAGCCCAAAAAGAGCAAGGGTCCAGTGACACAGTCGTGGCTTCAATGTTTACTTGGAGATACTCCTGTACCATCGTCTCTAGGCGTTGACTATGTGTCAGACTTCTTGTCTCCTGTGGCCTTGCAAAGGATGGGCTAAAAAAGTGGTGAAATGATTCCGCAAAATTGATGTTACCAGCAGATACTGTGGTTCTGTTACGGTTTGAGTGCTGAACACTTGACGGTCCCACGGTTGGCAAGTTGGAACTGTGAGATTCACTACGTGCACCACTGGTATTTTGTGGAAAAGCACATGTAAGATTCTGCAACAGTCTCTGCTGATACTCCTGCATGCGTGCATCCCTTTCTATGGCAGGAATAATTCCTGCAAATTTACTTTTGTACCGGGGATCTAACAGTGTGGCAACCCAGTAGTCAGGATTATTTCTAATTCTCACAATTCGAAGGTCATGTTGCAGGTAGTGCAGCAAGAAGGCACTCATGTGTGTTGCGCATCCAGGAGCACCAAGTCCCTGTTGTGTTGGTGGCGAGGTAACAATCATGCTTCCTTCCTCTGTCCTCTCCCCCCAACCTCGCACAACAGAAATGTGATCAAGGTCTCCCTCATCTGATGAGTCTTCCATCAGTTCGTCCTCCACTTCTTCCTGGGCTCCTGCACCTTCCTCACTAGTTTGGCTGCTACCATGCGCCCTGGTAAAATCATCTCCCCCACCCTCACATGCCTGCCGCCTTGGTGCTGCCGACCATCTGGACCTTGCAGATGTTAGCCCTTCCGCATACAACTCCTCCTCCTCTACTTCCTCCACCTCCTCTTGTGCCACCACCTGACTCCGAATTCTGTTTAACATGTGCTCCAGCATGTAAATCACCGGAATAGTCATGCTGATAATGGCATCGTCAGCACTAAACATCTTCGTCGCCATTTCAAAACTGTGCAGAAGGGTGCATAGGTCCCTGATCTGAGACCACTCCTCCAGCGTGATTTGCCCCACCTCTGAATCTCGTTGGCCCAGGCTATACGTCAGAACGTATTACACCAGGGCTTGTCGGTGCTGCCACAGTCGCTGCAACATGTGCAGAGTTGAATTCCACCGGGTAGGCACATCGCATTTTAGCCGGTGAAGTGGCAGGCCCAACGACTTCTGTAGAGATGTAAGTCGCTGAGCTGCGGGATGCGAACGGCGGAAGTGAGCACACAGCGACCGTGCCCTCTGCAGAAGGCCATCTAGTCTGGGATAGTGGGCTAAAAATTGCTGGACAACCAGGTTCAACACTTGAGCCATAGAAGGCACGTGTGTGACATTGCCCCGGCGAAGGGCCGCACCCAGGTTTGCAGCATTGTCGCACACGGCCTTCCCTGGTTTCAGGTCCAGTGGAGACAACCATTCATGAAATTGGTTCTCCAGAGCTGACCACAACTCCTCAGCTGTGTAACTCACATTTCCCAGACATTTCAATGTAAAAACAGCCTGATGACGTTGAGCCCTACTGCCAGCATAGTAAGGAGGTGTGCAGGATCCCTTCTGCGCAGTTAGAAAGCTTGTGGCATGACCAGACAGGCTTTGGGTGCAGGTGGAAGACCGAGAGGAGGTTGAGGAGGCAGAAGCAGTGGAGGAACTTTGACATAAAGAGGATTGACGCACAACTCGTGGGGACGGCAAGACTTGGACAGCAGCCCCTTGTCCTGCTGTCACCATAGTTACCCAGTGCCCAGTCAGCGACATGTAACGCCCCTGTCCATGCCTACTCGTCCAAGTGTCTGTGGTGAAATGCACCCTGTCACACACAGAGTTTCTCAAAGAAGCGGTGATGTTGTGTGCGACATGCTGGTGGAGCGCAGGCACACCTTTCTTTGGGAAGTAGTGCCGACTGGGCATCTGGTACTGGGGCACTGCGACGGACATAAGGTCTCGAAAATCCTCTGTGTCCACCAGGCGGAAAGGCAGCATTTCTGTAGCCAAGAGCTTGCAGATGGTGAAATTCAACCTCTTAGCTTTCTCATGGCTAGGAGGAAATGGTCTTTTACTTGTCCACATCTGAGGGACCGAGGGCTGGCTATTGTGCTTAGACGGGGTTGATAAGGGTGTCCCCGGCAAACTGCCGGTCTGTGAGGAAGATGCAGGCGGACATGTTAGGTTGCCTTGATCCAAAGGTGGTGCTATCGATGTCGGACAGCGCTCAAGACCAGCTGGTGTTACCACCTCCAAAGAAAATGATGACCTGCCAATCACGCTGGCTGTTGCGGGTAAAGAGGTGGCAGGTCTGCGCCCCAAAACAGGTGTGACTGCTGTCCCCCCAGTCACAGAGGATGAAGAGGCCGCGGATGCACAAGATATGGCAGACGGTGGTTGGCCCGGCCGGCTAGGCCGCATTGTAGCACACTGAGCTTCCCACTGCAACTTATGCTTCATGTCCATGTGCCGGTTCATGCATGAAGTACTCAAACTATGTATTTTTTGGCCTCTACTTAGCTTTTGCTGACAAATGTTACAGATAACACGAGTTGGGTCATCTTTATCGATCTGAAAAAATGCCCAGGCTATGCAAGGCTTAGCACCCATGCGACCTGAAGAGCCACCACGACTTGTGGTGAGAGGCAGAGTTGTGTTTGAGGATGCAGTTGTTGACGTGCTTCCAGTACTACGTCTCTGACCTCGTCGTCACTAGCATCTTCCTCCACCTCCTCTGCTGACCTCATCTCTTGGCTGACTGTGGGTTGACAGTAAGTGGGATCTCCGACCTCATCATCATCACCCTGTGCGTTATCACACCCGTCGTCCTCAGAGCCAACCTGTTCCTGCCCTGACAAAAAACTAAAGTTGTCGCTCCAATCAGGTATTTGAGTCTTATCATCGTCTTCCTCATTGTCTCCACCAACAGGAGTTACAGTTTGGGAATGAGGGTCTACATTATGGTCAGAACCTTCTGCGTCTGGTCCTGGATCCGACTCATAAAGATTCTGGGCATCAGTGCAGATCATTTCCTCGTCTGGATTCACAGAAGCGCTGGAGTCGACCTCTGATTCCCAGGCTATAGTATGAGTAAACAGCTCTGCAGACTCAACCATCTGTTCTACCTCATACTCAGACGGGCAGCTGGAGATTTGGGAGCTGTGAAGAAGCAAGTGCGATTTGGGTGACACCTTTGAGGACTGGAGTATTTGTGATGTTGAAGTTGATGTGGAGGAGAGCCCACTTAAAGGAGCACTTGATATCCGTTGAAGCACCTGCTGTTTTTGTGCCTCATCTGGAATTTGTAGCGATTGGCGTGGCCGTAAGAAAGGGATCTTATCACATTGTCCTCTAAAAGAAGTAGACATTTTAGTTTGGCTGGAAGATGGTCTTTCTTCTGCACCTACCCCACGGACACAACCTTTTTTCCCCTTCCCAACACGCCTATTCCCCTTTCCACCAGCAGCAGGCCTTTTTCCACTCATTTTGGTGGTTAACTAATTCACAACTCTGGAGTTGTTTGCACAAAAAAACAATGGATGGGAACCGAGCAGAGCTGAGTGGCCAAACTGTGGTATTAGGCCAAAACTATTGGCTGGGTTAGATGCAGAAAAAGATTATTTTTAATTTGCAACCTGATGGAGGTCAGTATAGATGGACTAATAGACCAAGTCCCACACACCGCTAGAAGCCCAAATATTTTTTCAGAGGTAGATGCAGAAAAAAAATTGTATTCAGTTTGCAACCTGATGGAGGTCAGTATAGATGGACTAATAGAACAAGTCCCACACACAGCTAGAAGCCCAAATATTTTTTCAGAGGTAGATGCAGATAAAAATTATTTTTAATTTGCAACCTGATGGATGTCAGTATAGATGGACTAATAGAGAAAGTCCCACACACTGCTAGAAGGCCAAATATTTTTTCAGAGCTAGATGCAGAAAAAAATTATATTCAGTTTGCAACCTGATGGAGGTCAGTATAGATGGACTAATAGAACAAGTCCCACACACAGCTAGAAGGCCAAATATTTTTTCAGAGGTAGATGCAGATAAAAATTATTTTTAAGTTGCAACCTGATGGAGGTCAGTATAGATGGACTAATAGAGAAAGTCCCACAAACTGCTAGAAGGCCAAATATTTTTTCAGAGCTAGATGCAGATAAAAATTATTTTTAATTTGCAACCTGATGGAGGTCAGTATAGATGGACTAATAGAGAAAGTCCCACACACTGCTAGAAGGCCAAATATTTTGTCAGAGCTAGATGCAGAAAAAAATTATATTCAGTTTGCAACCTGATGGAGGTCAGTATAGATGGACTAATAGAACAAGTCCCACACACAGCTAGAAGCCCAAATATTTTTTCAGAGGTAGATGCAGAAAAAAATTATATTCAGTTTGCAACCTGATGGAAGTCAGTATAGATGGACTAATAGAACAAGTCCCACTCACTGCTAGAAGGCCAAATATTTTTTCAGAGCTAGATGCAGAAAAAAATTATATTCAGTTTGCAACCTGATGGAGGTCAGTATAGATGGACTAATAGAACAAGTCCCACACACTGCTAGAAGCCCAAATATTTTTTTCAGAGCTAGATGCAGAAAAAAATTATATTCAATTTGCAACCTGATGGAGGTCAGTATAGATGGACTAATAGAGTGATGCTATGCCCAAAAGATTTTACTTCACTAGGTGCAGTAAAAAAATTGGTATTCTATACACAGGTGGTATATCTTGCAACACAGATAGGCTACTCCACTGACTAACACACTCTGCAATAGGCCAAAAAGTATTAGCTTTGCTAGATTCAGCCAAATGCTGTGAAAAAAACTTGCACAGCACTGGCACAGACCTGCCTGGCAAAAACTGATAGGAACTGATGTAACCTAGTCCTGAAAAGGACTCCAATTACAATTAGTCTTTACTCCCACAACCTATCTATTTAAGAGCACAGACCTGCCTGATAAAAGTCGTAGGAAATGCTGTAACCTAGTCCTTAAAAGGACTGCAATCACAACTATTCCCTACTCCCAAGCTATCTGTAGATTTGTGCGAAAATTGGCTTGAAATTAACAAGGTATAGCGCACACAGCAACAGCGGTGCCGTCTAACACGCAGCTGCAGCAGTGATTAAATGGTGGCGACGGGGAAAATGGCTTGGTCTTATAGGGCAAGGACATGTGACATACACTGCCAATGACACATGCCCTTGCTTGTGTGAAAAAAAGCACTTCGCTCCGTGTGTGCGCTGCTGATAGGCTGACAGACTGCACCTCCCCACTGTAAATGCGGGAAAGAGAAAAAAAAATGGAGATCTTCATTATTCCTGAAGAGATCCACCCCCTGCCCCTCCCCCCACCCCGCTGTACACTCAAACTGCGTATTAACATTAATTTTCATCATTACTGAGAAAAAATCCAGTTATGATTTTGGTGCACGAACAGTTATCGAACATAACCTCGAACAGCCGAATTTTTCTCAAATCGTTCGTGTTCGCCGAACGGCTCGAACACCGCCCAAAACAGCTCAAGTTTGAGATTGGCAAACAGTTCGAGTCGAACAACGCTCATCTCTACTGTTGAGTCACAGTCTCTTGTAGTGGGCTATTTTCTCCAGTAATAGTCTCAATTAAAGTACATATGTGGCACCCCAGGGGTCTGGTTGCCACAGTGATAGAAATATCACGTCTGAGAGCAAGTGGGAGGTTCCCTGGTCAGGAGCCCTTGAACACGCAACACCTCCTGTCCCAGACCAGATAGGGGAGGAATCTGCCCTATATAAACTGGGTCTGGGGCGGGGTTAGCGGAGAAAGCCGAGAAAGCTGAGGGAGAGTGAAGAACAAGCAGACACAGGGAAAGCAACAGCTAGGAGCTCTGTAGGAGCAGGAGCTGAGTGCCAGGGACTGGAAGCAGATATTGCTCATCCTGGCTGAAGACACTATGACCGGACGACGGAGTCCGAGGCTGTGAGGACTTATATATCCAGCAGCAGAAACCAGCCGGCAGGGGATTTCAGGTCCTCTGGCCATAGGAAGCCCGGAGGCTCAGTCACACACCAGGGACCGGTACCGCCATCGAGGAGCGGAAGCTACCAGAGGGTCCAAGTCACCAGCCATACGGGTGAGCACCACACGGTATACTCAGGGACGTGGGCTACTTCCACTCGCTTACAGCAAGGTAGCCAGGACGAGTGCAGATAGACGGGGAGGCCTACAACTCCACCTGGCCAGGGGAACTCCTGTTTGTTCACAGACTGACCAGGCCCCTTATGCTAGCCATTATTCCCGGGAGGGTCTGCCTTATCATCAGTAAAGACCCTGAACTGCACTGCAAAGACTCTGAGTCGTTCCTGCTTCACCTGTGCACCATCACTCCCATCATCCACACTCACTGCCCTGAGGCTATACTCCTCCCATGGGGAGTTGTCCAATCCTCTGCTGCGCACACAACACCAGCCTCAGCGGTCTGCCTCGCAGCGGCGGTACACCCTGACCGCAATCCACGGGTGGCGTAGTAGGACATTAAATCATAGAAACCCTATAAAAGACGGCCACTGGTCTGACCACCCTGAGCCACGGACCGGGTCACCGCGATGGACACTACAACCCCCAGAGACCAGGCTCCGGGTAACCCACACGCGTGCACACACGGCCCAGGGGGTGCGTCAACTTTTTGGCGTAGTCGGCAGGATTGTGACCAATCCACCGCAAACGGGTATTGCGCGCCTGAAAAGACTGTACACGTACCTTAAAAATTAGTTTCCCGCCATCCGGAGCCGTTTCCCCGCCATTTTCAGTCGTTTCCCGCAGTCTTCAGCCGTTTTCCCGCCATCGGGCGCCATCTTCAGGACGCCACGCGGGAAGAAGAGGGGCGTGCACGTCCAAACCGCGTGAGACCTGAAGCCCCACCCTACGCACCGACGCTGCGCAAGGTCCTGGAAGGAGAGAGAGCGACGCTGATGTCACCAGGACGCGACGCAAGGTCCTCGCCTGGAGCAGCACCAGCGGAGCCGCGGCCTACGGAGGAAGAGCAACAAAAGGTAGGCCACGGTTAACTAGGGGGGCGAAAGATACCAGGAATGGAGGGAGCTCCCACCGCCAGCGCGGCCGCTGCCACAGTAATGCCATTTACAATGCCTTACATCCCCGGAGCGGCATGGCTGCCCCAATACTCAGGGGAGTTGCATACCATAAGTGACTTTAAAGAGAAACTGTACAGCCTATTTAAAGTGTACCCCCTGACGGAGGGACAAAAAGTGAGCATATTGGTAGGCCAGCTAACCGGCGCTGCCCAACGTGAAGTAAAGTCCTGGTCAGTCAGGGACAAGGAGACCGTGAAGGAGATCTTAGCCCGTCTGAAGGACACTTTTGATACCTGTACCTCAGCAGAGATCAAAATGAGATTTTATGGGTGCAAGCAGCGGGCCGAAGACAGTATAAGAGACTATGCTTTGAATTTGCAGGAGGCCCTGGGAGCCATTAAACAGACAGACCCTGACAGTGTGCGGAATGCAGATGAACTGTTGACTGAGCAATTCATTGAGGGCCTGCTGTCCAACGCCCACCGAACCCAGTTACGTGCAATGGCCTTGCAGAACCCTGGTTTAGACTTTGCAAAGTTCAAAGACAGGGCCATCCAGGTGCTCCGAGAACCGGCATCGGGTGGCGCTGTAACCCACCGGTGCCCTGCTATTACCTATCACCAGGAGGTGGCGCCCTTGTCTGCAGAGCCTGTGGGAGCTGGTGCGCAGGCTTTGGATAAAGACCCGGCTCCAGACCTGCACCATCAGGTCCAAGAACTGACCAAAAGCGTTGCCGCATTAACCAGGACTGTGCAGTCGTTACAGGTATCCTCTCCATGAAGCATCAAGCTGGCCACCAGTCCGGAGGACGCTCTGTGGCGCCGACAGAGGAGGATCCCATTGTCCAGAGGAAGACCCAGCGACCGCTACAACGAGGACGGACAGCCCATCTGCCGCCGCTGCAATAAACCCGGACATATGGCAAGGTACTGTCATTTAAACGGGCACAACCTGGGGCAGAGGGCCAACCCCCAGGCATAAGATCATCAGGCCCATCGAACTGGCATGATAAATACGTAGGGGGACGTCCAGTCTTGCCTGTGGTACTGGATGGCATTCCTATGAGTGCCCTACTAGACACCGGGTCACAGGTGACATAACCCGCTACCCAGATGACGACCTGAGTATCATCGCCAGGAATGGTCAGCCTGTGCTACTGGTGGGATTCAAAGAGGTGAACATTAAAATCGGTAAAGTTGAACTGGCGGCACAAGGACCGATTATTGTGGACATTGACCGTCGTGAGAGTCACCCTAAAATAACCTTGGGTACTAACGTGATTGAAAATTGTCTTGCAGAGATAATTCTCATTTTACAGCAGGTTGCCATGAACGCCAGCTCCGGCCAGCAGCGTGTCCTACAAAAGGAGATCCAGGCACTGATGAAACGGCAACAGGTAGAATTGTCGGGTGGTGAGATTGGTAGCGTTAGGATGAGTGACCCGTTCCCTATCGCCATTCCCCCAAAGAGTGAGATGATGATCTGGTGTCGGGCAGCTATTGGTCTGAGGGGTAGAGACTACCAAGCTATGGTAGAACCCATTTACTCAGACAGTAGGCCCACCATTTTGACGGCACGGGGGGTGGTTGATGTCCGCCATGGGAGGGTACCTGTCCGCATCCTAAACATTGGGGAAAGAGAAGTATACTTGCCCCGGTATGCCACGCTAGCCAAATTGTTCACCATTTACTAGAACTCTGTAAAAGCCGTGGAACCCTTGCCTCCATCTCCCCCAGAGGAAGGTAACGGCTCCAAGAAACAAATGGAGGACTGGTGCCAGAAGCTGCACGTGGGCACTGGCTCCACTCCCCCTCACCAGAAACAGGGAGTCTACCGGGTGGTTCAGGAGTACGAAAGGGTCTTTAGCAAACACCCGCTAGACTTTGGGCAAGTAAAGGGGGTAGAACATCAAATCCCCATTGGAGACCATCCACCCATAAAAGAGAGATACCGGCCTGTACCCCCTGCACACTATCAGAACGCCAAGGGAATGTTGCGAGAAATGAAGGAGGCTGGGGTAATCAGGGATAGCTGTAGCCCCTGGGCAGCTCCACTAGTTCTTGTGAAAAAGAAAGATGCCACTATGAGGATGTGTGTAGATTACAGAAAGATCAACCGTATCACACACAAAGATGCGTACCCGTTACCTAGGATAGAAGAATCTTTAGCTGCATTAAAATCTGCTAACTTCTTCTCCACTTTGGATCTTACTAGCTGGTACTGGCAGGTTCCTGTAGCAGAAGCAGACAAGGAGAAGACCGAGTTTACCACCGCGATGTTTCTCAGTGAATTCAACTGTATGCCGTTCGGACTCTGCAACGCACCAGGGACCTTCCGGAGGCTTATGGAGTGCTGTCTGGGGCACAGAAATTTCGAGACAGTCCTGATATACCTGGACGATGTCATTGTGTATTCCAAGACCTATGAGGACCACCTAAAGCACCTGGCAGAAGTGTTCGATGCCCTGGCAGGCTTTGGCCTAAAGGTGAAACCCTCCAAGTGTCATCTACTGAAACCAAGGGTGCAGTACCTGGGACACGTGGTGAGTGCTGATGGAGTAGCTCCTGACCCTGATAAGATCACAGTGATTAAGGACTGGCCAAGACCCTCCAACATAAAGGAAGTGAGGCAGTTCCTCGGGTTGGTAGGCTACTACCGAAGATTCATTCCTGGTTTCACCAAAATGGCCGCTCCTATGCAGGACCTCTTAATAGGCCAGTCCAGAAAGGCAAAAAACCAGAAGCCACCCTTCAGGTGGGACAAGCTGGAAGAGGAGTCCTTCCGCCAGCTGAAGATGGCCCTCACCGAGGATGAAATCCTGGCGTACCCTGATTACGGCCAGCCCTTTATTCTCCACACGGACGCGAGCAACATCGGACTAGGAGCGGTGCTGTCCCAGATCCAGCAGGGGAGAGAACGGGTAATCGCTTATGCCAGCCGAAAACTACGGCCCACAGAGAGAAACCCTGAGAATTATAGCTCCTTCAAGCTAGAGTTCCTGGCAGTGGTGTGGGCAGTGACGGAATGATTCAAGCATTACCTTGCCTCTTCCAAGTTCACCGTGTACACGGACAACAACCCATTGACACATCTGGACACGGCGAAACTTGGTGCCCTGGAGCAGAGATGGATGGCCCTGCCTGTCCAACTATGACTTCACCATCAAATACCGGGCAGGACGCTCAAATGCCAACGCAGACGCCCTGTCCAGGATGCCAAACTTACCGGACGGAGGGGAAGATCCAGAAGAACTGGAAGAGATTGAACTCCCCGTGTTTCACCGTCATGGGATTACCCAGTATTCCCACCGGGTATGGGACTGGCACTCCGCCACGTTCAATCCCTTACCCCACTACAGCTGGGCGGAGACGCAAGACAGTGACCCAGCAGTCCGCCTGGTAAAAGAGATGCTGACGCAGGCTGATGCCCGCCTTGACCCAGACGCCCCGGAGGAGACGAAACAGCTGTGGAAGGAGAAGAGTAAACTGTTTCTCTACAAGGGGAAGCTGTGCTGGAGAACTGTCAACTCTCGGACAACATGAGCTGACCTGGCAGGTAGTGGTCCCGAGACGGGACGCGGCTATGGTCCTGGAGGCATACCACGACTGAGCAGGGCACTTCAGATGGAAGAAGCTGGAGATCCTGTTGCGTGATCAGTTCTTCTGGGTAGACATGAGAGGGGCCATTGAGAGATGGTGCAGAGACTGCGGCCCGTGCAACCTGAGGAGTAACGACCGTGCCAGCCAGAAGACCCCCCTGCAGCCCATCATCACGAAGCAACCACTAGAACTGGTAGCCCTGGACCATGTGAAGCTGGCTCCAAGTAGGTCCGGGTACGTCTACGCCCTCACCATCGTAGACCACCACTCCCGGTTCCTGGTGGTGGTCCCTGTCAAGGACTTAACGGCTCAAACAGCAGCTAGAGCCTTCTAGCAGCACTTCTGCCGTCCACACGGGTATCCGGAGCAAGTGTTGACTGGTCAAGGTCCAGCCTTCGAAGCGGAGGTCTTCCAGGAGTTCTGCAACTTGTATGGCTGCAAGAAGATAAGGACAACGCCTTACCACCCCCAAACCAACGGGCTGTGTGAGAAAATGAACAATATCATCATTGATCTCCTCAAGACGTTGCCCCTGGAAGAACGCAGCCTGTGGCCGGAGAAGCTGCCAGACCTGATTGACTTGTACAACCATATCCCGGTGAATGCTACAAATTGCACCCCAGCTTACCTGATACGCGCAAGACCAAGTAAGCAGCCAATTGACCTGGAGATGGGAGTCCTGACACCTGAGGACACCTCACCAGAAGCAGACTGGGACACGGAACGGCAGCAGCAGTACCGGAAAGTACAGGGGACCGTGGAGCAAAGTCTGTCTCAAGCAAGAGGAAAGCAAGAGAGGACTTATAACCAACATGCTCCCGCTGTTCCCCTGGCACCTGGAGAGCAGGTCTTGAAGAGGAAGAGATGGCTCCACAAGTTGGATGACCAGTGGGAGAAGGACCCGTACACCGTACTGCCCTCAAACCATGAGAACCCAAAAATATGTGTCATCAGTAAGGATGGAGGAGAGACCACAGCCACTGTCTCCAGAGACCACCTGAAGAAGTGTCCCGAGCAGCTACAAGGTGCTGAAGAAGACCAGGATATCCTTCAACCCGCAGAGGGAAAGGAAGAAATGATCAGTACCGTACTCGGAGACTTTCCCCGGTCCTGGACTCAAATCAACAACGCAGTCGTGGTACCCGTCCTCACCTTTCTCCAGCCAGCCCCTCAAGGGCCTACAGAAGAACAGGGAGTGTCGGGAGAGCAGCCAGCCCAGGAGGCAGAAGGATCCATACAAGCAGCCCAGGAGAATCAACCCTCTGCTAGTAGTGAGCCTGTCGTGCCCCTAGTAAGCCAAAGAGTACGCAGGAAGCTGCCCGGCCTACCCGCAACACCTCCTACACCCTGTAGTGCAGAGCCAGATAGTGGGTTACATAGGTCCACCAGGAGCACTAGAGGACAGATGCCTGCTCGCTGGAGAATCTAATGCCAAGTCTACCTGTACATACGTAAATGTTGAAAATGTTTGATGTTTTTGTTACCTGGTTATTAATTATGTCTTTCTAGTTTTCCTAGCTCATGGACTGACAGGTTATGGACGCTGAATAACCGGAACTACATTGTAAATAGTTGCACTTGGTGCCTCTTGCGAAGACGGCCACGGAAGGAAAACCTGTCTGGCGTGGCCCCGTGTGGTCCAAAGTAGTTCGCTTCGCTTTGCAGCCACGCCCAGGGCCAACGTTTGGGGTTTGCTTTGGACAGGTCCCCTACTCTGTTCTAAGACTTCACCTTGGGTGATATGGACACCCGGTTATGGAAATGCCGTGACCATCAAGACAAAATGTACTTTTTCCTGTTATTGTTTATACCCTTGTATTTGTGTTTTTCTTAAAAATGTGTTTAGTCCCGGAGTACTAAATTTTACTAGGGAGGAATGTGGCACCCCAGGGGTCTGGTTGCCACAGTGATAGAAATATCACGTCTGAGAGCAAGTGGGAGGTTCCCTGGTCAGGAGCCCTTGAACATGCAACACCTCCTGTCCCAGACCAGATAGGGTAGGAATCTGCCCTATATAAACTGGGTCTGGGGCGGGGTTAGTGGAGAAAGCCAAGAAAGCTGAGGGAGAGTGAAGAACAAGCAGACACAGGGAAAGCAACAGCTAGGAGCTCTGTAGGAGCAGGAGCTGAGTGCCAGGGACTGGAAGCAGATATTGCTCGTCCTGGCTGAAGACACTACGACCGGACGACGGAGTCCGAGGCTGTGAGGACTTATATATTCAGCAGCAGAAATCAGCTGGCAGGGGATTTCAGGTCCTCTGGCCATAGGAAGCCCGGAGGCTCAGTCACACACCAGGGACCGGTACCGCCATCGAGGAGCGGAAGCTACCAGAGGGTCCAAGTCACCAGCCATACGGGTGAGCACCACACGGTATACTCAGGGACGTGGGCTACTTCCACTCGCTTACAGCAAGGTAGCCAGGAAGAGTGCAGATAGACGGTGAGGCCTACAACTCCACCTGGCCAGGGGAACTCCTGTTTGTTCACAGACTGACCAGGCCCCTTATGCTAGCCAGTACTCCCGGGAGGGTCTGCCTTATCATCATCAGTAAAGACCCTGAACTGCACTGCAAAGACTCTGAGTCATTTCTGCTTCACCCGTGCACCATCACTCCCATCATCCACACTCACTGCCCTGAGGCTTTACTCCTCCCGTGGGGAGTTGTCCCATCCTCTGCTGCGCACACAACACCAGCCTCAGCGGTCTGCCTCGCAGCGGCGGTACACCCTGACCGCAATCCACAGGTGGCGTAGTAGGACATTAAATCATAAAAACCCTATAAAAGACGGCCACTGGTCTGGCCACCCTGAGCCACAGACCGGGTCACCGCCACGGAGACTACAACCCCCAGAGACCCGGCTCCGGGTAACCCACACACGTTCACACACGGCCCAGGGGGCGCGTCACATAGAGTAAAGAACTAACTGTTATTCAGGATGCGTGCCCACTATGCGTTTTTCCAGCGTTTATGCCGCGGAATTTCCGCAGCGCAAATGCTTAAAAAACGCTTGGTAATACATGCCCCATGGTCCCCAATGATAATCCGCATGTGCACAGCACATGCGGAAATTTCCGCTGCGTATTATCATTGCGGAAAACTCCGCAGCATATCCATTAATTTTGCGGACACACAGCATAATTGCCGCCATTGACTTGCATTGAATCGCTTAATATCCGCATGACTACATGTGCACATGCGGATATTAAGCGATTCAATGTCCGGATGGTACCTGGGTCTGGAGAAGAGGAGACTCTCGTCCAGACCCAGGTACCATAGTACCTGTTAAAAAACATTATACTCACCTTCTGATGTCCCCCGGTCTCCTCTATGGTGCGTCCTGGCTCCCCGGTGGCTCGTGATGGTGTAAAAGGACCTTCCATGATGTCATTTAGTCATGTGACAGGTCACGCGACCACTGACGTCGGTAGTTGTGTCGTGTGACCTGTCACATGACTAAATGACGTCATGGAAGGTCCTTTTACACCACCGCGAGCCGTACAAGAGATCGGACGCACCGGAGAGAAGACCGCGGGCCATCAGAAGGTGAGTATAATGTTTTTTTTTAATTTTTTACCATTTTTATTCTTTTTTTTTAACTATTAACTTGGTCACACTATATAAATCCATGCCGGTTGCATGGATTTATACAGTGTGACCAAGTTGTCAAGCACTTTTCCAAGTGATGCTAAAATCGATTGGAAAAGTGCTTGATAACCCGCATGCAGAAATGCATGCAAAAATGCTTCTACCTTGCAGGAAAAACACATGTAAAATCCGCATGCGTTTTTTCTGCCAGGAAGATGCAGAAAAAATTAGCAGCATTTCTGCATCGTGGGCACATAGTCTCAATGTATCTTGCTTGCACAGGGCCCTTGATCACTCTCTCTGACCTTCTCAATGAGTCACTTGTAATACCTGATAAGTCCTCATTCTCAAGGGATTCAGAGTCACTACATTCAGTGGGGGGTGGCTGAGAGTCAACAAGTTCATACTGTGGTTAATCAGGTTGTGGGCTGGACTACTGCAACCAAGGAACAAAAGGCCATCCAACAGGAAACACATTACCTTTACCTTCTGGAACTGTCTCTGACCTTTAGTCACGGGGGACCTCATCTGGAATGGCATTCTTCCAGGATTCTTCCTGGAATCAGCACTGAAGTCATCTGGTGGATGGTTGGCAACGTCATCTCTGCTGTCATCTCTGGAGGGATCTCGGACGTCATCTGCCAGTCAAAGCATCATCTGGCTATGGTGTACCACCTTGGTTGTCTCTTAATTTTCTTTAGAGATATTGTAGATTTATAATCCAGGCAAAGGGAAAGGGATGTACGAGCAAATTTCCCACTTTTCATATAATTTGCTGGTGCGATGATTCTACCTAAGGCAGACTCGATCTCCAATTAACAGGGGTTTTGCTTTGGCATTCAAGTTGTGGTTCTCTTCATGTCTCTGACAAATGACTTTCATTCTTTCTTCCTCAATAACATTAGCTTCTTCTAGTCTTCGCTGATGATCAGTGTGTGGTAGAGGGTTGACGGTCTGTGGAATGCGTACTTCCAAGGCAACATCTGCTGGTAGTCTTCCTTGTCAACCAAACATCAGGTAATTAGGCGTATACCCGGTGGAACAATGGACATTGCTATTGTAGAGATATACCGACTCTGGCAGAAGATCATTCCAATCCAATAGAATCTATTTTGGATGTTGGCCTCAGTCTTGTGGCAACTCATATGCAGCACATTCTGACATGGTGCCTTTAAAAACAACAGTATTATTATAATGTCCCCTGTATAAAAATATCTGCCCTATGAACTATGGTCTTTACGCTGCGTCCTCTTCACACTGTACCCCCAATCTGTCATTTCCCCATGCTTACTGTGCCCCCATTTCGTCCTGCCCCTTCCACAGTGCCCCTCTCCATACGGTGGCCCCTCTCATATATTCTCTCCTTTGCACACTGTCTCCCCATACTGTGTCCTCACACTTACATTTCCCCCATCCACAATAGAAGTTCCTTGTCACTTTGACACTACTATGGAGCCCTTACCCTGACATCAGCAGCATAAGGTGACCTCATTATGCTGCTTCACATTGTCTCTGCCCTTGTTATGCCAGTTTACCGCTCATATCTTCTATTCAAAAACGCAAATACAGGGTGGGCCATTTATATGGATACACCTAAATTAACTGGGAATGGTTGGTGATATCAACTTCCTGTTTGTGGCACATTAGTATATGGGAGGGGGAAAACTTTTCCAGATGGGTGGTGACCATGGCAGCCATTTTGAAGTCGGCCATTTTGGATCTAACTTTATTTTTTTCAATGGCAAGAGGGTCATGTGACACATCAAACTAATGATAATTTCATAAGAAAAACAATGGTGTGCTTGGTTTTAACGTAACTTTATTCTTTAATGATTTTTTTACAAGTTTATGACCACTTATAAAATGTGTTCAAACTGCCCATTGTGTTGGATTGTCAATGCAGCCCTCTTCTCCCACTCTTGACACACTGATAGCAACACTGCAGATGAAATGCTAGCACAGGCTTCCAGTATCCGTTGTTTCAGATGCTGCACATCACGTATCTTGATGGTATGGTGTGGTATATGGGGTAGAAAGATAGTGGGGCCATTCTTCATCAGTGGAAACCTCAATGCCACTGGATATCTGAAATTGCTACATGATGATGTGTTGTCCTCTTTCTGCACTGAAGATGGCACGTTCCCTGAGTTTTTCCAACAAGATGGTGCACCACCACATTATGGGTGACAGGTCTGAGCATTCCTACATGAACAGTTTCCTGGAAAGAGGATTGTTCATCTTGGGCCAGTTGAATGGCCACCAAGGTCTCCCGATCTGACCCCCTTAGACTTTTATCTTTGGGGTCATCTGAAGGCAATTGTCTATGCTGTGATGTTGTGGTGTCAATTTTTTCCTAATACCCATAATATTATATATTATGTCAGAAACTGTTATGAACCACCTGTGGATCCAAAAAGTTCACTACACCTCTAGATGATTTTCTTGAAGGGTGTAGTTTCCAGTCTGCGGATGACATAGGATGCGTCATCCACAAGAAGCAGAGAGGAAGGATGGCATCGCAAGAAGAGCGGACAAGCGACACCCATCGGTCCAGACCACCCCGTAGGTGAGTATAATAAAAGGTCTTTTTTTTTGTTTTGCAGGGCAGCTTGGGGACTTATATACAGCATTCCAGAATTCTGTAGCACAGGCTGAAAGCTGGTGTCCATAGGTTACATGGGAAACACCTGGTGACCGGTTCACTTTAAAGTCACTTCAAAACTGGATAGGTCTGGAAAAAAAATAGATTTTGCAAAATAAAAAAGTAAAAATTGCTATTAAACTTTTAACCCTTCTAACATCCTAACTAATTAAAAAGACATATTAAATATTATTCTCATGTAAACTAGATATATTGGAAATGGTATTTATTAACTATTTTGTATGCTGTGACAATTTATTATAGAAACATACAAATTCAGAGTTTGAAAATTGCAAGTTTTTAAAAAATTTTCACAAATTTTTGATATTTTCATAAATAAACACAAATCTTGTTGACCTAAATTTACAAATAGGATAAAGTACAATGTGCCACAAAGAAAGTTCTTAGAATCACTGGGATTGGAAGAAGCATTCCAAAGTTATTAAATGACTCCTGACAGATTTGGAAAATGTGGCATTGTCAGGAAGGTGAAAACAGGTTTAGGGCTCTTTCACATGTCCTGATATTTCCGGTACTGGAAAAAACATACGTGTAGCATCCTTGTGCAGCATGACATGTACCAGCGCCTGAGAAAACCCTATACAGTTTGCGCTGTTCAAAAGCACCGGGTGCTGAAGGCAGCTCACATCATTGTCACCTGGTCTTCCTGAGATCAGAGCGACCAGGCGACAATGATGGGAGCTGTAGTCAGCACCCACAGTGTAAATTGTATGTAAAATAAAGAATTAAATAAAAAAAACGGTGTGGTCTCCCGTGGATTTTTCATAACTAGCAGAGGGAAAGCCAACCACTGGGGGCTGATATTAATAGACAGGGAAAGTGGCCATTATCCCTAAATGTTCTCATGCTATTAATAACAGCTCACAGCTGTTTGTCTAGCGTTTTCTTGTTAGTTCACAGGGGACCCCAGAAAAAAATTGACGTAGGTTTCCTCTATAAATTCTAACCAGCAAAAGCTAAACAGACAGCTGTGAGCTAACATTAATAGCCAGGGAAGGTGTCATGGATATTAGCCCCCCTCCCAGGCTAATAACATCAGCCCTGAGCGGCCCCAGAAATGGCGTATCAATAAGATGCGCCAATTCTGGTGCTTAGCCTTGCTCTTCCCATGCCCTGGTGCAGTGGCAAGTGCGTTATAGGGTTGGGTTGATGTCAGCTGTTTTATGGCCGCTGACATCAAACTCAGGGTTTAGTAATGGAGAGGCATCTACAAGATGTCCCCATTACTAACCCCATAGTTTTATTGTAAAAAAACACCCAGAATAAAGTCCTTTAATTAAAATAATGACACAGACCCCTTCATTGAAATAAACACTCCCACCCTCTTTTTCCCATTTATTAGTGTAAAATTAAAAATAAAAAATAACCATATTCCTTTCCTATCTAGCATGAAGATAATCCATATGATAAACCCTATGTCCCATGTTGTAATCTATCTCTGCGACATCTGGATTTCATGGCCAAGTGGTGGCATGAAGCGACCGCTCAGTCATGAATCCAGGAGACACTGATCTGCACTTGGGACGCAGCTTCAGTGCATTCTGGCGATGTCATTGAGGTTACCGCAGGTCAGTGAAGCTGTGGTTCCCACGGGCTGGATTCATGACTGAGCGATCTCATCTTGCCATGAAATCCAGGTGCAGCAGAGATGGATTGCGACGTGGGACATATGGATTATATTCTCATCGGACAGATGAGGAATATCTTTTTTTTATTTTACACTAATAAATAGGTAAACTAGAGTGAGTGTGTTTATTTCAAATAAAGAAGTCAGTGTGTTTTTTTCAATTAAAGGACTTTATTCTGGGTGTTTTTTTTTTACTATATGACTATAAGGTTAGTAATGGGGGCGTCTTATAGATGCCTCTCCATTATTAACCCCTGGGCTTGATGTCAGTGGCCATAAAACAGCTGACATCAACCCCAAGCCTGTTATGCCACTTGCCACCACACCAGGGCAAGTGGAAAGAACATTTTATTGATGCACCAATTCTGGGGCTGCTGAGGGCTGATGTGACCACTGAGGGCCGGGAGACAAGCCCTCCAGTGCACCAACCTGAACTTCCACAATGCGCTGTCTGAGATCAATCCCAAGAGCACCCACCACAACCCCTTCACTAAGAATTTTGACTGGATCCGGAACAAAACTACAAGATAAAGCATCAGCCTTAACAGTTATTTACCAGGGAGATATGTCACAGAGAAATAAAACAAAGTGAAAAAAGAGGGTCTACCAGGTCTGTCTAGTATTCAGCCACTTAGCGGTGTCAACATACAGTAAATTTTTGTGATCAGTAAAGACCGTTACTCTATGACTAGCCCCCTCAAACCAATGCCTCCATTCCTTGAAAGCTCTCTTAACAGCCAAGAGTTCCCGATAGTCTATATCATAGTTGGACTTGTGAACATTTCGAGAAAAAAAAGCACAAGGATGAAAGTAACCGTGCTTCTTCTGAGAATGAACAGAACCCATCCCCACAGAAGAGGCATTTACCTCAACCACAAAAGGTAAATCAACATCAGGTTGACTGAGGACAGGAGCTTTAGAAAAGGCTGTCTTTCGAGCAGCAAAAGTTTTACCAGCCTCAGTAGACCAAGAGGAAAAGTCAGTACCCTTCTTTGTCATATCAGTAAAAGGTTTGACTATCACTGAGTAATTCTTTAGGAACTTACGATAATAATTATTAGCAAAACTTAAGAACCTCTGTAAAGCTTTAAGATTAGTAGGTTCTACCCAATCAAGTACAGCCTGTACCTTAACGGGATCCATCTGAAAACTTTTACCAGAAACCAAATGACCCAAACACTGAATCTGCTGCACCTCAAATTGACTCTTCTTTAGCTTGGCAAACAAATAATTGTCATGTCAAACCTGAAGCACTTGATGAACATACTCCAGATGCTCATCGCGAGAACCTGAGTAAATAAAGATATCATCCAAGTATATCACAACAAAACTATCCACCAAAGAAGAAAAAAAAGGGAATTAGACAAACCCGTAATTTGGTTTCCAGAAGTCCCTCAGGACAACACACCAGGAGGTAATCCTTCCTTGACCTATGAAGGGACAGGAACACAGAGGTTAAAATGCCCCTCTCATCCCTAAGTTCCAGTGATTTTCAAAGTATCACCGAAGGATGGATGCAAAAGGTCTATGCGAGCCACTACAGACTCATATGCAAGATAAACACTTTAACGGCCGGAATCTACAGGAAGACGGTTCCTATGCAAGCCTAAAAATAAACACAAGGGAGGGAAAATAAGGGTGCTGTCCTGAGGGACTTCTTGACACCGAACTACCGGTAGGTCTTTTTCCAGTCTGTCCCTCTGGAAAGTTCACCAAGAGAAGTACCAGAGAAATAGCACCAGGGTGGGTACAGAAGCCCTAAGGACCGAAGTCCTGGGCAAGAACTAGACTAGATATAGAAACGATCTGTAAGGTCAGAAGAAAGTATAGACAACTATAAAAATCTGCAAAGATAAATCACTGTAGTGAGTGCTCGATATAAGTCTATAATGCCAAATATTCAGTATAAATGTGGCAAACAAATTATACAGTTGAAACAGAGTGAGATACTCCCCTGTCGTACCCCAACACCAACAATGAACCATAGTGATTGTTAGCGGAATCATAATTATAACACTGCAGCCATAGAACAGACCTTAAACACTTGTAATTGCACAGGAAAAGTATGGTGATAGCCACTGCCACAACCCAAACAGGATTGTTGCAAAGCAATAATAAACTCGCATGTGTTTAATAACACAGGACAAATCTTTAACAGGTCCTCCAGGACTTAGACTAAACCTTGGTAACAGACAAGCTTACCATAGCCCGAGAGTCCTGCCATCCAAAGGCCCTGGATTGCCGGAAGATTAAACCAATAACCTTTAGTATATTGTGATAGATCGGCTCACTCAGATTCGCATTGAGGTATAAACTGAACACTGTCTCTTTAAATTTTCAGTTGGTTTATTGTGCAGCATAAAACAATAAAAAAATTCTGAAAAATAAACATATCTCATCCGGCCTAACAGCAAACAAAAATAGGAAAAGAGTCCAGGAAAGTCCTTGCACCGGCCACTCCGGGTTAGCAAAAAGCCACACGGTTCAGGTTCAGCAGGAACAAACACACGCTCCTATCTCTGGAGCTGGCCTCCAGATACTGACCACCTCCTGAGTCAAAAGGCTAGCTTTTTATAGCCCCTAAACCACGCCCTGGAGTGGAGATAGGGTGGATACCTTCCCTCCCAGCACTTAGCTATGCGCCTGTAAAGCATGCCCTCGTAACTCTGGCTATTAACCCTCTCTGCACCCAATGTGCAAGAGAAACCTCCATGTTTTATATCACTGAAGCAAAAAGTCTCAGAGACACGTATCTCCCCTCCAGTATTCTGCCAGTGACTTTGTCACATATTCCCCCCCTCTGCCCAAAGCCGGGGGTTTGGGCACCTTCAGACACCAGGCAGGGAATTCTAGAGAGGGCATCAGCATTTCCATGTAGTTTCCTGGGCCTGTGCTCTACATGAAAATTAAAGTCTTGTAGTACTAGAACCACCTAGTTACCCGAGCATTTTTACCTTTCTTCTCTCTCAACCATCTCAACGGGGCATGGTCTGATACCAGTCTAAACTTCCGGCCTAGTAGGTAATATCTCAGTGTATCTACGGCCCATTTTATGGCTAGACACTCTTTTTCTACTATCGCGTAGTTTTTCTCACTGGACAAGTGCTTCCGGCTCAGGTAGAGAATAGGATGTTCTTCCCCATTTATCTCTTGAGAGAGTACGGCTCCTAGACCAACTTCGGACGCGTCTATCTGGTCCACAAACTCTTTCTCAAAGTCTGGTGCGACCAGGACCGGCTGCTTACATAGTGCTAGCTTCAACTGTTGAAACGCTGCCTCTGTTTCCTCCGTCCATTTCACGATTGTTGATCTGGTGCCTTTGAGGAGATCCGTAAGTGGCACGGCCATCCTGGCAAAATTTTGGATAAACCACCGTTAATATCCCACCATTCCCAGGAACGCTCTCACTTGCTTTTTGGAGAGCAGTTACGGCCAGTTCTGGATTGCCTCCACTTTATTGACTTGTGGCTTAATCTCGCCTCTGCCGACCACATAGCCCAACTACTTGGCTTCTTCCTTTCCAACAGCACATTTTTTGGATTTATTGTAAATCCCACCTTCCTTAGAGCATCGAGAATCTCCTGTACCTTAGGTAGATGACTAGCCCAGTCTGGGCTTAAGATCACAATGTCATCAAGGTAGGCTGCGGCATACTACTTATGTGGGGCTAGGATCTGATCCATAGCCCTCTGGAAGGTGGCTGGGGCCCCCTGCAGTCCTAACGGCATCCGAGTGTATTGGAAACACCCATCAGGTGTCGAGAAAGCAGTCTTCTCCTTGGCCTTCTGAGACATGGGGATCTGCTAGTAGCCCTTCGTCAGGTCAAGGCTGGTGATATACCTCGCCGGTTCAAGCCTCTCGATGAGTTTGTCGACACGGGGCATCGGGTATGCGTCACACTTGGACACCTCATTCAGCCGGCGGTAGTGGTTACAAAACCTTCACTCCCCGTTTGGTTTTGGCACGAGGACTATGGGACTCGACCATCCACTCTTCAACTCCTCTATCACCCCGAGGTCTAGCATCCTTTTCACCTCGGTTGAGATCACCTCTTGGCGTGCTTCAGGAATCCTGTAGGGCTTCAGGTTCACTCGTATATGCGGCTCTGTTAGCACGTCATGCTCTACCACCTGAGTACGCCCTGGCAACTCTGAGAACAGGTCACGATTCCGCTGTAGCAGTTCTCGACATTGTTCCTTCTGGGCCGGTGATAGAGCCTCTGCTATCGTGACCTCTTCCACCTTGACTCTGGGAGCGGCTCCCAGGCAAGGAGCTTCCACAGGTTCCCGGTCTTGCCACAGCTTGAGCAGGTTCACATCGTACACCCGATGCGGCTTTCTTCGGCCAGGTTGGTGGACTTTATAATTAACTTTGCTGATTTTCTCCACCACTTCGTACGGGCCTTGCCATTTGGCCAGGAACTTGCTCTCAACAGTAGAGATTAGGACCAAAACACGGTCCCCAGGCTGGAACTGCCTAGGCCTCGCCAATCGGTTATAGACCCTTGCCTGGGCCTCCTGCGCCTGGAGGAGATGCGCCTTCATGATAGGCATCACTTTTGCCATTCTTTCCTGCATCTGGGCGACATGTTCAATGATGCTCCGGTGTGGCATAACCTCGGCTTCCCAGGTTTTCTTAGCAATATCCAGGAGCCCTCGCGGATGTCATCGATACAGTGATTCAAGCGGGAAAACCCAGTGGAGGCTTGTGGAACCTCCCTTATTGAGAGGAGCAGGAATGGCAGCAGGTAGTCAAAGTCATGTCCATCCTTCTCGACCTTTTTGAGCATCGCTTTTAGGGTTTTATTAAAGTGCTCCACTAGGCCATCTGTCAGTGGATGGTAAACGGAGGTTCGCAGCTGGTTAATCTGGAGTACCCTACACAGCTCCTTCATTACCTTGCTCATGGATGGGGTCCCTTGATCAGTTAGTATCTCCTTCGGCAGACCGGTCCTGGCAAATATATGGACAAGTTCCCTAGCTATGCAATTACTTGATGAGTTCCTTAGTGGTACCGCTTCTGGATACCGGGTTGCATAGTCCATGACCACCAGAATGTATTGGTGGCCCCGAGCTGATTTGACTAAGGGCCCCACTAGATTCATAGCAATTCTCTCAAAGGGGATCTCTATCACCGGTAGCGGAGCTAAGGGACTACGGAAATGGGAGGTGGGCGCGGTTATCTGGCAGGTGGGGCGGGACCTACAATAGTCTAAGATTTCCTGGTAACATCCTGGCCAATAGAACCTCCTCATTATTCTCTCCTGGGTTTTCTCAACCCCTAGGTGTCCCCCCAGAATATGTGAGTGGGCCATGTCCAACACCCTCCGACGGTATGGCCCTGGAACCAACAGCTGTTCCAATACCTCTTCACCTTTTAGTTTAGTTACCCGGTATAATAGCTCCCCCTGAACTGCAAAGTGTGGGTGCCTGGTGTCCGTCCCCGGCTCTTGAGCAACACCTTTACAAACAGTAACATTGTCCCACGCCCCTTTCAGGGTCAAGTCCTGAACCTGAGCTGACCCAAAGTTCTCTCCGGGCACCTCCAATTCAGGGAAGTCGGCCACCTCAGTCATAGTCTCGTCCTCGTCACTAGCAAGGACACAGTGGGAACTCATCTACTTTCGATGTCGACCAGGATATTTCTCTTGGGTCGTGGGTTTTGTCCATATGACTCAGTCTGGATGCCTTCCCCCACAAGTTCCAGAACAAGGAAAAATCACGCCCCAATATGACGGGATGTATCAGGTCCTTGACCACCCGACCTCGTGGGATTGGGCGCCTCAGTCTGTTTCGATTGTCACACTGGCCACCGGGTAATTCTTGGCGTCCCCATGTATGCAGCGGATGCCCACAGTTTTGGTAGGTATCAGCTGGTGGGGGAGAGTAGCTCTGATTAGGGTCACCAGACTCCCAGAGTCCAATAGTCCAAGCACCCTTACTCCATTAATGGACATGGCACACGCCTGCAGCCCCTCGCCAGGTTGACCGTCCACACTACAGGCTGGATAAGTATAATATGAACACCGTCTGCCTAGGCTGCAGTCCATTGGATCAGGGGACATATGACAGTGTGCGGCTAAGTGTTCAGGGTTGTGACACCGCCAACAAATGGCATCCCTCACAGCAGTCTTTGCGGCACCTTCAGAGGAAGTGGGACGCGGCTCTGTAACCCCTTCCGTGGTGAACCTGCCCCCTTTTGGGTATCCCAGTACGGGGAAGTGACTATACCCGGTTTCCCGAGGGATTTCTCAACGACCTGGTACCTCTCTACTAGGCCAACTAGGTCATCTGCGTTCTGGGGATCACCTTGGGCGACCCAAGTCTGTACCAACTTAGAAAGGGAGTGTATGAACCTATCAATCACCACCCGCTCAACCATCTGGGCAGAAGTGGAAGACTCTGGCTGGAACCACTTCTGAACGAGATGCATCAGGTCAAACAACTGTAAATGAGGGGGTTTGTCACCAGCATACGCCCAGTGGTGGATTCGTTGGGCTCTCATTGCCATATTTACTCCCAGGCGTGCCAAGATTTCTGTCTTTAGTTTGGCATATTCCTTGGCATCCTGCAGTGCTAAGTCATAATATGCCTTTTGGGGTTCCCCCGACAAATATGGAGCCAGAACCTCTGCCCACTGTTCTGGAAGAAGACTCTCCCAATCAGCCACCCTCTCAAAGACTGTCAGAAAGGCTTCTACATCATCCCCGGGGGTCATCTTCTGCATGGCCTGTCTTACCGCTTTCTTGCTTGCCAGCCACCCTCACGAACCGCCTTTGCAAGTAGCTCAATCTGCTGCTGCTGTCGGTACTGGTCTTGTTGATGCTGCTGCTGTTGACGGAACTGGTCTTGTTGCTGCTGCTGTTGTTGCTTCAGTAGTAAATTGGTAAAGCGTTGGGATGCTTATACCTTACAAACCCAGGAGCCCACAGACATCTTTTCTGAATCCTTAAATCTGTAGGCCTCAAGCAAGGGGCTGCACGCTATGGAAACAAGGAAATATGCAGACTGGCATTACCAACGCTGGGTTCATAATCAGACTCCCTAATAGAGAAGCGTGGATCATCACTGCTGTGGTGCAGATGTTAATGACACAGGGAGTCTGGACTCTGAAATTGATGAAAATGGCCTAAATAAATGCCCTTACCATTGGTCGTGCCATATACAGCAAAAAGTCAAAAGATCAAAAGAAAATCATGAACTGATTTGTTATATCCACGACTGGCTCCTAACAGGACCTTGGTAAAAATATGGGGCTGGTAGGAAGAATCCTTTCCCACAAGAGATGGACTCCGTTTGAAACTGCCTCTATACAAGTCCTTAATGCAGGCATAGTATGTCCAAATTATTTATTTATACTTTATTTTTATTTTATACTTTTTAGGTAACCAGGACAAGTTATCAAACTTGGGCTCACTCAGTCTGGAGAAAATAAAGGCCTAAATGGTGATCCCACTACCATGTACAAATAAATGAGGACCCAGCACAGAATTATTTGAATGATATTTGTCCACCCCGATTGCAATGAAGACAGGGACTATCCTCTATAGCTAGAGGAAAGAAGGTTTCTTCCAATCACAGAGAGTGATTATCTACATGAGTGTAGTGGGACTATGGGTTCTTAAGTGTAAGAACCCTAACTATTGGTTCTTTAATGAAAGAATAGTGAGAGTATGGGACCCCCTGTCACATGATGCTGTACTATTGATTTATGATAAAGGTACAAAGAGGGCCTGGACCCTTCTTTGGTGAATATAATATTACAGACAGAGGCGTAGCAAGAGGTTCAGCTCAAAGGGGGTCAGAACATCTGAGTGGACTCTTAACCAGGTAACCGTGGGTACAACTACAGTAGTGAACCCTGATTGTGGGTATAGAGTAACCTCAGGAAGTGAATGCGCCTTTACTGAAAATGAATTATCCTGCACAAAGACCAACACTGATATTACAACCATAGGGTGACCATATAGTGGTAGATACCAGACCTGCAGACCATACAAGTAATAACAGTACAGGTATATATAGTAACTTACAGATGACATTCTTTCTGGTGGAATAGTTAATTTTCCCGTCTTTTCCATCTGGCCCAGACCAACATGACGACTTTTTCCAGCCAGGACTTGTCTGCACAGATTACAACGAAAATACATTTGACTTCTCACATTTCCAGCCCCGTTTCCATCTATTCCCAATCTGCACAAACTCTGTAGTACAAAAACAGAGCTCATCTTAGTGCCCCACATAATAATACCCACCACTATGCTCCTTGCAAAGCAATAACACCTCATTTGTGCCCTCTAGTTGGTAAAATTTCTTCCTTTAAAAGATTAATGCATTGTGCAAATGCCCTAGAAAAGTGTGCACATTTTGCCCCTTTGATGTTTACAATACTCTGAGTGCCCCTATAATAATATTGCTTCTTAAGTGCCCACTTGACATTTAATGATGTCCACTGGGTCCCCCAATCTGCAGCTCCTCTATATACAGTATAGTGGACCCATAGCTCCGTTATAGAGAGTATGATGTCCCCACAGCTCCCCTATATACAGTATGATGAGCCCACAGCTCCCATATACACAGTACCACCGTCAGTACATGAATGCAGCACCAAAAACACTATTGGTAAATGAATGCAGTGCCAGAACCACCGTCAGTAGATGAATACAGCACTGGAACAACACTTTTCCTCCTCTTCATACTGACCTCAAGATACTGTCCCTTCACACTAACATCCCTCATATACAATAAAAGTCCCTATAACCTTCGGCTCTATAATGCACTTACCTTTCCCACTTCGGCAGCAGGGTGACAGCCACAGTAGGGAGCCAGTGGCAAAAAGGTGATTGCCTCAGCCGGGTGAAAACCTCTGATTAGTTATTGATTGGTACATTTGTACACGATCAGGACCACGGTCAGTACATGAATCCATTACCAGATCCCACCTCTCCATTCAATCCCCTCACGCTCCCATCTGTACATACTGTGCCCCCTTCTCTAAATTGTCCCCAAAGCTCTCACCTCTCCATACTGTCCCGCCACACTCCCAGCTGTACATACTGTTCCCCCACTTCTCCATACTGTGCCCCCACTTCTCCACATTGTCCACCACTCTCTTAGCTCTCCATACTGTCCCCCCATGCTCTCATCTCTACATACTGTTCCCCTACTTCTCCATACAATCCCCTCACACTCCCACTTCTCCATGTGGTCACCACACACTCCCAATTATCCATCCTGTACCTCTATTTCTCCATATTGTCCCCTATGCTTCCACCTCTCGATACTGTCCCTGCACTTCTTCATATTGTACACCCACTTCTCCATATGGTCCTCCCACACTCCCATCTCTCGATAATGGCCCCCACTTTTCCATATGGTCCCCACTCCTCCATATGGTCCCCACTCCTCCATATTGTTCTCCACTCCTCCATATTGTGTCCCCAGTTCTCCATACAATCCCACCACACTCCCACTTCTCCATATGGTCCTCAGGCGCTCCCAATTCTCCATCCTGTTCCCACATATTTTCCCCTACTTCTTCATATTGAACACCCATTTCTCAATATGGTCCCCCTACGCTCCCACCTCTCCATAATGTCCCCCACTTCTCTAAATGGTCCCCTCACTCCTCCATATTGTCCCCCATGCTCCCTCCTCTCCATACTGTCCCAAGACTTCTCCATCTGGTCCCCCAGGAGCTACGCTACTGATTACAGATTATGGGACCAGAATCTGTTAATCTGTTGACAAGATGTTGATCGAGGAAACTAGTCCGGATGTGGAGTCGAGAAAGGATCTTTCCTCCCCAACATGAGGAAATTAGCATCTACCTCACAGGATTTTTCCCCCAGATCAGTAGTATGTCATGTTATAGGATGAATTCGATAGACATATGTCTCCCTTCAACCATAACTATGAAAAAGCATCCCGACTTTAGCAATTAGGGACTAAGTCTGAAAACATCTGATTACACAGAGCATGGACCATAGCTGAATTGAGACTCATGTTCTGAAATCGAAGAAATACTAGGCCAATCCGAGCATGGTTACTCCTTTGGCTAAGCCAAGTTCCAGAGAATGAGGCAAAGAAAGTTGGTTCTTGGTCCAGAGACACAAGGACACTCTAACTGAAGTCGAGGCAAAAGACAAAGTGAGAAGTGCAAGACCGATCAGAAGCATGAGGCACGAAGTCACAGGGCCACACCCAGAAGCACGAGGTCACAAATCCAGAGGCCAAAGGCACAAAGCCAGAGCCACAAGGCCAGAGGCCCAAGACACGATGCCAGAGGCGCTATGAGGAGCTAAAAAGCACCATGAGGCACTACAAGGTGCTATAATGCACAGAGGCGTTATGAGGCGCTATGAAACTCTGTGAGGTGCTATAAGGCACAGAGGCGCTATGAGGCACTATAATTCACTGTGAGGCACTATAAGGCCCAGAGGCAATATGAGGCACTATGAGGCACTAAGAGGCACAGAGCCACCATGAGGCACAGAGCCACCATGAGGCACAGAGCCACCATGAGGCACAGAGTCACTATAAGGCAAAGAGGCACCATGAGGTGCTATGAGGCACAGAGGCTCTGAGGCACACAGGCTTTATGAGGTGCTATGAGGCCCTATGAGGCACAGAGGCTCTATGAGGCACTATAAGGCACATAGGCTCTATGAGGAGCTATAAGGCACAGAGGTGACTTGAGGCGCTATGAAGTGCTATAAGGTACAGAGGCGATATGAGGTGCTATGAGACACAGAGGCGCTATAAGGCACTATGAGGCACTGAGCCACCATGAGGCACAGAGCCACCATGAGGCACAGAGCCACCATGAGGCACAGAAGCACTATGAGGCGCTATGTGGCTATGAAGTGCTATAATGCACAGTGAGGTACTATGAGGCACAGAAGTGCTATAAAGCGCTGTGAAGCACTATGAGGTCCAGAGGCACTGTGAGGAACTATGTGTCCCAGAGGCGCTGTAAAGCACTATGAGGCCCAGAGGCACTGTGAGGAACTATGAGTCCCAGAGGCGCTGTGAGGGACTATGAGGCCCAGAGGTGCTGTGAGGCACCTTTGAGGCCCAGAGGCACTGTAAGGCCTAGAGGTGCTGTGAGGCACTATGAGGTGCCACTTCAAGGCACAGGCCTGGGGGCACAGACTAGGGCCACAGTTGAATGTGCGAGACACGAGACCAGACTCAGACTTACTTTTTAAGAGGGTAATCATCTGAATTCAGGATAAACATTTAGTTAACAGCCTAGCCCCACCTGAAGGAGCCAATTAATGATGCGCAGCTGGAGGGCAGACTGCACAGAGAAAGTGTGCTGTATTAATAAAATATGCCCTCCTACAGACCTGGAGTAGTTAGACTGACACTAGTCTGGTTGGACGACAGTGTTATTCAACCACAAAATGAGGATAAATATGTTTGGCATAAATTAAATTTTGAAGCCAAACTGCAGCACATAATGCCCTTGGCTCAGCTTCGGCATAAAGGCATGAGGCTAATTTCAGCCCAAAGGCCTTGCCCTTCGAGACAACATTTACACAGTGCACTTACCTCTGCTGACTCCCCTTCGCCTCTCAGGAAGCTGGTCATACCGAGAGCCCACCATGGAGGGAAGCGGTGTCACAACCAGGAATATTGTATTATTGTAGAAGGTGCACTGGCTGGCTGCTGGCTGAGGGACCTCTAACCAGAAAGATGTCGGCCCCTGACTGTTTCACAGAGGAAAGGGAAGGTCGAGATCCTGCGATCCCCCTGAGTCTGCAATACAGCGATGGCTGAGGAACACCAGAAAGGTCTCAGCCCCGGACCACTTGACAGGTGGAAGGGAAGGCTGAGACCTCCCCATAACCTTGAGCCCATACTCCCATACAGCGACTGATAGCTGAAGGACCTCTACTCAGAGAGGTGTCAGCCCCGGACTGCTTGGCAGGCCCAGGAGTCGATACAATGAAGGATAAGATCTCTTCACTCTAGGAGCAGCCTCTCATGCGACTATCCCCTTTGGAGACAGGAAAAAAAACTGGTGGGGGTGGGAGGGACCTTTTAACCTCTCTGTGATCATGTCCTGTAATAGGTCAAGGAAGGATTACCTCCTGGTGCGCTGTTCGGAGGGATGGAATGGAAATATCATTTAGGAACTTCTGAAGCACTGCTGGAGCAATGGTCAAACCAAATGGCATCACCAAATTTTTAAAGTGACTCTCGGGTGTATTGAAGGCAGCCTTCCACTCATCACCTTGGCGAACACGTATAAGGTTAAATGTCCCTCTCAGATCCAGCTTAGAACCCACTTGGCCCCCCGCTAGTTGATTAAGCAGATCAGGAATATGAGTTAATGAGTATGGATTACGTACAATAATTTTATTAATCTCTTTAAAATCCAATCAAGGATGCAAATCTCCATCTTTTTCCTTACCAAAGAAAAAATCCCATGGCGACTGGTGAGGTTGAAGGCCTTATGTGACCCTTGGAGAGACTCTTTTGAATGTACTCTTTCAAGGCATCTCTTTCAGGAAGAGACAGATCAAACAGACAAAATGTAGGCAATTTGACCCCTAGGATAAATTCAATAGCACAATCAAAGGCGGACATATCGCTGGTGCAGCCGGTGCAGGTGCACCGGCCCGAGCAGGAGGGGGCTCAAGAGATCCATCACAGAGCTGTCAACAGCATTAAAACTTAACAGTGTTTTGCTGTTCCCATTATTAATGAGTGGGTCTCCTATACTGTTATTGCGTTTGCAGTGACTGCAAAGGCTGCCAGAAATTCGGACGCAACCCAATACCCCTTTGAAGAGACATAGAGGAGGGTCTCAGTAAAAAAAAAATGTTCCCATTATAAAGGAGCGGGTCTCCTATAGTGGTAATGCCCATGCTGTGAGTGCAAGGGCTGTAAAAATTTGGGAAAAACCCCACTAACAATTTAAACACACATACAGCTGGGCCACGGTAACAATATGTTCACATTAGAAAGGAGAGGTTCTGCTATTCAGTTATAGGGTATGCAGTGAGTGCAACAGCTGCCAAAATTTAGGAAAAACCCTACTAACAATTTAAAGACACATAGAGCTGGGCCACAGTAGCGACATGTTCCTATTAGAAAGGAGAGGGTCTGCTATACATTTATAAGGTATGCAGTGAGTCCAACGGCTGCCAAAATTTAGGAAAAACCCCACTAACAATTTAAAGACACATACAGCTGGGCCACATTAACGACTACGACATGTTCCCATTAGAAAGGAGAGGGTCTGCTATTCAGTTTTAGGGTATGCAGTGGGTCCAACGGCTGCCAAAATTTAGGAAAAACCCTACTAACAATTTAAAGACACATACAGCTGGGCCACAGTAACTACTATGACATGTTCCCATTAGAAAGGAAAGGGTCTCCCATTCTGTTTACCTATGCAGTGACTGCAAATGCTGTCAAAAATTTGGAGGCACTCCAATGCCCCTTGCAAGAGACGTATAGGTCGGAGGGCCTCCTGCCAAAAATGCTCCTATTATTAGGAAGTGTGTCTCCCATACTGTTTGCCTATGCAGTGAAGCAACGGCTGCCCAAAATTTGGAGGCACTCCAATGCCCCTTGCAAGAGACGTAGAGGTCGAAGGGCCTCCTGCAAAAAATGCTCCCATTGTTAGGAAATGTGTCTCCCATACTGTTTGCCTATGCAGTGAAGCAACAGCTGCCAAAAACTTGGATGATCTCCAATCCCTTGCAAGAGACGTAGATGTCAGAGGGCCTCCTGAAAACAATGTTCCCATTATTAGGAAGTGTGTCTCCCATATGGTTTGCCCATGCAGTGAAACAACGGTTGCCAAAATTTGGAGGAACTCCAATGCCCCTTGCAAGAGACGTAGAGGTCGGAAGGCCTCCTGAAAACAATGTTCCCATTATTAGGAAGTGTGTCTCCCATATGGTTTGCCTATGCAGTGAAACAATGGCTGCCAAAAATTTGGAGGAACTCCAATGCCCCTTGCAGTAGACGTAGATATGTTGATATGGTACATATGGTGGTGATATGGTGGTGGAGGATGAGGATGCGGAGAAGGAGGAGGACAAGAGAAAATAGACAAAATCAAGAAACATATACCCATGTCTGGGTGTGAAGACAGAGGTGCATGGGAATAGAGTTAGACTTCCCAAAAAAAAGATACTGTATTTGAGTTTATGTTATGCTGCTATCATCCGGTGGTGTTGAGAAGTCTGGCTTGTTCATTTTAATAAGAGTCAGCCTTTCAGTATTTTCAGTTGACAGGTCGATGCGCCTATCGGTTATAATTCCACCAGCGGCACTAAAAACCCGCTCTGACAAAACGCTAGCCGCAGGGCAGGCCAGGACCTCCAAGGCGTAGAGAGCCAGTTCATGCCACATGTCCAGCTTGGATACCCAATAATTATAAGGCACAGAGGAATCACAGAGGATGTTGGTACGGTCGACAAGGTACTCCCTCACCATCTTCCGAAACTTTTCCTTCCTTGGGAGAATACCCCGCCTCAGGGCCTGTGCAATGAGAGTGTATGAGAAAACTGTCCCAGAACTTTGACAATGTTCCCCTGCCTCTGCTGGATTGCATTTGTGTCTCTCTTGCCTGTATCCCTTGGTTGTCCAATGAACTGTGACCTCTGCCGCCAGCGTTTTCAGATGGGAATTTTTTAAATAATTACACAACAAGGGCCTTCTTGTACTGCCCCATTTTATTAGGCCTGTCCTGCAAGGGAATAAGAGACAGAAAGTTCTCCTTGAAGTGTGGGTCTAGATGTGTCACCAACCAGTAATGACTGTCACCCAAAATGTGGACAACGCGAGGGTCACGGGAAAGGCAGCGTAACATAAACTCAGTCATGCTTGCCATTGTCACCCAACCCACGTTGGGATGAGATGAGGCTGGGCTGTGTGTAATCACCCTGTATGGTTCCTTGCTCCATCTCATCTTGCTCCGCCTGCAATGCATCCTCTTTAATTGTGAGCAGAGAGCATTTCAGAAGACAGAGAAGCGGGATGTGTGATGCTAATTATGGCGTCCTCGCCGCTCACCATCTTGGTGGAGTCCTCAAAGTTTTGGAGGATGGTTCAAATGTCTGACATCCATGTCCACTCCTGAGGTTTTATGTGTGGAGTCTGACCTGAATACCGACAGCCTTGTTGATGCTGGTAGTCAACAACAAATCCTTCCCAACATCTGCAATGTAGAATTCCAAGCCGTGGGGACATCGCAGATCAGTCGGTGAGATGGAAGCTGCAAACCCTGCTGAAGCACGGCAAGGGCGACAGAAGCTGTAGCTGACTTTCTAAAATGGGCACACAGGCGGCATACTTTGACTAGCAGATCCAGCAGATCCAGGTAGGTTATGAGAAACCGCTGAACCACGAGGTTAAGCACATGGGCAAGGCATGGTATGTTTGTCAGCTTGCCTCGCCTCAGAGCCGCCACCAGGTTCTGGCCATTGTCACACATGACCAAGCCTGTAGGGTCAGCGGTGTAAGCCACAGATCTGCCTGCTCTTTCAGAGCTGCCCACAACCCTTCAGTGTTGTGTCGTTTGTCACCTAAGCATATTAGCTTCATCACAGCCTGTTACCGCTTGGCTGAGGCAGTGCTGCAGTGCTTCCAGCTTGCGACTGGTGTGGTCATTTCGGAGATGGAGGCTAAAGAGGAGGTGCAGGAGATGTAGAATGTGGGGGCAACCCTGATTGACCCAGGGCCCGCAATCCTCGGTGTCGGGAGGACGTGTTCCATCCCAAGGTCTGACTGGGTCCAAGCTTCCACTATATTAACCCAGTGTGCCGTCAGTGAAATGTACCGTCCCTGCCCACAAGCACTTGTCCACGTGTCAGTGGTTAGGTGGACTTTCCCAGTAACTGCGTTGTTGAGGACACGTCTAATGTTGTGGGACACGTGTCACACTGACACTGCGTACAGGAGGTCAGGGGCCTAAGCTGACCCTAAGCTGGGGCCCTGACTAATCCCTCTACCTGGAGGTACTGTTAAAGGTACAGAGGTCCAGGCCGCCAGCGTAACCCCTACCTCCTGAGGATCCCTGCACCTCAGTAATCTAGTCCTGAGAAGGACCCCGATCACAACAATAGGGGACAGGAAATAATATGCCAACACACAGTACTTAGATGAACGAGACAGTACAAGGGTCAAACCAAAAACCACCTTGCATACAAAAACTACACCACAACTACAGAGGGAACACCAACGGGAAAGGAGATAAATGATAAAGCGAGGAAGGGAAAAACCACACCAAATACACTTAGCTCAGAACTCCAAAATACCACGATCCGCTCTGTTTGTCTGTATGAAATGCTTTCACCGACACTTCCCTAACAGACCAGCAGGCATTTGAAGGAGTCACACTACTGCAGCATTGATTGCAGCTGGGTGAGGCTGGACCTCGTCTAGCACAGAGAGAGAGAGTTAACTCCCTCACTGCCGAAAAACACAACACACCAAAAACTCAGCTGCGAGAAGTCAGGCTGTGTAATCGTGACGATCTTCGTGGCGACACACCCGTGACAGTACCCCCCCTTCTACGAGGGGCCTCCGGACCCTCAGGGCCAGGTTTATCCGGGTGAGTCATGTGGAAGGCCCTAACTAATCGGTCTGCATTAATATCCGACGCAGGAACCCACATCCTCTCCTCAGGACCATACCCCTTCCAATGAACCAGGTACTAAAGGGACCGACGATTAAAGCGTGAATCGATGACCTTCGATACCTGGAACTCCAAGTTACCATTGACCACCACTGGAGGGGGAGGTAAAGGTGACGGTATCACCGGCGCCACATACCTCTTAAGCAACGATCTGTGGAACACGTTGTGAATTTTAAACGTAGGGGGGAGGTCAAGACGGAATGCCACCGGATTAATTATAGAACTGATCCTGTACGGCCCGATGAACCTGGGACCCAGTTTCCAGGAGGGAACCTTAAGTTTTAAATTCCTGGTAGACAACCATACCCGATCGTTCACACTTAGGTCCGGACCAGACACTCTCCTCCTATCAGCCATACGTTTGTATCGGTTCCCCATAGTATTCAGATTCTTCAGCACCCCACTCCATACTGAAGCGAGTGATGACGAAAATCGTTCCTCCTCAGGAACCCCCGAAGAGCCCCCTCTACTGAAAGTACAAAACTGGGGGTGAAAACCATATGCCCCAAAAAAAGGCGACTTACCAGTGGATTCGCTCCGCCTATTATTAAGAGCAAACTCCGCCAGAGGTAAGAAAGAAGCCCAGTCCTCCTGGTTCTCTGACACAAAACACCGGAGATATGTCTCCAAGCTCTGGTTCATACGTTCCGTCTGACCATTGGTCTGAGGATGAAAAGCCGATGAGAACGATAAATGCATCCCCCGCCGTGTACAAAATGCCTTCCAGAATTTGGACACAAACTGAGACCCCCGATCTGACACCACATCGGAGGGTACCCCGTGAAGCCTCACAATCTCCCCAATGAACACCTGCGCAAGAGTTTTAGCATTAGGAAGAGCAGGAAGAGCGATAAAATGTGCCATCTTGCTGAACCTGTCCACTACAACGAGTATGACCGTTTTACCCGAAGACGGCGGGAGGTCCGTAATAAAATCCATAGACAGATGAGTCCAAGGACGCTCCGGGATCTTCAAAGGTAAGAGGGCCCCAGACGGACGGGTATGTGAGGTCTTAGAGCGCGCACAAACCCCACAGGACGCGACAAAAGTTACCACCTCCCTATGTAAGTTAGGCCACCAAAACCGACGCGAGAGGAGATCCACCGTTGCTTTACTCCCCGGGTGTCCTGCAAAAACTGAGTTATGGTGTGCCTCGATCACCTTTTGTCGCAACTGATCTGGAACAAACAGTCTCCCTGGAGGTCCAACAGGGGCGTCCCCCTGAGCCTCCAATACCTCCTCCTCAAGCTCAGAGCATACTGCCGAAACCACCACCCCCTCCTGAAGGATAGGAACCGGGTCGTCCGTATTCCCGGCCCCAGGGAAACTACGAGATAAGGCATCCGCCTTTACATTTTTTGACCCAGGACGATATGTAACGACAAAATTAAACCTGGTAAAAAACAATGACCACCTAGCTTGTCTGGGATTCAGACGTTTAGCGGACTCCAGATATAGCAGGTTCTTGTGATCGGTGATGACGGTGACCGGATGGACTGCCCCCTCTAAAAAATGGCGCCACTCCTCAAAAGCTAACTTAATGGCCAAGAGTTCCCCATTGCCGACATCGTAATTCCTCTCAGCGGACGACAATTTTTTAGAGAAAAAGGCGCACGGATGCCACTTACCAGGGGACGAACCTTGTGACAATACTGCTCCCACCCCTACCTTGGAAGCGTCTACCTCTACAATGAATGGCTGTGACGCATCAGGTTGAATGAGTATGGGTGCTGAGGCAAAACATTTTTTCAAGGAGGAGAAAGCTTGACAAGCCTTGTCAGACCACCTAGAAAAATCCGTCCCCATTTTTGTCATGTCTGTGAGAGGTTTAACCATGGACGAGAAATTACGAATGAACTTCCGGTAATAATTAGCAAACCCCAGGAAACGTTGTAGTGCCTTAAGATTCTCTGGCAGATCCCACTCAAGAACTGCCCGCACTTTCCCAGGGTCCATACGAAAACCAGACGCTGAAACCAGGAAGCCTAAAAACTGGAGTTCCTGTACGGCGAACACACACTTTTCCCATTTGGCATACAGTTTATTATCCTGCAAGATCTGTAACACCTGCCTAACATGCTCCTGATGAGACACCAGATCCGGCGAGTAAATTAAGATATCATCCAGATATATGACAACAAACTGTCCCACCAGGCGGCGAAAAATGTCATTAACACAGTGTTGGAACACCGCCGGGGCATTAGTCAGACCGAATGGCATGACAAGGTTCTCATAATGCCCCTCCGGAGTGTTAAACGCCATCTTCCACTCATCCCCCTCCTTCATCCTAATCAGATTGTACGCCCCCCTGAGATCCAACTTAGAGAACCATTTGGCGCCCACGATCTGATTAAAGAGATCGGGAATAAGTGGGAGCGGATACGGATCTCGGACCGTTATCCGATTAAGTTCACGGAAATCCAGGCAAGGGCGTAGGCCTCCATCTTTCTTCTTCACAAAGAAGAACCCCGCGGCCACCGGTGAAGATGAAGGTCTAATATGCCCCTTAGCCAGACTTTCAGAAATATAATCCTTCATGGCCTGCCTCTCAGGACCAGAAAGGTTATACAACCTAGCTTTAGGTAACTTGGCCTCAGGGAGCAGTTTTACAGAACAGTCATACTCGCGATGAGGAGTTAGTTCCTGACACCCTTTCTCCGAGAATACATCCTCAAAGTCCGCCAGAAATGGAGGTAAGACCCTAGGAGTAACCGCACCGATGACCGTATTCATGCAGTTTTTATTACAGAATTTACTCCATTGGCTTATCTCTCTAGATTGCCAATTAATAACCGGGTTATGCTTAGTTAACCAAGGAAGGCCCAACACTATAGGAGTGGGAAGACCCTCCAACACGTAGCAAGACAACAGTTCCTTATGTATCGCCCCCACTTGAAGTTTTACGTTATGCACAGCTTGCAAAAAACTTCCCTGACCGAGGGGCCTGGCATCGATCGAGAATATGGGGATGGGTTTAGCCAACTCACTCAATCGCATACCTTGAACCCGGGCAAACCGAGCGTCCACCAGATTAGCCCCGGCCCCACTATCCAGAAGAACAGATATCCTCTCAGTTCTCGTACCCACCACCACCTCCGCCGGTACGAGAAACTGAGATGAACCTAGGGACGAAATACCTACTCCCAGATTGCCGTCCACCACACAACCTGGGATCAACAGTTTTCCGACGACTCTTCACTCTGCAAGGAACGGGATGGACAGCCCCCAATAAAATGTCCCTTTCTCCCGCAGAAGAAACACCTTCCTGTCTTATGACGCACCACCGGTCCCCTCCCCCGAAATGATGTCCCTCCTAATTACATAGGCTCCTCTGGACTGACCAGGGGAACCTCCATATAAGGAACCCTTGTAGAAGGTGGAGTCATCACAGGGGGCGGAGTTGCCCCGCACCTCTCCCGAAGCCGTCTGTCAATGCGAATAGCAAGGGCCATAGCGGCTTCCAGTGACGCGGGAGGGTCATACTGAGCCAACACATCCTTTAATTTGTCGGATAGACTTTGACAAAACTGGCTCCTAAGAGCCGGGTCATTCCACTGGGTGTCCGTGGCCCACCTACGGAACTCCGAACAGAATTCCTCCGCCGGACGATCTCCCTGCTGGATCCTACGTAACTTATATTCAGCAAGGGAGATCCGATCCGGGTCATCATATACGAGACCCAGAGCTGCAAAAAACCTATCCACTGACTGGAGAGCCGGGGAGCCTGGGGGAAGAGAGAACGCCCAAGATTGTGGGTCCCCTTGTAGGAGCGAGATGACAATTCCCACCCTTTGTTCTTCACTCCCCGACAACCGAGGCCGCAGCCGAAAGTACAACTTGCATGCCTCCCAGTGAACCTGTCAGGGAGAGCTACTTTAGGTTCTGGTCCGGCTTGCTCCTGGGGATACAAAACCTTGGACCTAACGTCCGCCAGCTCCATGGACAAACTCTGCAACTGCCGAGCTAGACTGGCTACTGGATCCATGGTAGCTGGAGAGAATCTTAGTGGGTCGGTGAAAATGTCACACTGACACTGCGTACAGGAGGTCAGGGGCCTAAGCTGACCCTAACCTGGGGCCCTGACTAATCCCTCTACCTGGAGGTACTGTTAAAGGTACAGAGAGAGGTCCTGGCTGCCAGCGTAACCCCTACCTCCTGAGGATCCCTGCACCTCAGTAATCTAGTCCTGAGAAGGACCCCGATCAGAACAATAGGGGACAGGAAATAATATGCCAACACACAGTACTTAGACGAACGAGACAGTACAAGGGTCAAACCAAAAACCACCTTGCATACAAAAACTACACCACAACTACAGAGGGAACACCAACGGGAAAGGAGATAAATGATAAAGCGAGGAAGGGAAAAACCACACCAAATACACTTAGCTCAGAACTCCAAAATACCACGATCCGCTCTGTTTGTCTGTATGAAATGCTTTCACCGACACTTCCCTAACAGACCGGCAGGCATTTGAAGGAGTCCCACTACTGCAGCATTGATTGCAGCTGGGCGAGGCTGGACCTCGTCTAGCACAGAGAGAGAGAGTTAACTCCCTCACTGCCGAAAAACACAACACACCAAAAACTCAGCTGCGAGAAGTCAGGCTGTGTAATCGTGACGATCTTTGTGGCGACACACCCGTGACAACACGTGCTTGTGTAATGCGGGGATGGCACACCGGGAGAAATAGTGGCGGCTGGGGACCGAGTACCGAGGGACGGCCGCTGCCATCAGGTGGCTGAAAGCTTTCGTCTCCATGAGCCTAAAAGGCAACATTTCGAGAGCAAGCATTCGCGAAATGTGTGAATTTAGTAGTGTGGCCTGTGGGGCGTTGGCTGCGTATTTGCACTTGCGTTCCAAGGACTGGGGTAGGGACAACTGAACGCTGCGCTGGGACAAGGACGTGGACTTGCTTGCTGATGGTGCTAGTTGAGAGTGTTCAACGACAGGAGCAGGGCTGGAGGCATCTTGGCATGCGCCATGGACAGGGGATTGGAGTGCACGCACAGCAGCGGAACAAGCAGTGATGTCACCCGCAGACTCTGTTGCTGGACCCTGGGGTTTGGCCCGCTTAGTCGGGTACTTTGCTGCCATGTGCCTGATCATGCTGGTGGTAGTCAGGTTGCTAGTTTTGCTACCCCTGCTGATGCTGGCCTGGCAGGTGGTGCAAATGGCCAATCAGACTGGGGAAGACCTAACAGTTGTACTGGCAACTTTTGTCTTGTTGGCATTACGAGGAACGCTTTCCCACCTTGTGTCTGCTGCCACCACTCTGCTTTTTACTGCCTGTTGTGCTCCCCCTATGTGCTGCTGTCTTTGCTCTGCATGTCCCCCTGTCAGGTTGGGTCAGTTACTATATCATCCACCACCTAATCTTCCACTTCCGCACCCTGGTCCTCCTCCTGACTTTCTGGCAATTGTGTCTCATCATCATCATCCACCTCTTGCGACAGTAATTTCACTTTCCCACCATCGCCTTTGTGTGACCGTGGCTGCTCCAATATTTGGGCATCGCTACACGTATTCTCCTCTTGACTCGCTTGAAGCTGGCCGTGCGAGAGGCCCGAATCTCCAAATGGAAAAGTGAACAGCTCTTCTGAGTGTCCAAGTGTGGGATCAGTTATTATTATTATTATTTATTATTATAGCGCCATTTATTCCATGGTGCTTTACATGTGAAAAGGGGTATAATACAAGAACAATTACAATAATCTTGAACACAATGTGACAGCAACAGGTACAGGAGGAGCGAGGACCCTGCCCGTGAGGACTCACAATCTACGAGGGATGGGTGAGGATACAGTAGGTGAGGGTAGAGCTGGTCGTGCAGGGGTATGGTGGTGCGGTGGTTACTGCAGGTTGTAGGCTTGTTGGAAGAGGTGGGTCCTCAGGTTCCTTTTGAAGGTTTCCACGGTAGGCGAGAGTCTGATACTTTGGGGTAGAGAGTTCGGGAGACTAGGTCGGAGATATATGGAGGAGACAGGTTGTGGATGGCTTTGTATGCTATGGTTAGGGTTTTGAACTGGAGTCTGGGTAATGGGGAGCCAGTGAAGAAATTGACAGAGAGGAGAGGCCAGGGAATAGCGGGGGGACAGGTTGATTAGTCGAGCAGCAGAGTTTAGGATAGATTGGAGGGGTGCGAGAGTGTTAGAGGGGAGGCCACAGAGCAGGAGGTTGCAGTAGTCAAGGCGGAAGATAATGAGGGCGTGCACTAGTGTTTTTGCAGATTCATGGTTTAGGAATGTGCGGATCCGGGAGATATTTTTGAGTTGGAGTCGGCAGGAAGTGGAAAGGGCTTGGATATGTGGTTTGAAGGAGAGGTCCGAGTCCAGGGTTACCCCAAGGCAGCGAGCTTGAGGTACTGGGGAGAGTGGGCAGCCATTGACGTTGATAGATAGGCCAGTTGGGAGGGTTGAATGAGATGGCGGAAAGATGATGAATTCTGTTTTGTCCATGTTAAGTTTTAGAAATCTGGCAGAGAAGAAGGATGAAATAGCAGACAGACATTGTGGGATTTTGGTTAATAAGGAGGTGATATCGGGTCCAGAGAGATAGATCTGTGTGTCATCAGCATAGAGGTGATAATGAAAGCCATGAGACTCTATGAGCTGTCCCAGGCCTAAGGTGTAGATGGAGAAGAGCAGGGGTCCTAGAACTGAACCTTGGGGGACACCGACAGATAGGGGGCGAGATGAGGAGGTGGTCTGTGAGTGGGAGACACTGAATGTCCGGTCTGTAAGGTATGAGGAGATCCAGGATAGGGCCAAGTCTGTGATGCCGAGAGATGAGAGAGTCTGGAGTAAGAGGGAATGGTCCACTGTGTCAAAGGCAGATAACAGGTCTAGGAGGAGGAGGACAGAGTAGTGTCGCTTAGATTTGGCGGTTAGTAGGTCGTTTGTGACTTTAGTCAGTGCAGTTTCAGTAGAATGGTGCGGTCGGAAACCAGATTGTAGGCGGTCAAAGAGGGAGCAGGAGGAGAGGTGGGAGGACAGTTCAGAATGGACATGTTGGTCCAGTAGTTTTGAGGCATAGGGGAGAAGTAATATGCGGCGATAGCTAGACACGGAGGATGGGTCAAGGGAGGGCTTTTTGAGGATGGGTGTGATTGAGGCATGTTTGAAGCATGAGGGGAAGACACCAGTTGTTAGTGACAGGTTGAAGAGGTGGGCTAGGGCTGTGATGAAGATAGTGGTAAGGTTTGGGATGAGGTGGGACGGGATTGGGTCAAGTTTACAGGTGGTGAAGTGTGATTTGGAGAGTAAGGAGGAAAGTTGATCTTCAGAAATGGTGGAGAATGCAGTTTTGGAGGAGGAGGGTTGAGTAGGTGTGGGGAGGGGCGGTGGGGGCTTTAGGCAAAAACTTTGTCTGATGGTGTCAATCTTCTGTTTGAAGAATGAGGCAAAGTCTTCGGCTGAAATAAGAGGAGAGGGAGGAGGCACTGGGGGATGGAGGAGAGAATAGAAGGTGTTGAATAGTTGTTTAGGGTTGTGAGACAGGGAGGATATGAGAGATGCAAAGTATGTTTGTTTGGCTGCAGTGAGTGTGGACTTGAAGGTAGTGAGGGACTGGTTGAATGCGATGAAGTGCTCATGGGAGTGGGACCTTTTCCATCTACGTTCAGCAACCCTGGAGGCCCGTCGCAGTTCTTTAGTTAGGCTGGTGTGCCAGGGTTGTCTGTTGATTGTGCGAGCCTTGGTATGCGTGAGGGGGGCGACCGAATCGAGAGCTGCAGCTGTTGTGGTGTTGTATAAAGTGGCTGCAGCATCTGCATTATGTAAGGAACTAATGTCTGTAAGAGGGAGGAGGGATTCAGAGAGAGAGGGTAGGTCAAGGTGTTTGAGATTTCTACGAGGGTATGCAAGTTTGTGGAGTGGGGATTGTTGCCCCGGGGAGGAGAGAGAAGAGAATGTGAGTAGGTTGTGGTCAGAAAGAGGGAGAAGTGAGTTAGAGAGGTTAGATAGGGAACAGAGGCAGGTGAAGATGAGGTCCAGCGTGTGGCCGTCTTTGTGGGTGGGTGTGGAAGACTACTGAGTAAGACCAAAGGAGGAAGTGAGTTATAGAAGCTTAGAGGCAGCTGAGAGGGAAGTGTCAATGGGGATGTTAAAGTCGCCCATGAGGATAGTGGGGATGTCAACGGAGAGGAAATGAAGTAGCCAGGTGGTGAAGTGGTCAAAGAAAGTGGTGGTTGATCCTGGGGGGTGGTAGATGACAGCCAGTTGGAGGTTGGATGGGGAGTAGATGCGCACGCAGTGCACTTCAAAAGAGGGGAGAGTAATCGTGGGCGGCAGTGGGATATGGGTGAAGGAGCAGTTTTCTGAGAGGAGGAAACCTATTCCTCCACCGTGCTTGCCGGTGGGGCGGGGGGTATGGGAGAGGTGGAATCCGCCATACGAAAGTGCAGCAGGAGAGGCTGTGTCGGAGGGGGTGAGCCAGGTTTCAGTGATGCCGAGGAAGTAAAACTTGTTAGTGATGAAGAGATCGTGAATGTAGGAAAGTTTGTTGCAGACTGAGCGAGCGTTCCATAGAGTTGTCTCCGGGCACTCGGCATGGTGGGAGGAAGGATGATCAGGGTGAGGAATATGCGGTCCAGACTCACGGCTACTGAGACTTGACTGTGTGGAAGACAGGGTGGTGGTGGTGGCTAAGTGACTGGAAGCATTATCTGCCTTCCAACAAACAACCTTTGGACACTGCTCTGTGTTCAATACTGGTTTTCTGCGGTCCCTAGTAATTCGGACAGGAAGATCGAGCGACAAGATGTGGGTGTTTGTTGTGGCACAATTTCAGCTTGCCCATGGCTACGTCCTTGGCCTCTGCATGCACCATCATCATCACGTCCACTTCCACATCCCTTGACACGCACCTTGCCCATTTTTATTGGAGGACAATATTTTCCACGTTCATGAGGAATGGCTGATTTTGGAACACAGTTATATATGATACGTCTGACAGAAAACCACAATTTTAAATCGCAGGCCTGTAATTTACTAATACTATTCTTCACAGACACCTAGTGTGAATAGCTTGACCGACACACTGCAATGAAATTAAATTGGAAGAAATGTCTGGTTTTGGAACTCTCTTAAAGGTGTAATGTCTGACAGAGAAAAACGGTTTTAAATAGCAGGCCTGTAATTTGCTAATACTATCCTCCATAGACACCTAATGTGAATAGCTTGACCGACACAACTGCAATGGAATGAAAATGGAAGAAATGTCTGATTTTGGAACACTCTTATAGGTTTTATATCTGACAGAGAACCACGGTTTTAAATAGCAGGTCTGTAATTTGCTAATACTGTTCTTTACAGACACCTAGTATGAATAGCTTGACCGACACACTGCAACGGAATGAAATTGGAAGAAATGTCTGATCTTGGAACACTCTTATAGGTGTTATGTCTGACAGAACCACGGTTTTAAATTACAGGCCTGTAATTTGTTAATACTATCCTTCAAAGACACCTAGTGTGAATAGATTGACCAACACACTGCAATGGAATGAAAATGGAAGAAATGTCTGATTTTGGAACACTCTTATAGGTGTTAAGTCTGACAGAGAACCACGGTTTTAAATAGCATCCCTGTAATTTGCTAATACTGTTCTTCACAGACACCTAGTGTGAATTGATTGACCGACACAACTGCAACGGAATAAAAATGGAAGAAATGTCTGATTTTGGAACACTCTTATAGGTGTTATGTCTGACAGAGAATCATGGTTTTAAATAGCAGGCATGTAATTTGCTAATACTATCCTTCACAGACACCTAGTGTGAATAGCTTGACCGACACACTGCAACGGAATGAAAATGGATGAAATGTCTGATTTTGGAACACTCTTATAGCTGTTATGTCTGACAGAGAACCACGGTTTTAAATAGCAGACCTGTAATTTGCTAATACTATCCTTCAAAGACACCTAGTGTGAATAGATTGACCAACACACTGCAATGGAATGAAAATGGAAGAAATGTCTGATTTTAGAACACTCTTATAGGTGTTATGTCTGACAGAGAACCACGGTTTTAAATTGCATCCCTGTAATTTGAAAATACTATTCTTCACAGACACCTAGTGTGAATTGATTGACCGACACACTGCAACAGAATGAAAATGGAAGAAATGTCTGATTTTGGAACACTCTTATAGGTGTTATGTCTGTTAGAGAATCACGGTTTTAAATAGCAGGCATGTAATTTGCTAATACTATCCTTCACAGACACCTAGTGTGAATAGCTGGACCGACACACTGCAACAGAATGGAAAATGAGGCCAATATTTTCCACGTTCAGTTTAAATTTCTGGATTTTTATCACTGAAGTATGGAACAGATATGGCTTCATTCTGCAGTGAGAACAAGCAAATGGAGCAGAAAAATTGTGTACTCTGGATTGCTTTTTAAGCAAATAACCAGGATTAAGATTACATTTTTTTTTTCCATGACCCCTGATATCTGGGGCTGTCTAATATCTGTAATTATTACAGCAGCAGCAGTCAGGACGTTCAATGGACCCTCTTGTGTTGTATTGTTAGGGCGAACATTTTGATATGTTCACTAATAGCCTGCTCCTGGCCTAATAGATATGATCACGTGCATGCACGAAAGAATAACATCAGACACACACAGTCGGATGTAAGCTCTCCTTGATCAGCTATGGCATAGCTCCAAGTGTCCTTTATTCAACTCGAACATAGATTTATATAAACTCTATATGGGCTCAGTTAGCCCCAGAATGTGAGTAACCAGATGTATTGATTGGTTAGTCCATGGGCAGATCCATGAGGTCATCAGGCTGGGTTGATCCATGAGGTCATCAGGGGGCGTGATCCATGAGGTCATCAGGGGGCATGATCCATGAGGTCATCAGGGGGCGTGATCCATGAGGTCATCAGGGTGGGTGTCTCCAAGCGATGTGTCACTCTGTGATTGGTTAGTCCTTCTATAGAATTCAGCTTCCTCCCAGAACTTCCTTGTACGACAGGATGTAGTCATAAATAAAGTCTCCACCTTTGCCACATGTACAACAGAATGTAGTCTTAGGTCCAGTTGCCATCTTGCATAACAGAGCATGGTGTGATGAAACAGGAAATGGCAGCCATCTTTTGATCTAAACAAGCTTATGTAAGGTGAAATAATACACTTTATGGGTCTTTTCTCTCAATCTCCTATGTCTTGAGGTTAATTAAGTATTTGATCCTATGGCTCTCCTCAACAGTCCCCCCTAAATACTTTATTAACCTTTTATCCCTACTATGGTTCCCTCGCCCATCAGTGCGTGATCACCCCTCTTGCTTGGGTGATTGCGACCTGTTGTGCTCCTATAAATGAGTATTGAGTGGCATAACACACAAAGTAGAGGATATGTAACATTATGTAGAAGGTTCTGATGGAGGCACGAACTTCTTGCAGTGGGAGGTGTGTATCCACGTTGGTCTTCCTTCAAGTTTGACTGAAGTAGGAGTGGTCAGGAGACCTTGGTAGGGACCCTCAAATCTCAACTCTAGGGATGTCTTTCTGGTGAACTTCTTTACCAGCACGTAGTCACCAGGTTGGAAAGTGTGAGTACCTTCACTAAAATCTGGATCTGGAATGGATGATAAAACTCGTGCATGTGTTACTGACAATTCTTTAGTAAGAGCAATGACATAATTTACAAGAGTATCACTTCCAAAGGCTAGCTGTTGTGGAAAATATTGACCCAACCTTGGAGGCCCCCCAAAAAGAATCTCATATGGTGTAAGTTTAGTGGGACCCCTAGTAGTGTTTCTGACTGAATATAAGGCAATGGGGAAAATGTCTGTCCAAAGAAGTTTGACCTCCTGACTGGCTTTCAGTGTTTTGTTTTTCAAGGTGCCATTTAGCCTTTCTACTTTACCACTGCTCTGGGGGTGATACGGAGTATGTAAACCCAAATCGGCCCCTACCAATGTCCATAGTTCCTTAGTCAGTGCTGCAATGAATGCGGGTCCTTGGTCACTCTCAATCACCTCTGGGATTCCATATCTGCACACTACCTCAGTCATCAGTCTCTTAACAGTCACTCTGACAGTCATGTTGGTTACTGGATAGGCTTCAGGCCATCCCGAGAACATGTCAGTCACTACCAGTACATACTCGTACTTCCCTACTTTTGGCATTTGAATATGATCGATTTGAATTCTTTGAAAGGGATAGAGTGGTTTAGCCAAATGTTTCTGAGTAAATTTCTGAGGCGGTGCTGGATTGCATATTGCACACACAAAGTAGGACTTGCAATATTTTTGGGTGACAGTAGAAATTCCAGGTGCCATATAAGTCTGCCAAATCAAGTCATTCATCTGATTTTTGCCTCTATGGGTGATACCGTGTGCCCATTCTGTCACCAAGGGGTACAGATTATGAGATAGATCTTTTTGTTCTTCCTCCAGACTCCATCTTCATCCTTTTTAGCTTCTTCTTCTTGCCACGACTTCTTTTCATCATCTGGTGTCTTGTCTTGATGTAAATGGATAAACTTTATAAGACAGCTTTGAGGCCCTCCTTCAGTGTCTTGAGACACGTACACTGCTGCTTTCTCTTTTCTAAATGAATCCTGGTCATGTGTAATCACGGCATATCCCATATGGAATCTTCCTGTTTCATCTGCAAATCTGGAACCATCGGTGAAGAACGTCAGGTCAGCATGCGGGAGTGGGTCTTCAGACACATTTCTTTTGGAGGCAGCTTCTTCCTGCATCTGTTCGAGACAATCATGATCCTCTGAGTGTGTAAAGGCATCTTCACTTAGAGCATCAGTATCATCGTCCACATCCCCCCTGGAAAGAGGAAGTAGCGTGGACGGGTTGAGGATGGTGCAGCGGACAAGAGTGACATTATCCGGAATCAAGAGGGAACATTGGAGTCTCAAATGACGCTGCAGCGACAGATGTTTAGGTTGAGTTTGGTCAAGAATAGCTTTTACGTCGTGTGGAGCCATTAAGAGAACCCAATGTCCTAAGATGATATCAGAAGTTTTGTCCAGAAGCATATGTCCAGCATGAATGGCTCTGAGGCAAGTCGGGGAAACTTGAGACACCGAGTCCAGGCGGGCAGAGTAATAGCCGATGGGTCTTGTTCTTCCCCCATGTTTCTGTGCTAGGACTCCGTAAGCATGGCCTGCTACTTCACTGACAAACAAGTAAAAAGTTGGTTGATAATTTGGTATTCCAAGACCTGGTGCAGACTGTATGGACTGTTTAAGAGCGTAGAAGGCTTCCACGGATTTGGGGCGTAGTGGAAAAGCTGACATCTTGAGGTCATCGTACAACGGTTGGATCAGCTTTGAAGCATCTGGAATCCATTGGCGACAATATGTGATAAGTCCTAAGAAAGCTTGTAATTTCTTAGGTCCTTTTGGTAGAGGAACGGTCTCAATAGCAATTTTCCTTTCACCCATTAGGTGTTTCAGGTTTGGAGAGAGACAGTGGCCTAAAAAACACAACTTTGGGCTGACACCACTGGATTTTGTTGAGGGACACCTTGCAGTTTTGTTGTGTAAGATGAAGGAGAAGACTGAGACTCGACTCTTCAGCTGTCTCCTGATCCAGACAACATAGTAGGAGATCATCCACATACTGAAGAAGGACAACTTGATGGTTAGTCTCTTTCAAGAGGCAAGAGCCTGAGAGAAATGACTTGGTGAGTTCTGTGCGCCTTGTGGTAAGACCGTCCAGGTGTATTGTGATCCTCTGTAAGTGAAGGCAAACAGGTACCAATCTTCTGGATGCAGTGGTACGCTGAAGAAAGCATTGGCCAGATTGATGACAGTGAAAAATTTTGCATCTGATGGTATTTCTGACAACAATGTATGTGGATTGGGCACAATGGGACTTTCTAGTACGGTTGCTGCATTAAGAGCTCGGAGCTTAAGTTGTTGGCAGAACTGAACACCAGAGTCCCATGTGGTGTCACTGACAAGTGAGGCATCATTAAATGCAGTGTCCATAACAGGCCAATATACATCACCTGCTTTAAGATTTGCCAGGGAAATGAGATCTTACCATGTGGTGGAGTAATTCCTTTGGATTTGAAGCATGCTTCTATAGAAAAGCATTGGCTGTTTTTCTGGATCTGGGAGTTGGTTCAGCAGAGTAGCAGCTTGCTGGGGTGTAAACTTAACATAAAGGGTGGGCTCCTCAGATGTGGGCATTGGCACGGTTGCTGGTGGCACCTGAGGCGGGAGTAGAGATGGCACTGGAAGTACAGGTTTAATTACTTGTGTATGAGGAGCAGGAGGAGGTAGCAGTCCTGGAATGAGGGGCTCTATTTGGGCAGCTCCTATATCATGGGGTGGAGTCCAGGTGATGCAGGCAGTCTTAAAAGCTTTAACAGTCCTGTCCTCATTACTAATTAACCTGATTTCGGAGAGGCTGCAAATGCTTGGGGGGCTACACTTGTTCATTATAATTCCAACAATCTCCCTTGCACACGCATGAACTGGGAACCCGAAGATGCCAACACCAATGGCAGGAATTGTCAAGGTCTCAATCTGTTCACTAATATTTGCATACTCTAAGATACGAGTTATTGCAGAGCGTAGTTGTCGAGCACTGACATCTGGATGAATAGGGTCAAAAGTAGGGATTACAGCGTGTATGATCATTCTACAAGGAAGGTTGCCAGATTTAGTCACCGCTATGTCCCCAACAGCTATCTGACCACGCGACTCAACAATGATTCAACTATCAGTTTGAATAGTTGCCCCTCCTGCTTCCACTATAGCTCCAGTCACACCTCCATTGTGCTCTAACCGAGGGTTGGCAGCATTAACAATAGCGTCCGTTTCCATTGTCGTTATGTCACCCTTATCCACCACTAACAAGGGTCCCTCAGGAAGTTCTTTTTCAAAAATGGGTTGCCAACATTCCCTCCCCTTTGTGCTTCCTGTGATGTTGGTGTCCCCCCTCCCCAAATTGAGCCCCTCCTTGATTCAGTGGCCACCGTACTCCATACAGGTGTGCGCTCGGCTGCAAGAGAGGCTGTGAGGTACTGGGAATAGAGTTAAGTAGACTGCGTGAGAGTGCTGTTGTAGCGGAAGTGTTGGGAGGAGAGGTCGCTGCTTCAAGTAGCTCATGCGGATGTGCGGCTGATTTGCTAGTGTAAGTGACAGTGGAAAGTGCTGGGGATGATCCAGGTGGGAGAATAGCTGGGCTCACGATGGGAGTGTTAGGTGAAAGGGTCGGTGGCCCACTGGACACCGTTGTGACAGGGAACATGGGTAAAGCCTGTTGACTTCCCGAAGGAGTATAGTACTGGCCATTAGTGGTCATTACTGGGTAAAAAGGATCTAGTCTTGTGGTGTGTAGCATTGGCCTAGTATGTTTACCACCGAAAGTCGTGTGTATATTCCTGAATTGTGCCTCACTCGATTTAGGCAGATCTATGTCAGTTACATGATGATATGGCTCCGTTTGTATGATCTGGGGCAAAATTCTAAGATGACCGCCACAGGAGGCAGCACATGGGCCATCCACAAAATGGCCACGGCCAGAAAGAGCACATTTGCCATCCACAAAATGGCTGCCGCCAGAAGGAGCACATTTGCCATCCACAAAATGGCTGCCACCAGAAGGAGCACATTTGCCATCTACAAAATGGCTGCCGTCAGAAACAGCACATGTGCCATCCACAAAATGGCTGCCGCCAGAAGGAGCACATGTGCCATCCACAAAATGGCTGCCGCCAGAAGGAGCACATGTGCCATCCACAAAATGGCTGCCGCCAGAAGGAGCACATGTGCCATCCACAAAATGGCCACCGCCAGAAACAGCACATGACAATGTGCCACCAGTATATGGCAGTGGCCGCTCACAGGATACGTTTTTGTAATACACAAAACTCAAAACTCTGTCCTTCTTCCTTTCCTCTTCTACCCAATTTTCTCTATACAAACTTTCAGAGACTCTTTCTCATGCCCTAGCAGTAGACAACAATCCATTATCTTCTAGAGTACCTTTTCTTTCTTTTAAGACAGTCTTCCACTCCAGGGGCTGTAACCTCCCCCCTTCTGACATTCCACACAACTTCATAAGCTTTTTACATTGTTTAATATGACTTTTCCCTTCACGAGTCGCGACTAATGCACACGGGTCTAACTTGCCATCTGAATTTGGCTTAGTGCCAATACGACAAAACTGCATTAATTTCTCCATCTTTCTCTATATAGACCAAGATAAACACAAAACAAACAATAAGATGGGAGAGAATGACTCAAACCTGAGATTCTAAAGAAAAAACTGAGTCTGCAGCACACACTTTCTGTCTGTCTCCGTCCTACCACGTGGTCCCTGTCTGATTTCCGTATAAAAAAATAAAACACCTCTTATTAATCCAATTACCAGGCCCCTACCGAGTCACTCACTCTAGGCTACGTGCCGAAACTCAATTTACTAACCAGGCCCCGTACCGAGTCACTTACTCTAGGTTACGTGCCTAATCTCAATTTACTAATCCAATTACCAGGCCACATACCGAGTCACTCACTCTGGGCTACGTGCCGAAACTCAATTTACTAGGCTCCGGGCCGAGTCACTCACTCCAGGCTCCGAGCCGATACCAGGCCGAGTCACTCACTCTAGGCCACGCCAAGTCACTCACTCCAGGCTAAGTACCCCTAGTTTCTACACCAGAACTGAAAATCGTATCACAGGCGACAAACGTGAACTTTACCACAGACAATATCCTTTACTTCTCCAGACACCGCTCAAAAACCCACTTGCTCTCTTTTAATACCAATCAATCTCCCCTCAACAAGACACATATCAGGCAGCAGGCAACTGAGCACGTAACGGTTCTTCCGCAATTAAATGGACAGCAGCGGAGAGACCCTTCTGCCGTCTTACAGATACCTCGAAAACCGGACACAGTCAGGCAATCTGCACAGGATACCCCGAGGAACACAGGAAAAGACTACAGATTATAAAAATCAGCAGACTTACCGTGTTTGGTTAAGGAGGTGATCAGTCTCCTGGCTCGGGGTATTCAGTGCATCCTGCCGTTCCACAGGACCGGCTGTTTACACAGTGCTGACTTCAACAGTTGAAACGCAGTCTCTGTTTCCTCCGTCCACTTCACCATAGTTGATCTGGTGCCTTTTAGGAGATCCGTCAGTAGCGCCATCATGGCAAAATTTGGGATAAACCTCCGCTAATATCCCACCATTCCCAGGAATTCCCTCACTTGCTTCTTGGAGAGCGGTTTCGGCCAGGTCTGGATTGCCTCCACTTTATTAACTTGTGGCTTTATTTCGCCTCTCCTGACGACATAGCCCAAGTACTTGGCCTCCTGTTTTCCAACGGCGCATTTTTTTTGATTTATTGTAAATTCCGCCTTCCTTAGAGCATCCAGAACGGCCTGTAGTTTAGGTAGATGACTAGCCCAGTCTGGGCTAAAGACTACAATGTAGTCAAGGTAGGCTGCGGCATACTTCTTATGTGGGGCTAGGATCCGATCCATAGCCCTCTGGAAGGTGGTTGGGGCTCCCTGTAGTCCGAACGGCATCCGAGTGTATTGGAAGCACCCATCAGGTGTTGAGAAAGCTGTCTTCTCCTTGGCCATCTGGGACATGGGGATCTGCCAGTAGCCCTTCGTTAGGTCCAGAGTGGTGATGTACCTCATTGGTCTAAGCCTCTCAATGAGTTCATCGATGCGGGGCATCGGGAACGCGTCACACTTGGACAATCCACTCTTTGACTCCTCTATCACACTGAGGTCTAACATCCTCTTCACCTTGTCCGAGATCACCTCCCGGCGTGCTTCAGGAATCCTGTATAGCTTCAGGTTCACCCTTATATGCGGCTCTGTTAGCACATCATGTTCTACCACCTAGGTATGCCCCGGCTGTTATGATCTGCTACAGGGACTAAGGAAAGACAGGAGAACTGTCCCTACAATAGAACTAAACCAGATCCCTACGATGTAACGGGGAACCTGATCCTGCGATCAGACCCGCTAAAGTCCTCGGCTAGTCTGAACGAAGACCTATAGATGTGAGGGAGGGATCCCTACAAGAACTAAGGACTGGGATAAGTTTGGACACCTCCTAGCAGAAATAGTAGCAGTCAAAGACAAACACACAACAAAAAGCATAGAGGTCAGAAGACCTAGCAAAACTAACAGAGAACGGCAACAGAGCACCAAGCTAGCTCAAGAGTAGTAAATACAATGAAGTCCAGCAAGACCAGGATGGCGGAGCCGGATTAAATAGGCAAAAATGGTCATGTGACCAGCAAACTAAAAAAAACCTAACAGGAGAGTTCTAACACCGGCAACTCTGAGAACAGGTCCCGATTCTGCTGGAGCAGTTCTCGACACTGTTGCTTCTGGGCTGGCGAAAGGGTCTCCGCTATCATGACATCTTCCACCTTGCCTTCGGGAGTGGCTCCCAGGCAAGGAGTTCCCACGGGTTCCCGATCTCGCCACGGCTTGAGCAGGTTTACATAGTATACCTGGTGTTGCTTTCTTCGGTCAGGCTGGTGGACTCTGTAGTTCACTTCACCGCGCTTCTCCACCACCTCATATGGGCTTTGCCACTTGGCCAGAAACGTACTTTCAACGGTGGGAATAAGAACCAGGACGCGATCCCCAGGTTGGAACTGTCTCAGCCTTTCCGACCAGTTATACACCCTCGCCTGGGCTTCCTGCGCCTGGAGGAGATGTTCCTTCATGATGGGCATCACCTTCGCCATTCTCTCCTATAACTGGGCGACATGTTCGATGATGCTCCGGGGCGTCGGCCTCCCAGGTTTCCTTGGCGATGTCTAGGAGAGCTCTTGGATGCCGTCCATACAGGAGCTCAAATCGAGAGAAGCCAGTGGAGGCTTGAGGAACTTCTCTGACAGAGAAAAGCAGAAATGGGAGCAGGTAGTCCCAGTCTCGCCCATCCTTTTCAACGACTTTCCTGAGCATCGCCTTTAAGGTCTTATTGAAGCACTTCACTAAGCCGCCCGTCTGCCGATGATAAACTGAGGTCTGAATCTGGGCAATCTGAAGGACTCAACATAGCTCCTTCATGCTGCTGGACTTCTCTGGCTGGCTGGCAGCCTTTACCCAGGGCATACACTGGTCTCTGTGGCAGGTACACGTGTTCCTGGAATCTTGCATGCACTCTCGCACCAACTGTGGTAGGACAACTCGCTCGGCCACTTCTGGAAATAGACTCAGGAACCCGGGTTTTCTTTGCAGGCTTTATTAACAGCATAAAGCTCTGCACTCCAGCAAAATAAATACAGCCTTACTTGGCAAAATAACAAAACAAAAGATAAACTATAGCACAGTCTCTCCTGAGCTATGGCGGTCCAGTCTGGAGACCTTGTCTCTCCAAACACAACTCAAAGTTGGGCCAAAAAATGGCAAATGGGGTTCAATGCCGATAAATGTAAAGTCATGCACATGGGAAAGAAAAACAGCAGTCACCCATACATATTAAATGGGAAACCGTTGGGGAAATCTGACATGGAGAAGGACCTGGGCGTCTTGGTTAATAGCAAATTAAATTGGAGTGCCCAGTGTCAGGCAGCAGCTGCGAAGGCAAATAGAGTCATGGCATGCATCAGAAGAGGAATAGGGGCATATGATGAGAACATTGTTCTTCCTCTGTATAAAGCGCTGGTAAGGCCGCACTTAGAATATTGTGCACAGTTCTGGGCTCCGGTGCTCAGGAAAGACATATTGGAGCTAGAGAGGGTACAAAGGAGGGCGACTAAGGTAATAAAGGGAATGGAGGGACTAGAATACCCAGAGAGGTTGTCAAAATTAGGCCTATTTACGTTGGAAAAGAGAAGGCTTAGGGGAGACCTCATAAACATGTATAAATACATCAGGGGGCAGTACAGAGATCTCTCCCATGACCTGTTTATACCAAGGATGGTGACAAAGACGAGGGGGCACACTATGCGTCTGGAGGAAAGGAGGTTCCTGCACCAGCATAGAAGGGGATTCTTTACGGTCAGAGCCGTGAGACTCTGGAACTCTCTGGGAGAGGAAGTGGTGATGTCCAACTCACTTAATGAGTTCAAGAGAGGCCTGGACGCCTTTCTTGAGAACAATAAAATTACATCTTATGCTTAGTGATAGTTAATTAATCCAGATTGGTGTCAGGAAGTGAATTTTTTCCTCAATGATGTCAATTGGCCTATACCGCATGTTTTTTTTTTTTTGTTTTGTTTTGTTTTTTTTTTTTTTTTTGAGTTCCCCTGGATCAACGCTGCGGAATAGCTGCAGTGCACAAGAAATAGGCTGAACTGGATGGACGCTTGTCTTTTTTCGGCCTTATAAACTATGTAACTATGTAACTATGTAACTATGTAAAGGAAAAAAAACAGGACTGAACATTTAAACGATGCTCAGCCACACCCTGAGGTGGAGGTATGGGGAATGACGTCCTTCCCATCACTATGTTATTCCCCTAAAACCACGCCCTTTAAGTGAGTTAACCCACCAGCATATAACATGCTGGCAGATAGTCCACTGGTTTCAGTTCACACAGGCTAGCAACCTGTGCGACACATACCTCCCCTCATATATCATACCACTGACTCTGTCACAGTATTCAGACCCCTTTAAATTTTTCATTCTTTGTTTCATTGCAGCCATTTGGTAAATTCTAAAAAGTTCACTTTTAGAATTTACTAAATGGCAGGACGACTGGTTGCAATTGAAGGAAACATGAATGTGGCCAAGTACAGAGATATCCTGGATGAAAACCTCTTCCAGAGTGCACTGGACCTCAAACTTGGCAGAAGGTTCACCTTCCAACAAGACAATGACCCTAAGCACACAGCTAAAATGATAAAGGAGTGGCTTCAGAACAACTCTGTGACCATTCTTGACTGGTCCAGCCAGAGCCCTGACCTAAACCCAATTGAGCATCTCTGGAGAGACCTGAAAATGGCTGTCCACCAACGTTCACCATCAAACCTGAGGGAACTGGAGAGGATCTGCAAGGAAGAATGGCAGAGGATCCTCAAATCCAGGTGTGAAAAACTTGTTGCATCATTCCCAAGAAGACGCTTGGCTGTACTAGCTCAAAAGGGTTCTTCTACGCAATACTGAGCAAAGGGTTTGAATACTTATGACCATGTGATATTTCAGTTTTTCTTTTTTAATAAATTGGCAAAAATTTCTACATTTCTGTTTTTTTTCAGTCAAGATGGGGTGCAGAGTGTACTTAATGAGAAAAAAATGAACTTTTTAGAATTTCCCAAATGGCTGCAATGAAACAAAGAGTGAAAAATTTAAAGGGGTCTGAATATTTTCTGTACTCACTGTATGTTGTGAAATACATATACTAAGTATAAACAAGCAAATCTCTCCCTGACGCAGCAGCAGCTCTCCCTACTCTGCCTGGTTCCGGAGTAGACTGTGACGAGCATGGTGGTGCCCGGTCTTATATACACCTGATGATGCTGTGCGGCCAGCCAATCACTGTAATGCCCACAATCAACATGGCTACGGCATTACAGTGCATGGCAGGCAATCCCTGCATGTTCACTGGCTCTCTAAAGAGCACCAAACATGCAGGGAGGGGACCCGAGTTCCCGTCCCAGCAACTCGGAAATACTCGCTGAGCGCCGAGCTTGTCAAGCATAGTGATACTCAGGTGAGTACCGAGCAGTGGAAAGCACATTCGCTCATCACTACTAGCAAGTAAACTCTAATGAAATAGCTGTGAGCTGTTATTAGCCAGGGAACATTTTGGGCTAGTGGCCCCTTTTGTTTGCTAGTAATATTAGCCCCTAATGGGCGGATGGGCGGCTTTCCCTCTGCTGGATTATGAATAATTCTGGGAAAGGCCAATAGCCATAAAGGTTCCCAGGCTATTAATATCAGCACACAGCTATTTGCTTAGCCTTTACTGGTTATTATAGGGAAGACCCCCAAAATTGACATGTGGCCCCCCTATATTCACTAACCAGCAAAGGCTAAACAGACCGCTGCGGGCTGATATTAATAGCCTAGGAAGGGGTCATTAGGCCCAAATGTTCCCAGGCTATTAATAACATTTCACAGCTGTTTGATTAACATTTACTGGCTTGTTTACAGTGGGACCCCAGAAAAAAATTGATGTAGGGTCACCCTATAAATTCTAACCAGCAAAGACTAAACAGACAGCTGTGGGCTGATATTAATAGCCAGGGAAGGGGCCATGGATATTGGCCCCCACCGAGGCTAATAACATCAGCCCTCATCGGCCCCAGAAATGAAGCATCAATGAAATGCACCAAATCTGGCGCTTAGCCTCGGCTCTTCCCACTTGCCCTGGTGTGGTGGCAAGTGGGGTAATAGGGTTGGGATTCATGTCAGCCTTGTATTGGCAGCTGACATGAAGCCCAGGGGTTAGTAATGGAGAGGCACCCCCATTATTAAATGCTTTATTTGAAATAAAAGTCCACACCATGTTTATTTAAAAATAAAAAACACAGTTATACTCACCTAACACCTAATCCTCTGAAGCCATTAACCCCTGTAAAAAAAACAAAAATAAAAAAAATCTAATTTATACTCACCTTAACGGCTAATTCTCAATGCCCTTGTCACCTGTAAAAGAGAAAAAAAATAATAATAAACTACCATAATATTCACCTGTCCGCCGTGAAGATAATCCATACTGTCCCACAACGATCCAGATTACTTGTAGAGCAGTCACATCAGCAGTCACTAATGTTCTACACGACAGCCAGTTACACACTGACACAGGCGTAAGAACTTTTTCACACAACAGCATGCCATAAGTGAGATCACCGGGGCTCATCAGCTGATGAACTCTGGTGAATTTTCTCATGGCATCTCAGCACTACACATTGCCTGTCACTGATGTGACTGCTCTACCAGTGATCTGGATCATCCCGAGACAGTATGGATTACGGCGGAAAGGTGAGTATGATGGTGGTTTATTATTTTTTCTCTTTTACAGGTGACAAGGGCATCGGGAATTAAGCGTTAAGGTGAGTATAATTTTTTTTTATTTTTGATTTTTTACAGGGGAAAATGGCTTTGGGGATTAGGCGCTAAGATGAGTATAACTGTGCTTTTTATTTTTATTTCAATATTTATTTATTTAATTTTTTTTTCTTTAATTGGAGCACAGGTGCCGGCTGATGACTGAGACCCATCAGCGGCACCTGCTCTCGCTGTTATCAGCGACAGCAGGCATAGACTGATGAGAATAGTACTCTCTCATCATCTGACACCTGTGAGCAGGGTAAACTTTTTACTGCTGGTCACAGCTGCAGGCTCACGCTGTCATCTGACAGCAAGATCCCACAGCGCTCTGACCGGCGGTAACGATTTAACCGCCAATCAGAGTGACCGGTGTTACTTGTGCTGTCACACACATGCCAGAGCAGGAAACACCCAAATAGTAACACGGACTTCCTGAGGAAATCCATTTTCGGGGTCCATGCCCGAACAATAGGTGTTTGATACGGACCCCGAACTTTACTGTTCGCTTTCGCCCATCACTACCCATCAATATTCCCCCAGATGCTGACAGTCTTGTGCTGAGTGGTAAACCTAAAAGGTTGCAGGGCTAAAAAACACCGTGTCACCCTACTATTCTTTTCCCAGTTATTCTGCATCCACTTGCATGGTTAGTGACAAGGTGAAACTCTCTTTCCAGCAGATAATACTTTAGAGAATATAGAGCCCACTTTATAGCTAATGCCACTTTTTCCACGGTGGCACACTTTATCTCATGATCATTTAGTTTCCAACTGATATACAACTCAAGGTGCTCTTCCCCATCAATCATCTGAAACAAAACTGCCCCAACCCATGGTCTGAAGCATCAGTTTGTACCGTAAAGAGTTTTTGAAATTCCAGACTAACACTAGTTGGGAATATAGGGCTCGTTTCAAGAACTAGAATGCTCTCCCAGCCCCTGGTGTCCATTTCACCTGCTTTTTATTCAGGGGTCTAGTCCAGCTCTTTATGGCTTCAGTTTTGTATAACAGGGTTTTAATTAGACCTCGTCCAATAGTGTACCCCAAACACTTGGCTTCTTCTAAGCTGATTGCGCATTTCTTGGAGTTTTCCTATTAGCCCTGCTGTCTTAGTGAGTTTGCCACAGCTTGTACCTTGTTAAAGTGGGACTCCCAATCTCCACTGTATATTAGCTCATCATCAAGACAGGCTGATGCACACTGAGTATGGGCTCTGAGCATCCTGCAAAATCATATGCTGAAACGTTGCCGGGGCCACATGTAAGCCAAAAGGCAACCCGATGTAATGATAGTGACTCGTGGGTGCAGAAAATTTTTTTTTAATTTCATTGGGACTTTCTGTCAATGGAATTTGCCAGTATCCTTTATTTAAGTCAAGCGTTGTTATGTATTAAGCATTACCTAGCTTCTCGCTCAACTCAACCACTCAAGGCATTGGGTAATCCTCAAATTTCGAGACCAAGTTTAACTGGCAATAGTCATTATAGAACCTTATTGACTTATGTGGCTTGGGTATTAAGACTATTGGGCTCCAACGCTCAACTGACGATTCTTCTTTCACGCCCAAAGCTAACATCTTTTGGATCTCTTCTGTAATTAGATTCCTTATGGCTTCAGGAACACGGTAAGGCTTTATCTTTACTCTGATATTGCAGTATGTGACAATATCATGTTGGATGATATGAGTAAAACCTGGAATATCCAAGAAGAAATCTTTATTTCTCATAACAAATTCTTTGACGTCTTCTATTTGATGTTGGAACAGAGAATCCACAATTTTTACCTCTGGCAAGACACATGCATAGCCTAATTTTGGAGTGGACACTGCAACCAGGGATTCCTTAACTTTCTAAGGGTTTAATAGATGAATGTGGTATATTTGTTCTGATTTCCTTTTAACAGGCTGATGAACTTTGTAGTTGACCTCACTTATCTTCTCAACAGTAGTAAAGGGCCCTCGCCATTTAGCTAAAAATTTGCTTTCCAAGGTAAGAAGTAGTACCAATACCCAGTCCCATGGCTCAAACTTACGAAGCTTACAGTGGCATGTAAAAGTTTGGGAACACGTGGACAAAATTACTGTTATTGTGAGCAGTTAAGCAAGTTGAAGATGAAATGATCTCTTAAAGTCCTAAAGTTACAGATGATACATTTCTTTGTATTTTAGGTAAAACAATATATATATATACTGTATATATATATATATATTTTATATACAGTACAGACCAAAAGTTTGGACACACCTTCTCATTTAAAGATTTTTCTGTATTTTCTTGACTATGAAAATTGTACATTCACACTGAAGGCATCAAAACTATGAATTAACACATGTGGAATTATATACTTAACAAAAAAGTGTGAAACAACTGCAAATATGTCTTATATTCTAGGTTCTTCAAAGTAGCCACCTTTTGCTTTGATGACTGCTTTGCACACTCTTGGCATTCTCTTGATGAGCTTCAAGAGGTAGTCACCGGAAATGGTCTTCCAACAATCTTGAAGGAGTTCCCAGAAATGCTTAGCACTTGTTGGCCCTTTTGCCTTCACTCTCCGGTCCAGCTCACCCCAAACCATCTCGATTGGGTTCAGGTCTGGTGACTGTGGAGGCCAGGTCATCTGGCGTAGCACCCCATCACTCTCCTTCTTGGTCAAATAGCCCTTACACAGCCTGGAGGTGTGTTTGGGGTCATTGTCCTGTTGAAAAATAAATGATGGTCCAACTACACGCAAACCGGATGGAATAGCATGCCGCTGCAAGATGCTGTGGTAGCCATGCTGGTTCAGTATGCCTTTAATTTTGAATAAATCCCCAACAGTGTCAAGCACAAAGACACGGTGGTTGGAACCAAAGATCTCAAATTTGGACTCCTCAGACCAAAGCACAGATTTCCACTGGTTTAATGTCCATTCCTTGTGTTCTTTAGCCCAAACAAGTCTCTTCTGCTTGTTGCCTGTCCTTAGCAGTGGTTTCCTAGCAGCTATTTTACCATGAAGGCCTGCTGCATAAAGTCTCCTCTTAACAGTTGTTGTAGAGATGTGTCTGCTGCTAGAACTCTGTGTGGCATTGACCTCGTCTCTAATCTGAGCTGCTGTTAACCTACGATTTCTGAGGCTGGTGACTCAGATAAACTTATCCTCAGAGGCAGAGGTGACTCTTGGTCTTCCTTTCCTGGGGCGGTCCTCATGTGAGCCAGTTTCTTTGTAGCGCTTGATGGTTTTTGCAACTGCACTTGGGGACACTTTCAAAGTTTGCCCAACTTTTTGGACTGACTGACCTTTATTACTTAAAGTAATGATGGCCACTCGTTTTTCTTTACTTAGCTGCTTTTTTCTTGCCTTAATACAAATTCTAACAGTCTATTCAGTAGGACTATCAGCTGTGTATCCACCTGACTCTGCACAACACAACTGATGGTCCCAATCCCATTTATAAAGCAAGAAATCCCACTTATTAAACCTGACAGGGCACACCTGTGAAGAGAAAACTATTTCCGGTGACTACCTCTTGAAGCTCATCAAGAGAATGCCAAGAGTGTGCAAAGCAGTCATCAAAGCAAAAGGTGGCTACTTTGAAGAACCTAGAATATAAGACATATTTTCAGTTGTTTCACACTTTTTTGTTAAGTATATAATTCCACATGTGTTAATTCATAGTTTTGATGCCTTCAGTGTGAATGTACAATTTTCAAAGTCATAAAAATGCAGAAAAATCTTTAAATGAGAAGGTGTGTCCAAACTTTTGGTCTGTACTGTATATATATATATATATATATATATTTTTTTTTTTTATTATTATTATTTTTTTTATTTATTCATCTTTTATTTTTTAAAAATTACAAAAAGGAAAATGGGCCAATGCAAAAGTTTAGGCACCCTGTATGGTTAGTATACAGTAGAACTCCCTTTTGAGAGTATCACAGCTTGTAAAAGCTTTTTGTAGCCAGCCAAGAGACTTTAAATTCTTGTTTGAGGGATTTTCATCTATTCTTCCTTGGAAAATTCTTTTAGTTCTGTGAGATTCCTGGGTCGTTTTGCATACACTAATATTTTGAGGTCTAGCCACAGAATTTCAATGATGTTCAGATAAGGAAACTGTGAGGGTCATTGTAAAACCTTCAGCTTGCATTTAGGATCATATCCATTTGTAGAAGCCATCCTCTTTTAAACTTCAGCTTTTTTACAGATGGTGTTATGTTTTCATGAAGAATTTGTTGAAATTTCATTAAATCCATTCTTCCCTCTACCGGTGAAATGTTCCTTGTGCCATTGGCTGCCACACAACCCAATGCATGATTGATTCACCCTCATGCTTAAAGGGAACCAGTCAGCAGGATTTTGCTGAGTAAACTACAGGTATTGTCATGTTGGGGCTGTTGCACTGTTTAAAATGATATCTGGGTTGAAGAAATCCGTCTTGTGGTTCTTGTTTAATCTGTGTTTGCAGTGTTGAGTTAATGAGATTCTCGTGCTTTGGGGTGGGCCTGTAGGCAGGGTTTTTATCTTAGTGTTCTAGGCCAGATCACCAAGAAAGGATCTGCCCACAGGCCCACTCCGGACAGAGAGACAAGTAGATGACTCGCCCCCTGGGCCGTGGGGTACTCGGAACCGGACCTTCCAGTGTACGGTGCTGATGGGGGTAGTAGTGGCAACCCGGTCCCGTGGCTCAGGGTGGTCAGACCAGTGGCAATCTTTTATATGTTTTAGGCTAATGTCCGACTACGCCACCCGTGGATTGCGGTCAGAGTGAACCGCCGCTGCAGGGCAGACCGCTGAGGCTGGTGTTGTGGGTGCAGCAGAGAATAGTATAACTCCCCACGGGAGGAGTGTAGCCTCAGGGCAATGAGCGTAGATGGTGGGGGTTGTGGTGCAGGGAGTCCCAGTACCGTTAGTTGTTGCGAGGTAAGAAACACAAAGACAACGTGTTGCAGTCCAGGGTCTTTTACTCACAGTTCGTATTCTCCAAGCCACTTCTGTACAGGTAGTGACTGCTCAAGCCGTGCTGCGTCCACCAGGTGAGGGGCTCGGTCAACCCCCAGGCAATTCAGGAGCATGGCACAGAACTCCCTTCTATCCTTCCTCTGGCCGTGCCCCACCAGTGACCAAACTTCTGTCCGGCTGCCTGGGGCCTTCTCTGGGAGAACTTGGCGCCAGCTTCCCTGGCCCTATGTGGTGCCTTCCTAGTAGGTTTAGCGAGAGGTCGCACCAATAAATGATCACGACCTCCGGTTCTTGGCTGAGGATTATTTGCCTCCACCAACTTGGGAACCGGTACCCTTTCCTTGCCTGAGCCGTCACCCGTAATCTCCTGGGTCCTTAGGGTCCCTTCCACCTTCGTGTTCCTGGACCTTTCTAGTCTTCGGCTCCTTCTCTTTCTGTTCTGTTCCTTTCTCTTTCTGTTCTGTTCCTTTTTCCTCTCTCTCTCTCGCCCTGCCCGTGTCCCTGGGCAGAACTCCAGCGGAGCCTCTGTTCCCCTTCTCCTCCACTCTCACTTTCTCCTCACAGACTGGACTTCTCTCAGAACTAAGATGGTGCCCACCTTTTATACCTCCTCCTCCGTGTCTAAGCCCAGGTGACCTGCATCCTGTAAGCTCCTTCCTATGCCCAGAAACCAGCCCCTATCTGCTCCCACATCACTAGGGTTCCCCCCCTCCCCACTCCAGCCAGGGACATAGTCAGTCATGCCTGCATACTAATGGGAGCACCGTAGAGCTGTCCCCCGGAAATGAGGAGTGTATATGTGTGCAGCTAACTGAGCCCTGGTCCATACTCCATCCTTACCCGGGAGTGGACTACCACACCTCTGGTTGAGGTGCAATACCCCTGTAGCGGCCGAACCCTCGGGGCGCTACATAGACAGCCAGAGAGAGAGAGACAGCCAGAGAGAGAGATAGCCAGAGAGAGAGATAGCCATAGAGAGAGACAGACAGAGAGAGAGATAGAGAGAGAGATAGACAGACAGAAAGAGAGTTACAGCAAGAGAGAGACAGCCAGCCAGAGAGGGAGAGAGACAGTCAGCCAGAGAGAGAAATCCAGGCAGAGAGAGAGAGACGGACAGAGAGAGAGAGAGACAGCCAGAGAAAGATACAGAGAAGTAGACAGCCAGAGAGAGAGACAGCCAGAGAGAGAGCCAGCCAGAGAGAGACGCAGCCAAAGAGAGACAGTCAGAGAGAGATACAGCCAGAAGGCTATAGACAGCCAGATAGAGAGACAGCCAGTGACAGCCAGAGAGAGACAGCCAGCAAGAGAGAAAGAGACAGCCAGAGAGGGATACAGCCAGCCAGAGAGAGAGAGACACGGCCAGAGAGAGAGAGAGAGACAGCCAGAGAAAGATAAAGAGAAATAGACAGCCAGAGAGAGACAGCCAGAGAGAGAGATAGCCATAGAGAGAGACAGACAGAGAGAGAGAGAGACAGACAGAGAGAGACAGACAGACAGAAAGAGAGTTACAGCCAGAGAGAGACAGCCAGCCAGAGAAGGAGAAAGACAGTCAGCCAGAGAGAGAAATCCAGGCAGAGAGAGAGAGACGGTCAGAGAGAGAGAGAGATAGCCAGAGAAAGATACAGAGAAATAGACAGCCAGAGAGAGAGAGACAGCCAGAGAGAGAGCCAGCCAGAGTGAGACGCAGCCAAAGAGAGACAGTCAGAGAGAGATACAGCCAGAAGGCTATAGACAGCCAGATAGAGAGACAGCCAGTGACAGCCAGAGAGAGCCAGCCAGCCAGAGAGAGAGACAGCCAGCAAGAGAGAAAGAGACAGCCAGAGAGGGATACAGCCAGCCAGAGAGAGAGTGACAGCCAGAGAGAGGGACATATAGACAGCCAGAGAGAGAGAGACAGAGAGAGATTGCCAGAGAGAGACAGCCAGCAACAGCCAGAGAGACAACCAATGACAAGAGAGACAGCTAGAAAGAGAAAGATAGCCAAAGAGAGACAGCCAGCCAGAGAAAGACAGCCTGTCAGAGTCTCTGTCTATCTCTCTCTGTCTCTATGTCTGTGTTTCTCTCTGTCTCTCTGTCTCTGTCTGTCGCTCTCTGTCTATCTCTTTCTGTCTGGCTGTCTCTCTCTGGCTGGCTGTTTCTCTCTGGCTGGCTGTCTCCCTCTCTGACTGTCTTTCTCTCTCTTTGGCTGGCTGTCTCTCTCTCTCTAGCTGGCTCTCTCTGACTGGCTATCTCTCTATCTTGCTAAGGAAACTACAGGTATTGTCATGTTGGGGCTGCTGCACTGTTTAAAATGATATCTGGGTTGAAGAAATCCATCTTGTGGTTCTTGTTTAATCTGTTTGCAGTGTTGAGTTAATGAGATTCTCGTGCTTCGGGGTGGGCCTGTAGGCAGGGTTTTTATCTTAGTGCTCTAGGCCAGATCACCAGGAAAGGATCTGCCCACAGGTTCACTCCAGACAGACAGAGAGACAGGTAGACAGCCAGAGAGAGACAGACAGCCAAAGAGAGAGACAGCCATAGAGAGAGACAGAGAGAGAGACAGACAGAGAGACAGAGACAGAGAGACAGCCAGCCAGAGAGGGAGAGAGATAGTCAGCCAGAGAGAGAAATCCAGGCAGAGAGAGAGAGACTGCCAGAGAGAGCGAGACAGCCAGAGAAAGATACAGAGAAAGAGACAGCCAATGAGAGAGACAGCCAGAGAGAGAGCCTGATAGTCACAGAGAGATACAGCCAGAAGTTGAGAGACAGCCAGCGACAGCCAGAGAGAGAGACAGCCAGAGAGAGACAGCCAGCCAGAGAGAGAGAGAGACAGCCAGCAAGAGAGAAAGAGACAGCCAGAGAGGGATACAGCCTGCCAGAGAGTGACAGCCAGAGAGAGGGAGAGATAGATAGCCAGAGAGAGAGACAGCCAGAGAGAGAGATTGCCAGAGAGAGACAGCCAGTGACAGCCAGAGAGACAGCCAGCCAGAGAGAGACAGCCAGAGAGAGAGTCAGCCAGCCAGAGACAGCCAGAGAGAGAGAGAAAAACAGCCAGCCAGAGAGAGAGAAACAGCCAACCAGAGAGAGACAGCCAGAAAGAGAGACAGTCAGCCAAAGAGAGAGACAGCTAGAGAGAGAAAGATAGCCAGAGAGAGACAGCCTGTCAGAGTATCTCTGTCCATCTCTGTCTGTCTCTCTCTTTCTCTCTGTCTGTTGCTCTCTGTCTGTCTCTTTCTGGCTGGCTGTCTCTCTCTCTGGCTGGCTGTTTCTCTCTGGCTGTCTCTCTCCCTGTCTGACTGTATTTCTCTCTCTCTGGCTGGCTGTCTGTCTCTCTCTGGCTGGCTCTCTCTGATTGGCTATCTCTCTATCTGGCTGGCTGTCTCTCTCTGGCTGGCTGTCTTCCTCTAGCTGGCTGTCACTCTCTCTCTCTCTGGCTGTCTCTCCTTCTCTGGCTGGCTGTCTCTCTTTCTGGATGGCTGTCTCTCTCTGGCTTTCTGTCTCTCTCTGGGTGGCTGTCTCCCTTTCTGGATGGCTGTCTCTCTCTGGCTGTCTCTCTCTCTGGTTGGCTGTCTCTCTGGCTGTCTCTCTTTCTGGCTGGCTGTCTCTCTGTCTTTCTCAATCTCTGGCTGTCTCTCTCCCTCTGTGGCTTTCTCTCTTTCTAGCTGTTTCCTCTCTCTCTCTGGCTGACTGTCTCTCTCTCTCTCTGGCTGTTTTTCTGTCTCTCTGTCTCTATGATGAGGAACCTACTTGTGCTTCAGGGCGAGCCTGTGGGCAGGTCTTTTCTTGGTGATCTGGCCGAGAGCACCAAGACAAGACCCTGCCTACTGTTCCGTCCCGAAGCACGAGAATCTCATTAACTCAAAACTGCAAACACTCACTATACAAGAACCACAAGATGAATTTCTGCACCTCATGTATAATTTTAATCAGTTTAACAGCCCTAACATGGCAGTGACTGTAGTTTACTTAGCAAAATCCTGCTGAAAGGTTTCTTTTAATGGTTGGCGAGATGGTCTTTTCCTGAAATTCTGTGCACTTTTTTCTCCACACATACCTTTGGTCATTGTAGCCAAAGAGTTCTATTTTAACTTCATCGATACACAGGATTTGTTTCCAAAATGCATCAGGCTTATTTAGATGTTCTTTTGCATACTTCTGATGCTGAATTTTATGGTGAGGATGCTGGAGAGGTTTTCTTCTGATGACACTTCCATGAAGGCTATATTTCAACAGGTGTCTCTGAACAGTAGAACAATATACCTCAACTCCAGAGTCTGCTATATCTTTCTGAAGGTCTTTTGCAGTCAAGCGGGGGTTCTGATTTGCCTCTCTAGCAATCCTACAGCAGCTCTCGCTAAAACTTTGCTTGATCTTCCAGACCTTTTCTTGACCTCCACTATTCCTGTTAACTGACATTTCTTAATTACATTTTGAACTGAGGAAAGGGCAACTTGAAAACGCTTTACTATCTTATTATAGCCTTCTCCTGCTTTGTGGGCTTCCACCATTTTCATTTTCAGAGTTCTAGGCTGCTGCTTAGAAGAACTCATAGTTGCTGTTTTTTGGCACAAAGTTAGAGGAGACTGTGTTTTTATAAAGCTGGGAAATTTGCATCACCTGGCCTTTCCTAACGATGATAGTGAACAAGACATAACCCTCACAGGCTAATTAATTTCTGAAACTTTGGTCAAAGTTATCTGAGCACACAAATCTCCAAGGGTGCCCAAACTTTTGCATTAACCCATCTTCCTTTTTGTAATTTTTAAAATGAAAAAAAGAGACAATATATATATATATTTTCTTAAAATACCAAGGAAATGTGTTATCTTTAACTTTAAACCTTTTAAAGATCATTTCCTCTTCAATTTGCTTAACTGTTCACAATAACAGTAATTTAGACCATGGGTGCTCAAACTTTTGCATGCAACTGTAGCTTCCCTTTTATATATTTTACTTTGCACTTGTTGCATGTGTTCCTTAACTACAGGCATAACTACTTTGATTCGGTCTTGCATCAAGACACTTTCTCAATAACGCTCCTCCCATGTTTCTTTGGCAATGTCCAGAAGCCATTTGGGATGCCTGTTATAGCGCAAATTGAGCAAAAAGGGCAGAATCCAGTATAGGACTGTGGTACTTAACTAATAGCAAACATTAAACACAGAAGCAAACAATCTCAGTCTTTACCATCTTTGTTGACCACTTTTTTCAACATGCTTTCAAAGGTTTTATTAAATCTTTCTATAAAGTCAATCAATTTGTGACTGGTAGACTGATGTACGAAGATGCTTGATCTAGAATTTTCTACATAATACCCTAGAAACTTTTGACATAAACGGAGTGCCCTGATTCATTAGAATCTCTTTAGGGACTCAAACCCTGCTAAAAACATGTACCAGCACTCTTACAATGGTTTTTACAGCCATATTCCTTAGAGGTATAGTTTCTGGATATAGGGTGCCATAGTCTAAGATTACCAGTATATACTGATGTCACCAAACAGATTTAACACTAGGTCCCACCAGATCCATGTCGATCCTTTCAAATAGCACTTCAACAATTGGTAGAGGCGCTAGTGGACTTCAAAAATTTGGTGCTGAAAACGGACACTGTGGGCATGAGGCATAGTAATCGCTAACATCAGCTATTAGACCGGGCCAGAAAAACTGTTTCCAAATAAGTTCTCTTGTCTTCTCAACCCTTAGATGTCCACCCATCAAATGCTCATGGGCCAAATCAAACACAGTTCACCTATATGGCTAGTAATTATTAATAATTATAATATAATAATAATAATAATAATAATAATGTTCAATAAGGTCCTCATCTTGTTTGCTTAGTGTGACTCCTGATTACACCATTTCCCCATTTATTAGTTTTGCATTTTCTCTAGCATGCGCCAAAGTAAGGTCATTCAGCTGAGTGGTGACAAAATTATCCCATGTAAGCGGTATGTCTGGTGACACATTTTCTGTCCCCCCATTCAACATATTATCTATATGGGTCCCATCTGTGTTACCCGCCAATACATTAACCCTCCGTCAGGGGCAACTGATCTGACAGGCGCAGCTCACTTAGTTTCATTTCTCTTTTTTCATTTCTCTTTTGGTTAGTGTTACTTTTCTGGTTAGTAAACTTTTTTTTTTTCCACCTGATTATGTGTATTCTCATTTATTACATTCCTATTAAGGTAACTGATCACTTTTAGAGCATTGAAATTTTAAAAAAAGGAAAATATAGCCAATTTTCTAGCCTGTGCCTGACAGGCGCAATGCCCCTAAACTCGTTAGGAAACATATTGCCCCTGACGGAGGGTTTAAAAGGGAATGAAGGAGACCCCTAGGACACCTCAGTTACATCATAAAGAGATTTAGGGTCTAGCATCACTGTCTCCCTTTTGTCATAGGCTTTAAAAGGACATGGTTCTTTTAACTTTTCTTCCCACAATTTCCAGCAGCAAGGGAAATCCCGGCCTAGTATTACCTCATACTGGAGGACTGGAACAACAGCTGCTGTTGTTCCTCATCACAGGTTTTCACATCCAAGAGTGCAGTTTTATATTCATTGTGTCATCATGTATACATGTAATCCCTATGGTATTGTAACACAGGTGCTGGAATGCAACGCACAGAGACCTTGAGGCGGAAACATTCAGGGATTGATTTAACCACTTTATATATAACAATGATTTAAAGGGTTAGTAACAAAGGAAATCAACAATAAACTTGGAATAACAAAAGGGAGTCTTTCAGTAAGTAACGGTAAAGTTCAAGTTCTTTTCCCAAGTATGGTGCACCCAGTCTTGGGAGTCACTGCGTAAGTTCTCTTTTTCTCTATATGGCCCTAGTGGGGGTCACAGGTTTCACCGCTAGGCCGCAAGTCTCTCTTGGATGTAATCAACCAAGTCCCGTTGAACCTCCCACGCACCAACCGGCCCCCTCCCAACCTGATGTCCTAATCCCAACTGTCCCTGGTCCCCTGCTCACTCGCGCTGGTCCTCCGCTATCCCTGGTGTAACTCTCCTGTAGTAGTCTTCTTACAGATCTTCTCAGTTTGACCGTCATCAGTAGTCTCTTAGGCCTGGGGAGAAGAGGACCAGGTCTTGGCTTTTTATGGGTGATATCAGGTTCTGAAAGCTTAATCAGTGCAGGACGTGGGTCGTGGCCCTGATCAGATTAGGCGGTTCTCAGAGTTCCTCTGTGAGGGATCCTGACGTTGTCAGGTGGTGTCTGGCACCTGAGTCGCGCGGGCCTCCTGCTGAGGCCTGTCACACTGGCCTCCACGGTACCAATCTGCCTGCGGTTTGGGGCACAGGGCTTTTATGTTCAGTAGTACTCACCCTGCAAATCTTCCAGCAGAATTTGGTTCCGCTTGATTTCGCCTGGCCAGTAAACGGCAGTCTTTCCTCACTAATGGCACATCCTGCAAGAGATCTTCTGCATTTTTACTGCTTCTTATTACAGTATGAGACTGTACTCTGTTAGGGTTTAGAAAGCAAGCCCTAACCAATTTGATAATACTGCTTGAATCCAGCAGAGCCCACACCTCTTTCCCTTCTACCATTAATGTACACAAATGTCTATCAATATTTCCCTTAGACACGGCAGAAGAGACTTTCAGCAAACATAGATTTAACACATTTCAACCAACTCATATCACATTGCAATGGTTCAGGATTTTCCGGACAATTCACAACAACATGTCCTGGCCCCTTATATGTGACATGCAGAAGTAGTGCTGTTGCTTTAAAAGCATTCAGCAACTATTAGAAGTAACATAAGCACATGGGACAGGAAGTGTTGTGCTCCAGAAGCATCCAGCAACTAGAGGGGTTAACACAGTCACAGGAGAAGGGGAGTGTTTTAGCAGAGCCCCAGGGGGATTGTGGGGAAGTTGTTTACTGTCTGGCTGGAGCCAAAGAGAAAGGTGGTGTGTGTGTTCTGTATCTCACAGAAGCGTCCCTGCAAGTGAAAGGGATTCAAGTCAGAAGTGAATCTAAACACAGGTCAGGTAGAGTTCCTGAACTAACAGTGCAGAGTATTGTCAGGCAGAAACATAAGGACTGGAAGAAATGGTGCCCCAGGGATCATGTCCCTCAGCAAACCCTCCTCCCCTTCTCCATCTCACTGTGCTGTAAAGAATGCTGTGTTCATTAATGTGCCTTTGCATTAGAACTGTGCTGTCCTGTACTACTGGGAAGACTGTGAACTGCTGTGCTGCTAAGGAAACTGTACTGTTTGTCACTGGAGCCTGTTGCTCATAAGACTTAACTTGCACTGGCTGTGCGGCTTCTTATTAAATGCTACTGTTCTACCGTTTATGAGGACTCTTCTCAAGTGTGTCTGGTCAGCAAGTGAAACAACATACGTGTCTGTGCCTGAGGGTCACTACCCCTGTGTGCCTGAGAGAAGCTGCAGCACATGGTCTATGGTCGCCCTGAGTAACGGTTCCCGCAGGATTCCAAAGAATTCATGTAACCTGTCTCGCCCCTATCTGAAACTAGCGGTGTGCGTGTAACATTGGTGGACCATACAGGGAATCCTGAGCGGGAATTAACGTTTAGAGGGAGAAGAGAAAAAGTGTCTGGAAAAACACAGCAACACAGCATCTCACCTCAACTCTGCTACACCAGTTAAAGGGGACCAGCCCTAAAGAAAAACTCATTAGCAGCAATGGATGTGGAAATACAAATGGACAGAATTAGTGAGCTGCTTCTTCAGTTAAACTCTGAAGAATTGAGAACAGTAGCAGAACATATAAAGATGTCAGTAGAACAGATTTCCAAAGCACACAACCGCAGGCAACTGTTAGCTGCCATTAATGCAAAAATGGATGAGCTGGAGGATAAAGAAGCTGAAACGTCATGGGGACATTCGTCCAGGAACTAACACAGTTTCTAACCAGGTTGAAGTTGGATGATGGAGGGGCGGCATCAATTACCAAAAGCAGGAATCTCCGTCCACAGACAGAACTACAGGAATTGAAAGAACAATTCTAAGCCCTAACAACAGCCCTGCAGGAATCGACCAAAACCTCTGAACGGGTGATAGACTAAGACAGGACCTTTAACTTGATCAGGTTAGATAAATCAGGGAGCCTGTCCTCTCTAACACCACAAATCACCATAAGGAAAGAATTCAAGAACCTGGAAAGATTGGAGAGTGTTAGCAGAAAGAGAGACTGTCATATAGGAACTTGTTGCACCAGATCGATGCAAGCTTAGAGAAAGGCTACCAGACAGATGAGATCGTTGAGGTGGTGGTGAAAGCGATCAGCCCAGGACTGAAGCTCCATAGTAGGCTAGAAATGAAAAGTCAATTGACCTTGCAACAGCTGAAGATGATTTTAAAAGGGCACTATAAAGAAGATAGTACTTCAGAATTGTTCCACCGACTCATTAAGCTCTCACAGAAAAATTATGAATCACCCCCAAATTTCTTGTTCAGAGCAATTGAACTAAAGGATAGACTGTTGCTTGCATCCAGAGATGTAGAAGCGGAAGAGAAGTTTGATGCTGGACTAGTCCAGAAGAAGTTCTTGAGATCATTGGGAATGGGATTAATCAGCAAAGATATGAAGTTGCAGCTGAACAGTACCTAGAAGATCCTGGCATTTTGGAGGCAATTGAAAAAATTAATGAGGCAGCTTGTTTGGAGTCAGTGAGCGAACAGAAGTTAAAGAAAACTCTCTGGTTCTAAAATCACGAAAATTAGTCAGCTGAAGTTGGAGACCCCTGGTGGCCAGTCCGAAGATCATCATAGAGACCCTCCAGTGCCACCTCCGAGAGGGAACTTTAAATCACCAACAAAACAAAGGCCTGCCAGCGCTGACTGGGAGGAAGTAATAGAAGAACTGCGAGCCGAGTTGATTGAGGTGAAAAAGTTGATTCGTTCCAGGCCCGAACTGGTATCCCTCAGACCCAGTAGTGGGTTCCAAAACAGAAGATACCCAGCTTGTGAAGTGTACCGCTCATCAAATCAGAGTACGATGTGTGTCTACTGTCTAAGATGTGGTGAGGAAGGACATTATGCCAAGGAATGCCAGTGGTCACAGTCGTTTGGGTTAAAAGACAGGAGGTTACCAGTGCGGGGCGACCGGTAACCGTGACACGGAGGAGGCCCCACAATCAAATCCAAATCTCACCAAACCCCAGAACGGCGCATGAGGTAAAACGGCTGCGTCAGTGCTATCCCCAAGTGTGTTCCCGTCTACAACAGCTGCAAGGAAGACAGGGGCATCAGTAACTTAATGCCCAGTGCGGAGGTCAAACGATGTACTCCTGGGAGGAGGATTCCTCAGTCAGTAAAGATAGCCTCATCAGCCTAATCGGTGAAAGGTGCTTTATACAGTGCCAGTGTAACATCCCTGGCGGCGTGCTTGCATGGTGCAACACCTCCCACCATGCAAGACCGCAATCTTACCTGTCAGTCCATGCTGCACTCTTTGCTCCAATACCTGCTCTGTCCATGTCTCTTGTCTGATTGCTTAGGGCGTCGGCGCGGCTTTCTGCTTGTTTCTTATAGCTACTGTGTGCACAGTCCTAATATGTCCCCTGCCTATTGCTGTGAGTCACTGGATACTTAAACCCCCTCCACCCAGTAGGAGGTGTCTGAGCAACACTTTCACTCAGTTTGTCTTTTGCAACTGAGTTGCCAGGTCCTGTCCTGTATCTAGTCTGTTCTGCCACCCTGGGGGCAGAGTACCCTGGGCCGCTACCTGTATCTCTGACTTCTAGTCTGTTTCCGCCACCCTGGGGGCTGAGTTCCCAGGCTCGTTCCTGTATCTTGTTCCCGGTTCAGTTCCTGTCTGAACAGTGTCCTAGCCCGTTACTTGTTTCTCTCTATGTCCGTACCTTCCCTTTTCCTGCAGTGTCTGAACCTGCACCTAACTACAAATCGTTGTCTCTGTACTTCTGTTTGTGAGTTTTGTGTCCACTCCTACTTCATTGTAAGTACCTTGTGTGTATCTGGTTCTGCTTGTCCCCTTTTCCTGCCTCTGTATCTACCTCCTGTGTTCTAACCATCTTCCTGTATTTTCCAGTCTGTTCCATGTGAACAGAGCCCTGTCCTGTCTGCCTTCACCTTCTGCTCTCTTCAACTCTGCTTGTTCACCGCTCCGGCGGTTCCGCTCTGCTCCGCTTGTTTACCGCACCTGCTGTTCTGTTCTGCTCTGCTTGTTCACTGCTCCGGCAGTTCCGCTCTGCTCCTCTTGTTTACCGCACCTGCGGTTCTGTTCTGCTCTGCTTGTTCACCGCTCCGGCGGTTCCGCTCTGCTCCGCTTGTTTATCGCACCTGCGGTTCTGTTCTGCTCTGCTTGTTGACCGCTCCGGCGGTTCCGCTCTGCTCCGCTTGTTTGCCGCACCTGCGGTTTTGCTCCGCTCTGCTGCTCACCGCATCTGCGGTTTTGCTCCGCTCTGCTTGTTCACCGCACCTGCAGTTTTGCTCCGCTCTGCTTGTTCACTGCACCTGCAGTTTTGCTCCGCTCTGCTTGCTCACCGCACCTGCGGCTTTGCTCCGCTCTGCTTGTTCACCGCAACTGCGGTTTTGCTCCGCTCTGCTTGTTCACCGCACCTACGGTTTTGCTCCGCTCTGCTTGCTCACCGCACCTGCGGTTTTGCTCTGCTCTGCTTGTTTACCGCTCCTGCGGTTTTGCTTCGCTCTGCTTGTTCACCGCACCTGCGGTTTTGCTCCGCTCTGCTTGTTCACCGCTGTTGCGGTTTTGCTCTGCTAGTCCACCGCACCTGTGGCTCTGTTCCTGTTTCCCAGTCTGTACTGGTCCCTATCCAGCCTGCGTTCATACCTGCCAGTATCTGCCTGTCTGCATTCCAGCCGTGCCTGTCAGCAACTCCCTGTCTGCATACCAGCCGTGCCTGCCAGTACCCACCTGCCTTCATACCTGCCGTGCCTGCTAAGTCCCCACCTGCTGTCATACCAGCCGTGCCTGCCAGTACCGACCTGTCTGCATGCCAGCTAACCTGCCTGTTCCTGCATTCCCCGGTGTGGGTCAACAGCTGTGACCGGGGTCTGACCTGGAGTAGCACCTGGTCACTCTGCTCGGTTCCTCCCTGGTTCACGGAGTAGACTGAGCTGCCGTGCGACCTTGGTCGGATCAGGTTGATACTTAGTTATGCCCCTCCAGGCACTCCTTGGTTCATGGTACAGTGGGATCACTAATCACGCTCACGCCAGTCAGTCCAGGCGCGAGCGTAACAGCCAGCTAGACGGACTCCTAGTAAAAGCACTGTGAGACACAGGAACCCAAGCGAGCCTTTTAAATGAAGAATGGAGAAGGCGCTACCTGCCACAGACTTGCCTTCGGTCACTGAAAGAACTCTTGGGACCAGTGGAACTCCACGGCAAAGCCGTCAACCAGACCGAAATCCCTTTCATAGGCTGGGTGGAAGTGACTTGACTTTCCAACTCAGGGCCACAAAGAACAGCAACACCATCAAGCTTTTGGTACCTTTTCTCGTGACCAATGATCAGAACGTGGCAGAGGATCCTATCCTGGGTTATAATGTAATCAGTGAGGTCATCACGACACAAGATGGTGGCGTTGGTGGTGGATGCAATCGCCACATCGCTCGCCATACCCGACGCCGTGGCGCAAAATGTGATTCATAGAGTAAAGGAAGCACAGAATACAATGGACCTAAAAGAAGTCAAGGTAGGCTTGCGCTCAACCATCATCCCTGCAAACCAAATGGTGGGGGTGAGGTGTGGAGTCTGGGTAGAACCGGGAAGAAAAGTCCAGAAAGACTGTTCGTGCCAAAAGACTCCTCAGAGCTTCAGGAAGGCCTAGTTCAAGGTGAGACTGCTTACAATTCCTACTGGTGGGTTTGCTCGAATGACAGTACTGGTGATGAATACTACGAAACACAAAATAAGACTGGATCCAAAGACTGTGTTAGGTCACCATTAAAACGGTATATCCAGCCAGTGTTACACCAGCCCAGGGGTCTACAGTCAATTCAGTCTCCCCTAGTGTTGAGCCACCCCGTAGTGTTCGAGTTCGGTTCGGTTCGTCGAACACCCGTGTGTTCGCCGAACTGTTCGTTGAACTGTTCGTCGAACACCTTCGAACACCGTTAAAACCAATGGCAGGCAAACAAAAACACATAGAAACACATAGAAAACACCTTCAAAGGTGTCCAAAAGCTGACAAACTGCTCAGAAGACACAACTAACACATGGAAAAGTGACAAGTACATATAGTCATGCGAAAAGAAAAGAGGTGGAGGAGTAAAAGGAGGGGGAGACACAGATATAGGCATGTCATGCCCTTCTAAAATCCAAAAAGTGAGAAGCCGACACGGCCAGTCCGTTCCTGCCTGTGCCACCTCTGTGTCGCCGGGTTTGTGCCAGAGCCGCGGTGGACCCTGACGGCCAGCCCCCCTATCCCAATACTGGTGCCTGTCTGCCGGTGGGTCGAGGCCCCCCACGGTGGGGGGGGAGTAACATCTGCAGAAGAAAGACCATCTTCCAGCCAAACTAAGATGTCGACTTCTTTTCGTGGACAATGTGATACGATCCCATTCTTACGGACACGCCCATCGCTACAAATTCTAGATGAGGCACAAAAACAGCAGGTGCTTCAACGGATATCAAGTGCTCCTTCAAGTGGGCTCTCCATCACCTCAATTTCAACATCACAAATACTCCAGTCCTCAGAGGTGTCACCCCAATCGCACTTGCTTCCTCACAGCTCCCAAGTCTCCAGCTGCCCGTCTGAGTATGGGGTAACACAGATGGCTGAGTCTGCCCAGCTGTTTACTCATACTATAGCCTGGGAAACGGAGGTCTGCTCCAGAGCTTCTGTTAATCCAGATGAGGAAATGATCTGATCCGATGCCCAGAATCTTTATAAGTTGGATCCAGGACCAGATGAAGAAGGTTCTGAGCATAATGTAGACCCTTGTTCCCAAACTGTAACTCCTGTTGGTGGAGACAATGATGAAGACGATGATGAGACTCAAATACCTGATTGGAGCGACAACTTGACTTTTCGGTCAGGGCAGGAAGAGGTTGGCTCTGAGGGCGACGGGTGTGATAACACACAGGGTGATGATGACGAGGTTGGAGATCCCACTTACTGTCAACCCACAGTCAGACAGTCGATGAGGTCAGCAGAGGAGGTGGAGGAGGATGTGACTAGCCCTGGGGATGGGGATGACTCGGTACCCGGGCATTTGCCTGGCCTTGGGGATGTCGCGGTGGTCGGCTCCCTGGCCCGTACCCTGGGGTCTCTCTTTAAAAGGGTGGATAATTGTTAATTTTATAAGAGTTCATGACGCCACCTGTGGTATCTGGTGACAAGCACCAGCGCTGCAGCAGTCCACTGAGGCCGGTGATAAGGCAGCTCGATGGTATAGCTCCCCACAGGTGGAGCTAGGTCTCAGGGCAGCGTATGCAGGGGGAATGCAGGACAGGCGAGACCCAGCTGGGTCAGAGCAAGAACGGGAACGGACACGGTAGTCACTTCAGTACCTTTTACTGGTGGAAATTCAGGCACATCCCGGAGCACTGTAGGGTGAAGGGTGCATATCAGGATCCTCCCCAATGAGCGGGTGTAGGGCCTCCTGTTTCTTGCCTCTGCATAGTAAGTTTCTGACCTGCCTGGAGCTAGGCCTAACTTTGTCTCTGTCCTGCGCTGGCTGACCTTGTGGTAGGGCCTTCTCTTGGAGTTCACGCTCCCAGTATGCGGGGCCTAAGCGTCTCCTGGCTCTGTTACATATCAGCACCTTAGCGATCCTGGGACTTGTAGTTCTCCAGGGATTCCGGTTATGCCTTACTGGGTCATAGAGATACCGGTAAGCTCGGATCCTGTGTCCGGTAAATGCTTCGGTGTGAGCTGGTTAAGCTCCTCTGCCCCTTATGTACTAACTCGCCACTCGCCTTCGGCCTACTCGGGCCCTCACTAGGCTATACACACTAACGGCAGCTTGCCGCGCTTCACTGATCTTACGGCACCGGCACACCTTAAGCTCTATCTGGGCTCCCTGAATCTAGCAAGCAGGAGCCTCGTGCTCCACTGCTGAACTATTAACTGCGTTCTCTAGACTAGACTGAGCTCCACTGCAGACTGACCTCTCTTAGGCTTCTCTACTGCAGGAACTCTTCAGAGGAACTGAACTGCCTAGCTCCACCTTCCCTATTTATATCCCTAACGGGCTCCCTCTGCTCGTCTGAGGTGGAAGGTGGAGATGTGTGAATGTTTATGGGGGCCTCTTGTGGAGGATTCCATCAATGCACTCTTGTAGGATCTGTGATACCAAGCGCAGCGGGGCATCACAGATGCTATTGACGACGAGGTTAGGTTGCGCCTTCCTGAACAGAGACGGAGTACTGGAAGCACGTCAACAACTGCATCCTCAACCACAACTCTGCCTCTGACCACAAGTCGTAGTGGCTCTTCAGGTCACATGGGCTCTAAGCCTTGCATAGCCTGGGCATTTATTCAGATCGATAAGGATGACCCAACTCGTGTTATCTGTAATATTTGTCAGCAAAAGCTAAGTAGAGGCCAAAAAATACATAGTTTGAGTACTTCATGCATGTACCGTCACATGGATATGAAGCATAAGTTGCAGTGGGAAGCTCACTGTGCTACAATGCGGCCTAGCCGGCTGGGCCAACCACCGTCTGCCCCATCTTGTGCATCCGCAGCCTCTTCATCCTCTGTGACTGGGGGGACAGCAGTCACACATGTTTTTGGACGCAGACCTGCCACCTCTTTACCCGCAACAGCCAGTGTGATTGGCAGGTCGTCAGTTCATTGGGAAGTGGAAACACCTGCTAGTGTTGAGCGCTCTCCGACATCGAGAGCACCACCTTTGGATCAAGGCAACCTAACATGTCCGCCTGCATCTTCCTCACAGACCGGCAGTTGCCGGGGACACCCTACTCAACACCGTCTAAGCACAACAGCCAGCCCTCGGTCCCTCAGATGTTGAAAAGTAAAAGACCATTTCCTCCTAGCCATGAGAAAGCTAAGAGGTTGAATTTCACCATCTGCAAGCTGTTGGCTACAGAAATGCTGCCTTTCCACCTGGAGGACACAGAGGATTTTCAAGACCTTATGTCCGTCACAGTGCCCCAGTACCAGATGCCCAGTCGGCACTACTTCTCAAAGAAAGGTGTGCCTGCGCTCCACTAGCATGTCGCACACAACATCACCGCTTCTTTGAGAAACTCTGTGTGTGACAGGGTGCACTTCACCACAGACACTTGGACGAGAAGGCATGGACAGGGGCGTTACATGTCGCTGACTGGGCACTGGGTAACTATGGTGACAGCAGGACAAGGGGCTGCTGTCCAAGTCTTACCGTCCCCACGAGTTGTGTGTTAATCCTCTTTATCTCGAACTTCCTCCACTGCTTCTGCCTCCTCAACCTCCTCTCGGTCCTCCACCTGCACCCAAAGCCTGTCTGGTAATGCCACCTGCTTTCTAACTGCGCAGAAGGAATCCTGCACACCTCCTTACTATGCTGGCAGCAGGGCTCAGCGCATCAGTGTTTACTTTGAAATGTCTGGGAAATGTGAGTCATACAGCTGAGGAGTTTTGGTCAGCTCTGGAGACCCAGTTTCATGAAAGGTTGTCTCCACTGGACCTGCAACCAGGGAAGGCCATGTGCGACAATGCTGCAAACCTGGGTGCGGCACTTCGCCGGGGCAATGTCACACACGTGCCTTGTATGGCTCACGTGTTGAACCTGGTTGTCCAGCAATTTTTAGCCCACTATCCCGGACTAGATGGCCTTCTGCAGAGTGCACGGTCGCTGTGTGCTCACTTCCGCTGTTCGCATCCCGCAGTTCAACGACTTACATCTCTACAGAAGTTGTTGGGCCTGCCAGTTCACCGGCTGAAATGCGATGTGCCGACACGGTGGAATTCAACTCTGCACATGTTGCAGCGACTGTGGCAGCACCGACAAGCCCTGGTGCAATACGTTCTGACGTATAGCCTGGGCCAACGAGATCCAGAGGTGGGGCAAATCACGCTGGAGGAGTGGTCTCAGATCAGGGACCTATGCACCCTTCTGCACAGTCTTGAAATGGCGACGAAGATGTTTAGTGCTGACGATGCCATTATCAGCCTGACTATTACGGTGATTTACATGCTGGAGCACATGTTAAACAGAATTCGGAGTCAGGTGGTGGGACAAGAGGAGGTGGAGGAAGTAGAGGAGGAGTCGTATGCGGAAGGGATAACATCTCCAAGGTCCAGACGGTTGGCAGCACCAAGGCGGCAGGCATGGGAGGGTGGGGGAGAGGGATTAACCAGGGCACATGGTAGCAGCCAAACTGTTGAGGAAGGTGCAGGAGCCGAGGAAGAAGTGGAGGACGAACTGGCAATGGGCATGGAAGACTCATCAGATGAGGGAGACCTTGATCACATTTCTGTTGTGCGAGGTTGGAGGGAGAGGGCAGAGGAAGGAAGCATGATTCTTACCTCGCTACCAACACAACAAGGACTTGGTCCTTCTGGATGCGCAAGACACATGAGTGCCTTCTTGCTGCACTACCTGCAACATGACCCCCGGATTGTCAGAATTCGAAGTAATCCCGACTACTGGGTTGCCACACTCTTAGATCCCCGGTACAAAAGTATATTTGCCGAAATAATTCCTGCCATAAAAAGGTATTGACGAATGCAGGTGTATCTGTTGCAGAATCTTACATGTGCTTTTCCACAAAACACCAGTGGTGCACGTAGTGAATCTCACAGTTCTAACTTGCCAACGGTGGGACTGTCGAGTCTTCATCACTCAAGCAGTAACAGTAACACAGTATCTGCTGGTAACAGCAATTTTGTGGAATCGTTTCACCACTTTTTTAGACCATCCTTTGCAAGGCCACAGGAGACAAGAAGTCTGACACTTAGTCAATGCCTAGAGAGGATGGTACAGGAGAATCTCCAAGTGAACATCGAAGCCATGACTGTGTCACTGGACCCTTGCTCATTTTGGTATTCCAATCTTGAAAAATCGCCGGAGCTCGCCACTCACTCCTTGGAGATCTTGTCATGCCATGCAGCCAGCGTTCTCTCTGAACGTGTGTTCAGCGCTGCTGGTGGTGTGCTGACAGATAAGCGCACGCGGCTGTCCACTGAGAATGTAGACAGACTCACGTTCATAAAGATGATCAAATCATGGATTCGCAAGGACATTTCTACCCCTGTGTCATCCTTGGGAGACTAAAAGCTTGGGGATTTGGTAAAATCACCTCACCAACCGTTTTAAGCAACAGTGGGGCAATTGATGCCACTTAACCCTAGAACGCATGATCATAAAAATCTACACTTTCACATACCTGGGGCCCTTTAGGCCCATGTGCAAATAACATGGAATAACTCAAACTCAAATGACAAACAACTATATACATGAAGAATACCTAGAGTTTCAAAATTCTAACTAAAGCAATCTTGCAGAAAATAGAAAACAATTAACTGGGCGGGCCTGCAAGGCCACAGGTATGCGTTCTAGGGTTAAGTGGTGTCTGTGCCACAATTTTGGGAGTCCCCTTGCTGTGTCTTACGTGACGTTGGCATCGTCAATTCCAGGTGGGTTGGGTCGCACCCCCCCCCTTTTAATTGTAAGAAACTACATACACTATGGCTTGGGGTAACACAGATGGTTGAGTCTGAAGAGCTGTTTACTCAGAGGTCTGCTCCAAATCTTCAGTGTCTGCTAGTCAGCGTAGAATTTTTAACTGCATCTAGCCTAGGCAATACTTTGGGCGTAGTAGCCCAGCTGCGAAGCAAGCTGCACCGCCTGTGTATCTAATAAGAATTTTTAAATTAATCTAGCCTAGGCAGACTGTGGGGACCCCCAACCAAACCCAGATGCTCAGCCCCCCTACCGCCCCCCTTTCATGGACAACCCAATAATGTAACTCTTACAACTGGATGGGTGAGGATCGGTCACAGCTTTATTAACTCTTTATACTCATTCCATTAGAAAGGCATTTTATTTCTAAAATAATTCAGCTTGTTGCAGCATGCCCTGGGTCCCCACTCCGGCAAGTTGGCCAACAAGTGTAACTCTCCAACATGTCCTTTCTATTTCCAGGCCACGGAGGATCCAGCGTACTCGTATGCAGGACTCTGACCCCCACCCATCACTCTTAACGCTTGTTCCACTCCGTCCTGGAGTCCTGACAGGAATATGTCCAGTCCAATATCTATTAAGTGAACACCGTCGGGCCGTATGAGGCCTGCTTTATCTCCTTCCAGTTGTCGGTGTCGTATCACTACACCGCCTCTGTCTCTTCTAAATTTTGCCATCCGAATATTTATTACCCGCCTTGTCCATTCGATGGCCGTGATGTCTCGCGCACCTTGCCATACCGCTATCGGCACAATCTCTGACCATACTATAGCTAATTTTGTGAAAAATTCTCTGAAGCGCTCAGTGTCTAGTTTCATTATTGCCATTAGTTATGCGCTCTTGTGATGACCTAGGTTGTTTCCCCCGGCCTGTATAACTAAGATGACCGGACCTCTTGCCTCTCTCCCTACCTTGATTACCTCCATTAGTACCTGTGGCCATAGCAGGCCTCTAATACCTCTCCAGTTGAAATATGTGTTATGAAACTCTAATTTCCTCCCGCCTGGGCGGACTTTCGCCCTTTTTTGTGCCCAATATATATACGAGTGGCCTATCACTCACACTGTTGGCTTAGCGTCACCTGTAAAAGAAACAAACCACGTTAGGATAACAAGTCCGGTCTTATGTATCTCGCCAAACACGTGGATCGCCATCTCCCTATCCTCTGAACTTCCGTTTCTGACAGTCCTGCTCTTGCTGCTTCCGTGGCCGCACCTATGCGGAATGATTGTGTCCTGTAATCTTTGGGGTGGTTCCCTGCCGATGTTATGCATTATTAAATATAGCTTGGAACAGGTATCTTGATAATGGCGTTCCATCAATGTGTGATACGAAGAAATTACTTTGTGATCTGATGGTTAGATATGTTTTTACTATTGTTACCCGACTCAGTGTACCGTTTGTGGGTTGTAGAAGTACCCAAGTACCCCTGCCCGCTGGAACCGTTTTCGATTGGTGTATGCATACACGTATTGCATTATTGGCTATGACTACTTCCTGGTGTAATAAGCGTCCACTGGTGGTAATTTTGGATTGAGGGACTAATTCGCTTATACATAGCGCCCCGAAGAAGGCGATCACAAATGCAGTAGACATTAGTGTTGCTTCAAATTGTGAGTGTCATGTTAATGGTGTTAGGGATAAGATGTGAGAAATCAGTTTTAGTGACACGGGACGGGACGTCTACATTCCTGACTTGGCTGACCCCTTTTCCACCCTTTTATGGATTGTCTGATGATGAATCTTTGTCACATCTCCCCAATTCAGTAGTTGGAAGTGAAATGCTACTCCGGTCAGACACCGCTGCGCTGACGCCCCTGATATGCCCCTCATCATTAGCTGGTGGAGAAATTCTATGGTGACTTGTGATCTGGCTTGTTCACATTGGTCAACCCGTCTGCCTGCTACTAGTCGTGTCCACTCTTCCCATGCCTTACCGTATGCTTGCCACGTTGACGGGGCAACTGACGCTCTGATTAATGGCATCAACTATTCGCCACTAGATCCCATAGGGAGGGTGGGCAACTGTTGCCCGATGGGTGGGCGTTGTGGAAGAGCTCTGTGAAATTCTGCCAATTGAATTGTTATAAAGCGTTAGCAGCAGCTTTATACCCCTCAGCATAGTGGCTAGCGCGGACCCATACATTGTGTTTTAGGCACAGGAATACTAGCCTGCGTAGTAGGCCTAGCACTGGGAGAGACGATGATGCCATCTTATTAATGCAGTGCGCTAGGCTGGTGTTTTGTTTTATGAAGCGTATATTTTTGTTAGCCAGGCGCGCGCCCCATATTTCTATTGCTACCACTATTGGGAAAAATTATTTTCAGGGCTAGATGCAGCTAAAAATTATTATTAATTTCAAAGCTGGTGGAGCTTGGTATAGATGGCCTAATACAATGAGTCCCACACACTGCTAGAAGCAACCTGATGGAGGTCAGTATAGATGGACTAATAGAGAAAGTCCCACATACTGCTAGAAGGCCAAATATTTTTTCAGAGCTAGATGCAGATAAAAATTATATTCAATTTGCAACCTGATGGAGGTCAGTACAGATGGACTAATAGAGAAAGTCCCACACACTGCTAGAAGGCCAAATATTTTTTCAGAGCTAGATGCAGATAAAAATGATATTCAATTTGCAACCTGATGGAGGTCAGTATAGATGGACTAATAGAACAAGTCCCACACACAGCTAGAAGCCCAAATATTTTTTCAGAGGTACTGTAGATGCAGATAAAAATTATTTTTAATTTGCAACCTGATGGAGGTCAGTATAGATGGAATAATACAACAAGTCCCACACACAGCTAGAAGCCCAATATTTTTTCAGAGCTAGATGCAGACAAAAAATTATTTTGAATTTGCAACCTGATGGAGGTCAGTATAGATGGACTAATAGAGAAAGTCCCACACACTGCTAGAAGGCCCAATATTTTTTCAGAGGTAGATGCAGAAAAAAATATATTCAGTTTGCAACCTGATGGAGGTCAGTATAGATGGACTAATGCAACAAGTCCCACACACAGCTAGAAGCCCAATATTTTTTCAGAGGTAGATGCAGAAAAAAATATATTCAGTTTGCAACCTGATGGAGGTCTGTATAGATGGATTAATAGAACAAGTCCCACACACAGCTAGAAGCCCAATATTTTTTCAGAGGTAGATGCAGAAAAAAATATATTCAGTTTGCAACCTGATGGAGGTCTGTATAGATGGATTAATAGAACAAGTCCCACACACAGCTAGAAGCACAAATATTTTTTCAGAGGTAGATGCAGATAAAAATTATTTTTAATTTGCAACCTGATGGAGGTCAGTATAGATGGACTAATAGAGAAAGTCCCACACACTGCTAGAAGGCCCAATATTTTTTCAGAGGTAGATGCAGAAAAAAATATATTCAGTTTGCAACCTGATGGAGGTCAGTATAGATGGACTAATGCAACAAGTCCCACACACAGCTAGAAGCCCAATATTTTTTCAGAGGTAGATGCAGAAAAAAATATATTCAGTTTGCAACCTGATGGAGGTCTGTATAGATGGATTAATAGAACAAGTCCCACACACAGCTAGAAGCCCAATATTTTTTCAGAGGTAGATGCAGAAAAAAATATATTCAGTTTGCATCCTGATGGAGGTCTGTATAGATGGATTAATAGAACAAGTCCCACACACAGCTAGAAGCACAAATATTTTTTCAGAGGTAGATGCAGATAAAAATTATTTTTAATTTGCAACCTGATGGAGGTCAGTATAGATGGACTAATAGAGAAAGTCCCACACACTGCTAGAAGGCCAAATATTTTTTCAGAGCTAGATGCAGATAAAAATTATATTCAATTTGCAACCTGATGGAGGTCAGTATAGATGGACTAATAGAACAAGTCCCACACACAGCTAGAAGCCCAAATATTTTGTTCAGAGGTAGATGCAGATAAAAATTATTTTTAATTTGCAACCTGATGGAGGTCAGTATAGATGGACTAATAGAGAAAGTCCCACACACTGCTAGAAGGCCAAATATTTTTTCAGAGCTAGATGCAGATAAAAATTATATTCAATTTGCAACCTGATGGAGGTCAGTATAGATGGACTAATAGAACAAGTCCCACACACAGCTAGAAGCCCAAATATTTTTTCAGAGGTAGATGCAGATAAAAATTATTTTTAATTTGCAACCTGATGGAGGTCAGTATAGATGGACTAATAGAGAAAGTCCCACACACTGCTAGAAGGCCAAATATTTTTTCAGAGCTAGATGCAGATAAAAATTATATTCAATTTGCAACCTGATGGAGGTCAGTATAGATGGACTAATAGAACAAGTCCCACACACAGCTAGAAGCCCAAATATTTTTTCATAGGTAGATGCAGATAAAAATTATTTTTAATTTGCAACCTGATGGAGGTCAGTATAGATGGACTAATAGAGAAAGTCCCACACACTGCTAGACGGCCAAATATTTTTTCAGAGCTAGATGCAGATAAAAATTATATTCAATTTGCAACCTGATGGAGGTCAGTATAGATGGACTAATAGAACAAGTCCCACACACAGCTAGAAGCCCAAATATTTTTTCAGAGGTACTGTAGATGCAGATAAAAATTATTTTTAATTTGCAACCTGATGGAGGTCAGTATAGATGGACTAATACAACAAGTCCCACACACAGCTAGAAGCCCAATATTTTTTCAGAGCTAGATGCAGACAAAAAATTATTTTGAATTTGCAACCTGATGGAGGTCAGTATAGATGGACTAATAGAGAAAGTCCCACACACTGCTAGAAGGCCAAATATTTTTTCAGAGCTAGATGCAGAAAAAAATTATATTCAGTTTGCAACCTGATGGAGGTCAGTATATATGGACTAATAGAGAAAGTCCCACACACTGCTAGAAGGCCACATATTTTTTCAGAGGTAGATGCAGAAAAAAATATATTCAGTTTGCAACCTGATGGAGGTCTGTATAGATGGATTAATAGAACAAGTCCCACACACAGCTAGAAGCCCAATATTTTTTCAGAGGTAGATGCAGAAAAAAATATATTCAGTTTGCAACCTGATGGAGGTCAGTATAGATGGACTAATACAACAAGTCCCACACACAGCTAGAAGCCCAATATTTTTTCAGAGCTAAATGCAGAAAAAAATTATATTCAATTTGCAACCTGATGGAGGTCAGTATAGATGGACTAATAGAATGATGCTATGCCCAAAAGATTTTACTTCACTAGGTGCAGTAAAAAAATTGGTATTCTATACACAGGTGGTATATCTTGCAACACAGATAGGCTACTCCACTGACTAACACACTCTGCAATAGGCCAAAAAGGATTAGCTTTGCTAGATTCAGCCAAATGCTGTGAAAAAAACTTGCACAGCACTGGCACAGACCTGCCTGGCAAAATCTGATAGGAACTGATGTAACCTAGTCCTGAAAAGGACTCCAATTACAATTAGTCTTTACTCCCACAACCTATCTATTTAAGAGCACAGACCTGCCTGATAAAGTCATAGGAAATGCTGTAACCTAGTCCTTAAAAGGACTGCAATCACAACTATTCTGACGCACCCCCTGGGCCATATTCTTTGGGGAATACCCGGAGCCGGATCAGATGGGGGTTGTAGTCTCCGAGTGGCTGTGACCCGGTCCGTGCCCAGGGTGTCAAGCTCAGAGTATGTGGCAGTCCTACAGATGTTACAAAGTTCGTTATGTCGACTACGCCACCCGTTGGATTGCGGTCACTACGGCCGCCGCTGCAGCAGGGTCCGCTGAGGCTGATGGTGTTGGTGCAGCTTTAGATAGTATAACCCCCAACGGGAGGGGTAAAGCCTCAGGGGGTCAGGTGCAGAGGATGGGGGTTGTGGTGGTGCAGCGTAGATGATAATTAAAGACAGAGTCGGGTTGTGCAGTTCAGGATGTTTACTTACTGCAGATATTCCGGTCACTCCGGCCTTAAGTGACCACCCGAGCCGTGCTGCGTCCACCAGGTCCTGGATTCAGCCAACCCCCAAGCAAGTCCGGAGCGTGTCCCTGAGCCCTCCTTCTTGTCCTTTCTTCTGGCCGTCCCCACCAGGGATCCACCTAGGTCCAGCTCCCTTGGGCCTTCTGTTGGGAGACCCTTGGCCTTGGGTTCCCTGACCCTACACGTGGTTTGCCTTCAGGGTGGATGTGGTGGGTGATCGTGGCAGATCAATCCTGCCCACGACCTCCGGTTTCTGGCTGGGGTGTGCTTTAGCCCCCACCAGTTTGGGATCCGGTACCCTGTTGCCAACTCTTCACCCTAGGGTTTAGTTTGGGTTCTCAGAGTTCCTTCTGTGTCCCCCTCTGGGTCTTTCTTTCTTCTCCTCTCTCACTCTGGGCTTTCTTCAGGTTACACTCTGACAGACTGGTGTCTCTCTGGCTCCTCACAGACTGACCCTGATCTTAGATGGTGCCCACCTTAAATACTCCCTCTATGTGTGAGCTCAGGTGACCAGCACCCAATGAGCTCCTATCTTTACCCAGGCTGCTCCCCCTATCTGCCCCTACACTACTGGGATGTACCACCCCCCTCCCACTCCAGCCAGGAACAGACTCGGTCGTACCTGCACATTTCTAAGTGGGAGTACCGTTGGTCTGTTCCTCGGAAATGGGATGTGTGTAGTGCATGCAGCTTCCTGAGCTCAGTTCCACACTCCATCCTTACCCGGGAGTGGAATATCACACCTCTGGGTTGAGGTGCAATACCCCTGTAGCAGCCGAATCCTCAGGGTGCTACATTCCCCCCTGGTAAATCACAGCACGTCCTCGGGCTGTAAGATATAAAACATCCACAACATACAATTTTTTCATAAACAACATAATAAAAACATATAAAACATATATTAGCAGCATCATAAAACTTTTCATATTAACATTCTTGTTTCTGGTTCCTCCTCCGGACACTGTGCAACGTGTACCCGGGAAAAGTGCAACAGTTTCTCTAGAAAACCGGTAGGGGGCGCTTTAGGAAGCGCAACTATATACAAGGGATATGGCCGCTCTCAGTCCTCGGCCAGGTAATGGGAATAGGGATGACCGCTTTCAGTCCTCGGTCAGAGGGATTAAGGGAAATACGGCTAACAGTTCACTTTTGGCTGGTCCCAACGGGGACTATATTATTAGCAACAGTTCACTGTGCCCCGACGGGCAACTATATACAGCTTGTACTCTGCTGTACTTAACGACGGCGTCCTCCTGCTCTTTCTTTGTGGTTACCTTTAGCTTCAGACCCGTCCGGGTCCTCTTGCTCCTCCTCACACCGCAGCTCCTCCTCCGTCAGGCGATGCACATGGAGGGCGTAGGGTCCTTTGGCACACTTGTGCCGGGTGAAGGTGACCTCGTCCCCTATATACAGGTCACGTCCTCTGTGTCCCTCCGGTAGGTGGGACTCAACGTCTCTTCTTGTCACAAAGACGTCGCCTGGGGTGCGGTGATCTCGGATGAAGCCCCACCCGTGCTGCATATTAAACTTGATCACAGTCCCGGTGGAAGGGGGACCATGAGCTGCACGGGGACTCCTCCTGGCCCGGCTCTTCTGCTCCGCGCTCTTTATTTGGGCTTGTTGTTCCCGGACCCGCCTCTCTCTCCGCTCCCTCTCAAAGACCTCGAGCTGCTGGCGGCAGCACTCTGCACGCTCCGCTGCGGCTGCCCGAGTCTCCTGAGTGAACCCCATGAGGTCTTCTCCGGTGGGATCCCACTCAAACTGGGTCTCTTCTAGCGGGGGCGAGATCCTCTTTATGGGCTTTGGAGCCGGGATCAGGGGCTCGTCTAGGGGTCTCTCTTTCCGGAGTCGGGGATGGTGAAACTCCGGTGGCCATATAAAGGGCTGCCCATCCGGGCACGTATGTTGGGCGAACAGATCTTCTCCCAGATGCGGCACTCTTGGTTTTATGGGCGCGGTGGTGGTGGCGCCCGGGTTGCCCAGGCCTTGCGGCCAGGCCTGGGGCACCTGGAAAGTGAAGGGCACCGTAAGGACGGCGGCGCCCTGGGCTACTTGGCCCTGCGACCAGGCCGGTGGCTCCGCGGAGGTAGGGGGCGCTGTTGGTATTGCGGCGCCCGGGGGTACTAGGCCTTGCGACCAGGCTGGTGGTACTTCCTGCTTGGTCACGCTCGGGGTCGAGGCATGTGACGTCACAGGGGTCGCGGCTGCGGCTTCCGGTTGAGGCCTAGTCTGTGGCGGTGACGTTGCGGTTACGGGCACGGCAGGGGGTACTTCGGGCTCTGCGACGGGGAGCTGGGGCAGGCACGCGGTTTCCCGGCTCGGGGTAGTGACGTCCCCTTTACCTGCCTCCATTCGTTCGGCTCCCTTCTCGGCGCCGTCTCCTGCCTTCAGTCCTCCTGCGCCATCCTCAGAGGCGGTCTGTCTCCTCGTCTCGGGTGGCGTGCTCCGCTGACGAGTTCTTGTCTGCTGGACCATCTCACGGCTCCATTCTGCTAACGTCTCTCGCTGCACCCGGGCCATCCTCCGTGCGAGGCCCTCCAGCGCGGTCTGTGCACACTCCCGATCTCGGGGGAGCTGTGCCAGGACCTCCACTAAGCCTAGTGGGGTCGTTGCTTCTAGCAGGCTCCTGACCAACGGGTCGGTGCTGCTCTGCTCTCCTTCCGTTGTCTCCAGCAGGCTCCTGGCCAGCGGGCCGGTGCTGCTCTGCTCTTCTTCCATCTCCGGGTAAGCTTCTTCTGGACTCAGCTCTAGGCTTCTTGTCTCCGGGTGCGCTCTCTCCAGACTGCTCCAGGCGACACCCATCTTTGCTCTCTTCTTCTCAGTCCTCCCACTTCGAGGGCGGTCCCGGGGCCACTTGGTGATTGTCAGCTCCAGGGGCAGTTCTTTCACGCTGACAGACACCTCTAGCATCACAGTCTCTGTTGGTGGGGGCGGTTTCCACTTTTGGCGCCATTTTCGGTCCTGGCCCACGATGGGAGGTGGCCTCTTGCCACCCTCTGGTACGCCCATAATGGCGTCCGCTCTTCCAAGGCGGGAAACCTTTGGAAATGGCGGGAATCGTCTCCCAGTGGCGGGAAACTCTGCAGATGGCGGGAAAAAGCTGTTAATGGCGGACAACCGGCGGGAATCGATCTGTGACGGAGTCCGATGGCGGGGACCCTCCGGAACCGGCAGGAGACTTCTTTTTGAGGTAAACTTGTTCTTTTCTTCAGGCACGCAGTACCCGGTTGTTGCGGGCACGTTATCCTGCCGACTACGCCAAAGTTGACGCGCCCCCTGGGCCATATTCTTTAGGGGAATACCCGGAGCCGGATCAGATGGGGGTTGTAGTCTCCGAGTGGCTGTGACCCGGTCCGTGCCCAGGGTGTCAAGCTCAGAGTATGTGGCAGTCCTACAGATGTTACAAAGTTCGTTATGTCGACTACGCCACCCGTTGGATTGCGGTCACTACGGCCGCCGCTGCAGCAGGGTCCGCTGAGGCTGGTGGTGTTGGTGCAGCTTTAGATAGTATAACCCCCAACGGGAGGGGTATAGCCTCAGGGGGTCAGGTGCAGAGGATGGGGGTTGTGGTGGTGCAGCGTAGATGATAATTAAAGACAGAGTCGGGTTGTGCAGTTCAGGATGTTTACTTACTGCAGATATTCCGGTCACTCCGGCCTTAAGTGACCACCCGAGCCGTGCTGCGTCCACCAGGTCCTGGATTCAGCCAACCCCCAAGCAAGTCCGGAGCGTGTCCCTGAGCCCTCCTTCTTGTCCTTTCTTCTGGCCGTCCCCACCAGGGATCCACCTAGGTCCAGCTCCCTCGGGCCTTCTGTTGGGAGACCCTTGGCCTTGGGTTCCCTGACCCTACACGTGGTTTGCCTTCAGGGTGGATGTGGTGGGTGATCGTGGCAGATCAATCCTGCCCATGACCTCCGGTTTCTGGCTGGGGTGTGCTTTAGCCCCCACCAGTTTGGGATCCGGTACCCTGTTGCCAACTCTTCACCCTAGGGTTTAGTTTGGGTTCTCAGAGTTCCTTCTGTGTCCCCCTCTGGGTCTTTCTTTCTTCTCCTCTCTCACTCTGGGCTTTCTTCAGGTTACACTCTGACAGACTGGTGTCTCTCTGGCTCCTCACAGACTGACCCTGATCTTAGATGGTGCCCACCTTAAATACTCCCTCTATGTGTGAGCTCAGGTGACCAGCACCCAATGAGCTCCTATCTTTACCCAGGCTGCTCCCCCTATCTGCCCCTACACTACTGGGATGTACCACCCCCCTCCCACTCCAGCCAGGAACAGACTCGGTCGTACCTGCACATTTCTAAGTGGGAGTACCGTTGGTCTGTTCCTCGGAAATGGGATGTGTGTAGTGCATGCAGCTTCCTGAGCTCAGTTCCACACTCCATCCTTACCCGGGAGTGGAATATCACACCTCTGGGTTGAGGTGCAATACCCCTGTAGCAGCCGAATCCTCAGGGTGCTACAATTCCCTACTCCCAAGCTATCTGTAGATTTGTGCGAAAATTGGCTTGAAATTAACAAGGTATAGCGCACACAGCAACAGCGGTGCCGTCTAACACGCAGCTGCAGCAGTGAGAAAATGGTGGCGACGGGGAAAATGGCTTGGTCTTATAGGGCAAGGACATGTGCCATACACTGCCAATGACACATGCCCTTGCTTGTGTGAAAAAAAGCACTTCGCTCCGTGTGTGCGCTGCTGATAGGCTGACAGATTGCACCTCCCCACTGTAAATGCGGGAAAGAGAAAAAAAAAATGGAGATCTTCATTGTTCCTGCAGAGATCCATCCCCTGCCCCTCCCCCCACCCCGCTGTACACTCAAACTGCGTATTAACATTAATTTTCATCATTACTGAGAAAAAATCCAGTTATGATTTTGGTGCACGAACAGTTATCGAACATAACCTCGAACAGCTGAATTTTTTTCAAATTGTTCGTGTTCGCCGAACGGCTCGAACACCGCCCAAAACAGCTCGAATTTGAGATTGGCGAACAGTTCGAGTAGAACAACGCTCATCTCTAGTCTCCCCACCAAGGAACAGGAGTTGCCCAGGGGAGGAAATTGCGCACCCACCTCAGGGTCCTGGAATCCCCCAGTACCCCTGGAACACTTGTGTGCTGAAGATCTAGCGGTAGCAAAACAGATGCTGACAGAAGAGTGTCATGCGTTCTCCAAAGATGACTATGATGTAGGCTGTATCCCGTCGTTGCATTTGAAAATCAATTTGAAAGACACGACCACAGTAACCAGAAGTTACAGTACATGTCTGTGGCAAAACCATTACATCTTGAAGTGAAAGAATATTTACAAGATCTCATCAACAGAGGTTGGGTCCAAAAGTCAAAGTCGTCTTATTCCTCTCCTATTGTCTGTGTTAGGAATAAGGACGGTATGTTGAGACTCTGTTGTGATTAGAGATGAGCGTTGTTCTACTCGAACTGTTCGCCAATCTCAAATTCGAGCTGTTTTGGGCGGTGTTCGAGCCGGTCGGCGAACACGAACAATTTGAGAAAAATTCGGCTGTTCGAGGTTATGTTCGATAACTGTTCGTGCACCAAAATCATAACTGGATTTTTTCTCAGTAATGATGAAAATTAATGTTAATACGCAGTTTGAGTGTACAGCGGGGCGGGGGGAGGGGCAGGGGATGGATCTCTGCAGGAACAATGAAGATCTCCATTTTTTTTTCTCTTTCCCGCATTTGCAGTGGGGAGGTGCAATCTGTCAGCCTATCAGCAGCGCACACACGGAGCGAAGTGCTTTTTTTCACACAAGCAAGGGCATGTGTCATTGGCAGTGTATGTCACATGTCCTTGCCCTATAAGACCAAGCCATTTTCCCCGTCGCCACCATTTTCTCACTGCTGCAGCTGCGTGTTAGACGGCACCGCTGTTGCTGTGTGCGCTATACCTTGTTAATTTCAAGCCAATTTTCGCACAAATATACAGATAGCTTGGGAGTAGGGAATAGTTGTGATTGCAGTCCTTTTAAGGACTAGGTTACAGCATTTCCTACGACTTTTATCAGGCAGGTCTGTGCTCTTAAATAGATAGATTGTGGGAGTAAAGACTAATTGTAATTGGAGTCCTTTTCAGGACTAGGTTACATCAGTTCCTATCAGTTTTTGCCAGGCAGGTCTGTGCCAGTGCTGTGCAAGTTTTTTTCACAGCATTTGGCTGAATCTAGCAAAGCTAATCCTTTTTGGCCTATTGCAGAGTGTGTTAGTCAGTGGAGTAGCCTATCTGTGTTGCAAGATATACCACCTGTGTATAGAATACCAATTTTTTTACTGCACCTAGTGAAGTAAAATCTTTTGGGCATAGCATCATTCTATTAGTCCATCTATACTGACCTCCATCAGGTTGCAAACTGAATATAATTTTTTTCTGCATCTAGCTCTGAAAAAATATTTGGGCTTCTAGCAGTGTGTGGGACTTGGTCTATTAGTCCATCTATACTGACCTCCATCAGGTTGCAAATTAAAAATATTTTTTTTCTTCATTTAGCTCTGAAAAAATATTTGGGCTTCTAGCAGTGTGTGGGACTTGTTCTATTAGTCCTTCTATACTGACCTCCAGCAGGTTGCAAATTGAATATAATTTTTTTCTGCATCTAGCTCTGAAAAAATATTTGGGCTTCTAGCGGTGTGTGGGACTTGGTCTATTAGTCCATCTATACTGACCTCCATCAGGTTGCAAATTAAAAATAATTTTTTTCTGCATCTAGCTCTGAAAAAATATTTGGGCTTCTAGCAGTGTGTGGGACTTGGTCTATTAGTCCATCTATACTGACCTCCATCAGGTTGCAAATTAAAAATAATTTTTTTCTTCATTTATCTCTGAAAAAATATTTGGGCTTCTAGCAGCGTGTGGGACTTGTTCTATTAGTCCATCTATACTGACCTCCATCAGGTTGCAAATTAAAAATAATTTTTTTCTGCATCTAGCTCTGAAAAAATATTTGGGCTTCTAGCAGTGTGTGGGACTTGGTCTATTAGTCCATCTATACTGACCTCCATCAGGTTGCAAATTAAAAATAATTTTTTTCTGCATCTAGCTCTGAAAAAATATTTGGGCTTCTAGCAGTGTGTGGGACTTGGTCTATTAGTCCATCTATACTGACCTCCATCAGGTTGCAAATTAAAAATAATTTTTTTCTTCATTTATCTCTGAAAAAATATTTGGGCTTCTAGCAGCGTGTGGGACTTGTTCTATTAGTCCATCTATACTGACCTCCATCAGGTTGCAAATTAAAAATAATTTTTTTCTGCATCTAGCTCTGAAAAAATATTTGGGCTTCTAGCAGTGTGTGGGACTTGGTCTATTAGTCCATCTATACTGACCTCCATCAGGTTGCAAATTAAAAATAATTTTTTTCTGCATCTAGCTCTGAAAAAATATTTGGGCTTCTAGCAGTGTGTGGGACTTGGTCTATTAGTCCATCTATACTGACCTCCATCAGGTTGCAAATTGAATAAAAAAATTTTCTGCATCTAGCTCTGAAAAAATATTTGGGCTTCTAGCAGTGTGTGGGACTTGGTCTATTAGTCCATCTATACTGACCTCCATCAGGTTGCAAATTAAAAATAATTTTTTTCTGCATCTAACCCAGCCAATAGTTTTGGCCTAATACCACAGTTTGGCCACTCAGCTCTGCTCGGTTACCATCCATTGTTTTTTTGTGCAAACAACTCCAGAGTTGTGAATTAGTTAACCACCAAAATGAGTGGAAAAAGGCCTGCTGCTGGTGGAAAGGGGAATAGGCGTGTTGGGAAGGGGAAAAAAGGTTGTGTCCGTGGGGTAGGTGCAGAAGAAAGACCATCTTCCAGCCAAACTAAAATGTCTACTTCTTTTAGCGGACAATGTGATAAGATCCCTTTCTTACGGCCACGCCAATCGCTACAAATTCCAGATGAGGCACAAAAACAGCAGGTGCTTCAACGGATATCAAGTGCTCCTTTAAGTGGGCTCTCCTCCACATCAACTTCAACATCACAAATACTCCAGTCCTCAAAGGTGTCACCCAAATCGCACTTGCTTCCTCACAGCTCCCAAATCTCCAGCTGCCCGTCTGAGTATGAGGTAGAACAGATTGTTGAGTCTGCAGAGCTGTTTACTCATACTATAGCCTGGGAATCAGAGGTCGACTCCAGCGCTTCTGTGAATCCAGACGAGGAAATGATCTGCACTGATGCCCAGAATCTTTATGAGTCGGATCCAGGACCAGACGCAGAAGGTTCTGACCATAATGTAGACCCTCATTCCCAAACTGTAACTCCTGTTGGTGGAGACAATGAGGAAGACGATGATAAGACTCAAATACCTGATTGGAGCGACAACTTTAGTTTTTTGTCAGGGCAGGAACAGGTTGGCTCTGAGGACGACGGGTGTGATAACGCACAGGGTGATGATGATGAGGTCGGAGATCCCACTTACTGTCAACCCACAGTCAGCCAAGAGATGAGGTCAGCAGAGGAGGTGGAGGAAGATGCTAGTGACGACGAGGTCAGGTTGCGCCTTCCTGGACAGAGACGTAGTACTGGAAGCACGTCAACAACTGCATCCTCAAACACAACTCTGCCTCTCACCACAAGTCGTGGTGGCTCTTCAGGTCGCATGGGTGCTAAGCCTTGCATAGCCTGGGCATTTTTTCAGATCGATAAAGATGACCCAACTCGTGTTATCTGTAACATTTGTCAGCAAAAGCTAAGTAGAGGCCAAAAAATACATAGTTTGAGTACTTCATGCATGAACCGGCACATGGACATGAAGCATAAGTTGCAGTGGGAAGCTCAGTGTGCTACAATGCGGTCTAGCCGGCCGGGCCAACCACCGTCTGCCATATCTTGTGCATCCGCGGCCTCTTCATCCTCTGTGACTGGGGGGACAGCAGTCACACCTGTTTTGGGGCGCAGACCTGCCACCTCTTTACCCGCAACAGCCAGCGTGATTGGCAGGTCATCATTTTCTTTGGAGGTGGTAACACCAGCTGGTCTTGAGCGCTGTCCGACATCGATAGCACCACCTTTGGATCAAGGCAACCTAACATGTCCGCCTGCATCTTCCTCACAGACCGGCAGTTTGCCGGGGACACCCTTATCAACCCCGTCTAAGCACAATAGCCAGCCCTCGGTCCCTCAGATGTGGACAAGTAAAAGACCATTTCCTCCTAGCCATGAGAAAGCTAAGAGGTTGAATTTCACCATCTGCAAGCTCTTGGCTACAGAAATGCTGCCTTTCCGCCTGGTGGACACAGAGGATTTTCGAGACCTTATGTCCGTCGCAGTGCCCCAGTACCAGATGCCCAGTCGGCACTACTTCTCAAAGAAAGGTGTGCCTGCGCTCCACCAGCATGTCGCACACAACATCACCGCTTCTTTGAGAAACTCTGTGTGTGACAGGGTGCATTTCACCACAGACACTTGGACGAGTAGGCATGGACAGGGGCGTTACATGTCGCTGACTGGGCACTGGGTAACTATGGTGACAGCAGGACAAGGGGCTGCTGTCCAAGTCTTGCCGTCCCCACGAGTTGTGCGTCAATCCTCTTTATGTCATTTTTCCTCCACTGCTTCTGCCTCCTCAACCTCCTCTCGGTCTTCCACCTGCACCCAAAGCCTGTCTGGTCATGCCACAAGCTTTCTAACTGCGCAGAAGGGATCCTGCACACCTCCTTACTATGCTGGCAGTAGGGCTCAACGTCATCAGGCGGTTTTTACATTGAAATGTCTGGGAAATGTGAGTCACACAGCTGAGGAGTTGTGGTCAGCTCTGGAGAACCAATTTCATGAATGGTTGTCTCCACTGGACCTGAAACCAGGGAAGGCCGTGTGCGACAATGCTGCAAACCTGGGTACGGCCCATCGCCGGGGCAATGTCACACACGTGCCTTGTATGGCTCACGTGTTGAACCTGGTTGTCCAGCAATTTTTAGCCCACTATCCCAGACTAGATGGCCTTCTGCAGAGGGCACGGTCGCTGTGTGCTCACTTCCGCCGTTCGCATCCCGCAGCTCAGCGACTTACATCTCTACAGAAGTCGTTGGGCCTGCCACTTCACCGGCTAAAATGCGATGTGCCTACCCGGTGGAATTCAACTCTGCACATGTTGCAGCGACTGTGGCAGCACCGACAAGCCCTGGTGCAATACGTTCTGACGTATAGCCTGGGCCAACGAGATTCAGAGGTGGGGCAAATCACGCTGGAGGAGTGGTCTCAGATCAGGGACCTATGCACCCTTCTGCACAGTTTTGAAATGGCGACGAAGATGTTTAGTGCTGACGATGCCATTATCAGCATGACTATTCCGGTGATTTACATGCTGGAGCACATGTTAAACAGAATTCGGAGTCAGGTGGTGGCACAAGAGGAGGTGGAGGAAGTAGAGGAGGAGGAGTTGTATGCGGAAGGGCTAACATCTGCAAGGTCCAGACGGTCGGCAGCACCAGGGCGGCAGGCATGTGAGGGTGGGGGAGATGATTTTACCAGGGCGCATGGTAGCAGCCAAACTAGTGAGGAAGGTGCAGGAGCCCAGGAAGAAGTGGAGGACGAACTGATGGAAGACTCATCAGATGAGGGAGACCTTGATCACATTTCTGTTGTGCGAGGTTGGGGGGAGAGGACAGAGGAAGGAAGCATGATTGTTACCTCGCCACCAACACAACAGGGACTTGGTGCTCCTGGATGTGCAACACACATGAGTGCCTTCTTGCTGCACTACCTGCAACATGACCCTCGAATTGTGAGAATTAGAAATAATCCTGACTACTGGGTTGCCACACTGTTAGATCCCCGGTACAAAAGTAAATTTGCAGAAATTATTCCTGCCATAGAAAGGGATGCACGCATGCAGGAGTATCAGCAGAGACTGTTGCAGAATCTTACATGTGCTTTTCCACAAAATACCAGTGGTGCACGTAGTGAATCTCACAGTTCCAACTTGCCAACCGTGGTCTGTATGGAATTGTTCAATAAAGGGCCCAAAATTAAGATAACATAGATGGGAGAGGTCTCTATGAATAGGAATTCCTAAGTATTTGATACCCTGTGAGGGCCAGGCAAAGGGAAAGTTGGACTGGATGGAATCCTATATGGATTTAGGGAGGGAGACATCGAGGGCCTCAGACTTCGCTGCATTGATTTTAAAATTTTACCATGTAACAAAGTGATCTATTTCAGCCATAACAGCAGGGATGGATATATGTGATTGAGTGATATATACTAGGACATCATCAGCAAATAGAGAGCACTTGTACTCAGTGCCTCCCACCTCAATCCACCTAATATTGGGGTTATGGCGAATTGATGAGAGCAGGTGCTCCGTCACTAGGATGTATAAGAGAGGGGACAGAGGACATCCCTGCCTTGTCCCATTGGTGATTGTGAAAGGTGATGAAAATGTTCTGACGCACCCCCTGGGCCTTGGGACACCCGGAGCCGGACCCTTTTTGGTGGATGCTGGTGGTTGTAGTCTTCGTGGCGGCGATCCGGTTCCGTGGCTCAGGGCGGTCAAACCAGTGGCGGAACTATTTATGTGGTTTTGATGTTTAAATGTCCGACTACGCCACCCGTGGATTGCGGTCAGAGTGAACCGCCGCTACAGGGCAGACCGCTAAGGCTGGTGTTGTGGGTGCAGCAGAGCGTAGCATAACTCCCCACGGGAGGAGTATAGCCTCAGGGCAGTGTATGCGGAGGATGGGGGTGATGGTGCAGGGCAGCAGCAGTAACGACACGGAGTCAGTGATGCAGTTCAGGGCCTTTACTCACAGTTCTTATTATCCAGACCACGTCTGCAGGTAACGGCTGCCCACGTCGTACTGTGCTCACCAGGTGAGGGGCTCAGACAACTCCCAGATAACTTTGGAGCGCTTCACAGGACCCCCTTTGTGTGTCCTTTGTCTGGCCTTTCTTACCAACACTTCTGTCCGGCTGCCTCGGGCCTCCTCTTGGTAAACTTGGCGCCAGTTTCCCTGACCCTATGTGGTGCCTTCCTAGCGGGTGGAGCAAGGGGCTGCGCCACATAAAATGTCAGAGCCTCCGGTTTCTAGCTGAGGGTCGTTTCCTGCCTCCACTAGTTCGGGGACCGGTCTCCCCCTTTGGCCTGACCCCTCCACGCAGGTGGATTCGAGCGTGCGGTGGCGACTCGCCCGTCCGCACCCCTGGGATCCCTTCATTCCTCGTTCCTGGAGCCTTCTCCGCTCCTCTTCCTTCCTTCTCCCTCTTGCAGGCCTGGGCCTCTGTTACTAGGCCCGCCTCCGGAGCAGAGCTCATGCAGAGCCCCTGCTCCCTGCCACTTCTGCTCAGACTTCTCTGCACTGAACTAAGATGGTGCCCACCTTTTATACTCCCTTCTCAATGCACCCAGGAACTGCTTCCTCCCTGCTCCTGCACTGCAGGGTTCCCCTTCCTCAGTGTTCCCTCCCCCCACTCCAGCCAGGGACAGGGACTGTCGTGCCCATCTCAGGGGCATATTGGTCGCCCTGCCCCACGGCAATGTGGTGTAATGCATGCAGGTGTCGGGTCCTTATCCACACTCCATCCTTATCTGAGAGTGAGATATCACACCTCTGGGTGAGGTGCAATACGTCTGTAGCAACCGAGCCCTCGGTGCTACAGTTCCATTTATCTTCAGCCTAGTTGACGTATTGTGATACAGGGCCGTGATTTTGGCTATAAAAGGGTCCCCTAGACCCCTACCCCAAGCTTTTTAAGAGAATCATATATGGCGTGCCAGGAGACTCTATGGAATGCTTTCTCAGCATCCAACGAGAGTATCTACTTACAAATTTTTAACTGCATCTAGCCCAGGAAATACTTTGTGCCTAGTAGCAGTGTCTGCTAGTCAGCGGATTATCCCGGCTGTTAAGCAAGCTACACCACCTGTAGTTTGGACACTTAATTTTTTCAAAGGAAATGCTTCGGGACCACGGGATACTTAGTGACGAGCATCAGGAGGCACCCCAAGGCATAGGGGCTGGGACTGGCACTAGGATGCCTTGCGGTGGACAGCCGAGCTCGATCCTTATAAAAGCTTTTTAACTGCAGCAGCTTTAGTGGACGCTACTGGAGCTGGAATTACGCGGCTGCTGGCATGAGACTTGCCCTCCAATAGATCCTTGTAAATGGATTTAAAGTGTATTCATTCAAATTAGAGGGACAATTTAAATTAAAAAGCTTAGAGCTGCCTCCACCACAGGGGGGCTCTCTCGACCCACCAGCGGACAGGCACCAGTATTGGGAGAGGGGGGCTGGCCGTCAGGGTTCACCGCGGCTCTGGCACAAACCCGGCGACACGGAGGTGGCACGGGCAGGAGCGGACTGGCCGTCTCGGCTTCTCACTTTTTGGATTTTAGAAGGGCATGACATGCCTATATCTGTGTCTCCCCCTCCTTTTACTCCTCCACCTCTTTTCTTTTCGCATGACTATATGTACTTGTCACTTTTCCATGTGTTAGTTGTGTCTTCTGAGCAGTTTGTCAGCTTTTGGACACCTTTGAAGGTGTTTTCTATGTGTTTCTATGTGTTTTTGTTTGCCTGCCATTGGTTTTAACGGTGTTCGAAGGTGTTCGACGAACAATTCGACGAACAGTTCGGCGAACACACGGGTGTTCGACGAACCGAACCGAACTCGAACACTACGGGGGTGGCTCAACACTAGTTGTGATTACCGGCGACTACACTGTGTTCCAAATTATTATGCAAATAATATTTTCTCAGATTTTCCCAAATTACCTATATGAATTGCAGTCATTGTAATTTTCCAGTCAAATAACTATTAGAGTACAATTGAAAGGTTTTTGTACAAACTGCCTATGATAACAGTATATTTTTTAAAAAATAAAACACTCAAACTGCACTCAAAATGCATGTTCCAAATTATTATGCACAGCAGAGTTTTCAACCTTTTCATTTTAATAAAGAACAAAAAAATGGTCATTTTTGAAATTCTAAGCATTAGCAGGTTATTACAAACTGAAATCAAACAGTTTTCAACTCAAAACTTTATTCTAGGTGATGTTACATTTGCACATAGGACCCCTTGTCCGAAAGGAGCTTCTGAACTCTCTCGTCCATTGAATTTGTCAGGTTTTGGTTGTTTTCTGCTTCAATTGTTTTGCATGAGGACAGAATACCCTCCCAGAGCTGTTGCTTAGATGTGAACTGCCTCCCGCCATTATAGACACTCCTTGTGATGATGCTCCAGAGGTTCTCAATGGGGTTGAGGTCAGGGGAGCATGTGGGCCACACCATAAGTTTGTCCCCTTTTATGCCCATAGCAGCCAGAGATGCAGATGTGTTATGTGCAGCATGAGACGGTGCATTATCATGCATGAAGATGATCTTGCTGCGGAATGCACGGTTCTTCTTCTTGAACCATGGCAGGGAGTGCTGTTTGAGAAGCTCAACATACATTATGGAGTTCATCTTTACCCCTTCAGGGATCCTAAAGGGGCCGACAATCTCTCTCCCCATGATTCCAGCCCAAAACATTACTCCACCTCCTCCTTGTTGGCACCGTAGACGTGTTTGCATGGGGTGTCCATCAACCAGCCATCCTCCACTCCATCCATCTGGACCATTGAGCGTTGCATGGCACTCATCGGTGAACAAAACAGTTCGATGGTCCAGATGAATGGAGTGGGCATAAAAGGGGACAAACTTATGGTGTGGCCCCCATACTCCCCTGACCTCAACCCCATTGAGAACCTCTGGAGCATCATCAAAAGGAGTGTCTATGATGGCGGGAGGCAGTTCACATCTAAGCAACAGCTCTGGGAGGGTATTCTGTCCTCATGCAAAACAATTGAAGCAGAAAACAACCAAAACCTGACAAATTCAATGGACGATAGAGTTCAGAAGCTCCTTTCGGACAAGGGGTCCTATGTGCAAATGTAACATCACCTAGAATAAAGTTTTGAGTTGAAAACTGTTTGATTTCAGTTTGTAATAACCTGCTAATGCTTATAATTTCAAAAATGACCATTTTTTTGTTCTTTATTAAAATGAAAAGGTTGAAAACTCTGCTGTGCATAATAATTTGGAACATGCATTTTGAGTGCAGTTGGAGTATTTTATTTTTTTAAAAATATACTGTTATCATAGGCAGTTTGTACAAAAACCTTTCAATTGTACTCTAATAGTTATTTGACTGGAAAATTACAATGACTGCAATTCATATAGGTAATTTGGGAAAATCTGATAAAATATTATTTGCATAATAATTTGGAACACAGTGTAAACCGAAAGTCAGTACCTGGTCGACACCCGATACCAAAGATCCAAGATATGCTGGATCAGGAAGTAACTGGTTCTCTGTACTTGATCAGGGTAAAGCACACCACCAAGGGTTTGTCGAAGAGTCCAGTAGACCGTTGACAGCATTCATCACTCCGTGGGGATTATATGAGTGGATCCACGTACCGTTTGGGCTCTGTTCAGCTCCAGCAGAATTCCAGAGGAGCATGGAGACATGTTTAGAAGGATTGAGGGACGATATCTGCCAGCCATACTTGGATGACAATGTGGTACACAGCAAAACCGTCCAGGAGCATGTTGAACATGTGAGGACCGTATTACAACGGTATCAACAACACGGAGTTAAGTTGACCCCAAAAAAGTGTGAACTGTTCAAAAGACAATTCCGATTTCTATGGAAAATTGTGTCCGGGGAACGATATACCATGGACCCAGCAGAAATCGCTCCGGTACTGGCCTTAAAAGACAAATGGCCCTCTACCGTCGGGGAATTGAGGCAGATATTAGGATTCCTCCCCTACTATCATATTTACGTTCGGAACTTCTCCAGGATTGCCGCCCCACTATACCTCCTCTTGGGGGGGACAACAGAGACAACAACACCCACGGAGAAAAAGAAGAACGTGGGTAGGATCGGGCTCAAAATAAACAATGCCGTTTCATCCCAACTGCCCATTCTCTGGACAGCAGACCACCAGGAGGTATTGGAAGATCTAGTAGACTACTTGGTAAACCCACCCATCTTGGGATATCCTGATTTCAATTTACCATTTATTCTTCATTGTGACGCTTCTCAAGTTGGACTGGGAGCTGCCCTGTAACAGCATCAAGATGGAAAAATGAGAGTCATCGGTTACGGTTCTAGAACGTTGACAGATGCCGAGAAGAATTACCATCTACATTCTGGAAAATTGGAGCTCCTGGCATTGAAATGGGCTATCTGTGAACAATTTAAAGATTATCTCTACTACAGCATAGAGTTTAAGGTATATACTGAAAATAACCCTTTGACCTATGTCCTTACTATAGCCAAACTGAATGCAATGGGTCAGAGATGGGTCGCTGAACTAGCTGCCTTCAATTTCAGCATCAAGTACAGGCCAGGAAAATGCAATGTGGATGCTGACGGATTGTCAAGAATGCTACTAGAGCCTGAGGAGTTCATGCAAGAATGCTCAGAGGAAGTCAGTCTGGAAACAATTGAGAGCACTACCCAAGCAGTACAAGCTTATCAGGAGGAAGACACACCACTGTGGTGTCCATTGACAGTGGAAACCACCATAAAAGCGAGAGAACAAGATCACTTTCTACATCTCGAGATGTGCAAGGGTGGTAACGAATACATCTTGGTGGTGATGGGCCATTTCACTCGATTTACTCAAGCATGCCACCACCAATAAATCGGGTCGAACAGCAGCAGAGAAGATCTTCAAGGATTTTGATTTGAAGTTTGGGTTCACTACGAGGTTGCACCATGACCAAGGAAGAGCCTTTTGAGAACCAGCTGTTCGCCAAGCTAGGAAAGTACTGTAGAATTCAGAGATCCCACACAGCGCCCTATCACCCAGAGCATAATGGACAAGTGGAACGTTTTAACCGGACATTATTGTCGATGTTGCGCACTTTAACAGCTGATGAGAAGAAAGACTGGAAGAGTTCTCTGTCAAAAGTGGTACATGCCTATAACTGTACAAAGAGCGATGCAACTGGTTACTCATTCTTTTTCCTATTGTATAGACGATCGCCAAGACTGCCAATCGACATCATGTACGATACTCCTGTGTCAGAGACTTACAGAACGTATCCGGAGTATGTTCGGAAATGGAAGGAACGGATGGCAGAGGCATACAATGTAGCGTCCAAAGTGGTTGCGCAAGGACAGAGCAAGACTAAGGAGTACTATGATCTAAAATGTTATGGAGCAGAATTGGCACCGGGAAGCCGGGTGCTAGTCATGAACGTACGTGAGAAAGGCAGTCCAGGAAAACTTCGTTCATAGTGGGAAGACAAGGTGTATATGCTCGTAAGGAGGAAAGCTGATGACAGCCGAATGTATGAAATCCGATTGGAAACGGGAGACAAGAAAACCAGAATAGTACATCGAAATTTACTGCTACCCGGTGATTATCTCCCACCACAACAAGACTTCCCAGAAGTAGACCGACATCGTCCGAGATCGACTAAGGGACCACCACAGACTGAAGCTCCGAAGGTGGATAGTGACCTTGAAAGTTCCGATGGAGAAGAACACACTGTTGTATTTCTCGGACCGGCAAGGAGAGGGATGTACCATCCTCAGGAGAGTGAACTAAGTCCTGAGGCTCCAGACTTCGTACCAAGGAGTATAGATGAAGTCCAATTTAGATCTGATGATCGAACACCGGCTCCTGAAGAGAGCGATCGACACTCGGGAGGAGCGGAATTACCAGACCGTGCGGAAACAAGCGACTCAGGAGAAGTACAGGAACTTAGAGAGGCAGCTCCAAGAGCATCTGAGGAAGCACGGGAAGTGAGTGCGGCGGAAGAAACTTCTGTGACCAAAAAACCCGTGATCTCTGAGGAACAACCCACCAGGAGGATGTCGACTCGAGAAGTGAGGAGGCCCGTGATGTTGATCTATGAGACACTTGGTGAACAGAGTCAAGTGCCCAGGACTGTCGACTGAAAACAGGTATCTCTGCCTGTGGACCAAGTAAGCCCACTTGAGTGGTATTCACTACTGAGAGGCAGTATGGAAGATGTTACCTGGTGGAAAGACTTGTTTTCATACTTTGATTTTCCTTAAAAGACTTTGTAGAAACAAAGAACTGTTAAAGCATAGAGAAAAAGAGCTATTGTTAGAGAGCCATCAGCCGGCTATGCTTTGTTATTCCCATTACTAAAGAGTGGGTCTCCTATACTGTTATTGCGTATGCAGTGAGTGGCAGGTCTGCCCAAAATTTGGACGCACCCCAATGCCCCTTTGAAAATTTGGACGAACCCCAATACCCCTATGAATAGACTTAGAGGAGGGCCTCCTGAAAACTATGCTCCCAATATTAGGAAGTGGGTCTCCCATACTGTTTGCCTATGCAGTGAATGCAAGGGCTCCCAAAAATTTAGACCTACTCCAATGCCCCTTGGAAGAGACGTAGAGGAGGGCCTCCTGAAAATAAATGTTCCCATCATTAGGAAGTGGGTCTCCCATTGTGTTTGCCTATGCAGTGAATGCAAGGGTTGCCAAAAATTTGGAGGCACTCCAATGCCTTTTGGAAGAGACATGGAGGTCAGAGGGCCTCCTGAAAACAATGTTCCCATTATTAGGAAGTGGGTCTCCCATAGTGTTGGACTATGCAGTGAATGCCAGGGCTGCCAAAAATTGGGATGCACTCCAATACCCCTTGGAAGAGATGTAGAGGGCCTCATGAAAAAATGTTCCCATTATTAGGAAGTGGGTCTCCCATAGTGTTGGCCTATGCAGTGAATGCCAGGGCTGCCAAAAATTGGGAGGCACTACAATGCCCCTTGGAAGAGACGTAGAGGGCCTCCTGAAAACAATGTTCCCATTATTAAGAAGTGGGTCTCCCATTGTGTTTGCCTATGCAATGAATGCAAGGGTTGTCAAAAATTTGGAGGCACTCCAATGCCCCTTGGAAGAGATGTGGAGGTCAAAGGGCATCCTGAAAACAATGTTCTCATTATTAGGAAGTGGGTCTCCCATAGTGTTGGCCTATGCAGTGAATGCAAGGGCTGCCAAAAATTTGGAGGCACTCCAATGCACCTTGGAAAAGACGTGGAGGAGGGCCTCATAAAAAAAATGTTCCCACTAGAATGGATACTTGTAATGCCCATGCACTAAGTGTGTTGGCTGACAAACATTTACCCCTGAGGGTAAACATGAACATACTGTATAATTTTTTTTTTTTATGGGCATCATAAACACCTTTTAAGAAAATTACGTGGGTGTTGCACCATGGACCACGGTCACCCTGGTGATATGGTGGTGGAGGATGAGGATGAGGAGAAGTAGGAGGACAAGAGCAAATAGCCAAAATCAGGAAGCGTATACCCATGTCTGGGTGTGAAGACAGAGGTGCATGGGAATACACTTCCCAAAAAAAGACACTGGATTTGAGTTTATGTTACGCTGCTATCATTCAGTGGTGTTGTGAAGTCTGGCCCAATCCAGCCCTTGTTCATTTTTATAAGAGTCAGCCTATCAGCATTTTCAGTTGACAGGCGGATGCACTTATTAGTTATAATTCCACCAGCGTAACTAAAAACCTGCTCTGATAAAACGCTAGCAGAAGGGCAGGCCAGGATCTCCAAAGCATAGAGAGCCAGTTCATTCCACGTGTCCAGCTTGGACACCCAATAATTATAAGGCACAGAAGAATCACAGAGGACGTTGGTATGGTTGGCAAGGTACTCCCTCAAAATCTTCCCAAACTTTGCACTCCCTTTGAGAGTACCCCGCGCCTCAGGGCCTGTGCGATGGGAGGGGCTGAGAAAACTCTCCCAGAACTTTGACAGTGTTCCCCTGCCTCTGCTGGATTGGAGTTGTGTCTCTCTCGCCTGTACTCATTGGTTGCCCAACGAACTGTGACCTCTGCCGCCATCGTTTTCAGATGGGAATTTTTTTAATAGTTCCGCAACAAGGGCCTTCTAGTACTGCCCCATATTTGTAAACCTGTCCGCCCCAGGAATAAGAGATAGAAAGTTCTCCTTGTAGCGTGGGTCTAGAAGTGTCACCAACCAGTAATGACTGTCACCCAAAATTTTGAGAACGCGAGAGTCACGGGAAAGGCAGTGTAACATAAACTCTGCCTAGCATGCCAGACTGCTAACAGGCAAGACTTCCATGTCCTGACCAAGAGCACAACTGACCATGCTCTCCTCCTCATCCTCCCTGTCCTCAGGCCATCCACACTGAACAGACGGTATGACAGTTGTGCAGGTAGTACCATCTATAGCGCATAACACTAGCTCCTGTTCTTCCTCCTCCTCCTCCTCTTCCTCATTGTCACTCAATCCATGTTGGGGTGAGATGAGGATGGGCTGTGTGTAATCACTCTGTATGGTTACTTGCTCCATCTCATCGTGCTCCGCCTGCAATGCATCATCTTTGTTTGTGAGGAGAGAGCATTTCTGAAGACAGAGAAGTGGGATAGTGAAGCTAATTATGGCGTCATCCCCGCTCACCATCTTAGTGGAGTCCTCAAAGTTTTGGAGGATGGTACATATGTCTGACATCCAGGTCCACTCCTGAGGTCTTATGTGTGGAATCTGAACTGAATACCAACGGCCTTGTTGATGCTGGTAGTCAACAACTGCCCTCTTCTGCTGACAAATCCTTCCCAACATCTGCAGTGTAGAGTTCCAACACGTAGGGGCATCACACAACAGGCAGTGAATCGGAAGCTGCAAACGCTGCTGAAGCACGGCAAGGGAGGGGGAAGCTGTAGCTGACTTTCTAAAATGGGCACCAGGCGGCATACTTTGAGAAGCAGATCCGGCAGCTTCAGAGCCGCCACCGGGTTCCAGCCATTGTCACACATGACTATGCCTGGCTATAGGTTCAGCGGTGTCAGCCACAGATCTGCCTGCTCTTTCAGAGCAGTCCACAACTCTTCAGCATTGTGCGGTTTGTCACCTAAGCATATTATCTTCAGCCCAGCCTGTTGCCACTTGGCTGAGGCAGTGCTGCAGTGCTTCCAGCTTGTGACTGATGTGGTCATTTCTGAGATGGAGACTGAAGAGGAGGAGGAGGCTGAGGAGGATGAGGTGCAGGAGCTGTAGACTGTGGGGGCAACCCTGATTAACCTAGGGCCCGCAATTCTCGGCATCGGGAGGATGTGTTCCGTCCCAAGGTCTTATTAGGTCCCGGCTTCCACTATGTTAAACCAGTGTGCCGTCAACGAGAGAAATAGTGGTGGCTGGGGACCGAGTACCAAGGGACAGCCGCTGCCATCAAGTTGCGGAAAGCTTCCGTCTCCACAATTGCGGAAAACTTCCGTCTCCACAAGCCTGAAAGGCAACATTTCGAGCGCAAGCAGTCGTGAAATGTGGGAATTTAGTAGTGTGGCCTGTGGGGCGTTGACAACTGAACACTGCGCTGGGACAAGGACGTGCTTGCTGATGGTGCTAGTTGAGAGTGTTCAATGAAAAGTGCAGGGCAGGAGGCATCTTCGCATACAGTATGACAGGGGATTGGCTTGCATGCACAACAGCAGAAGAAGCAGTGGTGTCATCCGCAGACACTATTCCTGGACCCTAGGGTTTGGCCCACAAAGTCAAGTGCTTTGCTGCCATGTGACAGATCATGCTGGTGTTGGTCAGGCTGGTAGTTTTGCGACCCCTGCTGATGCTGGCCTGGCAGGTGGTGCTAATGGCCTTTTTAGGGTTATTGGCAGAGTATTTAAAAAATAACCAGACTTGGGAAGACTTAATAGTATAGATGAGCGTTGTTCTACTCGAACTGTTCGCCAATCTCAAATTCGAGCTGTTTTGGGCGGTGTTCGAGCCGTTCGGCGAACACGAACGATTTGAGAAAAATTCGGCTGTTCGAGGTTATGTTCGATAACTGTTCGTGCACCAAAATCATAACTGGATTTTTTCTCAGTAATGATGAAAATTAATGTTAATACGCAGTTTGGGTGTACAGTGGGGTGGGGGGAGGGGCAGGGGATGGATCTCTGCAGGAATAATGAAGATCTCCATTTTTTTTTCTCTTTCCCGCATTTGCAGTGGGGAGGTGCAGTCTGTCAGCCTATCAGCAGCGCACACACGGAGCGAACTGCTGTTTTTCACACAAGCAAGGGCATGTGTCATTGGCAGTGTATGTCACATGTCCTTGCCCTATAAGACCAAGCCATTTTCCCCGTCGCCACCATTTTCTCACTGCTGCAGCTGCGTGTTAGACGGCACCGCTGTTGCTGTGTGCGCTATACCTTGTTAATTTCAAGCCAATTTTCGCACAAATCTACAGATAGCTTGGGAGTAGGGAATAGTTGTGATTGCAGTCCTTTTAAGGACTAGGTTACAGCATTTCCTACGACTTTTATCAGGCAGGTCTGTGCTCTTAAATAGATAGATTGTGGGAGTAAAGACTAATTGTAATTGCAGTCCTTTTCAGGACTAGGTTACATCAGTTCCTATCAGTTTTTGCCAGGCAGGTCTGTGCCAGTGCTGTGCAAGTTTTTTCACAGCATTTGGCTGAATCTAGCAAAGCTAATCCTTTTTGGCCTATTGCAGAGTGTGTTAGTCAGTGGAGTAGCCTATCTGTGTTGCAAGATATACCACCTGTGTATAGAATACCAATTTTTTTACTGCACCTAGAGAAGTAAAATCTTTTGGGCATAGCATCATTCTATTAGTCCATCTATACTGACCTCCATCAGGTTGCAAATTGAATATAATTTTTTTCTGCATCTAGCTCTGAAAAAATATTTGGGCTTCTAGCAGTGTGTGGGACTTGTTCTATTAGTCCATCTATACTGACCTCCATCAGGTTGCAAACTGAATATAATTTTTTTCTGCATCTAGCTCTGAAAAAATATTTGGGCTTCTAGCAGTGTGTGGGACTTTCTCTATTAGTCCATCTATACTGACCTCCATCAGGTTGCAAATTAAAAATAATTTTTATCTGCATCTACCTCTGAAAAAATATTTGGGCTTCTAGCTGTGTGTGGGACTTGTTCTATTAGTCCATCTATACTGACCTCCATCAGGTTGCAAACTGAATATAATTTTTTTCTGCATCTAGCTCTGAAAATATATTTGGCCTTCTAACAGTGTGTGGGACTTTCTCTATTAGTCCATCTATACTGACCTCCATCAGGTTGCAAATTAAAAATAATTTCTATCTGCATCTAGCTCTGAAAAAATATTTGGCCTTCTAGCAGTGTGTGGGACTTTCTCTATTAGTCCATCTATACTGACCTCCATCAGGTTGCAAATTAAAAATAATTTTTATCTGCATCTACCTCTGAAAAAATATTTGGGCTTCTAGCTGTGTGTGGGACTTGTTCTATTAGTCCTTCTATACTGACCTCCATCAGGTTGCAAACTGAATATAATTTTTTTCTGCATCTAGCTCTGAAAAAATATTTGGCCTTCTAGCAGTGTGTGGGACTTTCTCTATTAGTCCATCTATACTGACCTCCATCAGGTTGCAAACTGAATATATTTTTTTTTCTGCATCTACCTCTGAAAAAATATTGGGCTTCTAGCTGTGTGTGGGACTTGTTCTATTAATCCATCTATACAGACCTCCATCGGGTTGCAAACTGAATATATTTTTTTCTGCATCTACCTCTGAAAAAATATTGGGCTTCTAGCTGTGTGTGGGACTAGTTCTATTAATCCATCTATACAGACCTCCATCAGGTTGCAAACTGAATATAATTTTTTTCTGCATCTAGCTCTGAAAAAATATTTGGCCTTCTAGCAGTGTGTGGGACTTTCTCTATTAGTCCATCTATACTGACCTCCATCAGGTTGCAAATTAAAAATAATTTTTATCTGCATCTAGCTCTGAAAAAATATTTGGCCTTCTAGCAGTGTGTGGGACTTTCTCTATTAGTCCATCTATACTGACCTCCATCAGGTTGCAAATTAAAAATAATTTTTATCTGCATCTACCTCTGAAAAAATATTTGGGCTTCTAACTGTGTGTGGGACTTGTTCTATTAGTCCATCTATACTGACCTCCATCAGGTTGCAAACTGAATATAATTTTTTTCTGCATCTAGCTCTGAAAAAATATTTGGCCTTCTAGCAGTGTGTGGGACTTTCTCTATTAGTCCATCTATACTGACCTCCATCAGGTTGCAAATTAAAAATAATTTTTTTTCTGCATCTACCTCTGAAAAAATATTGGGCTTCTAGCTGTGTGTGGGACTTGTTCTATTAATCCATCTATACAGACCTCCATCAGGTTGCAAACTGAATATAATTTTTTTCTGCATCTAGCTCTGAAAAAATATTTGGCCTTCTAGCAGTGTGTGGGACTTTCTCTATTAGTCCATCTATACTGACCTCCATCAGGTTGCAAATTAAAAATAATTTTTATCTGCATCTACCTCTAAAAAAATATTTGGGCTTCTAGCTGTGTGTGGGACTTGTTCTATTAGTCCATCTATACTGACCTCCATCAGGTTGCAAACTGAATATAATTTTTTTCTGCATCTAGCTCTGAAAAAATATTTGGCCTTCTAGCAGTGTGTGGGACTTTCTCTATTAGTCCATCTATACTGACCTCCATCAGGTTGCAAATTAAAAATAATTTTTTTTCTGCATCTACCTCTGAAAAAATATTGGGCTTCTAGCTGTGTGTGGGACTTGTTCTATTAATTCATCTATACAGACCTCCATCAGGTTGCAAACTGAATATAATTTTTTTCTGCATCTAGCTCTGAAAAAATATTTGGCCTTCTAGCAGTGTGTGGGACTTTCTCTATTAGTCCATCTATACTGACCTCCATCAGGTTGCAAATTAAAAATAATTTTTATCTGCATCTACCTCTGAAAAAATATTTGGGCTTCTAGCTGTGTGTGGGACTTGTTCTATTAGTCCTTCTATACTGACCTCCATCAGGTTGCAAACTGAATATAATTTTTTTCTGCATCTAGCTCTGAAAAAATATTTGGCCTTCTAGCAGTGTGTGGGACTTTCTCTATTAGTCCATCTATACTGACCTCCATCAGGTTGCAAACTGAATATATTTTTTTTTCTGCATCTACCTCTGAAAAAATATTGGGCTTCTAGCTGTGTGTGGGACTTGTTCTATTAATCCATCTATACAGACCTCCATCGGGTTGCAAACTGAATATATTTTTTTCTGCATCTACCTCTGAAAAAATATTGGGCTTCTAGCTGTGTGTGGGACTAGTTCTATTAATCCATCTATACAGACCTCCATCAGGTTGCAAACTGAATATAATTTTTTTCTGCATCTAGCTCTGAAAAAATATTTGGCCTTCTAGCAGTGTGTGGGACTTTCTCTATTAGTCCATCTATACTGACCTCCATCAGGTTGCAAATTAAAAATAATTTTTATCTGCATCTAGCTCTGAAAAAATATTTGGCCTTCTAGCAGTGTGTGGGACTTTCTCTATTAGTCCATCTATACTGACCTCCATCAGGTTGCAAATTAAAAATAATTTTTATCTGCATCTACCTCTGAAAAAATATTTGGGCTTCTAACTGTGTGTGGGACTTGTTCTATTAGTCCATCTATACTGACCTCCATCAGGTTGCAAACTGAATATAATTTTTTTCTGCATCTAGCTCTGAAAAAATATTTGGCCTTCTAGCAGTGTGTGGGACTTTCTCTATTAGTCCATCTATACTGACCTCCATCAGGTTGCAAATTAAAAATAATTTTTTTTCTGCATCTACCTCTGAAAAAATATTGGGCTTCTAGCTGTGTGTGGGACTTGTTCTATTAATCCATCTATACAGACCTCCATCAGGTTGCAAACTGAATATAATTTTTTTCTGCATCTAGCTCTGAAAAAATATTTGGCCTTCTAGCAGTGTGTGGGACTTTCTCTATTAGTCCATCTATACTGACCTCCATCAGGTTGCAAATTAAAAATAATTTTTATCTGCATCTACCTCTAAAAAAATATTTGGGCTTCTAGCTGTGTGTGGGACTTGTTCTATTAGTCCATCTATACTGACCTCCATCAGGTTGCAAACTGAATATAATTTTTTTCTGCATCTAGCTCTGAAAAAATATTTGGCCTTCTAGCAGTGTGTGGGACTTTCTCTATTAGTCCATCTATACTGACCTCCATCAGGTTGCAAATTAAAAATAATTTTTTTTCTGCATCTACCTCTGAAAAAATATTGGGCTTCTAGCTGTGTGTGGGACTTGTTCTATTAATTCATCTATACAGACCTCCATCAGGTTGCAAACTGAATATAATTTTTTTCTGCATCTAGCTCTGAAAAAATATTTGGCCTTCTAGCAGTGTGTGGGACTTTCTCTATTAGTCCATCTATACTGACCTCCATCAGGTTGCAAATTAAAAATAATTTTTATCTGCAGCTACCTCTGAAAAAATATTTGGGCTTCTAGCTGTGTGTGGGACTTGTTCTATTAGTCCATCTATACTGACCTCCAACAGGTTGCAAACTGAATATAATTTTTTTCTGCATCTAGCTCTGAAAAAATATTTGGCCTTCTAGCAGTGTGTGGGACATTCTCTATTAGTCCATCTATACTGACCTCCATCAGGTTGCAAACTGAATATATATTTTTTCTGCATCTACCTCTGAAAAAATATTTGGGCTTCTAGCTGTGTGTGGGACTTGTTCTATTAGTCCATCTATACTGACCTCCATCAGGTTGCAAATCGAATATAATTTTTTTCTGCATCTAACCCAGCCAATAGTTTTGGCCTAATACCACAGTTTGGCCATTCAGCTCTGCTCGGTTCCCATCCATTGTTTTTTTGTGCAAACAACTCCAGAGTTGTGAATTAGTTAACCACCAAAATGAGTGGAAAAAGGCCTGCTGCTGGTGGAAAGGGGAATAGGCGTGTTGGGAAGGGGAAAAAAGGTTGTGTCCGTGGGGTAGGTGTTAAAGCAACAGTAACATCTGCAGAAGAAAGACCATCTTCCAGCCAAACTAAAATGTCTACTTCTTTTAGCGGACAATGTGATAAGATCCCTTTCTTACGGCCACGCCAATCGCTACAAATTCCAGATGAGGCACAAAAACAGCAGGTGCTTCAACGGATATTAAGTGCTCCTTTAAGTGGGCTCTCCTCCACATCAACTTCAACATCACAAATACTCCAGTCCTCAAAGGTGTCACCCCAATCGCACTTGCTTCCTCACAGCTCCCAAATCTCCAGCTGCCCGTCTGAGTATGAGGTAGAACAGATGGTTGAGTCTGCAGAGCTGTTTACTCATACTATAGCCTGGGAATCAGAGGTCGACTCCAGCGCTTCTGTGAATCCAGACGAGGAAATGATCTGCACTGATGCCCAGAATCTTTATGAGTCGGATCCAGGACCAGACGCAGAAGGTTCTGACCATAATGTAGACCCTCATTCCCAAACTGTAACTCCTGTTGGTGGAGACAATGAGGAAGACGATGATGAGACTCAAATACCTGATTGGAGCGACAATTTTAGTTTTTTGTCAGGGCAGGAACAGGTTGGCTCTGAGGACGACGGGTGTGATAACGCACAGGGTGATGATGATGAGGTTGGAGATCCCACTTACTGTCAACCCACAGTCAGCCAAGAGATGAGGTCAGCAGAGGAGGTGGAGGAAGATGCTAGTGACGACGAGGTCAGGTTGCGCCTTCCTGGACAGAGACGTAGTACTGGAAGCACGTCAACAACTGCATCCTCAAACACAACTCTGCCTCTCACCACAAGTCGTGGTGGCTCTTCAGGTCGCATGGGTGCTAAGCCTTGCATAGCCTGGGCATTTTTTCAGATCGATAAAGATGACCCAACTCGTGTTATCTGTAACATTTGTCAGCAAAAGCTAAGTAGAGGCCAAAAAATACATAGTTTGAGTACTTCATGCATGAACCGGCACATGGACATGAAGCATAAGTTGCAGTGGGAAGCTCAGTGTGCTACAATGCGGCCTAGCCGGCCGGGCCAACCACCGTCTGCCATATCTTGTGCATCCGCGGCCTCTTCATCCTCTGTGACTGGGGGGACAGCAGTCACACCTGTTTTGGGGCGCAGACCTGCCACCTCTTTACCCGCAACAGCCAGCGTGATTGGCAGGTCATCATTTTCTTTGGAGGTGGTAACACCAGCTGGTGTTGAGCGCTGTCCGACATCGATAGCACCACCTTTGGATCAAGGCAACCTAACATGTCCGCCTGCATCTTCCTCACAGACCGGCAGTTTGCCAGGGACACCCTTATCAACCCCGTCTAAGCACAATAGCCAGCCCTCGGTCCCTCAGATGTGGACAAGTAAAAGACCATTTCCTCCTAGCCATGAGAAAGCTAAGAGGTTGAATTTCACCATCTGCAAGCTCTTGGCTACAGAAATGCTGCCTTTCCGCCTGGTGGACACAGAGGATTTTCGAGACCTTATGTCCGTCGCAGTGCCCCAGTACCAGATGCCCAGTCTGCACTACTTCTCAAAGAAAGGTGTGCCTGCGCTCCACCAGCATGTCGCACACAACATCACCGCTTCTTTGAGAAACTCTGTGTGTGACAGGGTGCATTTCACCACAGACACTTGGACGAGTAGG